>NW_020290992.1:1200000-1909874 GCF_003184525.1 Aspergillus sclerotioniger CBS 115572 | reverse complement strand
AAACCCTAATAAACCCTAATAAACCCTAATAAACCCTAAAACCCTAATAAACCCTAATAAACCCTAATAAACCCTAATAAAAACCCTAATAAAACCCTAATAAACCCTAATAAACCCTAGTTTATCGTATTTAGCATTAACCCTAGTGGTAATAATACGCATGTAGCTTCCTTCTGTGTGAGTCCTTGAATTCTGCGTGAATCTTATCTAGACTATCTACCTGGAAAGGTGTTCCCTGCTTTAGTCACCCGAGCGAAACATTCAATCTCCATTAATAGATAAACATCTTGTCACCTGCTAAGCTGACCCGTTGTAGTACTAAACTGTGGATATTGTGCAACCTTCCCCGGGAGGGCGACAGCAGATATCTTCCAATGACAAGTAACGAGTCACCCATACATTTCCTGAAAAGGATTGGCAGATTTCCAGTTGTCAGAGCGAATCAATTCATACTTGCGAAGTAGATAGTTAACTCAGCCAAACTTTGATATGGTTCATACACAGTATTAGTCCCAGGCGAATACAACGATTAGTAGAATAACATCCACTTTGCCTCTCCCATGACTTCCCCACGATAATGTGGGTAAGCAGGATTACTGCAGAAAACTAATTGCGGGCAGCTTTATTTGCACAACGTTGAATATACTCCTGATTGGCTGCATGGAAACCACTTTAACCACGACCCGTGTTTTAACTGGTCTGGGTGGTAGCCGTCGCGGGAAGCCACTTTCCCGAAGCAATCAAAAAAGACGTAATTTCAAACATTGCAACTGGGCAGATGATCATCAAACTGACAACCACCTGGAAGAGTTGCATAAAATCAATCCACATGTCAGGGGTCCTCCCCCATCCTCTGATTTGATATTCACCTCCCTGCTGTTCGTAGTGTCCAATGAAGCATTACATGTTGTACGCACACCCACGAGCGGGTTACATTACTTCCAAGGTTGTATCCTTGTATATGAAAACTGAGATCCGCATGATCTTCTCAGTCGTTACAAGAAGGATGGTCTACATTCCAAAACCTTAATTCTTTGAGAGATGCTGTATCACGAGGTTAATACGATGACGCCATGGACCTATAACCCCCTTATAGGAGTCTCATATAAATAGGAGAAAATAAACGCCGACTCGGGTGAAGACATAGTATCAGAAAAAGCACTGGTTTCTCCTTTTTCTTCCATTTCACAATCATTTCGGTGATTCGTTATGATGCAGAAGCTCCTCATCGGTGCTATTGTTCTTACTTTGGCCACATTTTCTCATTCCTCCCAAAGTACAAGCGGCTCGAACCATCGCATTGTCAATTTAAACCCGTTCCGGTTGACGGCAAGGGCAGAGTATGTAAACTCCAGTCAGTTAGCGACTGCGAGCACATCCATCAATTATGGAGACCAGATCTACATCGAAACCGCGACGCATCTTGTCCAAAGCATTTTTCCGAATGCCACCTTCCGTATTGTAGAGGATGACTACGTTGGTGATAACGGCGTGGCCCATATCAACTTCCGCCAGACCATTCATGGCATCGATATTGACAATGCTGACTTCAATGTTAACGTGGGTATACTTCCTTCTCTATACCATACGTATCTAATATATAAGTAGGTCCGGAAAGATGGACACATCTTTTCCTACGGCAATTCCTTCTATACGAAAAGCCCCCCCGAAGCCAACCCGGCGATACAACAGGACGTCTCTGATCCAGTGGCAGCTATTAAAAGTGCCTCAAACAACCTGAAGCTCTCCATCGGCGTGGGACGAGTATCGGCCGATCTGATCACAGAGAAAAACCTTTATAAATTCCGGGGCACATCCGGAGTGGTCTCTGACCCAACCGCAAAGCTAGTCTATTTTATCAAGTCCGACGGAAGCCTTGCCCTTACCTGGAGAGTAGAGACGGATATCGGTAGGAATTGGCTCTTAACATATGTGGACGCGAACAACAGCGACCACATCCACGGTGTTGTTGACTACGTCGCTGACGCTAGCTATGAAATCTAGTAAGCAAATAGTAAGAACCCGTGGATCATGCAAACAATAGCTAATGAGGGGTCAATATAGCAAATGGGGCCTTAGCGATCCAACCGAGGGCCGTCGCACCATCATCCATGACCCCTGGGATTTATATTCCTCGCCCTTCACCTGGATCAGCGACGGAACCACCAACTACACCACCACACACGGCAACAATGCTATTGCGCAATCCAATCCCACCGGCCACGAGCCATATATGAACAATTTTCGCCCTAACAGCCCAGACGACCAGTTCGAATACCCATATTCTCCATCCATGTCCCCTCCTACGTCATACATCAATGCTTCGATCGTCCAGTTATTCTACACCGCCAACACCTACCACGACCTACTTTATACCCTGGGGTTCACCGAGAAAGCAGGCAACTTCCAATGGAACAACAACGGCAAAGGCGGGATCGGACACGACTATGTGGTTCTGGATGTCCAGGATGGCCAAGGCATCAACGGCGCCAGCTTCGCCACTCCCCCGGATGGACAGCCCGGTCGCATGCGCATGCAGATCTGGACCTGGTCGATCCCTAAACGCGATGGAGCGTTCGACTTCGGCTTAATTATCCATGAGTACACCCACGGCCGTACGCCCCCTTCGTTCTCCTTACCCAACTTCCGAATACTCAGACTAATAATATCAATTACAGTATCCAATCGCCTAACCGGTGGCCCCGCCAATACCAAATGCCTGACCGGCCTCGAGCCCGGGGGGATGGGCGAAGGCTGGGGCGACTTCATGGCCACCGCTCTGCGCCTGAAGCCCAATGATACCCGCTTAACGGACTATACAATGAGCCCGTGGGCCTCAAATAAACAGGCCGGCATTCGCGACTACCCCTACTCCACATCGCTGACCACAAATCCTCTGACATATACAAGCGTCAATGGCTTGCGACTTGTACACAAGATTGGTACCGTCTGGGCGACGATGTTGTACGAGGTGCTGTGGAACTTGGTTGATAAGTATGGGATGAACGACGGCGCGAAGCCTATATTCCAGAGTGCTGGTGTTCCTACGGATGGGAAGTATCTAACCATGAAATTGATAGTTGATGCGATGGCATTGTAAGTACTATACTTTTAGCAATGCCTTGATTAAATTTGCTGAGTTATATAATCGACTTTAGACAACCATGTAATCCAAACTTTATACAAGCGCGTGACGCCATCATAGACGCTGATACGGTACTCACGAAAGGCTCCAATCATTGCGAGATCTGGAAGGCCTTTGCGAAGCGAGGTTTAGGGCAGGGAGCGAAGTACGGAGTGTGGAATCGGGCTGGCAGTACTGAAGTTCCATTTGGTGTTTGCTGAGTGGTACTTCAATGTGCTTGAACAATGACCGAACTTTATCAAGAAATCAACGGATATAAAGCCCCATTCATTGACCAAGGACTGAGTATCCTTTCTAACCACACTACCTAATTAAAAACCAGGAATTCACTAGCTGGTGAAATAGTGACTCCAACCAGGGTGTAGAAGAGCGAGCTGACTACTCCGGACCCCTCAATCCCATCGAAGCCAAAGATCCCTCTCTTCCAACATCTACCCTCTGAAGAAGGGAGCGAGATAAAGGTGACAGCCGCTCACCAGGTAAGCTGAAATCCCTGACTAATACCCATTTCACTATCTGGTTGATTGGTCGGGCAATGGTTATAGTAGAGGTCGTAAGTACTAAATCACCGTCAGCCCCGTATTCTCGGTTCAAAATATTCCGAAGCAAGAGCATACCCCCTATCAATAGGCCGATTCTGGGGCTGATTAGGACATCCGTTTTGGGTCTGGGCAGTCAACATCTTACTCTGGATGTCGCTGAGGGTAAGGGTGTATTGGTCGTTTACGATCGGGGTATTTATGACGATACGGGCTGATTCGGGGCAGAAGTTCACGTAGGTCACCAGGTCGATGCAGAGGTTTCCGGTCTCGGTGTTGTCATGGCTTTTCTGGTCAGTACCATGGTAGATGGCTATTACTTTGGTGGGAGGGACGTACTTCCAGGTGAGTGTGTACGGTTGACTGAGGTTGATCTCGAGGCCTGCTTGGGGTGGAAGCCTGGTGTCCGGGGGTTGCAGTGCAATCAAGGCATTGGCTGTGGCAACGAGAGCCGCGATGGTGGTAAAAAGGGGATTCATTGTCAAAGAGCTTGCACGAGAGGGCTTGAGATAGCTTAGGAGATTAATGGGTTGGAGAGTGCGATGTTGTTGGTGGATGGATGGGCTAGCAGGTTATGATGTGGCTACTTATATCCAGAAAATGACGATGTAGATGTGTGGTTGTATGTTGATTACTTCGTCGCTCATACGACCTTTGAATATGGACTGACTTGGGCCGTTGATTATCATGGTTAAGTTCTAATGTTGCCTAATATTAGTCAACTGAGGAACCCGGCTCTTTCCTTCGATAGTCGAATTCTGAATCGTTTGGAACAAAGCCGTTGTCGGGAAATCCTTTGTGCTTTTTGCTTCGCATCGTAAAGAACAGGAAGATATTTGTATGCTGCTCATAAACCTATGGGAACCGAAACCTTGTAGCATAGTGTCTTGGTTTTAACGGTATAGACATATGCTACAATTCTGGTGGGACATTTATTGACACATTGGGAAGGATACATTCTATAGTAGACATTCCGATTTTAGTTCAGGGATTGTCCATCGTCAAATCTCACAATCTTGTCGAACCTCAATCCTGTACTATCGTAGTATCGTGTCGTCGCCTTTCCCGAAGACGGACCAACCCTTTTCTCTGTCAGCATTTAGTAGTGTCTAACCTCAAGCTCAATGTACAACCACACCTTTCGACATCTGTGCGAGTTCATGGGGAGAATGTTATGATCGTTCCCAGGTCCTAGATAGACGGACAGAAAATCGTATTGATATAAACGATCGTTTGTATCACGTGTCACAAATGGTTGGAGCAGGATATCTGCTTCATGACTTGCATATAGCACCCCTTGTATGACACATGGGACATCACGATTGAGACTGGAATGACATCAAGAGAATGGAATATGGAGATCTCGAATCATCCATTTGAACCGACAACGGTAACGATTGTGATGTGGGCCAGTTGGACTAATTTGACAATAAGGTCACGGCACCGATCATTTTGTTGGGGGTAATCCAGCCAAGAGAGGTTTGACATGTTCAGCGCCACTTCTGAAAAAAAAAAATATTGATGGACATTCTTAATTTACGCACCTTTACATCTCTACATCTTAGGGGTATCTTTGGAAGATAGTCTTCTGGGGGCTTGAGATACTCTTAGATCGTTCCACCTTAAATCTATTATAAAGCTTGTCCTTTTAAGTCATTGGATTTATTGAGTAGTATTAGAAGTACAATATTTTATGTTAAAATCATGTGCTCCGCTCATGTTCCCACGTAGGTGAGAGCTTTCCTTGCGAATCCTTGCCAAAACAGCGATATATATACTACCAACCCGTAGTCTGACCACGCTACTATTAGGCCCGATGTCCAACAATAACGGAATTGCCAGTGACAATCTGCCATGAGGCAACCTTGCGCTTTGGTGAACTATACTGTCTGCCTCACTATGGCTACGGTGTCTGGCGAGGTCCCAAGTCGAATGACTAGACCAAGGGAGGTAGCTCAAGCGGGATCAGAGAAAGGTCCAACAATAACCACAGGGATAGCTTTGGCTCCGTGCACCTGGCAAATACGTTGCCACGACAATCCATGCTAGTTAGAAGAGCTAGGTAACCCCGAGGGCTCAGGTAAGCGCCGCGGAATTTCCCACAATCAAGATGTTTATTCATAGCATCATCGCAGCCTCTCAGCACACATGCTAGGCTAGTCTAGCTTCTGCACTATAGCCTTGTGCATGCGTCTAGGGACACTTCCTCGGGCTTACTTTCTCGGGCGAAAGGCCACAGCACGTATAGTCCAAAGCGGGAAGACGTAAGACGTGGTCTCTCTACGACAATACAGTGCATAGGCTCGGTGGTAGAGCCCACGAGACCCCACTGGCAAGTTGAAATAGCGCCCCAAAGCCATCGGGTCACATTTCACCGTCTTTGCCCCTCTCGAAACCGGCCACATCAGGTCTCTTACAAAATTCACCATGACCAAAACCAGCAGAGATGACTTCTCCCCGGCTGACATTGCTTCCCCCGCTTCCACGATCAAACCACCACCGGATGGGGGACGGAAGGCATGGATGCAATCGGTCATGGGCCACCTGGTGTGTTTCAACACCTGGGGCTATCTGGCCAGCTTCGGCGTCTTTCAATCCTACTACCAGAACCATCTGGGGGTATCCGAGTCGGCCATCTCGTGGGTGGGGTCCATCCAGATTTTCCTCATCTTCTTCGTCGGCACATTTTCCGGGCGCGCGTTGGACGCCGGCCTGTTCCGCCCCGTGTTCTGCGCCGGCGTGGTCCTGCAGGTGGTAGGAGTCTTCATGACCTCGCTCTCCAGCCGCTATTGGCAGGTCTTCCTCGCGCAGGGACTCTGCACGGGACTAGGGAGTGGCTTGCAGTTCTGCCCAACCATGGGCCTCGTGGCCACGTACTTTGACCAACGACGCGTCTTCGCAGTGGCGTTTGCCCTGGTCGGCAGCGGCACCGGAGGCATGCTGTTCCCCGGCCTCGTGAAAGGTCTTCTCCCGAGCCTCGGGTTTGGATGGACGATGCGCGTGGTGGGCTTTGTCATGCTGGCCACCAGTTTGCCGTCCATGGCTCTCCTCCAGACGCGACTCCCGCCTCGCAAGTCCGGCCCGCTCGTGGACCTGGCGGCCTTCCGCGACCCCCTATACACTCTCTTCATCGTCGGGATCTGGCTTAACTTTTGGGGCATGTATTTCGCCGTGTACTACCTGGGAGCATTCGGACGGTCGGTCATTGGGCTCAGCTACTCCGAGTCCACAAACCTCATCATTGTGTTGAATGGCGCGGCCGTCGTGGGTCGGTTGATCCCCGCATACTTGGCGTCCTTCCATCTGGGCCCGCTCAACACCATCATCCCGCTGGGGGTCGCCGCCGGGGTGCTGATGCTCTGTTGGGCGGCGGTCGATTCGTCGGCGGGGCTGTACGTGTTCGCGGTGTTGTACGGGTTCTGCGCCAACGGGCTCCAAGGCATGTGGCCACCGACGCTGTCGAGCTTGATTACGGACCTGAGTAGGGCTGGAACGCGGATCGGCATGGGGTTCACCATCGTGAGTTTCGCATGTCTGACAGGCCCGCCATTGGGGGGTGCCCTTGTTGCCAAGGCGCATGGTTACATCGGAGCGCAGATGTGGGCGGGCGTGTCCATCCTGCTGGGGGCCCTGGTGCTGCTGGCCGCGCGCACCGCCAAGGTCGGGCGGCGGATTCAAGTCAAGGTGTGATTGTCATTGGTTATGGTTGTGTCTTGGCATGCCGTTTGTGTGGGACGGAAAGGAGGGCTGTATCTGCATGTTGGATATTATCAAGAACAGACTAGAAACACCAGCACAAGTCCACATAATTCCCAGGTTTCTGCCATGTTGCCACCTTTCTTCGCATCCAATTCCTCAAATGAATCGTCTTGAAGGATCCCAAAGGATCCGACCCCCGGCCGCCAAGTCGCGGGGACTCCGTGACTACGACGGCCATTCCGGACCGATGCGGAGAAGGCTGCCCTGCATGATCTGCATCGCGACTGACTCTCCCCGATCATGGATCTCTCTTCCCCTCATCGGTGGGGCGGCTTTCCCCAATGTGCATGAGGGGAAGGAGACGGGAGGCGGAAGAACAAGACCAATCATCGCTAATACGTCCGACACGGGGTCCTTACTTAGCTTTACCACCATTCGCGAATGGAGGATTTAATGGCGTGCCTGACTAGGCAGCAACTTGTCCAAGGTACTCAGCACTAGTACAGCCAGTCCAGTCCAGTCCAGTCCAGTCCAGCTAACCCTTCGATCGGCGGCATCCCCGCAGCCCCCTCATATACACTAAATCTAAAATTGGCAATCGCGTTTTCACCAGTCTTGCAGAATCGAAGAGGCAGAAACACTACGATAGGAGTTCCTTGAGCATTCCCCACAATCGCCCACCCACTTCTGGATATTAAGACCATGTCTATTATAGTATACATCTACTACACCAACCAGTTCTCAAGCGCTACTTATAATAGCTACAAGCTACACCACTCCCAATGGGGCCCTCCAACCATGGCCGCGCTAATCACAAGGCACACTAGTCAACCACCAGGCGAGCAAATGACTGGGCCTACACAGGCCCTGCAGCCCTGATCGACCTTGATGTGACCGGGAGGCGAAATCCTGTTGGTTCGGAGTTCCATGAGCAGGCAGGATCTGCGCTGGTTCTAGACCGAAATTTCAGCCTAATAACGCTTTGTGTTCTTCTGTTTTTTCCAAAGCTGTACTAGCCAAGAAAAATAAGTCTGCAGGATTGAACGCACTGAGATGGGGCCCTCATATTGGGCTGTGCCAATACTGCCCCTCCAACTTTGTTGTGTGGAGAAAGCCTTACGGGCCGTCGGGGGAATTCTGCTCAGACCACCAAGTATAATCGTCCATCTAGAAGGTATATGTCGACATAGTGGCCGGCTAAATAACTCTTATGCAGTTCATTGGCAAAGGAAAAAGAGGAGAACGACAGGAGATCGTTCTATGGATTAGCGAAGACACGATATGAACTCTACTGAGCTTCTTATTGTTCAATAGATGGATGTTGGATGCAGCCGCTGACAGACGTTTTCTCGACATCTTCCTCATTTCTTTGCTGCCACTTTCATTGCGCTCTTTGAAGATCAGCGCAGCCCGCATGTCAGCGTCAATGTGTAGCACTGACGATGGCCATATGAGCCAATCCAACGCCGTGAGTCGTTGTCCCCGTGCTACACACGTAGGACTATCCTTGGGTATGTATGGCAACTGCATGCAAACACGCGATGGATGTCATCCCCTGCATTCGACCCTAGGCACGTCCGAGATCAGACCATGGAGGGTTACATTGTCACCTGGCCTATGATGTATACGGAGTCGACTTTCGAAAGTCCACCACTCGCCAGTGGGGATTTCATTTTTCGTCATCGCCATTATGAGAATAGATTTCGTAAGAAAGGTTGTGGGTGCTGATCACCTCACCTTCGTCAACATCATTTGCTGCATCCGAAACGAGTACGAGTCCTCTGCCCCATATACCCCCATCACGAGTAAATGCAGGACAATACCCGGGAGTGTTTGTCCGGTATATTCATGGCATTTCCACGGCAAACAGCTAGGTGTGATCACCTCAGCTTACCTCTTGGCAATGTAGACAGGCGGCGGAGTTGATGGGGGGCGCTTCGCGTTACATGGGTGCTGATGATGGCAAGCAGCTGCCTATCGTATGGTACTTCGGACGACAGGATCTTGACCTTTGCGATCTGCTCCATTTCGTGAATATAGAGCAATTTGGAGTTTGAAGAACGAGTCGAGGATGGTTCTGGACGGATGTGCACCAGAGTCTAATAATAGCTTTCCTAAATCTATCCTATTTGGGCAACACGTTTTGAGTGAATGATTGGCTGCTCATAAATCTGTAGGCGTAGACTGAGGGCTTAAATACTTTCTGTACGAGGGCACTGGATTTATTCCCTTACTCTGTCACTCAACAAGCACTCGTTCTTGACATTCCACAATGGGCTCATCTTTATCATCCGTGTCTGACTCCCCTACGGAAAGTATTGTCATTGTAGGGGCTGGCGCCAGTGGCATCGCTGTACTTCTCCGGTTGATCGACCATGCTAAGGATGGCAAGAGAATCCCACCCATCATCGTGGTTGAGAAAAGCTCGCCTCCTGGACCGGGACTGGCATACTCTCCAGCGTGCACAGGTACCATCATAAACATGCACACCGACACGATGGGGCTATCTTACAACGACCCAAAGCATTTCACCAGGTGGAGAGACGAGCTCGAGAGTGGGCCCTTTCCGTCTCGAAGCAGCTACGGAGAGTATCTCGAGGCGATGTGGTCGCAGATTCTCTCGGAAGCCCAGAAACTGGGTCTGAGCATCTCCATTATCCAAGACGAAGTATCCGACATCGACCGTCATGACAACGGCACCTTTACCTTGACTTTCGGTGGAGGAAACAATCTCCCTGCACGGTCTGTCATACTGGCCCTGGGAAACTTTACCTCAACCCTCAACACGCACCTGATTGATCGACCGGGTTTCTTTCCCAGCCCATGGCCAACGTCTCAACTGACGGCCATCCCTACTGATGCCTCGGTCCTCATCATCGGGTCAAGACTCTCCGCTGTTGACGCGGCGCTCTTTCTCTCCAAGAATGGCCATCAGGGCTCGATGACCTTTATGTCGCGCAGTGGTCGCCTTCCCAAAGTCCAGGGCGATCCGGAACCCTACCCGCGTCGTTACACCCTTCACACGCTAGCCCGGGACATTGAATCAAACCCAGCGGATGCCCTCGTCAGGCTCACCACCAGACTGATGGACGAGATTGACGGCGTGAACCACGGAGATTGGACCTGGCTACAGAAACACGCCTCCCCGCTGGCAGAGCTGCAAGCAGATCTGCACGCAGCAAAGGCAGGAAATGCCCACTGGCAAACGGTCCTCCGCCACACAGCTCCAGTCATCGAGCGTTACTGGCGGTGTCTTTCACTGGAAAGCCAAAAACTATTCATGGCCAAATTCCTCAGTCCGTGGATGCGATATCGCCACGGGATGCCGGTGCAAAATGCCCAGAAGATCCTAGACCTTCTGCAAACTTCCCAACTCAGTGTGGTAGCAGGAGAAGCCATCCACTGGGACGAGGAAGAGGGTATCTTTGTGGCCCAGACAACGACCGGGATGATTGAAGCACCATATGTTATCGAGGCCACGGGTCAAGAAAGCGACCTCGATCGCATCCCCTCGCCACTGATCCAATCCGCGGTCCGAAAGGGATTGTTTACTCCTCATCCCATGGGCGGCGTGGATGTCTCCTTTGACACTCTCCGTGCATCGGCACCGGGGCTGTACACCATGGGCTCGCTGACCCGGGGCACGCACTTCTACGTGAGCGCCATCGATCGCGTCGCTGCCCACGCAGCCCGCATCGCCGATGCCCTCGTCGGAGAGCCTCCCGTCAAATCTCTACAAATTGCAATCTTTCTAGGCGCCGACTTGGCCTCGCACCTGACGGCGAGTGAGCTAGTCCCCCGGCTTTTGGCCGAGGGCCATATGCCCTTCCTGTTCCTCACATCCAGCAACCCGACTACCCCGGCAGGTGGGTATGACACGCGGCCTTTCGAACTGCGTGAGCTGGAGTTTTTTGAAAGCGAGCTATTTCGCAAGCATCTCTGTCTGAAGCTAAAGGACCAAGCTGTCAAAGGGGCGCGGCATGCAACAGTGGAGCAGATGCAAGCCGCGTACGGTATTCTTGTGCAAGAAGTGCCCTCTTTGAAGCAGGCGGCAATCCTCGACACCCTGCAAAGGAATTACATTGACGTCGGCATATTGTTACAATGCAGCGAGAAGTTGGAGAAGGATGTTACCAATTACTTTTCCTCGGCATCTCGACCTCTTCTTGCTTTGGACAGTGGCATCCTCCAGACGTCCTGGGCCGGAAAGGATACTGGAATCCAGTTCGGGTATTGCATGCGTACTGTGGAAGAGAATGGTGTGCTCGGGGACATGTTTGAGACTCGAGCGAGTCCTATCGGGGATTCCAGGGCTATTCCTTCCTGCGTGGATGGGGCATATGAGGTTGGGGTGCAGGTGGCCTTTGATAAAATCAAGCTGCTTAGCCGGGGGAGGGAGTTGAGAAGCGGTCCTTTGCATGGAGCTGAGGACACAAAGTATCTGACAAAGGATCAGCTGTTCAGGCATGCTCGTTCCAGAGGGGTTCCTCTGGTGGATGGAGATCGTGTTGTGGAAGTGCTGGTGGAGTCATTTGCACCGCCGCAGAAGAAGGGGGAGTTGCGCAAGGAGCTGGACGAGGTGGTGAGGGAGTGGTATGCGAAAGAGAATGTAGGAGAACAGGAGTAATGCATGCATGGCCACCAAAGGTAGAGGAGAACTTCGGAGTGCGTTGCTCGAAGCCACTGCAGCCAACGGATGGGCATCTCTCTGCGGTGCACACAATATATATATTTTCAGGCAGGATCTACCGGAAGCCTCAGTATGGTCGAATCGGTTCGAGGACTTAACAAGCTCGGCAGAGTATTCCTTTTTTTTTATAAAAAAAGGCGATTTCAATGTTCAAGATGCCACAAACGTCTAGACACAAGAGGGCAAAGTGCTTAGCTTATCTAGGAGAGCCACCAATTGACAGTACAGGACTATTGATGGTCCGACTTGTCTGAAAGGAGTTTAGCGTGCTTTTCCATTCAAGGAGCATCTGACTTTCTTTTCATGATCCCCATGAGCCAACTCTTCATCTGATGTAGACAACTTCCCCGTTTCATCATTTAAGCATGGGTTAATCAATGGCTAGGAGTATACTGACTGGCCCACGACATGAAGTCTCCTTCCTTGATGAGTCTACCCTCGTGATCACAACTTCAGCCTCGTGTCTAGCGCACCTGCTGCACATGTATCAAGAGAAAGACCTAGGTGTGTTTCAACTAATAGATCATTCCATCGTTTGTGTATGTTGTCACGGTGGGCAAAATTGGGTTCTTAAATAAACCCGGGGAACTGGGACCTCTCAGTATAAGCCAAGAATGGGAGCACTAAGACAACGTGCACCCGGACTAGCTCAATTGGCAGAGCGCACGATTAGGTTTCTCCCATTGTGAGGTCGCAAGTTCGATTCTTGCGTCTGGGCTGTTTTTGCCAGTTATCCTTCTATGTCTGGGGGCTTTGAGTGGCGACATAACTACATTGCTTTTTACTATTCGCCCGGCCGGACACCATGGAGATCCCGTCTCACCAAATTTCGTGTCTACTTTATCACGTTCGGGCATTTGTTATACTTTTACGTTTTCGTGGTTGCCACTTTGAGCCAAAGATGGCATCTCAAGGGGCTTTTTAGTATACGCATGGCTCATAGGCCATATGAGGGGCATTCCGTGATATCGTTAAAGTACCTGAAGTATGTAGATATCTGACATTCCACGAAATCACATCGCTCGGGGATATGTGGACCAACCAATGGACCGTATTGACTCGTTCGAACTGCGCTTCCAGTTGGATATCATTTCTCGGACGGTCAGATCATCTTCGTCCTGGGTCATCTTCCATTTCAGCACCAAGCCCTTCGCCAGCCATACCCTCAGATACTGTACCCGCGGATTTGTACTGGATCCGTAACCCTGACCAAATCCAAGGGCACATTGACGCGCGTCCTCCTTCGCCACGTGGCTCATAGCCTGCTGTAGAACATCCTCGTCTGAGGCGGCACATTCTTCGACCAAGGCCAGAATGCTGGAAGTAAAGGTCGTGTAACGCGAAGGCGATTCTTTGTGGAGATGCGGGAACGGCAGAAGCAACGTCTGTAGTTGGACATTGGTGGGGAGGATAGGAGGACTGCGATCCGGATCATTGTTCCAGTCCTCGGTTCGTAGTCCATCCGCGATTGCTGTTATTTGTTGCACAACCGGCAAGACGTCAGCTCTACGCTCGGAGTTGTGGACCCCTAGCTGTGAGACTAGATTTGTAAACCGCTCCAAGGATACTAGGACATGACCAGCGAAGAGGCTGAATGGATTTTGGAGAATGATTGACGCATACGCGACGATTTCGTCCGCAATAGCTTCGCGAGTTATGCCATCAGCTACCTTCGGGCTTTCCCTGTCTTGAAACAATCTCATTAGGAGGCGGAAAGGTGTTACTACCCAGCCGCGTTTGAAATACTCTCTCCAGTGGTCACCTCCGTTGGTCGTCCGCCATGATCGATCCTGCGCAGTCAATCTGTCATTGATATTGCGGAGCTTTATACAATCCAGGTAGCATAGAGCGAATGACCTATACTTTAAGAGAAATTCCCGCGGGAGATATGCAGACCAGCTGTCCATCACTGTATGGAATAGATCTGGCGCGAAAGGTCCAAAGTCCGTCACCGACCGTTCTTCCGGCGTTAAATCAAGCCGCAAGAGGAATCGACGCATCCAAAGATTATGTTGTCTCGTCGATTCTGTAACGAGAGGTAGCAGGGTCTCGTTGACATACCGTTCACGATATTTTACGGGGAGTTTGCTGTAGGATGTTTTGGTAAATAGGTCGAGCAGGGGGCGTTGAGGGTCAACTCGGGGCAGTTTTGCCTTCTCTGATTGCAGCCAAGATCCAGACCCGCTTTTTTCGCTGGGCCCAGCAGCGTGAGGTGTGAGCGATATAAATGTTTCGTAGGCCTGGTCAGTGTCGTCGTAGTCTTGCAGGATATCAAGTAAAGCCGTGCAGACTGTCACCCTCACATCGATGTGATTGCTGGCATCGAATAGGTCCTTCAGTGCGCCAATGGCAAAGGAAGGGGGCACGCCAAATTTATTTTCTCCCAGCATAGTGCCCAGCATCTTCACGGTGGTAATCTTGATACCTGGCTTTTCGGCTTTCACCAAGGCATCCTTTCCGCTTCTGGGCTCCTTCTGCTTTCGTAGTTCCTTGAAGACATAAGCAGTGAACTCTTGTAAGATTCCCGTTGCGCTTTCGCGGCTGAGAACTTTAGCAAGTGATGGAGGGAACGCCATCCGGTGCCATGAGGATGCTTCGGGAAATAGCTGCAGCGCTTTCATTCCTAGAACCCCAGCCAGTTCGGGCTTGTCTGACCGTCGCACAAGAGCCATTGTTTCGAAAGCACACCGTTGAACCAGGGCATAATTTGGCGCCATGCTTTCCAGCCCCCGAAGAGATTCCAGGAAAGACAGTGAAAGCTTATACAAGAGGCTGGGTGGTATGACTCTCACCAAGCCATCGAGGACAGAAATAGCCGCCGTCGCTGCCCGACTCTGGTTATCAACGGAGGACAGGAACTCGTAGTCCAGGTGCACTGACGGATAGCGAAGAATGTCTGCATTCTCAGGAAATCCCTTCGATAGAACGCGTTCAGAATTGAGGGTTAGACTGTCCAGAAACAAGAGGGCAGAGGCCATGAGGGCTTCTTTGTTCTCCCAATAATATGTAGAAGGGATATAACAGGTTTTCCAAATATCGGGTGTTTTGGGCTTTTCAGGCGCTCCCCACCCTTTCGGACGAGGGAGCACCCCCGCAAAGGCTGCTATGGATACTTCCTCCTTGGTGGCAAAGAACCGGTACTGCAATAGTGTGTCTTCTGGAAGATTTTCTGACAAGCGGCATGTGTTCTTTGGGCGAGGATTCCATTCGCTTGATGAGCCGCGTGACATGCTGTCAAAGATGTCCAGAGAAGGCAGCTGGGGTGAATCAATGATTCTCGCGATTCTATGCAGGCTTTTGGATCGCAGCAAAGAGCACATGTAATACTTGATGCTCTCCATATGCCCTCCAGAACACGGTATCCTTTCTGAGTAGTGCCTCCAGATTTCCAGCATTGTTGCTCCCTGTTCTTTTACAGGTCGATGGCCGACATAGACCCTGATAGCGAATTTTAGGCTGTCCACCAAGGGGGTCGAGTTTCGATCTTCCTGGTCCATCTTCTGTAAGGCGTTACTGGCATCGCAAAAGACAATGTTAGTGACTCTTGCCGTGATGAAGCTGCTGGCCTGTTGACACTTCATCACCGCGATCGTCCATTCCTCCGAAGGAAACAAATACTGAAGAGGTAAGCCTCGAGGTAAGCCCTCAGGGAAAGATGCGGTTTGAGGGTTTCGTAAAAGACGCTGTTGGGCCCAAAGCCGATCTCGCTGCTGTGCTAGCGAGTCCATGAGCTTCAAGATCTCGCATCGTGGGTTCTGTGGGCAATTAATGTCTGTGAGGGGACCAGACAAGCGTCCCCAGACAAGGGATTCATATCCTTCCGTCATGCCCACACTCTCATATTTCAAAAGTGTCGGCACCAGCCCCTTAAACAAAGTTTCCACCACATCGTTTTCGCTTCCTAGGCCATGGCAACACAAGGTCTTCACCGCATCTATTCGGCTAGAAACGACCCGCCGAAGTAACGAGCTAAATTCGCGATCTTCATAGGCTTTGTACCAGGGCTCCTGCAGAGCTAGAAGCGCTTGTTCCATCAGATGATTTATTACCGCATCGGCAATGCCCACATCCGCCGCAAGGTCTTCTAGAGTGGGTGCCATCACACAGGACAAGACAGATGCGACATCGGTCTGGTAAATTCTTTTTGCGAGCCGCGGTCTGACAAACTGGAAACACATA
Source organism: Aspergillus sclerotioniger CBS 115572 (assembly GCF_003184525.1). Taxonomy (NCBI): domain Eukaryota; kingdom Fungi; phylum Ascomycota; class Eurotiomycetes; order Eurotiales; family Aspergillaceae; genus Aspergillus; species Aspergillus sclerotioniger. The sequence goes on along the minus strand of NW_020290992.1, from coordinate 1,893,622 downwards.
CAGTATTAGCAATCCACGAGTACATGACGAGTCCGACAATAGGCCTACCGGATCCTTCAAAAAACGCGATGCCCAATGGACAACGTCTCGCAAAACTCGGACGTTTTGGCTATATCTGGCGATGGTGATTGTAAGCTTTGCCCACTCCAGCCGATCCCCCGGGTCACGGGCTTTCGTGGCCCTGAGTTTGACGTCTTCTATTACTGCATTGCGCACAAATCAGTTACTATTCCTGACTATAAAAGGAAGGCCAACTTACATCGATGTGTCACAGAATCATGAGCATCGGTCTGTCCCTTTTCCGTAGACTCAAAATGTACTCGCACGATGGTCTCCAGGAAAGAAGAGGAGTCCCCTCCGTCTACCGGCCACTCAAACCTGATGGACGTGATCAAACCTTTTGTTGGGGATAAGTGTGCCGCGCGATCGAATAGCCAACTTGCATCCTGCCCCGGAAAAGACATGAGGAGTGATGACTTCCATGGCAAAAGCTGTTCCTCGCTTTTAGACGGCACGGGCAGATCTAAGTCGATCTCAAGGCCCCGCAGATGCTTGCATATAATTTTTAGCAAGGAAAGTTTTGCCCTTGCAACAGTTCTGGGAAGCAGGGCATTAAGACAAGCCGTAAGTTCTGTCTTCGGCATTGTGCTAAAAGCCGTTCGGAGCATTTTCTCCAAGGGGCCTCTGTGGGCCTCGGATGGTATGGACGGATGCAGTTTCTCGCGCTGACGTGCAGCAGGTACATGCGAGACTGACATTAGATATGCCTCTGGGAAAGTTGCCATAACCCAGAAATCTATCAGCTTGAGAATAAGGGGTTTCCAGTCATACAGCATCTGTCCCGGATGTTCCAGAGTCGGTAACACCCGCTCAAGAAATGCGAGAATCTCGTTGAACGGCACTTTCAATCGCCGGGCGATAGTCAGAGTCATGTCGATGCAGCGGACCCGGGTATACCAAGATATCCCACTGTCATTTTTCGACTCACCGCAAGCTCTGTCAATAATATCCTGAGTGAAATCCATTGCCGGTATGCCGAACTGTTTGCCTCGAGCTTTGGATTCATAAGGCTCAGATGATATAAGCATTGCAGAGTGATGGGTATCGAGTAAACGCTTCTTCAGTGAAGGATCAACTGGCGCGCGCCCGGCGGCAATTTCCCTCAGCAGTGGCATGTGGGAGTGGAGCAAATGTCGTACCAAGGGGTCGATGAAGTTGTAAGATCGGTCTGTGGAAAACACTCCGATCAAGGTGGCATCGCTGGCAACGTTGAACAACGGCATTAGGTCTTCGACGCGTAGCAGCTGTCGCGATCCGTCAAGCCGGGTCTGGGAGGACGAGGCTTCGAACACCTTCGGGGTCAAGAGCTGGAGAAGCTCATCTATGGCTCGCGTTTTGGAAGGATCGTTGGTCCTGGAGTACGAGCCGATGGCTCTCGCCAGGGTATTCACCTCTTGTATGCTGAGCTTCTCAAAAACCTCCTTCAGACCAACCGCTCCTCCAACTGCCTCCCAGCCTTTCTCCCGCCAGTGTTCTGATTTCATGGCACATTTTAACACGTTCATGCCGGCATGGCGCACACCACGTGAGGCCTCATCCCACAGGGCGTCCCGAAGGATGCTGGGACATCTGGCGTGGGCGAGAAAAAGCCATACGGCGAAAATCTTGGGAGCAATGGCTTCTCTATGGACACATTCTAATAAATACCGATTGGTGTTGAGCACCTGTGTTTCTGACACGTCCTCTGCGAGGAGAGAGCGGAAGTAGGCCGCCGCCTTCTGCGGGCCGAACCAGGGAGTAAACACCGCGGGATCGACGGACATGTTTCTCGAGGATTCGGAAAGGCTGACGCGAATCCATGGGGGGGGCAATTGGGCAGGCTGGCCTTTTTAGTGATGGGCCCATGTTATGATAAGACCACCAATGAGTCAGGTGGGGAGAAAACGGTTCCTGGAGAAGCCGAGGCGGGGTCTCGAAGCGGTTAGGGGCGGTCTCCACACACAGATGACAGCCAGCCAATCACATGTCTGCCACCTATCTCTTATCTCAGTACCGTATGAACTAGAGAGATTGTTCCCCATATGTACGGAATATGTCTTTGACTTTTCATGTCTGCTTCAAGCTGCATATGCCATGAACATATATTGTACCAGTCCGTATATATCAACATACATTACACTAGACATATTATACACATCTTATAGACTCGCAATGAAAGATCCTGTTGCAATCCCAAGGCCTTACTGGAGATAATCCTGATGCATTCCAGGTCGGATCGCCGCGTATTTATGCTGAATGATCGATCCCCAGACAGCGTCGTCGGATGTCCGCTTCTTCCCCGACAAGCAGCTCCATATCTCATGTGGGGGTAGGAGGCGAATGGAAGATAAGAGATAAGGGTTGGAGTAGAAACTCGGGGACAATATTTACAGTCCTTTTGCGGATAGCCAAGCTTGCTAATAGCAAATGTTCGATGACAAAGGTTTGATTCAGAGGTTACTGCTCGATACGTACCACTTACCTAGAAGGAAATATGGCTTTTTCTATCCGAGGCTCAGCTAATGTTGAAATCTGGCGTAGGCATGTCAACCACAGTCAAGCTGGTCTTATAGATATCGCTATCTAATGGTTCACACCTAAGAGAATAGACTTGACTGTTAGATAATCCTCAATCCCCTGCTTACCACCTTCTCGCCCGTAGCCACTCTCCTTGACACCTCCAAAAGGGCTCTCACAGGCAATCAACATGCCAACATTAATCCCCACCATGCCAACCTCCAGTGCTTCAGCGACCCGGACACAACGCGAGATATTCTCGGACATGAGGAAGCCCCCCGGCCCGACATTGCTGGCGTTGGCTAGTCCAATCACTTCATCCTCCGTCTCAAACGGGTACAATCCCAGCACGGGCGCAAAGACTTCCTCCCGGGTCGTGATCATCTCAGGCTTCATATCTCGAATGAGCGTTGGCTGCATGAAATACCCGGTCAGTTCGGGGAGGGGAGCGCCCCCCATAAGAACCTGGCCGCCGTGTCGTTTGGCGTCTTCGATATGCTGCATTGCCTTGTCAATCGCACGCTCGTGTGTCAATGGGCCAATAGTCACGCCGTCCTGGGTTCCTGGTCCGACCTGCAGCGTCTGCATTCGTTTCAGCATCGCTTCGGTGAATTGGTTGTAGATCCCCTTCTGGACATAGACCCGGTTGGCTGTGATGCAGGTTTGCCCCGAGTTGCGGAATTTGGCCATCACCAGGGCTTCCACCGCATGATCGATTTTAGCATCATCAAACACGATGAACGGGCTATTGCCCTCGAGTTCGAGAGAAAGCTTCTTCAGGGTCTGGATACACTGCTGCGCGAGAAGTTTCCCGATCCGTGTACTGCCGGTGAAGCTCAGCTTTCGCACAACGCTGATCTCGCATAAAGCCTGTCCTACCTCGGCGACCTTGTTCAGCGTCAGGACCACGTTGATGGAGCCTACTGGGAGTCCTGCCTCATGGGCTAAGACCGCCAGAGCGAGACAGCTCAAGGGAGTCTCTCCGGCCGGCTTCCAAACCGTCGTGCACCCCGCCGCCAGGGCCGCGCCGGCCTTGCGAGTGATCATGGCAATGGGAAAGTTCCACGGAGTCAACAGCGCGGCCACCCCGAGGGGCTGTTTGACGGTCAGAATGCGCTGGTTGGGGTTTGCGGCCGGGATGACCTCGCCGTGGGCCCGTTCCGCTTCAGCAGCAAACCACTCCAGAAAGGATGCGCCATACATTACCTCCCCGCGCGCCTCCGGCAGAGCCTTGCCGTTCTCCAAGCTCACAATGAGAGCGAGGTCGTCGATATTTTCCAGGACCAGATCGTTCCATTTGCGCAGCCAGCGGGCTCGTTGTCGTGCGGTGGTGGTGCGAAAGGATGCTAGGGCTTTGTCGGCAGCCACAATGGCTTGCGTCATGTTCCTCGGCACCCATCTCGGGCAGTGTGGCCAGGACATCCAGTGAGGCGGGGTTCACGACGTGAAAGGTCTCTCCGCTAGCTGCATTGGACCATCTTCCTTCGATGAAGCCCTTGTTTTGGAGGAGGTCTTTGCGCTTCAGATCACTCAGTGTTTTGGCCATGGCGGATTTCGCGTAGGAGCGACAGGTTAGATGGAAACAATGAGTGATTTGACTTGTAAGACGTGTGAGAGGAGAATAGAGCAATCTGTGAGATCGGCTGAGCAGTAAGGGAGAGCCTCGTGGAGTTATCGGAATCTTCGGAGTAATACCTAGAGGGGTTGACAGGGAAGTTTAGCCGAGACTGAAGAGAGGGGGAAGAGAGGAGGGGAAGATGTAATGCCTTTATATCACTTGAACCCGACAATCATTGCCTTTCCCGGACACTGCCAGTTAGGAAATCACCCTTGTTGTGAAGACTCTCTCCTTTCACTCATGGCTTATGTGGAATACGTGTTGCTTTCATTGTTGCGCTAGCGCATCACAACACTACTCCTACTACTACTACTACTACTACCACTACTACTACTAGTTTCGGTCGGGCCTGCGAGGCAAGTTCCCAGCTCTAAAACTTCTGATTGGCCCACGACTTCCACATATATAGCCTACTTGATTGGTTCTTTCTGTTTCACAGATAACATGACTTCCCCCATTGCTATCGGATCCTATCATGGATACCTATTGCCGATACTCACCACTTCGGGCCTAACAAGGGGTCTCGGGGGTGGCTAGCCAGGGACCCCCAAGAATATATATCCAGACTGTAGGTCTGAACCGAATCTTTACATAGCTTCTGACTATAGACCTGAATCAAGTACTGCGTTTTAGAATGCTTGGGGGTGCTCTTGACCCTTTTGAAGCGCTCGATTAAGCTCCTGTGGCGTGCTTGGTTGAGCCTTTTTGGGTGTGTTTCATTAAGCCCTTTAGGTGCTTGACGGAAGTCTTTAAGTGCTGGACTTCTTCAGCCATATAATATAGAACGTCTCTGACTACATGCTTTTGAAGATACGTTAATTGATGCTTACCAAGTCGCTTTGCAACGCCTTTGCTTGTGGACGAGCAGGACCTAGTATATTACAGGAAGACATTGATTATGCGGGAATCTGTACATGCTGTAAGACCCTTAATTCCAGAAATCGACGGTTGTGGGAATCGTTGACGGCTGGCCTCATCAACTGGCTGGTGCACCCCCGTCACATTCTGCAAAGAAGTCAGAGTATCCGAATTAATGCAGATACTGAATGGCTTCCCACCGAACCCAAATCGGAATTCGGTGTCATTGATGTTCTTGCTGGTATCCCTCATTGCTGGCGACAAAGCCCGCTCGTAACATAGCTCCGGAGTGGTGACCTTGGACTGTGCAACCGGAAGTTCTTGAGCATGATGGTGGGATCGCTGACATGGAAGCCACACGCAATATTGGCTGTGTCAATGATCAACCCCTAATCCTGGCTCTGTGACGTTGATTTCAGTAATTGGCATCAGGCGAACGATAGTTGCTGGTTTAGACTTACCATTTTCCAGTGACCGAAGCCTTCCCCCATATCGGCCTTGATTTCATACTTCCATACCAACCGAAGCAGGATTTGGCCAAAAAAAAAAAAATAGAAATAAAAATAAAAAAAATAAATAGGAACCTATAAAGCCAGTAACCTCCTATAGTAGACCCTACCTTAGAACCTGCCCACTGCTTTCGCGCTTTGCAAACTAAATCATTTTATAAAGTCTTGGGCTTACGCCGAAGACCTTCCATGTCACATGGCTAGATACATGACTGGCTCCTGACAGGTTCCTCGGCTCACTCCTACCAGATAGGAGCTTAGCGATAGACCCACGGTAGATCCCATTGTGGTAACCAGAGGTTACCAACATTCCTACAGAACGGCCCACACGGCCTGTTCCGTCAGGCCTGGCCTTGTAGTATAACGGCCCCCCTAAATTCTCCCCCTAGTCACAAAAGAAAAAACTTCTTCATATATTATGTACTAGATTATATCTTTAGGCCTATCAGAGCCCAGTACCTGCCGGCAGAATGGAGGCCGGAACCATTGAGCGCCGACACTTGGGCATATGACTGCACCTCACTTATGCACCGTACGTCTACCCCTCACCAGGCAGCAACCACGTCAGATGACTAAACTTCACCCGGCCCTAGGCCCCCTTCTTAGGCCCCAGTAGCTAGCCTCCAATTTCACGATCCTCAAGGTTTCACCATTCCACAAGACAGAGGGATCTTAGGAAAGGAGCTCCCTACCACACACGTTTCCAAACTTGAGTAAAAGTCCATCCATATCTGATGAATATTCTTTAACACGGTGTTAACGCGTCAACCATCCTCAGTTCAGTTATTAGAGGATCAGTCCTAGGACCTAAACTACAGAGAGATGAATCCCGCACCCTATTTTAATAATGTGACATCCGAGTCCGCACTCAAAAGCCGTTTTCAGGCTGAGAATGGGACAAGCATCGCAGAGCTAGAACTTGCCTCTGCTAGTGACTGGGACCGGCCTCATTTGCTTGCGTGTCGTGTCATACGGCGGAAGACTCAACCACACTTACTTCCTATTTTATCGCAATATGTTGGACCATCTGAGATTCAGTCTTTTTTGCCTGAAATCCGCGCATTTATAGAAGGACCTGACTTGACCCTCATGGACCAAAGTGAACATTATATGATACGAAACTTCAACGGTGGCATATCGCTAGCTCAGGTTTGGGCAGCATTGGCCATGTTCAAAGGGTGCCAGGATCGTCACAGATACGAGGAACAACATGAATATGCGACTGACAATGAGGGGGCTATGGAGGATGAGGAAGATGGGGCCGGGAAGGAAGATGGGGAAGAACATGAAGGTGAAACGGAGGATGAAGAAAGGCAGTCAAAGCGTCGCAGGATGAACACATCACAGCCAGGCTTTATCGACTCCCAAGGAATGCGAGTCGGTTCTAGCAGCCCACTGCCGGAAGGCTCTGGCTCCCAAGGATCCTCTCTCGGCTACGTTGACCCTGATACACATCGCCTGGCTATTAAACCGGAAGGCGACACTTTACGGCTTGTGTCGTGCGTTATCAGGCATATCCTATACTTTGCCCCTCCTCAAAACCCAGCATTACTGCCAATTGTTGTCGAGTTTCGAGACGCCCAATCCAGGATGACTGCGACTACAATCAATGCACGATACCAGATGGTGGCCATTGACGACGGTGGCCTTTGTCTACGACGGCAAAAGTCAGGCGGGGGATTCAAACTTGCAAAACGCCATGTAGCAATTCTGGAGGCGAAGCCACAGTTCCAATGGGTAGAGGATGGCATACCCACAATCTCGGATAGGAGCTTTGCACAGATGGTCTGTGAGGCTTTGGCAACCAGACTCTCCGACCGGGGCGACAGATTACTTGAAAGGTAGATCACACCTAAGCCAGCATTCTCTCGAAGTAAATGCTAATAATCCTCCCAGTGTTATCATTATTCATGCTGCTCAGCTCTACATCTGTTTTTTACAGATGGACGTTAGTGACAGTTATATACATACTTTCGACAATTCTCTACCTACAGAGAACCTATATGTCAGCGCAACGCCTTGGTTTGATCTTGGTCAAAAAAGCGGACGGGAATCTGTGTTGGCTAACCTTTGTGGAATCATGAATCGGGCGATATCTGACGAGGCACTGCTACTAAGCTGATTGGAATTAAAGCCATGCCATATAGCTCTCCTCTTCTCGATATGCAGCTCTCAGGGTGTTGAAAAAGATGGCCCGGTGGGATCTCAAGTCCTTTCGGCCTGATACGCAAATCATGGGTGTAGACCCTCATACTAGGCCCTGGCCTGCGGATAGCCGCCAGGCGTTGCGAAGCGCTTTAGTCAGCATAATACAAGCATTATTCAAAACATGTAGTCACAGACATCCCGTAGAGCCTTGAATCAGGCCTCCAGTAGGACTCTATGTAGTATTTCATGTAGTGTCCGCTGGCTATAAACTCCCTTGCCACGACTTGACCTGGCTGTGCTCAGCGCTTGCGCGTTTTGTAGACTACGGCAGTGTCAGGACTAGCCGATTAAAAAGCGTCCTTGATCAGCCAGCCATTCTCTACATACTTGTTGGCGACGGCTGCACCGAATGAATCTGTGGAAACTGTGCTATTTTTAGAATTGACTCGGTGCTGACATAGCAAAGGCGGTCTGTCCAGGCGGTGGAGCCCTTCTTCCGTCATTGACCATCAGTAGTTTCTCCGCTCTCTTCGCTCTCTTCGCTCTCTTCGCCTTCTTTGCTCTTCTCCGTTTCAGTTGATTGCCCACGACCATAACTGTCAGCTCAAGCGTCCCACAACTGCGATGGTAATAGATTCGAGACCGAGAACATTTCGTGATCTCGTGCGTAAGCACACCGACTTCCTCGTGAATCCTCTACAGTGGACATCGCGTCATTTGGATCTGGTGGGCTCTCGGTTTGACGATATCGCAATCATTCCTCCCTATACTGATTCGACTACAAGCGCCTGCCCGGACACCGGTCGCCAGCCCCCTAACGATGCCGAAACACTTGCTCGAAACATTTTTCCCGACGTGAAGTGTCGGAGTCTCATTAAGATCTTGGTTGGCAAGGGTCGCCCGTTTGCAAAGTATAGGTAAGACATACCGTTCGGGCAACGCAGCTGATATTGCTGGAGGTGACTGACAGGCCTCCTAAACAGCAAAGGAACGTCACTTTGGTTTCAAGGCCGCCGCGTTCACCGACCGCGCTATCTCGTGTTTCACCCTCGAAAGGAATCCCTCAATCGAAATGACAGCACCTCACCCTCTTTTGTCGGCTATGTACATTACACAGACGTTGTTGGAGATCGAAGGAGACAGTTTGAACCCTGCTCGGGTCCAAGGGGGGTAAATAACAGGCCAGGGATCCAACTATGCCTGAAGAAAGTGGCGCAGACAACACCGAAAGACTGGACTGAAGATGCGTACTTTATGTGTCATTTACTGGCTCTCGCGCAGTTCCAGGAGGAGAAGCTCGATCTCTCTGAACCAACTACGTATACTGTATGTATCTGCTTGCCCCGCTTTGCATCCCTCCCTTTGGTCCCTGCTAATTTGCTTCCTGCCCCGTCTTCTTGTCACGCACGGCCAAGAGCGCGAATACATCTTCCTTTATGAAGCCGACATTCCAACCGAGCTTCTAGATGGGCTTTGGAATCCCAAGGATGCAACAAGCCCCATGAAATGGCCTACGATACGACGGGAGAAAATTCCGTACGAACCTTTTGATACTTTCTCGAGCCGACTAGTAGCCGAGCTAGTTGCACCCAGTCATTCCCCCTCCCACGATCCCATGATTTCATCAGATGGCCCAAGTTGCGTCACCAGTAGGAAACGATCGCACGAAGAAGAAACAGGGGGGAAATATAAGATACCACGACCTTCAGAGTGATAGTAGGCCGGTGACATGGGAACGGAGGCCGCAGCGACATATGATACCCTTTTTGCTTCAATCCTAAAGTAAAGTAGATGTTGCACTCACATCTCAGGTACCAAAACATGGATGGGACGGTTGGGCTCTATGTTATGGCGTTGCGTCTCCTGCTGCAGAGTTGTGAGGAATACCATCAATAACACGACCTTTTACACGGTGTGTATGTGTGCACTCTGTATGTGTTTCCACCAGTATTGAAACGTCATGGAAGAACTCCACAAAACGCTAGTTGGGAGTCTTATTGCGGGTCAGCCAATAGAAATCGCTGGAGCCACCCTAAGCGGGAAAGTCTTCCGTGACCACCCCACACGGGGACATACAGATAGATAGAGCCCTCACATAGCAACCTCAGAAAGAGGAACAGCATCAAAACCCCTACTCAATATTTCCTCTCCAATATGTCGACATACAACATTCTCCTCACTGGGGCCTCGGGATATCTTGGAGGCACCGTCCTGTCCCGCTGGTAAAGCGCCAATCTTCCCGCTTACTCCCAACTCTACGCCCTGGTCAGGTCAGAGGCAGAGGGAGAAAAGGTCAAAGTTGCTGTACTTCTTATATACACTGGTGCTTCCGGCATACAGAGTTATGTTGGGTCGGTGAAACCCTCGCCAACCTCATCACAATAATTCGGCCAAGCCTCCAGATTCGTCAGATCGGCCCAGGACCACAAGGAATCTATGCTTAGCTCTGGAAGACAGGGTACGAGCTGCTGTATCTCGTCTTGTAGCAATGGACTGTTGACTGCTGGGGTCATAGTACTACCATCATGGTTCTGCTGCAATCGTTGTTGATCTCCCTCCCCCCTGCGAGTTCCGCATGGGTACCAGGGAGTCATCGATATTAAGAATGCGCAAGAGGGTGTCCACCTTGGCGGATAAATGACCGGTCAGGGCCGCTGCACGAACGGTAGCGGCACTGTTGCTCCCCGCCGAATCGAATATCTCCAAGGCCAGACGAATATATCTTCGGGCCCTGGGACACCTATGGCAGTACGGGTATGCGAGCATGAACCCCACGAGCGGTAGCACTATGGGCATCCGCGAGCGGACTCGATTTTGGAATGAGTGGGTGGCTTGGAAAGTGGATGAAGGCTCGGTGAAGAGTGATGACGACATTGTGGTATCGGAGTTTCAGCAAGGTAGTCAGGAGAATTTCGATCGGCTGTCGCGAGATATAGTTGAGTTCAACCTCCGGCTCCTGGTCTGGGTCGGCGGGCGTGTCCTCAACATATAGTGTGGGATGGCTGAAAGATCCGGCAGATTTCAAATTACGTCTCCATTGTTGCAAATGCCGCACTTCATCGGACAGAACCTGGGCTCGCGTTTCATTCTCCGTGTTTTCTTTCGGGCGGTGAGCCGGTATAGAGATGGACTCTATGATGGCCAAACCGGCAGCTTTCAGGCGAATAGATTACATATGATACAAGGAGCTTCCTGGATCTAGTAAATTAGGGGATTCGCTGGTTGGCAGAGGACACATGCAGTCCTGTAGGCGAACGCTGATGGACTTGCCGAGATGTCTTGAACAACGAATAGCCATACGGTTGAGGGTCCACCAGATTGGCCTACAAGGCACTCGAGGAGGGAAAGCATATCGTAAGTGTGTGCATCAAGATAGATTAGACACCTCACCCGTCCATCGCATAAGAAGGACCATGTTAGTATTCTAGGCAAACAGAACAGGTGGTGATAATCCACGGTCCCTCCCAGGCAGTCAGCCTACAGCATGCTCACTATGCCTTCCCAACGGGGATGTCCTGACGCGATGATTAACTTGGATGCTCGGGGAATCACGGACTTAACACCAAGCTTTGGTGCTCGACACTGTATTGCCATGTGACTAAATCCAACGGACGCGCTCTCTAGTACAGTTAGGTTCAGGTTATTGCCGTGACTCCCTGAGGACGATTTCATGCTTCTGATTGGTGAACTTGGACAGGAATTAGGAGTAGTGCTGGGTGCACTGATCCAATCACCGACCCAGGAGAACCTGATATCATTCTTGAATTATCTAGTATACAATAGAACTGATGCCTTGAAATTCAGTTGATGATGATGTCATGTCATGTGGCAGGTGCGTTTAAATGTTTTGCCGGTATTCTAGTATTGTAATGTTCCCGCCCGAGCCGGCTGCCCGAATATATATCCGCCATCGACCATCCATCTTCCCTCTTCATCCTTCACATTTTACCCTTCCATTACTTCGAAGCAATTCAACCTCAACATGCCTCCCCCTCCGCCTCTCGTTCCCGATGGCTGGAAGGCCGAATTCGATGATCGTTATCAGGAATGGTACAATGAAAACCCCCCTCTCTTCTGATCCCAGGCCACTGGATGGCTGATGGCTGATGGCTGGTGCTGATGCCTTGAACTCAGGTTTTATGTGAACCTGTATACCGGTCGCTCGCAATGGCAACGACCCGACCGACCTGCCCAGCCTGAGGGCCAGACACCACCCCCGACAGGCCCCCCGCCCAGCTACGAGACGCTTTCACAGGATCGACTGGGCCAAGCACGAGATCCCCGGGATCGACCGGATCGGTACTCCCCGCGCCCGCCGTCGCAGTCCAACTACCCCGCCAACCGGGATGGATATGGTTACCCCCAACCGCAATATGGCTACAATAACAACCCCTATCCCCAGCAATACGGCTATCCCAACCAATATCCGAACCAATATCCGAACCAATATCCCAACCAATACCCCAATCAATCCCCCAACCAATATCCGGCCCAGTACCAGAATGCCTACCAACAACCACCACCACCGCAACAGAACCAGAAGCACAAGAAGGGCATGGGGAAAATGGGCGCCGCTGCCCTCGGGGTCGGGGGTGGCTTGCTGGGAGGCTTCCTGCTGGGCGAGGGCATTGAGGCCTTGGAGGATGATTTTGCCGAACCCCCACCCCCAGGCCCGGACTTTGACGACTTTGGAGGAGACTTTGGCCCGTTCTAAGCGGTGATGTGATGTGACGATGTGATGAAAGATGAGATACTCCCAATAGAACTGATTTTTTTGTGTACGCCTTGGATCCCAACCCACCAGACACCCATGTGACCCATTAGAAGGGGGATCACGGTATGTCCTGCTGAGATAACGAACCGGCGGACTGTTTTAAGTTATTGCCCCATCAGAGAAGCTTGATATGGTCGTGGATCAGGCGGATCTCATGGATGGTTACACAAACAGAAAGAAAGCGCCGCAGCAACCAGACTATCGACGGAACTAATGCAAGAGCCAACACTTATCATCTTGGCAGTCAGGATAATCATTCCTCAAGATATATCATCCATCCACTCCGCCCCCTTCTCCACGCCGCTCCCTACGAAGGTCCGCCATGGGAAGTCAAGCCGTCACGAACCAACGCCTTTGGCATGAGGGTCCCTCGTGCGACACGGGACCTCTCCCCTCTCCCGACCCGGCGGATATGCGCATCCAAGACCTCCAGCAAGGCAACCGGCTCCTCCGGTCGCTGCGCCAGGCCGAGACCTGGATGGATCGCAAGTTCGGGGTGGAAGCCATGGGCATTGAGCGCGTCCCGGACGACCAGCGCCACCCGCCGGAGTTGCTGAATATGTTGTTTTTCTGGTTCTCCGCCTTGCTGGCGCCCGGGCTGATTCCCATTGGGATGCTGGGGCCCATCTTTGGCCTGTCGGTGCATACCTCCATCCTCTTGACCGTGCTGGGCACCCTGATTGGATCCGTCATGCCCGCCTTCGCGGCGACGCTGAGCCCGCCCAGCGGCCTGCGTCAGATCGCCGTCGCGCGCTATGCCTTTGGTCTGTGGGGCGCCCGGCTCTGTGGCCTGCTCAACATCATCGTCAACGGCGGGTACGGCGTCATCGCTGCCGTGGTTGGGGGTCAGCTGCTGGCCGCCGTCTCGGACGAGTCCATCCCGCTGGCCGCGGGCATCATCCTCCTCGTTGGCGTCGCCTTTGCCATCTCCTTTGCGGGATTCACTATGATCCATCACTATGAACGACATGCCTGGGTGGTGGCCCTGGTGCTCCTTTGCGTCACCTACGCCCAAGCGGGCCGGTACTTCCCCGCGGAACCCAGCCGGAGCTCGGTGCAGGGCATCGACTTCTGCGGTTGCTGTCTGAGCTACTTTGCCATTGTCTTTGGCGTCTGCTGCTCCTGGTGCACCATTGCGGGCGACTACTACGTCCACTATCCGGCCCGGACCAGTCGGTGGCTCGTGTTTGGCCTCACCTACTGGGGCCAGGTGCTGCCCACCATCTTTGTGGCCATCCTGGGCAACTACTTTGGCGGCATTGTCATGTCGAACGAGCAGATGGCCGCCGTCTACCATTCCGGGGGAGCAGGGGCTTTGATCCTGGCCACCCTGCGGCCGTCGGAATGGGCCAAAGTGGCCGGCATCCTGTTTGCCTTGACATTCCGTCAGTATCTCCCTCCGTTCCCGATAACAGTTAAGCCACGATGGCCCACTAACTGGGGTTTCCGCCAGATGCAGTGGCCAGTGTCATCATTGATATCTATTCCAGCGCCCTGTGCCTCCAGCTCTTGGCGACGCCCTTCCGCGCCGTGCCGCGCATGGTCTGGTGTGGCCTCGTGTCTCTCGTCGTGCTGGCCCTCGCCTGGGGCGGTCGCCATCAGCTGGAGGCCATCCTCAACGACTTCCTCTCCCTCTTGGGATATTGGACGCTGGCCTTTGGTCTCATCCTCGCCGTCGAACACTTCTGGTTCCGGCCGCGGTTGGGGGGCTACGACCTGGGGGCGTGGCAGGACCCCAAGCGCCTGCCCGTGGGCGTGGCGGCCACGACAACCTTGCTGCTGGGCATCGGTTTCTCGTTCGTGGGCATGGATCAGACCTGGGTACGTGGCTGGCTTTCCCCCATCCTTGACCTACTCACTAACCCGGGGGACAGTATATTGCCCCGGCCGCGAAGAGGATTGGCGCTTATGGGGGCGATGTCGGGGATTATCTGGTGCTGGCGTCCGTGTTGGTGTTTTATCCTCTGCTCCGAACGATGGAAATTCGTATTCTCGGTCGGTAGTGGACATGATGACTGTATTTCGAGGTGGATGGGATTCATATGGTAGAGGCCATCAGCAGGAATGACGATTTGTCCTACCGGGGTTGCCGGGGAGACCAGGCTGGGGATGGGCCAGATGGCCAGTCCGATTTGATCTTCCCTGGCCGTTCAAACGTAAACGGATCCGGGGTATTTCCCTGCCTAAATGGAACGTCATTCAAAACCTCGTCCGTCTTTTTGCAGGGATGTTGCGTGAATCGGCCCCATCCCCATGGTCCATGCACCGGATTCCCTGCTCCAGAGCCTTCCAATTAGCTTTGTAAAATGGCCCTGATAGTTGCCCAGCGCACGTAGGGACTTCCTAGGTCCTTTGTTGACCATGAAAAAAAACGGGGTGGCGGTGGTGAGACGCGAAGGTGAGCTCTGTACGACGTGCAGATTGCCGATCGCCAGCGGAAATCCCCCGCGGCTTTCGTAATCCGCCTGGGCGTTGGCGTGTCTTTTTCCTTCCTTCTTTTCTTTCTCTTGCCTTGCCTTGACTGGCCTTGCATCAGCTCTTCCCTCTCGTCCGTCCCGCCCCTTCTTGTCAGTCCATCACTGCTGTCACCCACCCAGTGCCTTTGCAGCGGTACACCTTGGGCAGATGGATTCTGGTAGACTCGTGCAGCCGACGGAGAAGGACCTCCCCACGTCCACCGCGGTGAAGGAAACGCCCTGCGACGAGGGCCGGCCTAATGTCTTCTCCTCCACCGTGCAGGAGATCCTCTTCGTGGCCGTGGCCACCATGGCCATCGCCATGTCGTCGCTGGTCACGGGCACCACCACCGTCCTCACGGCCGAGGTGCAGCGAGACCTGGGCATGTCCACCGCGGAGCTCACCTGGCTGACCGGCTCCTCCTCGTGCGTGCTGTTCCTCCTGCCTGTTGGGGGCTCTGCTAACCTGCGCAACCCCGTCTAGCCTGGCCTGTGGCTCGTTTCTGCTCTTTTTCGGCCGCCTGGCAGATTTGTTTGGTCGGAAGTCTCTTTTCATCGGCAGCATGGGGCTCTTCACCATCTTTGCCCTCGGCGCGGGATTCTCCCAGACGCCCCTGCAGCTCGACATCCTCAACGGATTTCTAGGTCTGATATCGGCCGCGTCAGTGCCACCGGCGCAGGGCATGCTGGCCAACATCTACCCGCGACCCTCCAAGCGGAAGAACCGGGTCTTTGCTTGTTTCAGCGCGGGCAATCCCCTGGGCTTCGTGTTTGGGAGCATCTTCTCCGGGATCGCCAGCGAGCTGTTTGACTGGCGGGCCAGCTTCTTCTTGCTGGCCATCATCTATGTCGTGGTGGTGGCCATTGCGCTGTTTACCGTCCCTGCCGACCACGGCGCCAAGGAGCCCCTGTCCGTCCAGGCATTGAAGAAATTCGATATAGTTGGCACTATCCTGACCATCGCCGGTATCGGAATGTTCTCGGGGGCCCTGAGGTACGTTTGATTGTCTGCTCGGCCGGTGCGCCCGACTGACATGATTACTTTTCAGTCTCGGATCAGATGCCCCCAACGGGTGGAAGACGCCATATGTCCTCGTGCTTCTCATCCTGGGTGCGCTTTTCATCATCGGGTTCGTCTTCTGGGAACGTTGGTTTGAGTATCCGCTCGTGCCCATGTCCATCTGGCGAGACCGGGACTTCTCGCTTGTCATTGTCGTCCTTCTCCTCGGCTTCCTGGCCTTCCCGATCATGACCTTTTGGATCTCCCTGTTCATGCAAGAGATCCGACACTATTCGGCCCTGCTCGTCGCCGTGCACCTGCTTCCCATGGCCATTGGCGGCATCCTGGTCAACATTGTGGCGGGACTCATCATGCACCGGGTGCACAACACCCTCCTCATGGCCATCGGGGCCACGGCGTATACGGGGGCCTTTCTCTTGATGGGCCTGCAGCACTCGGATAGCAGCTACTGGGCCTTCATCTTCCCCGGCTTGGTGTTGGCGGTGGTGGGCGCCGACTTCGAGTTCTGCGTGGCGAACATGTATGTGATGAACTCGCTGCCGGCCAGCCAGCAAAGTATTGCGGGCGGCATCTTGCAGACGGTGACCAAGCTGTGCGTGACCATTGGGATGGGGATCAGCACGGCCATCTATGACGCGGTCCTGGCTGGAGGGACGGCCACCAGCGGGTACTTCAAAGACGATCCGATCGAACCGTATAGCGCAACGTTCCTGTACTGCGCGGGCATTTCGGCCGTGGGGATTCCCTTGTGTGCCTTTTTACGCATCGGGACGCAGGGCCATGCGGGCGAGGGCCAAGCCAGTACGTCCGGCAGTGAGACCGACATCCCCAGCGTTAGCGCCAGGAGTGTGCTGGGGTCCAGTGGAGATGATAGGAAGGGCAGGGAGGGCCAATCCGAATGCACACTGTCTGGATAGCTACATAGTATATGGCTGTGGCTGATATATATTCAGGGGCGGTGCCAAAAGGTAGGGCGGGGTTGGTGACGTCAGCGGGGACGAACTCCGGCGTCACAGTCCCCAGAGGTATACAAAACATAGTATGGATGAGGGATGATCATAGTCATAATATGTAGTACACGGTACCAATTATCTCGTAGACCCATTGATCAACTGGCCCGCATCAGCCCGGCCGAGTGCGAGGGTCTCTACGGTGTCTTTCCGCGTCGTGTCAGGGCAATCCGGGCAAAGACCCTACGTCATCGCCTCGTCGTCATCGCGATGCTGCTCCTTTACTTTCCCCTCATCGCCCATCCTCGATTCCCCCTGTTCAGCTCCTCATTCACCGTCCATTCCCCCCATCTTTTTTTGACATAATGTCTCTCAATTCCGTCACCGCCGGCCTCCAAGGCCGTCCGCCCAAGCTGGCCGGCGACCTCAAATCGACCGTCCAACAAGCCCCCAACACAACTACTCAAACAGCTGGTCAGGTTACCGACTCAGTCCTCCCCGGAGAATACCCAGGCGATGAAAACCACATCAAAGAAGCCCAGCGCGACGACACCAACAACGGACCCATTTTCGCCCCCCTCCGACAATGGTTCCGCCAATCCCTCCCGCGCCTGCTCGATCGCTTCGAGTCGCAGCTCATGTGGCTACTATCCTGGATCCTGCCCGCTCCGCGACAAGCCAAGCTGTACGAAGAGGCCGCCCGACGCCCAGCCAGCACGACCTTCCTGATCTGCCAGCTGCTCTGCTGCGGTGTGCCCTTGCTGGTGTTCCTCGCCGGCGTGTTTGTCTTTGCGGCCGTCGCGATCCTGCTCTGGGCTGTGCTCTCGCTGCTTATCCTCTGTCCGGTGTTATTGGTCTCTAGCATGATTGGTGTGTCGATGTGGGGATGGGGATGGCTGTTCTACGGATTGATTAAATGGATTGATCAGAAGTATCTGGGGGGGTTGATCTCGAGGTTTTGGCTTTCTCGGATGCCGCAGGATACGGGGGGAGGTGATGATGGCCCGGGACAAGAGGGGCAGGCGGAGAAGGAGGAGTGAGATACGATGGCTTTGGGGGATTTATTTAGTATGCTACGTTGTCGATATCCAACGTAGTTGCGTTGTTGTCTTGCATGTGAGGGTTATTGATGTTGTTAGGTGGGAGGTTGGTGTCTATAAAATGTTGGAAGTCTAGTATATATTGCTGGTTGAATCTTACTCAAAAAAGAAAAGCATCTATCCTAACCAGAAAAAAAGAAAGAGTGTGTAGAAAGAGCAAGACACCACCGTCATTCAATCCCCTCGTTCATTGTCCAGGGGAATCTCTCCGCGTGGC
Organism: Aspergillus sclerotioniger CBS 115572; assembly: GCF_003184525.1. Classification (NCBI taxonomy): domain Eukaryota; kingdom Fungi; phylum Ascomycota; class Eurotiomycetes; order Eurotiales; family Aspergillaceae; genus Aspergillus; species Aspergillus sclerotioniger. Next base: position 1,875,415 of record NW_020290992.1, on the reverse strand, counting down.
GATGCAAGTCGCGAGTACCGAAGGCGCCTCCGAGGCATGCGCTTCAATACCTTCACCACCACTACGACTCCCACCCCGGCTAGCAGGATGACTCCCATCACAGCGCCGTTCACCGTCCGGGAGACCGATTGTGGAGGATTGTCCCCAGAGTCGGCCAGGCTGGCCGGGGGATCCTCAACGATCACTGGCTCATCCACCACCACTGGCACATCAGGCACCAGCATAGACTCGGGTCTCTCCAAGCCGCCATATCGCAATTCCCCCTGCACCTGTGTCCGAGTAACCACCGACCATCCCAACGAGCGACCCTCCCGATCAATTGCTTCAGCCGACACCCAATCCAGGAATCCCCTCGCCACAAACACCGTCTCAAAGTCTAGCTTGGTCACATTGCCAGCGGGAACGATCGGCGCCGTCTCATCCAGCTGGGCATAGAAATTCCAGCGTGCAACCTCAGTGGCCCCATTCCAGCTAACATGCACGACGGTAGTATATTCCCCGTCACTGCCATACACCGAGGCCACCAGGGCCGGGGGCTGTTGCGGATTCCCTCGAAAGGGGAACTTGTACGATCGATAGCTGTTGAAGCGCGGCGAGACAAACCTTGCCTCCATGACCACGGTGCCATCAGGGGTATGTTCGCTGTGATATCCCTGCCCACTCCAACCCACGAACCGATTCCCCGTGTCGAGGAGCTGGAAATTGCCGCGCATGCGACTCAATCCCCCATCTGGGCGGGTGATACGCTGTAGAACCGTGGCGGTTCGATGAACCGTATCCAGCTGGACAATCATCGCAGATGACACGGTCTCCTGGTTCGTAAAATCATCCGCAGCATTATTCAGAAACGACAGGACGGTATGTGTCTCATTCACAGAAACAAACCGGGCATTATGCTGTTTCGAAAAGGTAAAGTCCATGACAAAATCGGAGTATTTCCCGCCCAGTCGCCACAGAATCCGTCCGTCCTGTCCGGAGATCAGATAAATGGTACTCGTGTACCGTGCTGACATGAGATAATCCCCATTGGTGTTCTTATCAACCGCATTGACATGGATATAGTCCAAGCCACCGCCACCCTCAGCCGGGGACCAAGGCATGACATGATCCGACTCATGCAGAGGAATACGTTCTCGCGAGTCCCAATCAAACAACACGTTTCCAGTGGCCAGGTCAATCTCAACAAACCCACCCGACGCCACTCGACTCGACTCCATCGGCCGCCCCAACTCCGTCAAGGACATGTCACGAATCCGCAGCGCAGCCGCCAGCGCCGTCTGTCCCCCAGGGAGAATATTAAACTCATGAAGATCAAACTGCTCCAGGTCATTCGTCACAAGCATCTCCGTTTCCACCTCATACCTGTCATTCAGAACATAACCGGCCCCTTTACTCAGCAGGGACCCATCATTAACATAGCTCTGCTGCATAATAAACGACAGTCGGGTCCCCTCATCATACCATTGATGAGTAGCTCGAAAGTCAAATATATTCCTGTTATGGTGCAGACACGATCCCGTCCAAATGAGAGTGCCGTTTCCATCATAGATGTGCGGACCAACTTGGCAAGGCACGTATTTTCCGTCCGGGGCATCGGGCTCGAAGTACCAGTATGGGGCTACGAACCAGTACCCGGGACTCATGAGGGAGGGATGGTGGTGGGTGATGTTGAATTTGATGGCTCGGGTGTTGGGCATCTATATGGTGGTGAGTAGAGTGGCATCCAGGGGGGTATGGGGGAATTGGTTACTGTTATGAATGAGAGGAGGTCATCGTCGCGAGTGGGATCAAAGTCAGGTTGGCTTTGGGCAACATGGATGAGGGTGTAAAGAGTGACTAGGAGTGGGAGGAGAGTTATTAAGGAATGCATGGTGGATTAGGTATCAGAGAACGTAAGATGTCAACAACTGGTTTGTGACATTGTGTGTCGTTGACACCTCCAAAAAACGAGCAGAAGAAGAATTCCCAGGTCAATGAAGTAGAGAAATGCATGATCGCCCCCCCTCCCCCAAAAAGGGCATGATTATCTCGGGGGGGGGGGCATCTGAAGAGCCTCAGCACCACGTGGAAATAGACTCGGCTGGCCTAACAGCAGCCCATTTCAGGGTAAAAGTCCCGAGTGCTCCGTCCGGCGTTCTGATTGGCGCGGGTCCGGCCGTGCATCCGGGTGAACGGTGGAGAGCCTATCAGGATCGTCGGCTGAATCTGCCGGTTTAGTAGTCAGTGGGGGCTCTGCCCTCAACACTCCAAAAGATAACGCGTCCTGGGGGCTGTCATGGCGTTTCCCACCAACGAGACTGCCTTCTATACGAGGTCTGGATGGATTTGAGATGTAAGACTAATTATCACCCCTGTTACCACAGACAAAGTGGGCGAGTTGAGAGTCGAGGTCTGCTATATATATATATATATATGTTCCCGTCTGGCTTAATGCAGAGAACATGCGGAGCACACTTCGTTGATTATAAATTCCGTGGTTTCCTCTAAATAATTTAAAATGGATCGCTCCCACCATTACAGTAAGCACAGGAGAAACATGATACAGAAGACAAAAGGTGAGAGCAAAACGGATTCTATTGTCCCTCACTCCCCGACGGCCTGGTTCAGGGCATTCACGCGATAACTTTCACTGCGCTCAACAAGCTCAGCATGGGTGCCGCGGTCAACACACTGACCGTTCTCAATCATGAAAATGACGTTCGCTTTGCGGATGGTGTACAACCGGTGGGCGATGGCAATGACGGTCATCACCTTCCGGGCCTGATCCAATCCCTCCTGCAGCAGACGCTCCGACTCGGCGTCGAGGGCGCTCGTCGACTCATCCAGCAGCAGGAGCTGCGGCTTGCGGACGAGGGCGCGCGCGATGGCCAGCCGCTGCTTCTGGCCATCGGATAGCCGGTCTCCGTTGGGACCGCAGTCGGTGTTGTAGCCATCAGGCAGCTGCATAATGGTATCGTGGATGTTGGCCAGCCGACAGGCATCCTCGAGCTCGGCCTGGGTGGGGGTCTGGCCCGGCCGCGCCCCTAGCATCAGGTTGAAGCGGACGGTGCCCTCGAACATGGCACTCTGCTGCGGGACATAAGCAATCTGGTGGCGAAATGCGCCATTGCTATCCCCGTAGGCGATGTCCATCCCGTCGACCTCAACGGTGCCGGACGTCGGGCGATACAGCCGCTCGACCAGGGAGATGATGGTCGACTTGCCGGCACCACTGGGGCCCACCAGCGCCGCGAACTGGCCTGCACGAATGCTCAGATCCAGGCCATGCAGCACCGTCGTATCCGGACGAGCCGGGTACGAGAAGTGCACCTGCTTGAAGGCCACGCTGATACCGGTGGTATTGGTGGAGGCAGGTCCCTTCTCACTGCTGCTTGACTCGAGATCCCCCTGTCCCTGCAACGGCGCCGCCAGGTCCCGCGTCGAGCCCTGATCCAGCAGGTTCAGCAGGCGGCGGGTGGCGGAGAAGGCGCGTGAGACCTCAGGGACCAGGGCAAACATCTGCCCCCACAGTTGGGAGCTGACCAAAAGGGCCAGCTGCACGATGAAGAACTGCTGTTGCGTGTACTCGCCGGCGATGATCTGCTTGGACCCCCACCAATAGGCCAGCGCGTACAGGAAGTTGCTCAGCCCGTAGCCCACGGCCAGCCACAAGTTGGCCCACGCGCTGTACCCGGTGACCTGGCGCATGGGCGCTTGCAATGAGCGGCGGTAGGTCTCCAGCACTTCATGCTCCAGGGAGAGGGACATGACCGTCTTGATCGAGTTGACTGCCTCTACAGTGATGGCGTTGGAATGCGCGAACGCCTCCAGATGGCGCTCCTCGAATGCGGCCAGGGTGGTAACACGCATCCAGCCAGCCCCGAGAAGTAAGGGCACGACCGACAGGCACACCAACGCGATCTTCCAGGCAATGATATGCGTCATCGTGATGGTGGCGACAAGGCTGACCAGAGTAGAGAGAATCGTGCACACGACCGAGCCGGTGAGGCCGCCCAGCGCGCTGCTGTCCTTGGTGATCAGCCCTAGCAGCATCGACGGGTTGTGGTCCTTGGACTCGTGCCACGCAAGGTCCTGCTCCAGGATGGTGCGCAGCGACAGTACCCGCACCTTGTAGATGATCTGCTCTGCAATCCAGCCAAACAGAGACCAACTGATGAAGTTGGCCAGGAACTCGATGATGGCCAGCATGAAGAACAGGAGGCCGAAGAGATGGCCGGCATGGCGGATGTCCGCGGGCTCCTCGCAGCCGCTGAGCTTGCTCACGACATTACCAAAGATTATTGCGGAGCCACAATACGTGCCTCCGATGACGACGGCGCCAGTAAGGGCAAGGACCAAAGCGAACAGGTGCGGTCGGAACAGCGAACCCAAAGAGGAGAGGGTCGAGGAAGCCGTTTGATTCTCCTCTTCCTCGGGCCCATTTTTCGACTCTTCCACCGCCTGAACCAGCGCAGGCTTCTCAACCTCAGTCAGAACATCCAGGGTCGCCGTCTCTGGCTTTTGAACTCCATTCGAAGACGCAGTGGAGCACGCCGTGTCAGATTCCCCCTCCTCACCACCATGGACGTTGAGATTTTGCAACCGGACCAGTTCTGCGTAGGCGCCATTGGCAGCAAGCAGGTTCTGGTGCGTTCCTTGCTCAATCAGCCGTCCCTGCCGCATCAAGATGATGTTATCGGCGTTCTTGATCGTGGCAAGCCGATGGGCAATAGTGATTACCGTCCGCCCGACCGCCACCTTGTCCAGAGCTTGTTGGATGCGTCGCTCAGTCGCTGAGTCAAGGGAGGCCGTGGCCTCATCCAGAATTAATATCCGAGGGTCCTTGACCAAGGAACGCGCGAGTGAGATCCGCTGCTTCTGCCCGCCACTGATCAGGTTACCCTTGGCGCCGACCATCGTGCCATATCCTTCCTGCAGCCGCTCAATAAAGCCGTTGGCATCTGCCAACTGCGCCGCATGGAGAACCAAGGATACTATCTCGCGCGCGTGATCGCTGTGTGCGAGCGCCGCCGTCACCAGCTCCTGGCCGTCGCGCACCGCGGCGGCAATCTCGGCCAGCCCGGTCCCCATCAACAGGGGCCGCAGGTAGGCGTGCGCAGGCGAGTTGACTAGACCCAAGGCGATGTTCTCGAGGATCGATCGATCCAACAGATAGGGCTCCTGCTGCACGAGGCTCAGGTGGCTTCGCACGGAGCGCACGTTGAGTTCCATGATGTCATGTCCATCCAACAGCACGCTGCCCTGATTGACATTGTAAAACCGGGTGATCAGACCGGCGACGGTGGACTTTCCGCTACCAGAAAGACCGACAATCGCTGTCTGCTGGCCAGCAGGACAGATGAAGGAGAGATCCTGCAACACTGGCCGGTCAGGTTGTGACGGGTAGGCGAAGGAGACATTGTGCAGTTCGACCGTGCCAGTGATCTCCGGCAGCGAACGGCCAGTATGCTCGGTTGTACCATCGATGGTCGACCGGTGGTCAATGTCGGCTTCTAGCTTGCGGAAAGCCACGGCCGCGGCGTCGAAGCTGCGCAAGAACGGAGCAGCTTGACTGAGAATCAGAGAAGCTAGATTGGAAACCCGAGGGAGGGCAAGGTCAGTTCATATGTTTGATGTTGGACGGGGCACAACGGAACATACCATCCACGAGAATCAGAATGACGGTAAAAATGTTCCCGACGGAGATGCCGCCACCGGAGGACTCGACGGCATTGGCGATCTGTGCGGAGCCTTGCCAGAAGGCGAGGCCGTTGGCCGAGAACGCAATGAAGTATAAGAGTCCAGCCTGGGTGGCCATGGCCACGGACTTGTACACCCCAGCCCGGAGCGCCGGGTGCAGGAGCTGGACGAACTTCTCCTCCAGACGGGCGTTGGCCGAGAAGGCGTGCACCACCATGGTGTTGGAGAAGGCCTCGAGAGCCACGGAAGAGGCCTTGCCCATGCTCTCCAGCGCGCTCCCAAAGTACTTCTGCACGAAGAACCCGCCGCTCAGCGCCATCAGGAGGTACGCGGGGGTCAGGGACACGAGGATCCCCGCCAGCCGGGCATCCTTGATGAAGGCCACCACGTACGCGGTGATGAAGAAGGCGACGCTGTTGATCACGATGCCGACCTTTTCATTGGTCCCCTGCTGCTCCACTGCGATGTCGCCGGTGATGCGGGCGGAGACCTCCCCGGCGGAGAGCTTGCTGAAGAACTCAGCATCCTGACGCAAGATGGAGCTGAAATACCGGTCCCGCAGGCGCTGCGCCAGGCGCTCACCGGAGAGGTTCCAGCAGAGAGAGTAGATGTAGATGAGCCCGAAGTAGGCGATGCCAACGTAGACGATCAACAGGATCTTGTGGTTGAGGCCGGCCTGGTACGCCCCAGCCGTGGTGGCGCTGACTTCACAGCTGGCTGAGTCCAAGCCGTTGACCAGCTCTCCGAAGACGATGGACATGATCGGGAAGGGCACTCCGGCGGCAATCGCTGCGATGAATCCGATGAAAAGAACCAGGAGATCCGTGGTCGACGGGTTGCTGTAGACCAGCAACCTGGCAAACAGGGTGGCGCGGCGCCATAACTAGACATCGTACGACGACAATCCGTTGATTATTTCTCACGGCTTCTACAGCATGCCGAGTGTGAAGGAGTGAATAGGAGCTTACGCTGGGCTTTGCTGGTACGTCTGCCTTTGCAGATTCTTCTGCCGTGGCAGCCATATTGTGCCAGAACTCTGTTCCTTTTTTTGCTTGATCAATCCTCTGGCACCGATTATGGAAAAGACCAAGATGTCGAAGGGGGTGAGGAAGGGATCCCTGCAATTAGCTTGGTTTGTGGATGTCGTGTAGCTTGCTAAGTCTGACCACAAGGCACCACGATCAGGCTATCACGTTGTCCTCACCATCCCTCTAATGCAATGGGCCGACTTCGGATGAAAGGCTGGCCGTGACCGAGCAGTAACTTCTTTTATCAGATCCGAACCATGACGGAGGATTCTTCGGCCCACACGATCCGAACTGAAAATTGTTAGAGGTGGTGGTTTGCGTCTCCATCTTCATCTGATTAGGGCTCACTCGGGGTACAGCTTGTCAGGGAGGCCGACTACTGAATCACCAACGGGCCAGTGACACACTATTGACTCCAATTCGAACTGTAAGATATGTATGGTATCTTAGAAACAAGAAGACAGGTCACCTGTTACCCGCAGAACGCAAAATACCAGATAGTTTTGATGGTGGTTCTGTTAGCTTACGCTGGTAGGGAGACTTATTGACTCAATACAATGCAAGAAAGGGGTCCGAGTCCCTTCTCGTTTCCGCTGATCTAGCCCCTGTTGAACCACGGTTTGCTTCCAGTTTTATCTTTGCCACGAGCCTATTGTTTTCCCTCTGTCTCCTGCTGGGTCATCAAGCTGGGTGACGGGCCGGAGGGTGGGGGAACAGGGAAGGGTAAACACTCTGGTCACTGAGACGCTGTGTGATATTCATCAAGTTAGCTATTATTCGCACACTCTTGACTTCCCTTGCCTGTTGAAAAAAAGGTGACGATTTCTGCGGGTAATGATCACTGGCTCACAATAATGAGCAGAATAGTACGTAACTCGGCTCAGGCCCACTTCTCACCAGTAAGCCGCATAACTGACTCCAAGTAGTCAGGTCGCGTTTTTCGAGCTAGATCGCCAATCGATGCCGGTACCTTACAGTACTGATACCGTACGTAGTGGCTGTACCCATCTAGACTAGTGTTCCTTATACTAGTCCACAATTGGGTAGCGCGGCCGATTCCCGATCCTGAGAAGGATTTTAGCGGTAATTCACCAATTTTGTTTCTCTCTTCGGCGATGGACCGGTGTCATCACTCACCCGTCCTTTGAAAAAGGTATATGCTCTTTTTTTCCCATCGGGGCGCCACCGCCCACCCGTACCCGCAAGCAGCCAATTGGCAGAGATTTCTGGGAAGTGAGGGTGGTTGGTGTGATGGGTATCCACTTTCCACAGCTCTGTCCGAGACGACGGGGAAGAGCGGAAGGGAATACGAGGTTTCGGAACGACCCTTGGGCCCAGACCCGACTGGCATAAGGGGTAGGCCGGTTGACTGAGTTATGGGCTTAAGGGACTCCAAGATCAACCTGACCCTGATGGGCGGGAACTTTCTATGACCATCTAGCCAATGCTTGAATTGTCTCCACATAGGAGTCCCTGACTCGAGTTTCTGCTTCATTGCATAACGACGAAATCCAACCTTTCAGCGCCCCCAGGACCTCATCAACACTGGGTAGGACGACCTCGACAGAATGCTCTGTCACAAATCTTCCCGGTCTATTATGGTGGGAGCGTATCGGGCCACCCTTCGCCGTCCATTTTCCCGATCCGATTGGGCGCCCAGGAGCACAGTGAGCGACCCGTGCCCAAGACAATACATACCGGCCCGTGATGGAGATGTATCTAATCTGATCTGATAAAATCTTATCACCCAGCAAGCCAACCCGCGCCAAGCACTGCCTGGGCCCCGGGCCTTCCCTTTCGGGTAAGTCAGCCCTTCGGTCCTCGGGTTTAGTCCGGAGTTTCTCTTAAGGCCAGACTGAAAGAGCCCTTTCTCTAACGTAGTCCCAGCCGACCGAGTAGTACGCTTGCGCAGCCGCCGCCTCCCTTCAGTCACATCTGCATCCCTCTTGCTGGGAGACTCGGCTCCCCAACAACCCCTCATCGGACGTTCCCTCGCCGCTGGCCACATCCCACCATCAACCACCACTACCGTAACAATTATAGTAAGATGGGTGGTGAGATTACTCCAATCGCCCTTCCTAATTCGAAGCAACTCTATCTGGAAAATGACCGGGGTGAAACGTATCTGATCCAGATCTCTTGGCCGCTACATTGGCAGGACGACCGCACCACGGACCGTGGCGCGCTTCCCATCATTGAGAGCCATCCCTCTCCTCCTCTGTCCTTCCTCCTTACCCTCCCCTCACCTCACCCCTCGGTCGAGTTTATAAACACCTCTTCAAGATGTAAGCTTACCATCATCCCGCAGATACATCGTCGACGGGAACGCCCTATTCCTAACTGCAACAGAGGCCGCCTGGCGACGGGCGGCTTCCTCACACTTTGCAGGGGGGGGCATCATTGTCGCGGTCGGGTACCCGCTGACGGGGAAGCTGTACGACGCGCGACGGCGCAGCCTGGACCTCACGCCGCCGACAGACGGACCGATCCCGGGATACGGCGGGGCGGATGTCTTCTTGGACTTTATCACGAACAAGGTGCGGCCAGCGGTGAAGGCGCAGTTCCCGCAGCTCACCTGCTCGCGTGAGGCGCTCTACGGCCACTCGTACGGGGGCCTGCTGGCTCTGTACGCGCTGTTCACGCGCCCGGACTCCTTCCACTGCTACATGGCGAGCAGCCCATCCATCTGGTGGAACAGCCGGTGCATCCTGAAGGAGGCTCGGGCATTCCTAGGGCAGCAGCAGGAGCAGCAAGAGCGCAAGGCTGATGGATCACCGCCCATCAAGCCGCCGTCCCTGATGACCTTCTTCGGGTCCTTCGAGCAGAACCCTCCACAGTGGGCTGATGAGCCCCTCGACCACTATGAGGGGCGCAAGCAAATCGCGGCGGACCTGCGCATGGGAGACAACGTCATTGAGCTATGTGAGATGCTGGGGGGTTCGGACCGGCTGCACTCCATACTGATGAGCCAGTACGAAGGCGAGGAGCATACCAGCGTGATGGCTTGTTCGATGAGCCGCAGCTTGACGATGTTCTTTGAGGATTGGCCGCTACCTTCGCAGTAGGATAGTTGAACTGGATTGGGTTGTACATATACTAGAATGAATTCTGAATACGGCTGAAATTAAATGTATATTATCATGAGCTTGGGTCTCTTAGTTGCGATTGACCGATTTACTCCGTATATATATATCGCTTAGGCTTGCATACAGTCCCCCATCACCCACCGCGACATAGTACCAACCGACCCCGAAGTCTCTGGCATTAGCTGATGGAATTTCCCAACTAGACCAAAAGAGATACCTCTTAGGTTAATGGAACAATTTCAAGGTGAATAGGTTCCAACATTAGCCACATGCGTACACCTGTGCCATATTCAGTCTTCTACCGGAAAATAGTTGTAAGAACTGGCATTCTACGGGGCGGTGGGTGTTTTAGCTCTGACGGCCCGGGAGGGCGAAGAGGGTGGAAATACCCGTGGAGTACCTGTGGTTCTACCTAAGCTTATACGTAATACGCGTTCTAAGCTACGGAAATTAGAATTCTAGGCTTTTGCCAGATAGCCGAGTCAGTAACTCATTGTACTCTGGTAGGGTTCAGTCGCACTAAGAACGGATCCCGACACAGCGGGTGGGACGTTTTCGTATATGGGATTCCCAAGTTTTCCCTGTGATCCTTGTAAGACAGCGTAAAATTTGATCTATAATAGATGACTAGAAATTACTAGGTGTGTCACTGATAGTCTGACACACGTAATATGACATGACATGACAAAGCCTTAATAATACCATAATATACCAGTACACACACGAGATCTTAGCCCCTGTTGATTACTGTGGATGGCGTGGAGCTCCCCGAGTCATTTCTGGGTAATGATATCTTAGACTCTGAACGGATCTAATCTGATGTGATCGAGAATTGACCATCGCGGAATCGCCAAAACCCCACCACGGCGGCTTACGCCGTACTTTGTTTCTCTTGATTTTATCTCCGGAAAGCCGCTTCTTCCGGGAAAGATGTGCAGTGGTCAGTGGGATTCAGTAAAGCGCCTCCCCCCCCCCTGTTTAGTACCACCGGATGTGGCACCCCTCTAATGAAACTTGACCACACTGAGGATAAACTCCGTCTGAGCGATTGAACAGCCCCTCGGGGCGTGGTATGACATATTTTAGACTTGGAGTACAATTGGAGTAGTGAAATCCCGAGCGGGAAGTTCCGCTACGTGTATCGAGCGATGTCAGATCAGTGAGCGCCACCAACAATAGTCGTACTGTACACAGGTGTCAGCAGTCTTGACCTGAAAGAGGCTATACAGATCCTTTGAGAAACATGATCGATAATGAAAAAAAATTCAACGCGATAGCCTCCGGGATCGGCGCAGCCGCCCAGCAGGAATATTGGGATTTTCGGTGTTTTCGTTCAAGGATACATTGCATCGATGACATTTATTATTGTTAGGAGGCCATTTTGAGGCGATTAATGAGGGTGCTAGCTGCTCCATACTGTACAGTATACAATGAAAACATAGTACGTCGGTCATTTTCACAGCCAGCTGGTAGTCCGGATGAATAACGACAGAATCCCCCTTGACAGGAGCTGTCCACAGCGATCGCGGAGGGAACGGCGCCATCGTTTATTCCCTGATTCGCTGACGAGAGGTTGCTGCGACTGGGAGAGACCCTCTTTGTAAGGGTCCATGCGCTGCATAACATGTCGGAATGGCTACTGAAGCGATACAACATGGATTCAGTGGAAATAGATAAATTGGATAACTATCTAAAGCATCACTACTAACAGCCTCTATATAAGCAGAGTAGTAGTATAGAAAAGAGATATTATATAATCATAATTATCTATCATACTCCGGAGGACTGGCAATCTTTTAATATAATCTTTTAAATAATAAGATCTTATATAAATTAGTTTTTATAAAATTCATATTATTTTCTAACTAAGCAGTTAGTATAGAAATATTAAACAGGATAATGATTATTGTCAAACCCTAGGATCGCTTCTTCCTGTTCCTGTTAGCTTAGCTCCCGTTCCGATACGTACCTTGTGAACTGAATCAAAGGTAGTCAGGTTGTTGACTATCTAAAGATGACTTGATCTGAACAGAAGAAGAGAAGTAAGGCCAGATAGTGCCGTGCAGCTATCTGTAAGTAAGTGCGGACAAGCGTTGTCGCTAAGCTTTATCAAAATGTATGATTACTTAAAGATAATTGGATTGAGCATGAAGAACAGAACTAGCTAAGTACATAAAAGAGTGTCCTTATATCCTATTCTTTATATACTATTTCGTATACCATTCAGGGTAGATCGAGGATCAATCTAATCATATTCCTGGATTCCGTATACTATATTGTATATCCTTGATGGTAGATCTGATGGTAGATAGTCACGTAATACAGTGTTACCTTAGGTATTATCCCAACCGGGATCTTGCTTAATAAGAGTTGCTGGCTGCCTGAGTCCTTCCTGGTTGTTACCTTTCTGCCTGACAAGTCTGCTTCTGCTAGTAACCTGGCTAGCAGGGGTCTGTAACATCACTCCCCTTTCTTTAAGATTTCTTGTTCTCAAGAGATATAAAGATACGTGTCCCTCCTGTATTGGTTGAGTTTTTTTAATTTCTTTTTTTTTTATGATAGTCTATTATGTCTCGTCGTTGCGCTAATCACGATCAGGTAAAGAAGTATATCTATTAGTCTAATAAGATTTATGATAATAGTTTTATCACTGAAAATTCCTACGAATATTATTTCTTGAGAGGCATCTCTTGTATTATAGATTTAAAAAGCTAAAATTATGCTGCCTGTACTTGTTATGACTGAAAATATGAAAAACAATTTTACAGTGATAGGAAGTGGAATAAATTAAAACATAATTAATCAGATATATAAAACAAACTTGCTGAGGCCCTTGCTGAACAGGCCCGTATTGCTGCCAAAGTGGCTCGCTTGTTTAAGCAACAGTAGTTCCTAAAAGATCATGATAAGCAGATATTGGATCACGACTTGACTGTGTTGGAGCGGCTGGATGAGAAGGATCTCCCAAGCACTGAGGATCTCCGAGAGCTAGAGTGTCTGGCTGACAAACACAATACTGCTCAACTTGCCGCTGCGTCAGACACTCCTAGTCTGACTTAGTTGGTTGGTTCCCCTTTATTCTGGACGAACTTCGACCTGTCTGTTGATGGTACTGCTCCATAAGCTGGTAACACCCTATTAAATTCTTGATAAGTTTCCACGTGTTTTCTGAGATATCATATCCTACCTATTTTACTAGATATTTTGACTTGTCACTAATCTTCTTGTAGTCCAGGATCTTTTTGACTTTATATTCTTTCTCTGTGTTATTGTCAATCTCTATATTTTCTATGATTCTAGCATTTTTTGGTGCGGGTTCTAACAATAAGATATAAAATACTAGATGAACTCTGTTTATTGATTTTGACAATCTTAACTTATAGTTGACTGGTTTCTTCTTGTCTTTAATAATAAATAGTCCTAGCTTGTGATAGTCAAGCTTTTAACTTGGTTATTTTGTCTTGATATTTCTGTAGAGTAAGAACACTTTCTCTCTTTTTTTTAAGTCAGGTTCTCTTCCATATTTGTGATTATAGTACATCTTGTTACACAAGTTCATGAACTTAATATCTTAAGATAACTATAAATATATGTTTTCTATAAATATAATAATATTCTTAGCTATATTAATAACTTATTACTTTTCTAATAGCGTTTCCAGAAACCTCGAGTGATATCTGTAATTAGTGTAAAACAGTAAGACTCTAATAATTAAATAACTGATATTATTATATAAGAACTGTATTATTAGTAATAGATTTATTTAATTATTCTGCTAATAGTTTATGTAATGCCTCAGATATTATTTAATTATCTAGTTAACTCTTTCTATTTGCTTATTTATTTACGGATAGTAAGCTATTATTATTTATTCTTTTATTTCTATAAGATCTGTAAGTAATCTCCAGAACTTTAAGATAAATAACTTATCTTAATCTGATATAATATATTTTAGCATCCTATAATATATAATAATATTTTTTAAAAACAGTTCTACTATCTGTATTAATATTATTATTATCTTGCTTAGTACAAGATAAATATATTTAATAAGATGATCAGTGATAACTATAATAGCATTAAATTCTTCTAATTCTGATAATAGATTAACAAAGTTAATTATTATCTATTTTTATAGCTATTATGACGCCTTCTGTACTTATATTTATCTGTAGGATTAGTATCTTATAAGTTTATTTTTAATATAAGTTTTATATTGTTTAATATAATTATATACTTTCTATCTGAGATTCAGAATATAATAATTCCTTATAATTAGTTCAGTTATTTTTTCCATTTCTAAATAATCCTTAAATAGTCTATCATAATGTCTAGCCATAATCTCTATCCTTATTGCGGTTAGTGAAAAGATTAATCTATAAAAATAGACTAGTCTATTTTTATTAATGATAATCTTGTCTGGTAAGGCCTTGCTTATTTCTTAGAGTATTTTATTATTTTTTATATCTTTAGCTAATTACTTGATTAGATTATTATCTATTTCTAATATTACTGTTAAGTTGGCTTTGTTATAACTAATCAATCCATCTGTATTTTATTTCAGAATGGCTGGTTTAATAACTTTTTTACTTAATTTATAGTCTGGCCTGCGGCTTAGTATATTTACATATCTATTCTTTACTCTCTTACAGTATATGATTCTGAAGTCATATTATAACAGGATCTTAGCCTATCATGCCTGCCTTCTGGTCAATTCTTTAGTTATTGTAAAGTAGGTCAAGTTCTTATGGTCTATCTTTATAATAATAGTATGCTTTATTTCTTTAAGATAGACCCTTCACTGCTTGAATACTACTATTATAGCTAGCAATTTCTTATTGTGAATATTGTAGTTGAGTTCCGCTTAAACCAACTTTCTTAAATAAAATATAATCAATCTTGACTTTCTGTCTTCTCTGGATTGCGTCATATACATACTAACAATATAATCTGATATATTAGTTTCAATGGTTATTTCTTTCTCTGGATTATGCTATATAAGTACTAGTAATATGGTAAGTCACTGCTTAATATCTTTAAATATGTTCTGCTGTGGTTCTTTCCACAGATACTTCTTTAACTTCTTTATAAGCTTAAAGAGTGGTATTATATAGATAGCATATCCGTCCATAAATCATTGATAATAGTTGACTAATCCGATAAACTGCTGTAGTTTTTTTAGATTCTTAGATTAAGACTAATCTTATATAACTTACACTTTAGCTTGCTTAATATAGATTCTTTCTATAGATATTTAATGTCCCAGAAACTCTGTCTTCTGTATATGGAATTCATACTTCTTCAGCTTATATTATAACTAATATAAATATAGTTTATATAGAACTAGTCTTATATATCTTACATGTTCTTTCTTAGTCTTTGAGAAGATCAATATATCGTCTAGATAAGTAATTATAAACCTATTAAGATATTCTCTAAGAACTTTATTAATATATTATTAAAATAATGCTGGTGCGTTGGTAAGTCTAAATAGTATAATCAAGTACTTAAAGTATTTATACTTTATTCTAAATATAGTTTTCTATTCTTTACCTTCTATGATGCATATATAATAATATATATCTATAATATTAAGTTTAATAAATCACTTTGTTCCTTATATCTTATCTTAGATTTCTGAAATTAAAGATAACGGGTGTCAATTCTTAATTATAATAGTATTTAATAACTGATAATTCATGTATAGTTATAAACTGCTATCCTTTTTTAGTATAAATAGGACTCTATATTCTATTAATGACTTTAAAGGCTTGATATTATCTTTAGCCAGTTAATTATTAATATATTCTTATAATGCCTGTGATTTTTTTTTAGATATTAAGTAAATTTTTCTATATACTAGTAACTTTCTTTTCTTTATAAGGATAGTATGATTATACTTTCCATGCTGAGATAATTCAGGTTACTCTAGCTGCTTAAACAAGTTCTTAAATCTTTTATATTGTGATGAAATCTGCGCGTTATCCTTAACTATAGCTAGAAGTTTCTATAAATCTTCTAGTCTCTAGATAGTCATCTTGATCTCTGTATCAGAGCTATTAATACTGTACTTGCAGTATTCTTCTGTTATTGTTAGTATTTATTTTGATAATTTTATAAGCTAATCTCTCTATGATGGCTTAATTACTGCTATTACTTATATAACTATATTTAAAATGTTATTTTTCTCTAAGTTATCTCTAATGCCTGGCGTGTTAGGCTTTTATAGTAATCTTAACCTCCCCTTACTAGATTATTTAATCCTTGTTTTAGCTTCTTGCTGAGTAGCGGGCTGTACGGATCTAGACCTCATACCTGGTCCTTACTAGTATCATCTTGGATAATCATAATTCGTGAATTAGAGACTCTTAGTCTTTTAATCAATCTGTGAGTTATGATTCCTGAGTTATAGAATTCTTAATATAATATTATACTGTTTTAAAGATGTTATGTTAAAGTTTATATACTTGTAGTGATTCTTTATAGTTATAAATATAGTTTCTGACTCAACTATTAATGTGAGAGTTCCTAAATTCTTTTTATTCAGTTCTATAATTAATTTAGATTCTTTTTTTTATTATTTAAGTATTTTAAGCTGTTACATGAATTGCAGGTACATGAAGTTCCCAGTTACTCCAGAATCTACCAGTACTTAGACTGATTAATTTAACATGACTACTTGGATTTTTAGATATGGCCCTGACTCTGTGACTGTTAACTACTGTTCTAGCTAGTTAGGTTCTAACTACTGTAAGTATCTTCTTAGAAATCTCGAGCCTTTTATCTTTACTATGTAATATATTATATACTAATTGTTAAAACATGCTAGCTAATATATTAATCTATAGTAAGGATGTCTCTAGTATCTCTTGTACACGCAATCAAAGATATTATATAAATAATAACTTATCTTAGCCCTAACTACTTCCAGTACCTTAGGTCAGTAGTTGGTAATATACTTCTAATCATGGTATATTAAGTATGTGTTCGTGTAGCATACAAGCCAAGAAAATTCATCATATCTTTAATAATCTCTGTTTTTTTTAAAATAAATATATAGATATGGTTTATCATATTAAGTGTTACAGACCCCTGCTAGCCAGGCTACTAGCAGAAGCGGACTCGTCAGGCAGAAAGGTAACGACCAGGAAGGACTCGGGCAGCCAGCAACTCTTATTGAGTAAGATCCCGGTTAGGGTAACACCCGAGGCAACGCTGTGTCACGTGACCATCTACCATCAGATCTACCATTGAGAGTATATAATATGATATACGGAATCCAGGAACATGATTAGATCAACCCTCGATCTACCCTGAATAGTATACAAAATGGTATATAAAGGATAGAATATAAGGACACTCTTTCATGTACTTAGTTAGTTCTGTTCTTCATGCTCAATTCCAATTATCTTTAAGTAATCTATATTTTGGTAGAGCTTAGTAACAACATTCGTCCGTACTTACTTACGGATAGCTGCACGGTACTATCTGGCCTTACTTCTCTTCTTCTGTTCAGATCAAGTCATCTTTAGATAGTTAATAACCTGACTACCTTTGATTCAGTTCACAAGGTACGTATCGGAACGGGAGCTAAGCTAATAGAAACAGGGAGAAGTAATCTTAGGGTTTAATACATTGAGCACCAGTCAGTATGAGTGTTACCCAGTGACAACTAGTCATTATATTGACTATATTGAACACATCGTGTACGCCTCAGCAGCAGGGCCCGATGACCAAGGAATTAATGAATATGGTTGGTCAGCTACAAGAAAGCATCACCGCCTTAAAATAAAAAAACCAGTTACTTGAAGATTGCTTATCAGTCAAATCTATTAAGGTCCGACTACCCGAGCTATTTAACAGCAAATGAGCGAAGCTCAGGGCTTTCTTGACCCAGTTGGACTTGTATCTTAATATAAATAAGGAAAAGCTCAAGAATAAGAAGGACAAGATCTTTTTTATATCTACTTATCTTACTGAAACGGTATTTAATTAGTTTGAATTATACATTTGTAAATAATAAGAGAAGTTAATAAGTAATTAGAATAATAATATAAAATAACTTTTTACTAGTTATACCAGATTTAAACAGTGTTTTAAATAGATATTTAGAAATATTGATATAGCATAGAATACTAAATAAAAGTTATAATAACTTAAGTAAATAAGATCAGTAGTTATATATGTTTTAGAGTTTTAGTAAATCATCAGTCATCTAGACTGGGATAATAACACTTATATTTCATGATTTAAAGAAGGACTCAAGATAGAGATCTAAGAGAAGATCATTTAGTAAGAACGACCGGACACCTTGGCCAAAATGATTAAAACAGTGGTAAAGATTGATAATAAGTTATATAACTTTAACATGAAACAACGAGAGAATTAGTAAACCAGTGGGTCTACACCTTGACGCAATAACCAGCCAGGTTACCAAGCCAACAACGGAAGGTCAGCACAACCTAGGAGCTTGGGATATGAAGATCCTTATAGACTAAAACCAATGGAGCTGGATGCAGCACAGTATCAGACTCAAGAGACTCAAGTGTCCAAGGAGGAACTCGAACGGCGTAAACAAGACTGCTTGTGCTTTAGCTGCGGCAAAGTAGGTCACCAGTCAAAGAACTGTAGTTAGAAATAGCAACAGCCTCAGAAGTAATTGAGGGCTACGCACCAGGATCAAGGCAGAGAAGTCTATAATATCACCGCTATTCAGCATGAAGTTTAAACAGAATCTGTAACACAGATATTAGGTAATAAGAAGCTATATACTATTTAATATAGTTAGCTGTCAGAGAACAGGACACATCATAATTAGTTAAGATAACAGACCACCCCGGATAAGTTAACAGTACTATCTAGTTAATAAAAGGATTAATAATTATCTGTATCATTAGTTTGGACTACAGAAATCAATAATAACAGTTATAAGCTAGTTTTGAGAAATAATTATCTCAGTATAGTTTAGAATAAAGATAAACTATCAGATAAAGAGTATAATATACTGTTTAAAGACTTTAAATCTAGTAAGAAAAGACTTAGTGAGATACCTGATACCCCTGAAAAACCCTTATTAGAAATTAGTAAACTTTGTCCATCATAGTAAGATAAGGATAAGAAGAACTAGAAGAATGATTAAAAAGATATTGCTTATTAATTAGACTATATCTTGAAGAAGATTTTAGAGAATCTAGTATGATTTTGTCCAGAGCTTAAGATGATCATGCAGTATTGCCCACATTAGGATTTAAAATATTGGAAATTATGGAATAAGACTTGGAAATAATATCTATAGAGATGTTCTTATTATCTGGAAATTTATTTGACATGTGGACAGGATAATACAGACTATTATTATTAACTATTAGAGATTAGCTAGAAGATAAATATTGCAGGAATAGAGTCTTGGTGTGATAAACCATATTTATATATTTATTTTAAAGAAAGTAGAGATTATTAGAGATATGATGAACTTCCTTGGCTTGTATGCTACATGAACACATGCTTAACATATCATGATTGGAAGTACATTACTAACTACTGACTTAGGATACTGGAAGTAGTTAGGGCTAAGGCAAGCCACTGTCTATATAATATCTTTGGTTATGCGTGTAAAGGATATTAAAGACATCCTTACCATGGATTAATACATTGGCTAGCATGTTTTAACAATCAGTGTATAATATATTACACGGTAAAGATAGAAGGCTTAAGATTTTTAAGAAGACACCCACGGTAGTTAGAACCTAACTAGCCGGAATAGTAGTTAGTAGTTACAGAATTAAGACTATATCTGAAGATCCAAGCAATCATATTAGATTAATCAGTCTAAGTACTGATAGATTCTAGAGTAACCGGGAACTTCATGCACCCACAATTCATACAACAGCTTAAGATACTTAGACAATAAAAAAAAGAATCTGAACTAATTACAAAACTAAATAGAGAGAATTTGGAAACTCTCGCGTTAATAATCAAGTTAGAAACCATATTTATGACTGTAAAGGATTATTATAAGTGTATAAACTTCAACGTGATATCTTTAAGACAGTATAATATTATATTAAGGATTCTATAGCTCAGAAATCATAATCTGCAGATTGATTAAAAGACTAAGAGTCTTTAATTCATGAATTATGATTACCTAAGACGATACCAGCAAGGACCAGGTATAGAGTCTAGATCTGTACAGTCTACTACTCAGCAAGAAGCTGAAGCAAGGATTAAGTAATCTAGCAAGAGAAGGTTAAGATTGCTATAAAAGCCTAACGCGCCAGGTATTGAAGGTAACTTAGAGGAAAATAGTATCTCAAGTATAGTTATATAAGTAATAGCAGTAACCAAGCTATCATAGAGAGATTGGCTCATGGAATTATCAGAATAGGCACTGACAATAATAAACAAGTACTAAGAGTATAGTATTAACAGCTCTGATACAGAGGTCAAGATGACTATCCAGGGACTAGAAGATTTATGGGAACTTCTAGTTACAGTCAAGAATGACATACAGATTTTACCACAGTATAAGAGATTTAAGGACTTATTTAAATAGTCAGAGTAATCTGAATTATCTCAGCATAGAAAGCATGATCATACTATTCTTATAGAGAAAGAAAAGTCACTAGTATATAGAAAGATTTATCTAATATCTAAAAAGGAATTGCAGGCACTACAAGAATATATTAATAACTAATTAGCTAAAGACAATATCAGGCCTTTAAAGTCACTAGTAGGACATAGAGTCCTACTTATATTAAAAAAGGATAATAGTTTATGATTATACATGGATTATCAGTTACTGAATGTTATCACAATCAAGGATTGATATTTATTATCTTTGATTTCGGAAATCCAAGATAAGATATAAGAAATAAAGTAGTTTACTAAACTTAATATCACAAATGCATATTATTGTATATATATTATAGAAGATAAAGAATAGAAGACCATATTCAGAATAAAGTATAGATACTTTGAGTACTTGATTATGCTATTTAGGCTTATTAACATACCAGCATTATTTTAGTAATATATTAATAAAGTTCTTGGAAAATATCTTGATAAATTTGTAATTACTTATTTAAATAATATATTAATCTTCTCAAAGACTAAGAAAGAATATATAAGATATGTGAGACTAGTTTTATATAAACTATATCTATACTAGTTATAATATAAGCTGAAGAAGTATGAATTCTATATACAGGAAATAGAGTTCCTGGGATACTAGATATTTATAAAGAGAATCTATATTGAGTAAGCTAAAGTGTAAGCTATACAGGATTAGTCTTAATTAAGGAATCTAAAAGAACTATAGCAGTTTATCAGATTAGTTAATTATTATTAATAATTTATAGATAGATATACTATCTATATAATGCTACTCTTCAAGCTTATAAAGAAGTTGAAGAAGTATCTGTAAAAAGAACCATAGTAGAGCACGTTTGAAAATATCAAGCAGTAACTTACTATATTATTAGTATTTGTATAGCATGATCTAGAAAAAAAAATAATCATTGAAACTGATGTATCAGACTATATTGTTGATATATGTATAATACAACCCGGAGAAGATGGAAAGCTGAGACTGATTATATTTTATTTAAGAAAGTTAGTCTAAGTAGAACTCAACTACGACATTCACGATAAGGAATTGCTAGTTATAATAGTAGTGTTCAAGCAGTGGAGGGTCTATCTTGAAGAGATAAAGTATATTATTATTATAAAGATAGATCATAAGAACTTGACTTACTTTATAACAACCAAAGAGTTGACCAGAAGATAGGCATGATAGGCTGAGATTCTGTCATAATATGACTTCAGAATTATATACTGTAAGAGAGTAGAGAATGGACATATAGACGCGCTGAGCCGCAGGCTAGATTATGAATTAAGTAGAAAAGTTATCAAACTGGCCATCCTGAAGCGAAACACGGATAGGTCGATCAGCTATAATAAGACTAATCTAGTAGTAATGTTAGAAATAGGTAGTAACCTAATTAAGTGATTGGCTGAAGGTATAAAAAATGATAAAATACTTTAAAAGATGAGTAAGGGCTTACCAGATAAGATCATTATTGATAAAAATGGACTAGCCTATTTTCATGGATTAATCTTTATATCAATCATAATAAAAACAGAGATTGTGGCTAGGCACTATGACGGACTGCTTCAAGATTATCTAGAAGTGGAAAAGATAATAGAACTAATTATAAAAAATTACTATATTCTAAACTTTAGATAGAAAGTATATGATTATGTTAGACAATATGAGACTTATATTAGAAATAAGCCTGCAAGATATTAATTCTACAGATAAATATAAGTACAGAAAGCGCCACAATGGCTATAGAAATGGATAATAATTAACTTTGTTAATCTATTATCAGAATCAGAAGGATTTAATATTATTATAGTTATTACTGATTGTCTTACCAAATATATCTATCTTGTATTAAGTAAGATAATAATAACAGTAATATAGATAGTAGAACTGTTTCTAGAAAATATTGTTATATACTATAAGATGTTAAAGTATATTATATTAAATCAAGATAAGTTATTTATCTTGAAGTTCTGGAGATCACTCGCAGATCTTATAAGAATTAAAGAATAAATAATAATAGCTTATTATTTATAAATAAATAGGCAAATAGAAAGAGTTAATTAGATAATTAAACAATACTTGAAATATTATGTAAACTATTAATAAAATGATTAGATAAACCTGTTACTGATGGTACAGTTCTTATATAATAATATTAATCACTTAATTATTAGAGTCTTACTGTTCTATACTAATTATAGATATCATCCGAGGTTTCTGGAGATATTATTAGAAAGATAATAAGTTATTAATATAGCTGAGAATATTGTTATATTTATAGGAAATATGTATTTACAGTTATTCTGAGATATTAAGTTCATGAACTTGTATAGTAAGATGTACTATGATTACAGATATAGGAGGAAACCTGACTTTAAAAGAGGAAAGAAGATGTTCCTATTTCATAGAAATATCAAGATAAAATGACTAAGTCAGAAGCTTGATCATCACAAGCTAGGACTATTTGTTATTGAAGATAAGAAAAGACTGGTTAATTACAAGTTGAGGTTGCCAAAATCGATGAGCAAAATTCATCCAGTGTTTTATATCTTATTATTGAAACCTGTACCAAAGAATGCTAGAATTACAGAAAACATGGAGATTAATGATAATACAGAGAAAGAATACGAAGTTGAAAAGATCCTGGACTATAAGAAGATTAGCAGCAGATCAAAGTATCTGGTAAAATAAGTAGGATATGATATCTCAGAAAACACGTGGAAATCTATCAAGAATTTAACGGGCTGTTACCAGCTTGTGGAATAGTACTACCGACAGACAGGTCGAAGTTTGCCTAGAAAGAAGGGGAATTAACCAACTGAGTCAGACTAGAAGTGTCTGACACAGCGGCAAGTTGAGTGGTGTTGTGTTTGTCAGCCAGATGCTCTAGCTCTCGGAGATCCTCAGTACTTGGGGGATCCTCCTTATCCAGCTGCTCCAACATAGTCAAGTTGTGATCCAACATCTGCTTACCATGATCTTTTAGGAACTGCTGTTGCTTGAACAAGCGAGCCACTTTGGCAGCAATACGGGCCTGTTTAGTAAGGGCCTTAGCGAGTTTGTTTTGTATATCTGATTAATTGTGTTTTAAATCATTCTACTTCCTATCACTGTGAAATTATTTTTCATATTTCCGGCCATAATGAGTGCAGGCAGCACAATTTCGGCTTTTTGAATCTATGATATAAGAAATATCTCTCAGGAAACAATGTTTGCAGGAACTTTTAATAATAAAACTATTATTATAAATCTTATTAGACTGATAAATATATTTCTTTACCTGATCGTGATTAGCGCAACGACGAGACATGATGGACTATCATAAAAAAAAGAGAAATTAAGAAAACTTAACTGATACAGGAGGGACACGCACCTTTATGTCTCTTGAAAATAAGAAACCTTGAAGGAGGGGAAGTAATGTTACAGACCCCTGCTAGCCAGGCTACTAGTAGAAGCAGACTCGTCAGGCAGAAAGATAACAACCAGGAAGGACTCAGGCAGCCAGTAACTCTTATTAAGTAAGATCCTGGTTGGGATAATATCCAAAGTAACACTGTATCACGTGACTATCTACCATCAGATCTACTATTAAGAATATATGATATAGTATACGGAATCCAGGAACATGATTAGATCAATCCTTAATCTATCCTGAATAGTATACGAAATGGTATACGAAGGATAGGATATAAGGACACTCTTTTATATATTTAGCTAGTTCTATTCTTCGTGCTCAATTCCAATTATCTTTAAGTAACCTATATTTTGGTAGAGCTTAGTAACAACACTCATCCGCACTTACTTACAGATAGCTACACAGCACTATCTAGCCTTACTTCTCTTCTTCTGTTCAGATCAAGTCACCTTTAGATAGTCAATAACCTGACTACCTTTGATTCAGTTCACAAGGTACGTATCGGAACGGGAGCTAAGCTAACAGGAACAGGGAGAAGCGATCCTAGGGTTTGACATTAAGGCTCTGTTCCAGCAACATTTATCTTCTGGCTAATCTTTGATAACTGATAATAATAGTCTGTATTATCTCGTCCATATGTTAAACAAACTTTTAAATAATAAGAACATCTCTGTAAATATTGTTTCCAAGTCTTATTTTATGATTTTCAATATTTTAAATCCTAATATGGGCAATGCTATATGATTATCTTAAGCTTTAAGCAGAATTATGCTGGATTTTCTGAGATCTTTTTCAAAATATAGTCTAATTAATAAGTAATATTCTCTTAATTGTTCTTCTAGTTTTTCTTGTTCTTGTCTTGCTATAATAGACAGAGTTTACTAATTTCTGATAAGGGTTTTTTAGGGGTATCAGATATCTTACTAAGTCTTTTCTTACTAGGTTTAAGATCTTTAAGTAATATACTATATTTTTTATCTGATAGTTTATTTTCATCCTAAACTATACTAGAATAATTGTTTCTCAGAACTAGCTTATAACTATTATTATTAATTTCTATGGTCCAAACTAATAGTACAGATAATTATTAATTCTCTTATTAACTAGATAGTACTGTTAACTTATCTGGAATGGCTTATTATCTTAATTAATCATAATATGTCCTATCTTCTAATAGCTGATCATGCTAAATAGTATGTAGCTTTTTATTATCTAATATCTGCATTACAGATTCCGTCCAAACTTTATGCTGAATGGCGGTGATATTATAGACTCCTCTGCCTTGATCTGGGTTCGTAGCTCTTAATTACTTCTGAGGCTGTTTCTGACTACAATCCTTTGACTAGTGACCTGCTTTGCCGCAGCTGAAGTACAAGCAGTCTTGTTTACACTGTTTGAGTTTCTCCTTGGACACTTGAGTCTGTTAAGTCTAATACTGTGCAGCATCCAGCTCCATTGGTTTTAGTCTATAGAGATCTTCGTATCCCAAGCTCCTAGGTTGTGCCGACCTTCTGTTGTTAGCTCGGTAACCTGGCTAATTACTGTATTAAGATATAGATCCACTAGTCTACTGATCCTCTTATCGTTTTATGTTGAAGTTATATAACTTATTATCGATCTTAACTGCTGTTTTAATCATCTTGACTAAGGTGTCCAGTTGTTCTTGCCAAATGATTTTCTCTTGGATCTCTATCTTAAGTCCTTTTTTAAATCATAAGATATAAGTATTATTATTTTAATCTAGGTGACTGATGACTTGCTGAAACTCTGAAACATATATAAATATTAATCCTATCTATTTAAGTTATTATAACTTTTACTCAGTATTTCGTGCCGTATTAATATCTCTAAATATCTGTTTAAAATACTGCTTAAATCTGGTATAACTAGTAAAAAATTGTTTTATATCATTGTTCTAATTACTTACTGACTTTTCTTATCACTCGCGGATATATAGTTTGAACTAATTAAATACTGCTCTGGTAAGATAAGTAGATGTAAAAAAGATCTTGTTTTTCTTATTCTTAAGCTTTTTCTTGTTCATGTTAAGATATAGATCTAACTAGATCAAGAAAGCCCTAAGCTTCGCTCATTTGCTGTCAAATGGCTCGGATGATCAGACCTTAACAGATTTGACTGATAAGCAACCTTCAAGTAACTGGTTCTTTTGTTTTAAGACAGTGATGCTTTCTTATAACTGATTAACTATATTTATTAGTTTCTTGATTATCAGGCCCTGCTGCTGAGGCGCACGCGATGTGTTCGATGTAGTCAATATAATGACTAGTTATCACTGAGTAATACTCGTACTGACTGGTGCTCAATGTATTAAATCCTAGGATTGCTTCTTCCTGTTCCTATTAGCTTAGCTCCTGTTCCGATACGTACCTTGTAAACTGAATCAAAGATAGTCAGGTTATTGACTATCTAAAGATGACTTGATCTGAACAGAAGAAGAGAAGTAAGACTAGATAGTGCCGCGCAGCTATCCGTAAGTAAGTACGGACAAGCGTTGTCACTAAGCTTTATCAAAATATATGGTTACTTAAAGATAATTGGATTGAGCATGAAGAACAGAACTAGCTAAGTATATAAAAGAATGTTCTTATATCCTATCCTTCATATACCATTTCGTATACCATTCAGGGTAGATCAAGGGTCGATCTAATCATGTTCCTGGATTCTATATACCATATCATATACCCTTAATGGTAGATCTGATGGTAGATGGTCACGTGACACAGCGTTGCCTCGGGTGTTACCCTAACCGGGATCTTGCTCAATAAGAGTTGCTGGCTGCCCGAGTCCTTCCTGGTCGTTACCTTTCTGCCTGACAAGTCCGCTTCTGCTAGCAACCTGGCTAGCAGGGGTCTGTAACAATTATGTGGTTCAGCATTACTTTTAATAATACTAAAAAGATCTGGAATATCTTTAGATTAAATAACTTAATGAAATTATTTATAGAATTCTTTATTTCTGTAATATATAATATTTTAATAATATTTTTAATAATTATATTAATAATAAAGAGATATTTATTATCTAACTATCTGATAAAGTAAGAGTAAGATTCTTAATATAAAATTATAAAAAGATTAGCTGAGTCTGTGAACACAGGGATCCAGTTATTAAATAAGATTATAAGATTAAATATTATTATTCATTTTTTAATATATAATATTTCTTTAATAGGATTATCATATATACAGAAATCTGTAATAGTAAAAGAAAGAATTAGTACTATTTATTTTTATAAAGCTTATAATATCAATAATCTTATATGAAATATAATATATTTTTCTATAGATTTACTATTTTTATAATCTGTATAGACTATATTTATAAAGATTTTTATACTTTTAATAAAATCTTTTTCAAAAATAATATTTAAATTAGTATTTATTTTTATATAGCAGTATACTATCTTAAGAGCTTTTATATCTAGCTTAACACAGATTTGAAATTACTATTATAAATAAAAAGTAAGATATTAAAAATGAAGATATAACTTTACTGTTAACTAATTTAATTAGTTAGTAAAACTTGGACAGATATTAATATTAATAATTAATACTGTTATATTAATATTAATAATTAATACTGTTATATTAATATAATTAAATCTTTTGTATAATAGTTGTTACGGACCCCTGCTAGCTGAATGAACTAGTGAGGCGGACTCATCAGGTAGAAGGCCACGTCCGGAAAAGCAAGGACTCTTATCGAGTAGAATCCCGATCTGAGTAACCGACGACCGGAGTGGTTACACAACACAGAATAGACGGACATGGAAATGACTCGCTATGGTTGTCCGCGTCCGTGGATTTGAGCCCGGAAAAAAGAACCAATGGGTTTGATATAATGGGAGGGATCTGTTAACTATAAATAATCTAAATAAGAGGACGAGCACTTCGTGGCCGCACCTTCCATCCTCCACAACGGGCTCTGCTTCTCCCAATCTCATCATTTCGCGCAAGATGATCTACTCGGTCTCCCTGATTAATTTCTAGGAGCTTGAAGCTCGTCTTACTTTCATTTCCCCCGAAAGTTTTCCCTTTCTGGTGTGGTGAATGCCTGGACTTGGGCAATGGGCAACGCAAGCGGCAAGCAGCGAACCAGGGGGCTGCAGATTCACAGAAACATTCACTTCACGCAATAACAGGAATCTATTCTAAGAAATGTTCCAAGTACTTCTCTGTGTTTCTCCCTACCCCTCCTCCTCACATTATCACCTTCCTGTTATCCCAACAGGAATTTGGTGTTCCTTCTTTTGAACCCATCTCCACACCAGCAACTGAGCCAACTGAGCCGTTCAGCTACCTCTTTCTCACAATCACAATGGCTTACGACCCTGAGTCAGACATCGATCAAGAGACAGCAGACCTTATTCTTCAACTGCAGCTCGAAGATGCCTGCCTGTATTTCGAAACCTCCGAGGGCAAGTCCCGAGAACCGACCGACGAAGAGATAGCGTTTCGGATGCAGCAAGAAGACCTCCGAAACGCCTCCAACCTCGCTGAAGATAAGCGCATGGCAATGAGTTTTTACTTCGCGGTTCAGGCTGATGGTCAAGCTATCGCTGATAGCGAAATGGAAGAGAAGATTGCTGCCAGAGACCGAGAACTGGCCCGCAACTGGAGAAACGACGATCAACCTGTCACTACGGAGGAACCTCAGCTAGACATTGACCCCAATTACCTTGACGATGAAATACTTGAGACGCTTCAGGCTCTTCACATGTCTGGGTCCTGCGGATACTTTGAGGCGGATGATGCAAACTCAGATAACGCCGAATCCTCTGCTTGGGCGGCTAAGCGAGCACCCAGTAAAACAACACTAATGCATCACTGCGTTGCCTGCAGGGAGGAAACGGAGTTCTACAATGTTCTCCGAGCTCCTTGTAATCATCAGTACTGTCGGTCGTGTCTCGAGGAGCTCTTTGAAGCAGCTATAAATGATGAGTCTCTGTTTCCTCCACGATGCTGCCGACAGCCTTTCGTTTTCAATGCTACCCGCATATTTCTCAAGCCTGACCTCGTGAAACGCTTTGAAAAGAAGAGAATAGAGTTCGAGACACCCAATAGAACATACTGCTATTCTCCTGATTGCTCAGCGTTCATTCATCCGTCAAACATCCATGACGATATCGCCACATGTCCTAAGTGCTTGTTCACAACGTGCACTTTTTGCAAAGAAAGAGCGCATATAGGCGACTGTCCGAACGACACAGCTATGCAACAGCTTTTGGAGACAGCACAGGAGAATGGTTGGCAACGCTGCTACTCGTGCTGGCGAGTGGTAGAACTACAGCATGGCTGCAATCACATAACGTCTGTATCCCTGCTTCGTTTTTCAACTTACTTCGGCGTCAGCTAACTGAACATATAAATTTATAGTTGTGGCTGCGGTGCACAGTTTTGTTATAATTGCGGTGGACGTTGGAGGACATGTGAATGCGCAGAATGGAACCAACATCGCCTCCTCACGCGTGCCTACGAGATTATTGATCGAGATGCAAATGATCCTGCTGTCCATACCCTAGCAGATGCTGCGCAAGCTAGGCCGGTGCCTGAACCTGCGGCTGCCGTCGAGCCTGTCAGGGTGTTTGTTGAAGAAGAAGAAGAAGAAGAAGAAGAAGAAGAAGAAGAAGACATTAATGGTAAAAAAAACATGCGTAGCATAACAGGCGCTGGTATTATTTAGTATAATTCACGTCCTTCTCATTCGTCACTTGTGCTGACATTGCGCGCTGGTGCCGCTCCCAGCTGACACGCTGAAAGGCCGCTCGAACCTTGTCAGCGAAGTCGTCCCAGTACTCCAGCTTGCCTATAAAATCGATCTTGTGAAGGCCGGTACCAGATGAATGACGATTACTCTTCGCAAGAGCTGGGAATGAATCCATGATGATATCCCGCGCAGTGAAGACCTGCGTGTTGTTTAAGTTATTCATCCTAAATTAAAGTACGGGCAAGTGGATTTTCAGGTGAGAGAAGAAAGAAGTATGGCGGGGGATCTACTACCAGGGAACAGTGGATGGTTTAAGTAGCAAAGCCCATTGAGCTGATGCCTATCTCTTTCTGAGTGATGGAAGCATAATGGCAGTGGACCATATTGGGCTTCCTCTACCAAAAGCTAACCATTTTCACGGCAGGTAATCAAACGATGTAATATAGGGTGAAAGTCTATTGCTCGTCCATATGTTCCTTCCAATACTCGATCAATTCCTCTTTGCCACAAGTGTCCACCAAGGGGCGATCAAACGTCCTTATCAGTCCCCAAGTCATAAGTTCCTCCCATGGATCCATGGAGAAGTCCTCTGCTGCCATCTCGGGATCGTGCTCGGCGTCTTCAAGATCCACAATGTAACTATACCAAAAGTCAGCTGGGTCTTGTTGGTCAGCAGGGAGGACACTTACCATTTTGTTCCATCAGGGTCCCAAATCAGATTGGGAAGGCGAGTTTCCGAGTGAATCAGTTGGAATTTTCTGAAACTCCTGTCCGCGTTCAACAAAAGCTCAGAGGACTTAACATTCAAGGTCATGAAAAAAAAAATGTATATGTAATGATAATTCAAGAAAAACAAGACGTACCATATTGCCTCTAGAAAAGCAAGCTGCACGCGGCGCTGCTCGGATCTCTCCATGTCATTATATTCACCTAATTCTTTTCCTGGAACTTTCTCCATGACAATGTACGCAATATACCCGCCCGGGAGCGCGCCACCGTGACTCTGCCGTCCAACAGACCAATCAATAAGCCTGGGTGTATGCTGGCAGCCAGCGTCTGTTAGGACCTGGAGATTGTGGATTTCGCGGTTGATCTCATTGCTGCATCGGCTGTAGTCGGGTTTGATACTCCAGGGGTCCACTCTACCTAAATTAGTAACATTGATTGGGCTTTCATAAATAAAGGCAGGAACACGTACTGCTTTTTTACCTTAATGATGGCAGGCATTCCAAGAGCAAATGGTGGCTTAATAGTATATACTTGGCGCTTTCCCTAATCAAACAAGTTCCAGAAAAAGCATCCATTCTCTCTTGCATCTCCCCACCAAGGTCCTTAACAGAATATGTCATTTCTGCCGGCCCTAAAAACTTAGGACAAGACCTTCAATATAATCGTTGAACTCGCCAATCAGAATCCTCAAGGATGAGCTAGAGCATGTGTGAGCGGCTTTGCTATGACGTGAGTACCATACTGGCGATTCGAACGATAATATCTTTCGTACCAGGTGTTCGTAGGTTATATTAGGGAAGGGAGCCACAGGTCTCGGTGAAAGCAGAGCATTCACATGCATTTGCTTTGTAAGTGCGCCATACATGGCCGAGCTGCACGTAAAATTACATCTCTGATCGCCGCTTAGGAGGGTGTTACATGTATCATGAAGTTGGCCAACTAATTTATCGATAGCTTCGTCCCTACCGACATTCATCGATGCTGCAATGCTATTAGCGTGTCACGGGGAGAGAACAGACAGTTTCTTAATCCTTACTTATGATATATCCCGGAATTGGAAGCCCCAGATTGCTAATCCCGTTGCCACAACATGACATGGCAGTTGAGGTAGCTTTTTTGAGCTGAGACGGAAGCCGGAAATACCAGGAAACCCACAACCACAGTATTAAATCCCGGCAATATGTTGTGGGAACATCTTCCTTCAGAGCCTCAATCCAAGTTCCCGCCAGCATGTCTACAGTTTCCCTGCAGTTATAGTAGTCGGCTAGAACAGCAACTTTTGCAAGTAACTCAAGGTTGAGTTGCCGGGGTATAACGTAGTATTGACCAAGAATGATTTGGAGTAGGATCATGAGCGCGTCAATATCCCAACTCTCCGCAGGAATCTCGACTGAGCCCTTTTGCAGATAATTAATGCTCTCCTCCCAACCGCCAGTGAGCATGTTCTTAAACACTGGTGAGACAAATATTAAATGTTTCGCGGAGACTTTGATGCGGAAGCAGTTTTCGTGCAGCGGATCACATATGAGTTCGGGCTCGATCGGTTTTTCGGCAGGTTGTTCTTCAGCTGGGATAGGTTCTTCGTCGGTAGCCTCTGTGGTAGGATCATCGGCAACCTCTGGGGTAGGTTCTTCGATTAGTATCGTTGAGAAATCAAATACTTTCGCAGGACGTTGGATAACATCCCAAAATTTCGGAAGAAGGGTGTGAGAGACCATGCCAGCAACCATAGTCTCGTCTGGTTGTGCAAAAGGAGAATTTGCATGGCGCAGTATTATTATCACCTCCCCGTCTGGATCAATAATACGAGTAGATTGATTTATAGCGGTTGTCGAATGCACTGGATGAAATCCTTCTGGGGAAAGAGTAGGGTTAGAAAAAGTGCAGAGATTAAAGGGATATCAAACTGGAAGTGCAAAGAATTAAAAAGGCCAGGGTTGTGTTTTCCATTTCCCGATAGGGTGAAAGCGTGGCAGTGGTTCATTGGTGTCTGTGTTGGCACCAACCTACCATGGCAATCGCGCCCGCCCTTCCGGACGAGCTAATCAACAAGACCCTTCACGACCTACCCATGTACCAGCTCCTGGACCTTTGTGGCCGGGACGTTAACCTCCGCGCCCGATGCGAGAGCCTGATTCTGTCTCTATTCGTGGCAAACTTCTGCTTAATGGCAACCCCCGCCAATGCTGCTCTTGTCTTGGTCAATGTGGCCTACAAGCCAACCTTGGAACACGAACGCCCGCTGAGCTGGGTCTGAAAGCCAGTATGTTACTATACTATGGAGCCATGAAGATTAAAGAAAGGGTGGAAACAGTCCGGCATGAGGATCATTACTCCGCACCGGGCACGGTGCCCGCGATGAGCGTGACCGCCGACCGGCAGAAATAAGCCAATCAGAATCATAGATCATTCACCACCAACACAACCGCAAGTGAAAGCCAATCAGGACTGTTGCAGAGTCACTCGGCAAGTAAATAAGGTAGTAAATGAGGGAATAGAAGGAAACAAATATTGAGATAATCTACTCTTACGGGGTGGCCTGGGCGAGAATTCAGCCTCTAGATAAGATCTTGCGCCTCTGTCTCTCCTTCACTCCTTCATCCTCTTCTAATTCTCATCTCACCAAACCCATACATATCTCGCCCGGGCAATGAGCTCGTGATTTCAACCCCCGCAAGCAGTGAGATGCTAAACACTGCCTCTTTTCTGACCAAGCCACATCGCTGTCGGATCCTCGGTGCCGCTGCTACAAGGCTACTCGGCCACACCAGGTGAGTGTTTCGAGACACTACCATGCTGAACTCCCGACAACACATGGCAACCTATCTAGGTTCATGTAATCACTAGACATCACGCTAACATATTCTCTGGCTTAGTTTCAATTGAATTGGGCAATAACTGATATTGCTATAACCATTCCCATTCTAACCGGTAAGGCCCCCATAGCACAGCTAGCTATAACTCACGACAGCAACACGCTACCCTTCCAGATTCCTATAGCAATTGAACAGAAAGCTAACCTCCTCCCTGAAGTAGGTCTCACCAGAATCGAGCCCGGACTGACATTGCTATGACATTGAGCGTCCGCGAGCATTTAGTGCAACCTTGCCCTTGTTCCAACGATTTCCCGATTGCCGCAGCTACAAGATAGCTAACAGGATACCAACCCAAGCCCACATCATGGCATACAACCAAGACAGCCCCCAGGCCATTAATCAGCCTGACAGCGGTACAGGTACTGACAGCAAGCAACCCGAACCGCGCACTGAAATGTCTCCTGGAGGCCTGCTGGATGAGATTGATTTCGAGCGATACATTATACAGGACATGGAAACAAATAATTTCTTATGGTCAGATACCGAGTTTGCGCAGCCCAATACTACCGAGCCAGAGCTGGAGTTGGCCTTCTTGACACTCAAGGACAAGCACGAACTCAGTAACACGCGGCTCCCTTTAGACAGCACCTTAGGTAATGTCCCTGTCCACACCTTTAGAGACCTTCTCGTGGAACCTAAGGCAAAGCACTAAATACTACCATGTGCTGATTATCTTGACTACTTTAAGCAGGCACATTCGATCACAGCCGCTACATTCGGGCCCGCGGTGGAAAAATTGATGCAGGCCTTTATCAGTTTGGAGAATCTCGGTCGTGCATATATCGCTGGTTTCAAGGAGTATTCGGAAACCGATGAGTACCAGAAGAGATTTCCCGAGTATCAGGAAGCGCGTGATTGAGTGAGACAAAACAAACTGTCAGGTGAACCGGCCAAACAACAAGTCCCATCGCGATACCCACACTATGGAAGTGCACTCCTGACATGCTACAACAGCCAGCATTGGCACCATGCGCTCAAAACCCTTACCAACAAGTTCTACAAGGAGTAAGACGGTATTGGCGCCCTTAATCGTGCTATCCTGAACCGTGTTCAGAAGTCAAAGAAAAGTAAACATGGCCGCAAGGGGCAGAAAACCACAATCTCACTTAGCACGGTGGACCTTGAGCAGGCATTGAAGATTGCTGGCCAGCAATGGTCAATCCCGTCTCCCGAGGAGATTACAGCGGAAAGCCTCTTCATTGACCGCGTTCAAGGTACTCTGACCAGTGTACCCGAAAACTCGCAATCATATGCTGAAACCATGGCCTCAGAATCCCCAGCCCTTACGCCTCAGCAGTCCAGTCGCTACATCTCACTTGCTTCCAGGCCGACCCCTTTGGAGCGCCAGCATACACCGGACAACGCTCGTTCAGAAACTCCGCCCGGGCACCATGCCTGGCATGAGACACCTGCTCCTAGAACCCCGATTGCGGCCGTGGGGACTCCCCGCTCTGGCTCGCGGCAGGGCACGCAGTTTACCCTGGTTAACCAACGCCTCCCGGGCAGCCTTCCACCCTCTCCGACGCTACCATGTGCCACAACCAATGCTTGCGAACAGCGCGAGCCATTGGCATCTCCCATGGCTGAGGAGCCACCCACCCTGTTGCAATCTGGGCACGGTGCCCGGGATGAGACGCCCGTGCCCGCGCGCCCAACCACCGCCGAGAGCAATTCCACCCCGGAGAGCCCAATTACGGTCCCTTCCACGTCTGGAAACGGTCCCCAAGATAAGACGCCCCTGCTCGTGAGCTCAAACACGACCTCGCAAAATAACAAGCGCGCAGATAAGGCGCCGACCGCAGGTTCAGAAATCGGGGTGACCGACTAAGAAATCTTGGAAGAGGAAGACCTGCATGCTGAAGAGGGGCCATATCTATGCCTTGCTTCCAGCATATTTGACCAAGCCCTACAATCCCAAATTGAAGAAGAGGCCAACAAGAGGCATCTGCTTGGATGGACTACTGAAAGAGCACAGCAGGCCCGAGTGAACTTTCTTAGGAAGCTGGCAAAGCCGCTGACTGAGGCAGAGCAGGATAACAGCCAGATCTGCTCACGGCATCTGGATGAGATCCGCAGAGCCACTGGCCTCTCTAGGCGGGTTACGAACCCAGAGCTTCTCCATCAGCTTGCAGCCCTTGCCAGCAACTATAACAGTGTGGAATCCTGGGATGAATATACCTATCATAATACCTAATGCAGCCTGTGGTTCTCCGCACCTGTCTTTGAGCATAATCTGTTCAGCCAGTTTCACTACCCCTCCACTGTTGTCCCGCTGAAGATGCCCGTATCTGACAACAGGTAGGACTTTCTGATTAGCAACCTTAGAAAGCATGTTCCAACCCTGACAGACAATCTGCGCTCCCTGCTTGCCTCCCAAGGATATGTGGATATCAATCTTACCAATCCATACTTGCAAACACCCGAAATGCAGCACCTCTTGGCCCTCGAGTCCCGCATCATTGACCACCATACAACCGCAACCGGGGGTGTATGTTGGGCGCGCCAGCATAGTATTGCCCAACAGATCATGGTGCAGGATATCGGCAGGTACTATCTTGATGTGCTGCTAAGGCCCGATCACCCGCACAACCTCATCGCCTACCCGCAGCCGGCCATTGACACGCGCACCTTGGACACGGATGAAGCTCTGGCGCCATTCCATGTCCCACTCTCCATGCACCGACCATTTGTCTTTGAGAATAGTCTGACAAGTTTCGTCCCCCTCATGACAGAAGACAAACAGGGTTGCGACCACTTTCTTCATGGCGTTGGCGGGACAATTCAGGGGTTTGATGATTTCTGTGAGGTGTATGCCCAGTATCTGGACCGTCGCGGTGGCGTGCTTCCCTTTCGGTTTGGTCACCATATTGATGCGGAGGGGCTTGCTCACGCGCACCCGGAGGTCTTCTCGATATACCCCATCCCACTGCCCAGCACATCGCACGTCCGCTTCATGGTGCCCTGGATTCCCCGGGCCACTCGAGGTAATGGACCACGACTCGTCCTACAGCCTACCTTGGTTGTGCCGCGGGATGCGTTGCCCACGGACCAAGACTTTACTGAGATCACCGCCTGTGATACCCGTGTCGATGATGATGTCCACTTTAAAGATATGCAGCATCAAAATACACAGATGACAGCATACAGCATTGGTCCCTGGGGGGCCCGTCACCCCTTACATAAGTTTCCAACTTGGTCAGCATGGCAGTCTGTTCATGATATTAATACACTCTCCGACGCTATTGCTGGCCAACGCGACCACCATGCCCTTGAAGTTATCATCATCAAGAACATTCTCTTCAGCACGGATCCTACCAATGCCGATCTACGCTGGAAGCTGATCAACCGGTCCCACAAGGCTGCTGCCGAGGTGGCCAAGCATGCTATCCATGATTTTATCCAAGCTGAAGCTGCTCTGTTCCCGGAAAACAGCTTCTCAGGCAGCAGTCCCCACCCGCGTCTTAAAAAAGAGTAGGTTACTCTTACAGATAAAGTAATTATTAAGTAATTTATTATGCCCCGGGTTAATAATATTTATCAAGAGAATAAAGACTCTTACCGGATATCAAGTAAAAATAAGTATGCTTTTGAAAAGGATTCTGTATTAGAAATAAAGGATGAAATATAAAAGAAAATATCTAATTAGAAGAAATCCAGTAAAAGGAGAAAATTTAAAGTCTTTTTTTTGGAGATGTCCGCAGAAATTTAAAGTAGGAATATTTTTAATAATTAAAATAATAAAGTATAGAAAAGACATTATACTGAAAATAATATTGATTTTATCTTTTCGGTCTCTGATATACTAGC
Source organism: Aspergillus sclerotioniger CBS 115572 (assembly GCF_003184525.1). NCBI lineage: Eukaryota > Fungi > Ascomycota > Eurotiomycetes > Eurotiales > Aspergillaceae > Aspergillus > Aspergillus sclerotioniger. The sequence continues at coordinate 1,838,462 of NW_020290992.1, read as the reverse complement.
ATCTATGGCTGGAACCTAAGATAGTGAAGCTGTTAGTAAGGCTAGCACCTCATTTCTCTTTACTGATTATAATATATTATTTAATAGCCGAATCTCTATTCTTAATAGAAGTCTCTAATCTAATAGAAAGGCAGATACTTAGTAATACTTGTGTAGATATATTATTAGTATCTGCAGTTCTGAAATTGTCAATCTTGATAACTAAATCAGGCTTTTCTAAGAATGTTCTTGTATATAGTGGTTTTTCATAGCTAGTACTTATTAAAAGAATACTTTATTATTATGTATTATATAATCCGCTAAACTAACGTAACCCACAAGCGAGTGGGCCGGCGCGCGCGTTATTCTCGCGTTCTTCAACTTGAAGCTATTCAACCACCAACAACTCCACCAGACATGCCTCAATCGTCAAAATCTTTGGTGGAACAAGAAGGTCGTATCTGTCTAGCTGTTGAGGCTATTTAAAGTAGCAGAATTTTGCATATAAACGAAGCTGCGAGCGCTTACAATGTTCCGCGTTCAACTCTGCAATGATGTATTAAAGGAGTCAAATCACGTTTAGATATACGTGTCAAGTCTATGAAACTGACTCTTCTTGAAGAAGAGGCTTTAAAGGACTGGATACTCTCACTTGTTAAGCGTGGGCTTCATCCTCAGCCATCATATGTTCAGAATATGGTATCTATTCTTCTTCAAAAACGTGCCTCGAATTCCGCAGTCTCTGTCGGCGAAAACTGGGTGTATAACTTTGTTAAGCGTACACCGGCTTTAAAGAGTCAATTCTCTTGAAGATATCATATCTAACGTGCGAAATATGAAGGTTTTAAGCTCTTAGGTGAGTGGTTCGATCAGGTTGAAGCCGTAAGAAAGAAATACGGTATTCTCAATGAAGACATCTGGAACTTGGATAAAACAGGCTTTACTATAGATATAGTGGCTACAGCACGTGTAATCACAAGATCTGACTGTATAGACAAGCTGTTTCTTATACAGCCTGGCAACCGCGAATGGGTGATCTCAATTAAGTGTATCAATGTTGCCGGTGTAGTGTTGACGCTGTACTTGATTCTTAAGAGAAAGATTCATATAGAGGCATGGTATCAAGGCCTTATTTTATCTGATTAGCGTATCAATCTATTATTAAATAGTTAAACTTTTAATAAGATTGGTTTACATTGGCTTCGTGAACACTTTATTCCTTTTACTAAGAACCGGCAGATTGGGCGATATGGTCTTCTAATTCTTGACGGACATGACTCCCTTTTGACTCCAGAATTTGATGATATATATAGTTAAAATAGCGTTATTCTTATCTATATGTTTCTGTATTCTTCTTATCTTTATTAACTGCTTGACATTGCTTGCTTTGCACCATTAAAATAAGTATACAGAAGCTTAATAGAATAGCTGATTTGCCAGGGCACCTATCATATTAATAAGATTAATTTCTTGGATATATATCCAGATGCATGTTCTCTTATCTTTAAAGGATCAATTATACGCAACGCCTTTAAGGCTTCAGGATTAGTCCTATTCCAGCCAGACGAGGTTCTTGATAGGCTGGTTATACAGCTCCGTGAGCCTACTCTAACCAGCAGTATTTCTACTACATTAACAGTGTTAAAAACACCCAAGAATACAAGGCAGTTGTGGAGACATGAAACTACTATTGAAAGGCTTCTTCGTGAACATACAATTAGCCCATCTTCGTAAATGAAAGCAGCGTTATTCTATGTTATAAAAGGATGCGAAATCGCCTTCAACCGGGCTGCTTTGCTTGAGCAGGAAGTCGACGAATTACGGGCTGGATTAGAGAGGCAAAACACCAAGAAGAAGAGGTCTTATTGCTAAATAGCCGGCCTTAACGGCCTCACTGTTGAAGAGGCTAAACTCGCGTTCAAACAGACTTGCGAGGCTGATCAAGTTAGTAGAAGTCAGCTTGTAGAATCAGCTACAGGCGAGGAACAGCCTCGCCGCCGGGCACCATCTCGCTGCAGCGAGTGTGGAACAATTAGGCATATAAGAACAAGATGTCCAACACGTCAAAACACCAGTTAAACACGTTATTTTGTTGATATAGTGGACTATATAAGCTTCATCTTTTCATGGAGGCATGTTTGGCCGGGCGCGCCGGCCCACTCGCTTGTGCGGCCCACTCGCTTGTGGATTACGTTAATACTATAAACATAAGTAACTGTCAAACCCTAGGATCGCTTCTCCCTGTTCCTGTTAGCTTAGCTTCCGTTCCAATACGTACCTTCGAACTGAATCGAGGTAAGTCAGACTGATGACTATCTAAAGGTGACTGGTCCTGAACAAGAGAAGAGAAGTAAGGCCAGATAGTGCCGTGCAGCTATCCATAAGTAAGTGCGGACGAGTGTTGTTGCTAAGCTTTCTAAACATATGGTTACTTAAAGACGATTGTATTGAGCACGAAGAACAGAACTAACTAAGTACATGAAAGAGTGTCCTTATATCCTATCCTTCGTCATGGCATCGCCATGTCATGTCATGTCGCTTGATATGTTATTTCATGTCGCTGCCATGTCCTGTCATAGCGCTGCCATGTCCTGTCACAGCGCTGACATGTTATAGCTTGTCGGTGACATGTCCATCATGGTCACGTGCCGTGTAACGGCTCCGGGTGTTGGTTACTCAGATCGGGATTCTATTCGATAAGAGTTCTCATCCGTCCGGACGTAGCCTTCTGCCTGACGTGTCCGCCTCACTAGTCGTTCAGCTAGCAGGGGTCCGTAACAGTAACCTCTTATCATAAAACGCGTATATGTTTAATATCTTTTAACTCTACTTAATATAGCTTTCTCTTTGCTGTTTATTATTGCTGTAAAATTAACTGAGATCTTAAAATATAGAGATAAAAGTTAATAATTAATGCCTATTTAAGCTCTTTATTTTAAAGAATATCATTATATTGAAGATTTTTGTAGATAATTCTTAGGATATTGATTTCCTATTTTAATCTGTAAATCTCTTGATTAAGCCATGGTACTAATTTTATTCTTACTGTGCTTTTATTTTTTTAATTTATAATTAGTATGTGATGAATTACACCAGCTTTATAAAGAAAATAAGTCTTTATTAAGTTAATTATTTTAAGAAATATAAATATAATAGATACTTATATCTTTTATAGTAGTTAGTATATTTATGTTTTATATGATATATCTTCTTATAATCCTGAAGTAATTCCTTTTTTAATAACAGTATAGTTATATATAATATAGATAAGTCTAAGCAGGGTATTATATACTCCACAATTTCTATAAAAGAATATTAATTAAGGTTTTTATTTAATTATGCTTTAAGTAAATTTATGAAATCTTTCAAGATAGTGGAATATTAGAAATTATTATTATTCTAGTAGTAAAACATCATGTTAAGATAATAGTTATCTGTCAAACCTTAGGATCGCTTCTCCCTGTTCCTGTTAGCTTAGCTTTTACCGGTATACGTACCTTCGAACTGAATCGAGGTAGTCAGGCTGATGACTATCTAAGGACAACTGGTCTTGAACAAGAGAAGAGAAGTAAGGCCAGATAGTGCCGCGCAGCTATCTGTAAGTAAGTATAGATAAGTATTATTACTAAGCTTTTTAAACATATAGTTACTTAAAGATAATTATATTAAGCACGAAGAATAGAACTAGCTAAGTATATAAAAGAGTGTTCTTATATCCTATTCTTTATATACTATATTATATACCATTCAGGGTAGATTATGGATTGATCTAATCATAATCCTGGATCTTGTATACCTTGCGTATACTATTAATGATAGATCCAGTGGTAAATAATCATGTGACACAGCGCCGCTCCGGACATTACTCAGACCGGGATTCTACTTAATAAGAGTCACTGGTTGTCCGAGACTTGCCTTGTTATTGCTTTCTACCTAATAAGTCTGCTCCACTAGTAATCTGGCTAGCAGGGGTCTGTAACATTACTCTTCCTTTTTCAAGGTTTCTTATTCTCAAGAAATATAAAGATATATATCCTCTCTATATATCAGTTAGGTTTCTCAGTCTTCTTTTTCTCATGATAGATTAATATATCTTATTATTATACTAATCATGATCAGGTAAAGGAGCGCATTCACCAGTTTAATAAGATCTATAAGAGTAGTTACATTATTAAGAGTTTCTGCGAATACTGCTGTCAAACCCTAGGATCGCTTCTCCCTGTTCCTGTTAGCTTAGCTTCCGTTCTGGGTCGTACCTCTGAACTGAATCAAGGTAAGTCAGGTTGATGACTATCTAAAGAGAACTGGTCCTAAACAGAAGAAGAGAAGTAAGGCTAGATAGTGCTGCGCAGCTATCCGTAAGTAAGTATAGATAAGTATTATTATTAAGCTTTATTAAAACATATGGTTACTTAATAACAGTGTTATTGAGCATAAAGAACAGAACTAGCTAAGTATATAAAGAAGTGTTCTTATATATCCTATCCCTCATATACTATTCCGTATATCATTAGGTCTACTGTATACCTGTCTGGTAGTTATAGACCATGATAGTATATTATATACTACATGTTTGTCCGTATACTATTGTTATATGACATGTGACACGTGATGACTCAGCTCGGGACTTTAACGTAATTCCCGGGTCGTCCGATCATCCCGGGTCATCCGATCACCCATCAAAAATATAGATACTTGTTAAACTTGAAGCTATTCCCAACAATGCAATTCATAATATTTTTAAATAAATTAAATTACATGACGTTTAGGACACTGAGTTCTAATATGCCCCTGAATTCGATATTCAGAGCATGTTGGTGGAGCGTGTTTTCGGGCTACTAAAGGTTCCGAAGTAAATGTACTTGGACCCCCCCCCAAGTCTTCCAGTTGCTTATTTCTTAATGTAATTAGGTCCCTTGTCTCTTGTACTTGTAGACCAGCTATAGGACTCATTTGCTACTTAGATCGATCCTTTTTTTGCTGTTAAATCTGGCTTTCTGCGTGGAGATTATTCAATTTCTTAAGGATCATCGCAGTGTTGTATATCGCTATCTCACAGCCTTTTATAAGCTTATCTAGCGCTTGCTTAGAAGGACTAAAAGAGGCTTGACAGCCTTTAGCAAGCATTTTCTTGACTGATAAAGCTTTTTTATGTAGTTAATGAACTGTATAAGACGTGGTAAGTATAGAAGAGCTGGTTGAAGCCCCCTCTCTGCTTCCTGGGGGGGTAGGTATATGAACCGTGTAATTTAACTTATTAAGTATCTGGCTAGGATTGTGAGGTTGTATTCCAGCTGCGCGGAAGCCGCTTTGAATATTCTCTATAGAGAAGACCTGTTGGCGAGCCGCAGGATAGGCCTTTAAGAAGTCAAGCTTGTCAATATGGTTATATCCTAACCGTATCTTTGCCTCAACAAGGCCCCCATAAGCGCGCTTTAATGGGCCAAAACAACCAACATCTAGTGGCTGCAAGAGATGAGATGAATAAGAAGGTATGCAGATATATACAATATTATTATCCTTATATATCTTATTAAATTTAGATATGAGATAACTTCCATGGCCGTCCAGAACTAGTAATCAAGATTTTCTCTTAGTCTGCGCAGTTGTTGCAGGAATAAAGTACTTCTTTAGCTACTGGAGACTTATCTGATCTGTTGTCCATTCATTCGCGCTTACTTTAATCCTTTAGTCACGGGGTAAATCGAGTTCTTTAAACCATCTCTGTATATGGACCTTTCTTTTAAAGATAATATATGTTAGAATATTAAATTCTGTAGAGCCGATACATTCAATTGTGGTGACCCATTCGCGCTGGCCTGGTTGAATAATATAAGGCCTTCCTAACATATTTAACTGTGTAATTACTTTAGTAGTTATAATAAGATTTATAGTAAAGCCAGTCTTATCAAAGTTATAGATATCTTTATTCTGAATGCCGTGCTTGTCTTGAACCTCTTTTAAGCGCTTGAACCAATCCCTGATAATCTTAGAATCTTTATAAAGAGCACAAGAATAGTTGTATCATCAAGCAAATCAAGATTTAATACTATCATGGTACTTAATAAACTCAGTGACCCAGTTCTTCCCAATTAGCTTGGAGGGTGTTGGTAAATCCTGTTAGAGAATTATATTAACCATTTACTGTATATATAATGGCCTGGAAGCAACCCCATGTATATTTCTAGATATAATCCATTATATCAAGGCCTCTTTCTAAGTTTTAGACAGCCTGAGGTTGTGGTTCCGAAGTTCTCCTGGAAATAAGTGTCCACTTAGTCGATTTGAAAGCATTATATAGGACACATTAAAGGTTTCTACCGCTCGACGAATACTTGGGATTTCATAGTTCTTTAGGGCTTTAATTGCAAGTTAGATTCTGCCCTCTTGCTCTACCAAGTTTTGACGTGACTGACGCGATTTTGGTGGCATGGTGGTTGCTTGAATAATTACGCGTTGAACGTGTGATGATTTTTCGGTGGGTGATCGGATGACCCGGGATGATCGGACGACCCGGGAATTACGTTAAAGCCCCGAGCTGAGTCATCATGTGTTACATGTTATATAACTATAGTATACAGACAAGCATGTGGTATATGACATATCATCATGGTCTATAACTACTAAACGGGTATACAGCAGACCCGATGGTATATAAAATGGTATATGAGGAATAGGATATATAAGGACACTTCTTCACATACTTAGCTAGTTCTGTTCTTCATGCTTAATAACACTGTCTTTAAGCAACCATATATTTTGATAAAGCTTAGTAATAATACTTGTCTGTACTTACTTACAGATAGCTGCGCGGCACTATCTGGCCTTACTTCTCTTCTTCTATTTAGGACCAGTTCTCTTTAGATAGTCATTAACCTGACTTATCTTGATTCAGTTCAAAGATACGTATCGGAACAGAAGCTAAGCTAACAGGAACAGGAAAAAGTGATCCTAGGATTTGATATATTAAGCACCAGTCAGTACGAGTGTTATCCAGTAATAACTATTTATTATATTAACTATATCAAACTTATCACGCGTCCTACAGCAGCAGGGCCTAACAATACAAGAACTAATAAGTATGATTGGTCAGTTATAAGAAAGCATTACCGCCTTAGAATGATAAAATCAGTTACTCAAAGATTGCTTGACAGTTAAATCTATTAAGATCCAACTATTCAAGTCATTTGATAGCAATCAAGCAAAGCTCAGGGCTTTCTTGACCCAGTTAGATCTATACCTCAGCATAAACAAGAAAAAGCTTAAGGATAAGGAGAACAAGATCTTTTTCGCGTCCACTTATCTAACCAGAATAGTATTTAATTAGTTTAAACCATATATCTGCAAATAATAAGAAAAGTCAATAAGTAATCAGAATAATAATATGAAATGATTCTTTACTAATTATACCAGATTCAAGCAGTATCTTAAACAGATATTTAGAGATATTAATATAATATGAAATACTAAACAAAAATTATAATAACTTAAGCAGACTAGATCAATATTTAAATATGCTTCAGAGTTTTTATAAGTTATTAATTACTTAGATTAGAATAACAACGCCTACATTGCATGATTTGAAGAAGGACTTAAGATAAAGATCCAAGAGAAACTCATCTAGTAAGAATGACTGAACACATTGTTAAAGATAATTGAAGCAGCAGTTAAGATCAATAATAAATTATATAAATACAATACAAAATAATAAGAGAATTAATAAACCAGTGGATCTATATCTTAATGAAATAATTAAACAGATTATCGAGCCAATAACAGAAGGTTAGTATAACCTAGAAGCTTGGGATACAAAGATCCCTACAGACTGAAACCAATGGAGCTAGATACAGCACAGCATCAGACTCAACAGACTCAAGTATCTAAGGAGGAACTCGAACAGTATAAACAAGACCACTTATACTTTAGCTGCAGCAAAGTAAGTCACTAGTCAAAAAACTGCAGTCAAAAACAGTAACAGCCTTAGAAGCAGTTGAGAACTATAAATCAAGATCAAGGCAGAGAAGTCTATAATATTACCACTATTCAGCACAAAGTTTAGACAGAATCTGTGATATAAATACTAAATAACAAGAAACTACATATTATTTAACATAATCAGCTATCAGAGAACAGAATATATTATGATTAGTTAAGATAACAGACCACCCCAGATAAGCCAACAGTACCACTAAGTTAATAAGAAGATTAATAATTATTTATATTATTAGTTTGGACTACAGAAGTCAATGATAACAGTTATAAGCTAGTTTCAAGAAATAATTATCTCAGTATAGTTTAGAACGAATTCAAACCATTAGACAAAAAATATAATACTTTACTTAAAAGCTTTGAACCCAGTAAAAAGAGACTTAGCAAGATACCCAATCTCCCAGAAAAACCTTTATCAGAAATTAGTAAACTCTGTCCATCACAGCAAGACAAGAACAAGAAGAACCAAAAAAATAATAAGAAAGACATTACTTATTAGTTAGACCGCATCTTAAAAGAGATTTCAGAGAATCCAGCATAATTCTGCCCAGAATTTAAGACAATCATGCAGCAGTGTTTATATTAGGATTTAAAATATTAAAAATCATGAAATAAGACTTAAAAACAATATCTACAGAGATATTCTTATTATCTAGAAGTTTACTTAATATATGGACAAGATAACACAGACTATCATTACCAGTTATCAGAGATTAGTCAAAAAGTAAACATTACCGGAACGGAACCTTAGTGTAATAAATCATATTTATACATTTATTTTAAAAGAAATAGAGATTATTAAAGACATGATAAACTCTCTTAGCTTATATACTATATAAACATATACTTAATATACCATGATTAAAAATATATTATTAACTATCAATCTAAGATACCAGAAATAATTAAGACTAAGATAAGCCACTATCTATACTCTATTTTTGATTACGTGTATAAAGAATACTAGAGACACTCTTATCACAGATCAATATATTGACTGACATGTTTTAATAATTAATATATAATATACTATACAGTAAAGATAGAAGGCTTAAGATTTCCAAGAAAATACCTACAGCAGTTAAAACCTAACTGGCCAGAACAGTAGTTAATAGTTACTAAGTCAGGGCCATACCTGAAGATCCAAGCAGTCATATTAGATTAACTAGCTCAAGTACTGATAGATTCTGAAGTAACTAGAAACTTCATAAACCCGTGATTTATATAACAGCTTAAAATACTTGGATAACAGAAAGCAGAACCCAAATCAATCACAGAACTGAATAAAGAGAATTTAGAAACTCTCGCGTTGACAATCAAATCAGGAACTATACTTATAATTATAAAGAGTCATCATAAGTATATAGATTTTAACATAATATCTTTAAAACAATATAATATTATATTAAGAATTCTATGACTCAGAAATCATAATCCACAAATTAATTAAAAGACTGAAAGTCTCCAATTCACAAATTATGATTGTCCAAGACAACACCAGCAAGAACTAGATATAGGATCTGGATCCGTACGGCCTGCTATACAGTAAGAAGCTGAAATAAGGACTAAGCAACTTATCAAGAAGAGGTTAAGAATACCATAAAAGCCTAACGCGCCAGGCATTAGAGATAATTTAGAGAAAAATAGCACCTCAAGTATAGTTATATAAATAATAACAATAATCAAGTTATCATAAAGAGATTGGCTCATGGAACTATCAGAATGGATACTAACAATAATAAATAAGTATTAAAAGTATAGTATTAACAGTATTAATATAAAGATCGAGATAACTGTCCAGAGAATAAAAGATTTATAAAAACTTCTAGCTGTAGTTAAAAGTGATACACAGATCCTACCATAGTATGAGAGATTCAAGAACTTATTCAAATAATTAGAGCAACCTGAATTATCTCAGTACAGAAAGCATGATCATACTATTCCTATAAAGAAAGAAAAGTTACCGGTATACAGAAAGATTTACCTGATATTTAAAAAGAAATTACAGATATTATAAGAATATATTAATAACTAGCTAGTTAAAGATAATATCAGGCCTTCAAAATCACTAGCAGAATATGGAGTCTTATTTATACCAAAAAAGAACAGTAGCTTACAGCTATATATAGATTATTAGTCACTGAATATTATTATAATCAAGGATCAACACCCGTTACCTTTGATTTCAGAGATTCAAGATAAGATACAAGAAATAAAGTAGTTTACTAAACTTAATATTATAAATATATATTATCATATACATATCATAAAAGATAAAGAATGGAAAATCATGTTCAAAACAAAGTACAGATACTTTAAATACTTGATTATACTATTTAAACTTACTAACGCACCAGCGTTATTTTAGCAATATATTAACAAGATTCTTAGAAAATATCTTGACAGATTTATAATCACTTATCTAAATAATATATTAATCTTTTCAAAGACTGAGAAAGAACATGTAAGACATATAAGATTAGTTCTATACAAACTATATCTATATTAGTTACAATATAAGCTAAAGAAATATGAATTCTATATACAGAAAACAGAGTTTCTGAGACACTGAATATCCACAAAGAAAATCCATACTAAGCAAGCTAAAGTGTAAGCTATACAGGATTAGCCTTAATCTAGAAATCTGAAAGAACTACAGCAGTTTATCAGATTAGTTAATTACTATTAATAATTTATAAACAGATACGCCATCCACATAACACCATTCTTTAAGCTTATAAAGAAATTAAAGAAATACCAGTAAGAAAAACCATAACAGAGCATGTTTAAAGATATTAAGCAACAGCTCACCACATTACTAGTACTTGTACAGCATAATCTAGAGAAAGAAACCACCATCAAGACCGACATATCAGACTATACTGTTAATATGCATATAACACAACCCGGAAAAGACAGAAAGCCAAGACTAATTATATTTCACTCAAGAAAGTTAGTTCAAGCAGAACTCAACTATAACATTCATAATAAGAAATTGCTAGTTATAATAATAGCATTCAAGCAGTAGAGGATCTATCTTAAAAAAGTAAAACACACTATTATTATAAAGACAGATCATAAGAACTTGACCTACTTCACAACAACCAAAGAATTGATTAAAAGACAAGCACAATAAATTAAGATTTTATCATAATATAACTTCAGAATCATACACTGTAAAAAAGCAGAGAATAAACATGTAGATATACTAAGCCGCAGGCTAGACTGTAAATTAAGTAAGAAAGCTATTAAACCGGCCATCCTGAAGCGGAACACGGATAGATTGATTAGCTATAACAAGACTAATCTAGCAGTAATATTAAAAATAGGTAATAACCTAACTAAATAATTAACTAATATTATAAAAAAAGATAAAATACTCTAGGAGATGAGCAAGGACTTACTAGACAAGATCACTGTCAACAAAAATAGACTAACCTATTTTTATAGGTTAATCTTTATATCAACCACAATGAGAACAGAGATTGTGACTAGACACCATAACAAACCACTCAAGGGACACTTAAGAATAGAAAAGATTATTAAACTAATCATAAAGAATTACTACATTCCAAATCTTAAACAGAAAATACGCGATTATATTGGACAATACAAGACTTATATTAAGAATAAGCCTGTAAGGCACTAACTCTACAGACAAATATAAGTACAGGAGGCGCCACAGCAGCCATGGAAATAGATAATAATTAACTTTATTAATCTATTATCTGAATTAGAAAGATTTAACGCTATTACAGTCATCACTGATCACCTTATTAAATACATCCATCTTATACCAAGCAAAGAAATAATAACAATAATACAGATAATAGAACTATTTCTAGAAAATATTATTACATATTATAAAATGCTAAAGTATATTATATCAAACAGAGACAAGCTATTTATCTTAAAGTTCTAGAGATCACTCGCAGATCTCATGGAAATTAAAGAATAAATAATAATAACTTATCACCCGCAGACAAATGAGCAAATAGAAAGAATTAATCAGATAATTAAGCAATATCTAAAGCACTATATAAACTACCAGCAGAATGATTAAGCAAACCTGTTACTAATAGCACAGTTCTCATACAACAATGCTAGTCACTCAATCATTAAAGTCTCACCATTCTATACTAATTACAGCTACTATCTCAGGTTTTTAGAAACATTATTAAAGAAGCAGCAAGTTACTGATATAGCTGAAGATATTATTATATTCATAAGAAACATATATCTCTAATTATCTTAAGACATCGAGTTCATGAACTTGCACAGCAAGATATACTACAATCATAAATACAGGAAGAAACCTGATCTAAAAAGAAGGGAGAAAGTGTTCCTACTTCACAGAAACATCAAGATAAAACAATTAAATCAGAAACTTGACTATTATAAGCTAGGACTATTTATCATCAAAGACAAGAAGAGACTAGTTAACTACAGGTTAAGATTGTTAAAATCAATAAGCAAAATTCACCCAGTATTTTATATCTCATTATTGGAACCCGCACCAAAGAATGCTAGAATCACAGAAAATGTAGAAATTAATAATAATATAGAATAAGAATATAAAGTTAAAAAGATCTTAGACCACAGAAAGATTAGCAGTAAGTCACAATATCTGGTAAAATAGGAAGAATATGATATCTTAGAAAACACATGAAAATCTATTAAGAATCTGACAGACTGCTACTAGCTTATGGAACAGTATCATTAACAGACAGGTCAAAGTTCGCCCAGAAGGAAGGGGAACCAACTAACTGAGTCAGACTAGGATCATCTAACACAGTGGCAAGCTGAGCAGCATCGTGCTCATCAGCCAGACATCCCAGCTTCCAGAGATCCTTAATACTTGAAAAATCCTCATCATTCAACAGATCTAACATATTCGAGTCGTGATCTAACATCCAACCACCATAATTCTTAAAGAATTTGCGATGTTTTTGCAAATATTTTATTTTTATAAACAACAGCTTAATCTGCTTTTTAGTCTCTTCAATCTCTTAAGCTATCTTTTCTTTATTATGTTAAAGCTTATCCTACTTAAAGTTACTGTGAAATTGTTTTTCACATTTTCAGCCACGGTGAGTACAGGCCGCACAATTTCAGTTCTTAGAATCCATGAAGCAAGGAAGACCGTGGGAATCATATCAAGTGTAAGAAAAGTTAACCTGGACACCGCTGCGAATGATCCGGTCAGCTTGATAACAGCATTTTTTATAGTGATTATATAGAGACATGATGATCCATTCTAAGAAAGAAAGAAATTAAAGAACCTAGGTCAATATACACAGAGACATGTACCTTTATGTTCTTGAAGACAAGAATCTTAAAGAAAGAAAGGTGGTGTTACAGACCCCTGCTAGCTGAATAACTAGTAAGATGGGTACATCAGGCAGAAGGCAATGTCCGGATGGATAACTACTCTTATCAGATAAAGCCCTGAGCTGAGTTATTACATGTCATATATTACATGATCATGGTATACAGACAAGCATGTGGTATACAACATACTATCATGATCTATAACTACCAAATAAGTATACGGCAGATCTGATGGTATATGAAATGGTATACAAGGAATAGGATATATAAGGATACTCCTTCATGTACTTAGCTAGTTCTGTTCTTCGTGCTCAATAACACTGTCTTTAAGTAACCATATGTTTTAGTAAAGCTTAGTGACAATACTTGTCTGTACTTACTTACGGATAGCTATGCGGCACTATCTGGCCTTACTTCTCTTCTTCTGTTCAGGACCAGTTCTCTTTAGATAGTCATCAACCTGACTTACCTTGATTCAGTTCAAAGGTACGTATCGGAACAGAAGCTAAGCTAACAGGAACAGGGAGAAGCGATCCTAGGGTTTGACACTAATAATAACTTGTCAAATTCTTAATAGATTTTCATATATTTTCTAAAATATTATATTCTTCTTATTTTACCAGATATTATGACCTGCTACTAATCTTTCTATAGTCTAGGATTTTTTTAACTTTATATTTTTCTTCTGTATTATTGTTGATCTCTATATTTTCTGTAATTTTAGTATTCTTTAATACAGGTTCTAATAATAAGATATAAATTACTGGATAAATTTTACTTATTGATTTTGCTAATCTTAATCTGTAGTTAACTAGTCTTTTCTTATCCTTAATAATAAATAGTTCTAGCTTGTGATAATCAAGCTTCTAATTTAATTATTTTATCTTAATATTTTTGCAGAGTAGGAACACTTTCTTCTCTTTTTTTAGATCAAATTTCTTTTTATATCTGTAGTCATAGTATATCTTATTGTATAAGTTTCTGAACTTAATATCTCAGGATAACTGTATATATATGTTTCCTGTAAATATAATAATATTCTCAGCTATATTAATAACTGGTTACTTTCTTATTAGCGTTTCCAGAAACCTGGAGTAGTAACCATATTTAGTGTAGAACAGTGAGACTCTAATAGTTAAGTAACTGGTGTTACTATATAAGAACTGTGCTATTAGTAACAGATTTGTCTAATTATTCTGCTAGTAGTTTATATAATATCTTAAATATTATTTAATTATTTAATTAATCCTTTTTATCTGCCTATTCGCTTGCGGGTGGTAAGCTATTGTTATTTATTCTTTAATTTTTATAAGATCTGTGAGTAATCTCCAGAATTTCAAGGTAAATAACTTATCTTAATCTGATATAATATACTTTAATATCTTATAGTGTGTAACAATGTTTTCTAGAAACAGTTCTATTATCTGTATTATTATTATTATCATCTTGCTTGGTACAAGATAAATATATTTAATAAAGTAATTAGTGATGACTGTGATAACATTATATCTCTCTAATTTAGATAATAAATTAATAAAGTTAATTATTATCTATTCTTATAACTGCTGTGGCGCCTTCTGTACTTATATCTATCTATAGAGCTAGTATCTTGTAGACTTATTTTTAATACAAGTCTCATATTATCTAATATAATCACATATTTTCTGTCTGAGAATTAGAATATAATAATTCCTTGTTATTAGTTCAGTAGTCTTTTCAACTTCTAGATAATCCTTGAGTGGTTTGTCATAATGCTTAACCACAATCTCTATTCTTATTATATTTAATATAAAGATTAATCTGTGAAAGTGTGTTAATTTATCTTTATTAATAATGATCCTGTCTGGTAAGTCTTTGCTTATTTTTTAAAGTATCTTATCTTCTTTTATAATATTAGCTAATTGTTTAATTAGATTATTATCTATTTCTAATATTACTGTAAGATTAGTCTTGTTATAACTGATTAACCTATCTATATTTCACTTCAGGATGGTTAGTTTAATAGTCTTTTTACTTAATTTATAGTCTAGTCTGCGGCTCAGTATATCTGAATATTTTATTCTCTATTTTTTTATAATATATGATTCTGAAATCATATTATGATAAAATCTTAACCTATCTTGCCTGTCTCCGGGTCAACTCTTTGGTTATTATAAAGTAAGTCAAGTTCTTATGGTCTGTCTTTATAATGACAGTGTGCTTTACTTCTTCAAGATAGATCCTTTATTACTTAAATACTATTATTATAGCCAGCAATTTCTTATTATAGATGTTGTAGTTGAGTTCTGCTTGAACTAACTTCCTTGAATAAAATGTAATTAGTCTTAATCTTCTATCTTCTTCTGGTTATATTATATACATTCCAACAGTGTAGTTCAATATATTAGTCTTAATAATGGTTTCTTTCTCTAGATTGTGCTGTACAAGCACTAGTAATGTGATAAGTCACTACTTAATATCTTTAAACATACTTTACTGTGGTTCTTTTTACTGATATTCTTTCAACTTCTTTATAAGCTTGAAGAGTGGTATTATATAGATAGCATATCTATCTACAAATTATTAATAGTAGTTAATTAATCTAATAAACTGTTGTAGTTCTTTCAGATTCTTGGGTTAAGGCCAATCCTGTATGGCTTATACTTTAGCTTACTCAGTATAGATTCTTTTTATAAATATCTGATATTCTAGAAACTCTGTCTCCTGTATATGAAATTCATACTTCTTTAGCTTATTGTTACGGACCCCTGCTAGCTGAACGAACTAGTAAGGCGGACTCGTTAGGCAGAAGGCTACGTCCGGAAGGCGAGGACTCTTATCGAGTAGAATCCCGATCTGAGTAACCTACAAACCGGGACGGTTACACAACACGTGACCACGACGGACATGTCACCGACACGCTATAACATGGCAGCGCTACGACAGGACATGGCAGCGCTACGACAGGACATGGCAGCGCTACGACAGGACATGGCAGCGCTATGATATAACATATCGGCGACATGACATATCATGGCGATACCATGATGAAGGATAGGATATAAGGACACTCTTTCATGTACTTAGCTAGTTCTGTTCTTCGTGCTCAATTAAATTGTCTTTAAGTAACCATATATTTTGATAAAGCTTAGTAACAATACTCGTCCGCACTTACTTACAGATAGCTGCACGGCACTATCTGGCCTTACTTCTCTTCTTCTGTTCAGGACCAGTTCTCTTTGGATAGTCATCAACCTGACCTACCTTGATTCAGTTCACAGGTACGTATTAGGACAGAAGCTAAGCTAACAGGAACAGGGAGAAGCGATCCTAGGGTTTGACACATATATTATAACTGATATAAACATAATTTATATAGAATTAATCTTATATATTTTATATATTCTTTCTCAGTCTTCAAGAAGATTAATATATTATCTAGATAAGTAATCATAAATTTGTCAAGATATTCTCTCAAAATCTTATTAATATATCACTGAAATAATACTGATGCATTAGTAAGCCTAAATAATATAATTAAATATTTAAAGTATCTATACTTTATTCTAAACATGGTTTTCCATTCTTTATCTTTCATAATGTGTATATAATAATATTGTTACAGACCCCTGCTAGCTGAACAAACTAGTAAGGCGGATACGTTAGGCAGAAGGCCACGTCCGGAAGGCAAGGACTCTTATCAAGTAGAATCCCGATCAGAGCAACCTACAAACCGGGACGGTTACACAACATGTGACCATGACGGACATATCACCGACACGCTATAATATAGCAGCGCTACGACAGAACATGGCAGCACTATAATATAACATATCGGCGATATAACATATCATGGCGACGCCATGATGAAGGATAGAATATAAGGACACTCTTTCATGTACTTAGCTAGTTCTGTTCTTCGTGCTCAATTCAAATTGTCTTTAAGTAATCTATGTTTTGGTAGAGCTTAGTGATAACACTTGTCCGCACTTACTTACGGATAGCTGCGCGGCACTATCTGGCCTTATTTCTCTTCTTCTGTTCAGAACAAGTCATCTTTAGATAGTTAATAACCTGATTACCTTTGATTCAGTTCACAAGGTACATATCAGAATGGGAGCTAAGCTAACAGGAACAGGGAGAAGCAATCCTAGGATTTGATATATTGAGTACTAGTCAGTACGAGTATTACCCAGTGATAACCAGTCATCATATTGACTATATTAAACACATCGCGAGCGCCTCAGCAGCAGGGCCTGATGACCAAGAAACTGATAGACATGATTAGTCAGTTATAAGAAAGCATCACTGTCTTAGAACAAAAGAACCAGCTATTCAAAGGTCGCTTATCAGTCAAATCTATTAAGATCCGACCACCCGAGCCATTTGATAGCAAACGAGCGAAGCTCAGGGCTTTCTTGACCCAGTTAGACTTGTACCTCAACATAAACAAGAAAAAGCTCAAGAATAAAGAGAATAAGATTTTTTTTACATCTACTTACCTTACCGGAGCAGTATTTAATTGGTTTAAACTATATATCCGCGAGCGATAAGAAAAATCAGTAAGTAACTAGAATAATGATATAAAATGACTTTTCACTAGTTATACCAGATTTAAACAGTGTCTTAAACAGATATTCAGAGACATTAATACAGTATAGAATACTGAGTAAAAATTATAGTAACTCAAGTAGATAAGATCAGTATCTGTATATGCTTCGGAGTTTTAGCAAGTTATTAGTTATTTAGACTAGGATAATAATACTTACATCTCACGATTTAAAGAAGGACTTAAGATAGAGATCTAAGAAAAAATCATTTAGCAAGAATGATTAAACACCTTGGTCAAGATGATTGAAGTAGTAGTAAAGATTGATAACAAGCTGTATAACTTCAATATAAAATAATAAAAAGGTTGATAGACCAGCAGGTCTATATTTTGATGCAATAACCAGCCAGGTTACCGAGCCAACAACAGAAGGTCAGTATAACCTAGGAGCTTGGGATACGAAGATCCCTATAGGCCGAAGCCCATGGAGCTGGATGCAGTACAGTATCAGACTCAAGAGACTTGAGTGTTTAAGAAGGAACTCGAACGGTGCAAACAAGACTGCTTGTATTTTAGCTGTGGCAAAGCAGGTTATCAGTTAAAGAACTGCAGTCAGAAACAGTAATAGTCTTAGAAGCAATTAAGAGCTACGCATCAGGATCAAGATAAAGAAGTCTATAATATCACCGCTATTTAGTACAAGGTTTAGACAGATTCCGCGACGCGGACACCAGGTAATAAGAAGTTACATGCTATTCAGCATGGTCGGTTATCAGAGAACAAGACGTATCGTGATCAGTTGAGATAATAAACCATCCTGGATGAGTCAACAGTACTATCTAGTTAATAAGAGAATTAATAATTATTTATATTATTAGCTTGGACCACAGAAGTCAATAACAATAGTTATAAGCCAGTTTCAAGGAATGACTATCCCAATATAGTTTAGAATAAAGATAAACTGTTAGATAAAGAGTACAGTACACTGCTTGAAGGCCTTAAACCCAGTAAGAAGAGATTCAGCAAGATACCTGATATTCTTAAAAAACCTTTATTAGAAATTAGTAAACTCTGTCCATTATAGCAAGACAAGGACAAGGAGAACCAGAAAAATGATTAAGAAAATATTATTTATTAGTTAGACCGCATCTTAAAAAAGATCTTAGAGAATCCAGCACAATTCTGTCTAGAGCTCAAGATAATCATGCAGCATTGTCTATATTAGGATTTAAAATGTTAAAAATCATGGAACAAGACTTAAAAATAATATCTACAAAAATGTCCTTATCACCCAGAAGTTTGTTTAATATATGGATGAGACAACACGGACTATTATTATCAGCTATTAGAGATTAGCTAGAAGATAAATATTACAGAAATAGAGTTTTAGTATAATAAACCATATCTGTATATTTATTTCAAAGAAAGCAGAGATTATTAAAGATATAATAAACTCTCTTGACTTGTATACTATACAAATATATACTTAATATATCATGATTAGAAGTATATTACTAACTACTGATCTAGAATACCGGAAATAGTTAAGGCTAAGATAAGCCACTATTTATGTAATATCTTTGATTATATGTGTAAAGAGTACCAGAGACACTCTTACCACAGATTAATATATTAGCTAGCATGTTTTAACAATCAGTATATAATACACTACGCGGTAAAAATAGAAGGCTTGAGATTTTTAAAAAAACACTTACAGTAGTTAGAACCTAACTAGCCGGAATAATAATTAGTAGTTACCAAATTAGAACCATACCTGAAGATTCAAGCAGTTATATTAGATTAACTAGCCTAAATACTGGTAGATTTTGGAGTGACTGGGAACTTTATATACCCAGGATTCATATAACAGCTTAGGATACTTGGACAATAGAAAGAAAAACCTGAACTAATCACAGGACTAAATAGAGAGAATTTGGAAACTCTTATATTAATAATCAAGTCAGGACTAGTATCTATAATTATAAAGGATTATTATAAGTACATAAATTTTAACATAACACCTTTAAGACAGTATAACATTGTATTAAAGATTTTATGGCTCAGGAATCATAATCTGCAGATTAATTAAAAGACTAAGAGTCTCTAATTCATGAATTATGATTGCTTAAGATGATATCAGTAAGGACTAGATATAGGGTCTAGATCTGTACAGCTCATTACTTAGCATAGAGCTGAAGTAAGGACTAAACAATCTAGCAAGGAGAGGTTAAGATCACTATAAAAGCCTAATATACTAGATATCAGAGGTAACTTAGAGGAAAATAATATCTTAAGTATAGTTATACAAGTAATAGCAGTAATCAAGCCATTACAGAGAGATTAGCTTATGAAATTATTAAGATAGGTACTAACAATAATAAAAGAATACCGCGAGTATAATATTAACAGCTCTAATACAGAGGTTGAGATGACTGTCCAGGGACTAGAAGATTTATGGAAACTTCTAGCTGCGGTTAAGAATAACATACAGATTCTACTACAGTATAAAAGATTCAAGAACTTGTTCAAACAGTTAAAACAACCTAAATTACCTCAGCACGGAAAGCATGACCACACTATTTCTATAAAAAAAGAAAAGTTACTAATATATAGAAAGATTTACCCAATATCCAAAAAGGAATCGCAGGTACTATGAGAATACATTAATAACCAGCTAGTTAAAGATAATATCAGGCCTTTGAAGTCACCAGCAGGACATGGAGTCCTATTTATACTAAAAAAGAACAACAGTTTACAGCTATGCGTGGATTATCAATCACTGAATACTATCATGATTAAGGATCAGCACCCGTTATCTTTGATTTCAGAAATCTAAGACAAGATATAAGAAACAAAGTAATTTATTAAACTTAATATTATGAATATATATTATCATATACACATCACAGAAGATAAAGAATAAAAAACCATATTCAGAATAAAGTATAGACACTTTAAGTACTTAATTATACTATTTAAGCTTACCAATACATTAGCATTATTTTAACAATACATTAATAAAGTTCTTGAAGAATATCTTAACAGGTTTATAATCACTTATCTAGACAATATATTGATCTTTTCAAAGATTGAGAAAGAACATATGAGATATATAAGACTAGTTCTATATAAACTATACTTATATTAGTTATAATATAAGCTAAATAAGTATAAATTCCATGTACAGGAGATAGAGTTCCTGGGATACTGGATATCTATAAAAAGAATCTATACTGAGCGAGCTAAAGTGCAAGCCATACAGAATTAGTCTTAACCTAGGAATCTGAAAGAATTACAGCAGTTCATTAGATTAATTAACTATTATCAATAATTTGTGGACGGATATACTATCTATATAACGCCACTCTTTAAGCTTATAAAAAAGTTGAAGGAGTATCAGTAAAAAGAACCACAGTAGAGTATGTTTAAAGATATTAAGTAGTAACTTACCATATTACTAGTACTTATACAGCATGATCTAGAGAAAGAAATAACCATTAAAACTGATATATCAGACTACGCTGTTGATATGTATATGATATAACCCGGAGAAGACAGAAAGCTAAGACTGATTATATTTTATTTAAGGAAGTTAGTTCAAGTAGAACTCAACTATAACATTCACAATAAGAAATTGCTAGTTATAATAGTAATATTCAAGCAGTAAAGAGTTTACCTTAAAGAAACAAAACACACCGTCATTATAAAGATAGTGTCAAACCCTAGGATCGCTTCTCCCTGTTCCTGTTAGCTTAGCTCCCGTTCCGATACGTACCTTGTGAACTGAATCAAAGGTAGTCAGGCTGTTGACTATCTAAAGGCGACTTGATCTTGAACAGAAGAAGAGAAGTAAGGCCAGATAGTGCCGCGCAGCTATCCGTAAGTAAGTGCGGACGAGTATTGTCGCTAAGCTTTACCAAAACGTATGGTTACTTAAAGACAAGTTAAATTGAGCACGAAGAACAGAACTAACTAAGTACATGAAGGAGTGTCCTTATATATCCGTCCCTCGTATACCATTCTGTATACCATCCCGTATACCATTGGCATATACCATATACCTGATCATATACCCTCTCGTATACCCGCAGTCACGTGACTCGTGACACGTAGCGGCTTAGTCCGGGTCTTGCCTGATAAGAGTTGCATCTCTCCGAGTGCCGCTCTTCTGCCTGACGTAACCGCCTCACTAGTCCCTTTAGCTAGCAGGGGTCCGTAACAGATAGACCATAAGAACTTGACTTACTTCACAATAATCAAAGAATTGACCAAAAGACAGACACAATAAGCTGAGATTCTATCATAATATGACTTCAGAATCATACACTGCAAGAAAGCAGAGAATAAATATATAAATATATTAAGCCACAGGCCAGACTACAAATCAGGCAAAAAGGCTATCAAACTGGCCATCCTAAAACAAAATACGGATGGATCGATCAGCTATAACAAGACCAATCTAGTAATAATATTGAAAATAGATAATAACCTAACTAAGCAATTAGCTAAAGACACAAAAAATAACAAAACACTCCAAGAAATAAGCAAGAACTTACTAGACAAGATTACTATTAACAGAAATAGACTAGCACACTTTCACGGATTAATCTTTATATTAACCGTAATAAAAACAGAGATTATGACTAAATATCATGACAGACTACTTAAAGATTATCTAAAAATAAAAAAGATAATTAAACTAATCACAAGAAATTATTACATTCCAAACCTTAGACAGAAAGTACATGATTATATTAAACAATACAAGACTTATATCAAGAACAAGCCTGCAAGATACTAACCCTATAGATAAATATAAGTACAGAAGACGCCATAACAGCCATAAAAATAGATAATAATTGACTTTATTAGTCTACTACCGGAATTAAAAGGGTTTAACACTATCACGGTCATCACTAATCACCTTATTAAATATATCTATCTTATACTAAACAAGATAACAATAACAGTAATACAGATGGCAGAACTATTTTTAGAAAATATTATTATATACTATAAGATACTAAAGTACATCATATTAGATTAAGATAAGTTATTTATCTTAAAATTCTAGAGATCACTTACAGATCTTATAAAAATAGAAAAATAAATAATAATAGCTTACCACCTGCAGACAAATGGGCAAATAGAAAAGATTAATTAAATAATTAAACAATATCTAAAACACTACATGAACTACTAGTAAAATAACTAGATAAATCTATTATTAATAATACAGTTCTTATATAATAATACCAGTCACTTAATTATTAGAATATCACTGTTCTATACTAATTACAGATATCACCTGAGGTTTCTGGAGACACCGTTAAAAAGATAGTAAGTTACTAATATAGCTAAGAATATTGTTACATTCACGGGAAACATATATCTACAGTTATTTTAAAACATTAAGTTCATAAACTTGCGCAGCAAGATGTACTATGATTACAGACATAAAAAGAAACCTAACTTTAAAAGAAAGAAAAAGATATTCCTACTCTGTAGAAACATCAAGATAAAATAACCAAATTAAAAGCTTGACCATCACAAGCTAGGACTATTTATTATTAAAGACAAGAAGAAACCGGTCAACTACAAGTTAAGATTGTTAAAGTCAATGAACAAAATTTACTCAGTATTTTATATCTTATTATTAAAACCTACATCAAAAAACACTAGAATCACAGAAAATATGGAGATTAATAATAATATAAAAAAAGAATATAAAGTCAAAAAGATTCTAGACCACAAGAAGATTAGCAGTAAGTCAAAGTATCTAGTAAAATAGATAGAATATGATACCTCAGAAAACACGTGGAAATCTATCAACTTGACAGGCTGTTACTAACTTGTAAAACAGTATTACTAGCAGGCAAGTCAAAGTTCGCCCAGAAAGAAGAAGAGCCAACAAGTTAAGATAAACTAAGATCAAGCTCAGACATGGCGGCTAGCTCAACACCACCCGTGATAGTACTAGTCTTAGCCTCAAATATCACAGCTCGCTGATCACGCAGCCTCGCTTACACCTCATATTCCTTTTGCTTTTACTTCTTAAGCTCTTCCAGCTCTTCAATTTCCTTTATGTCACAAGCTATAAAATCACCAGCTTGTTTTTACAATAACTATTTTTATTTCTATAACTAAAAAAGTTTTGCCAAGATGACTTCTTCCTCTTCTTCAATAGAATTTTGAGCCTTGATCAAACACTTCCACTCAGTATCAGAGAAGGAAGGATCAGGTATTTTACAATGAACGCTGTTTGTTTTAACACACTCACTATAGCAATCAGAATTTTCGGATTTGATACAAACCTTGTAAAGACAAATGCAGCGCTCGTAAGGAAAAACCACAAGGAAACCTTCATTCTTAATCTGCTGATAAAGACTCTTCTTATGAACAGAAGAACTAGACGACATGGTCAACAGTCTGAACAAAGTTTTGGAAAAATAATACCAGACACTCACCTCAGGAGAGAGGCACTACAGATTTATATTCCTTGGGGACAAGAAACCTTAAAAAAGGAAGAGTGATATTACAGACCCCTGCTAGCTAAACAAACTAGTAAGGCGGATATATTAAGCAGAAGACCACATCCAGAAAGCAAGGACTCTTATTAAGTAAAATCCTGATCAGAGCAACCTATAAACCGGGACGGTTATACAATACGTGACCACGACGGACATGTCACCAACACACTATAATATAGCAGTACTATAACAGAACATAACAGTACTACAATATAATATATTAGCAACATGACATATCATGGCGACGCCATGATAAAGGATAGGATATAAGGACACTCTTTCATATACTTAGCTAGTTCTGTTCTTCGTGCTCAATTCAAATTATCTTTAAGTAACCTATATTTTGATAGAGCTTAGCAACAACACTCGTCCGCACTTACTTACAGATAGCTGCGCGGCACTATCTGGCCTTACTTCTCTTCTTCTGTTCAGAACAAGTCACCTTTAGATAGTCAACAACCTGACTACCTTTGATTCAGTTCACAAGGTACGTATCGGAACGGGAGCTAAGCTAACAGGAACAGGGAGAAGCGATCCTAGGGTTTGACAAATATATGTTTATAATATTAAGCTTAATAAACTACTTTATTTCTTGTATCTTGTCTTGGATTTCCGAAATCAAAGATAAAGAGTATTAATCCTTAATTATAATAATATTTAGTGGCTGATAATCCATATATAACTGTAAATTACTGTTTTTTTTCAGTATAAAAAAGACTCCATATTCTGCTGGTGACTTCAAAGGCCTGATATTATCTTTTACTAATTAATTATTAATATATTCTTATAATGTCTGTGATTCCTTTTTAGATATCGGGTAAATTTTTTTATATATTAGTAACTTTTCTTTCTTTATATAAATAGTATGGTTATGTTTTCCGTGCTGAGGTAATTCAGGTTGCTCTGGCTGCTTGAATAAATCTTTAAATCTCTCATACTGTGGCAGGATGTATATATTATTCTTGATTATAGTTAAAAGTTCTTATAAATCTTTTAATCTTTAAATAGTTATCTTGATCTTTATATTAGTACTGTTAATGCTGTACTCTCAGTACTCTTTTATTATTATCAGTATCTATCTTAATAATTTTATAAGCTAATCTTTTTATAATAACTTAATTACTGTTATTACTTGTATAACTATACTTAAGATATTATTTCTTTCTAAGTTATCTTCAATGCCTGGTGTGTTAGGTTTTTATAGTGTTCTTAATTTTTCTATAGATTGCTTAGTTCTTACTTCAGCTTCTTATTAAGTAGCGGGCTGTACAGATCCAGGCTCTATATCTAGTCCTTGCTAGTGTTGTCTTAGGCAATCATAATTTGTGAATTAGAGATTCTTAGTCTTTTAATTAATCTGTGGACTATGATTCCTGAGTTATAAAATTCTTAATATAATATTATACTGTTTTAAAGATATCATATTAAAGTCTATATACTCGTAGTGATCCTTTACAGTTATAAATATAGTTTCTGACTTAACTATTAATATAAGAGTTTTTAAATTCTCTCTATTCAGTTCTATAATTGGTTCAGGTTCTGCTTTCTATTATCTGAGTATTTTAAGTTATTATATAAATCACGGGTTTATAAAGTTTCTTGTTATTCTAGAGTCTACCAGTACTTGAGCTAGTTAATCTAGTATAACTGCTTGAATCTTCAGGTATAGTCCTGATTCAGTGACTATTAATTACTGTTTTAGCCAGTTAGGTTCTAACTGCCTTGGATATCTTCTTAAAAATCTTGAGCCTTTTATTTTTGTTGTGTAATATATTATATACTGATTATTAAAACATGTTAGTTAATATATTAATCTATGGTAAGGATGTCTCTGGTACTCTTTATATATATAATTAAAGATAAAATATAGATAGTGTCTTATCTTAGTCTTAATTACTTCCAGTATCTTAAATCAGTAATTAATAATATACTTTTAATCATGATATATAGAGCAAGTATTTGTGTAATATATAAATTAAAAAAGTTTATTATATCTTTAATAATCTTTACTTTCTTTAAAATGCATGTATAAATATGGTTTATCATACTAAGATTCCGTTCCAGCAATGTTTATCTTCTGGCTAATCTCTAATAACTAGTAATAATAGTCTGTATTATCTTGTCTACATGTTAAACAAACTTCTAGATAACAGGAATATTTTATAGGTATTATTTTTAAGACTTATTTTATGATTTTTAACATCTTAAATCTTAATGTGGGTAATGCTGTGTGATTATCTTGAGCTCTGGACTAAATCATGCTGGATTCTTTGAAATCTTTTTCAAGATATGGTTAAATTAATAAGTAATATCTTTTTTATTATTCTTTTAATTTTCTTTATCCTTGTCTTGCTGTATCAGACAGGATTTACTAATTTCTGATAAAGATTTTTCTAGGATATCAGATATCTTGCTGAGTCTTTTCTTACTGGGCTTAAGATCTTTAAGCTGAGTATTATACTCTTTATTTAACAGATTGAATTTGTTTCAAACTATACTGGGATAATCATTTCTTGAAACTAGCTTATAACTGTTATTATTGATTTCTGTGGTCCAAACTAATGGTATAGATAATTATTAATCTTTTTATTGATTTAATAATATTATTAACTTATTTATAATAGCCTGTTGCCTTAACTAATTACAGTATATTTTTTTTTTAACAGCTGACCATGTTAAATAATATATAGTTTCTTATTATCCGATATCTACATTACAGAGTCTATCTATATTTTATATTAAATAGCAGTGATATTATAGACTTTTTTATCTTGATCTTGGTTTATAGCTCTTAACTGTTTCTGAGGCTGTTTCTGACTGTAGTTTTTTAATTAATAATCTGCTTTACTGCAGCTAAAGTATAAGCAGTTTTTTTTATACTGTTCAAGTTTCTTCTTAGATACTTTACTCTGTTAAGTCTGATACTGTGCTGTATTCAGCTTCATTAGTTTTGATTTATAGGGATCTTCGTATCCCAAGCTTCTAGATTATATCAATCTTCTATTATTGGCTTGGTAATCTGATTAGCTGTTTTATTAAGATATAGACCTGCTGGTTTATTAACTCTCTTATTATTTTATATTATATTTATATAACTTATTATTAATCTTAACTACTGCTTTAATTATCTTTAACAATGTGTTTAGTCATTCTTACTAGATGAGTTTTTCTTAGATCTCTATTTTAAGTCCTTCTTTGAATCGTGCGATGTAGGCGTTGTTATCCTAATCTAAGTAACTAGTGACTTGTAAAAACTCTGAAGTATACTTAGATACTGATCTAGTCTACTTAAGTTATTATAACTTTTACTTAACATTTTATACTGTATTAATATCTCTAAATGTCTGTTTAAGATATTATTTAAATCTAGTATAACTAGTGAAGATTCATTTCATGTTGTTATTCTAATTATTTACTGACTTCTCTTAATACTCGCGGATATATAGTTTAAACTAATTAAATATTGCTTCAGTTAGATAAGTAGACATGAAAAGAATCTTATTAATCTTATTTCTAAGCTTTTCTCTGTTTATGCTAAAGTATAAGTCCAACTGGGTCAAGAAAGCCCTGAGCTTCGCTTGATTATTATTAAATGGCTTTAGTGATCAGATCTTAACAGATTTAACTGTTAAGCAATCTTCGAGTAACTGGTTTTATTGTTTTAAGACAGTGATACTTTCTTATAACTAATTAATCATACTTATTAGTTCTTGTATTATTAAGCCCTGCTGCTGTAGGGCGCGCAATAAGTTCAAAGTAGTTAATATAATAAATAATTATTACTGGATAACACTGATACTGACTGATGCTCAATATATCAAATCCTAGGATTGCTTCTCCCTCTTCCTGTTAGCTTAGCTTCCATTTCAATACGTACCTTCAAACTGAATCAAGGTAAGTCAGGCTGATAACTATCTAAAGAGAACTGGTCCTGAACAAGAGAAGAAAAGTAAGGCTAGATAGTGCTGTGTAGCTATCCGTAAGTAAGTACAGATAAGTATTGTTACTAAGCTTTATCAAAATATATGATTATTTAAAGATAATTTGATTGAGCATGAAGAACAGAACTAGCTAAGTATATGAAAGAGTATTCTTATATTCTATCCTTTGTTATAGCGTCGCCATGATATATTATATTGCTAATATATTATGTTATATCCCTGCCATGTTCTGTCATAGTGCTGATATGTTATGTTATGTTGCTGCCATGTTCTGTTATAGCGCTGATATGTTATAGTATGTCGGCGACATGTCCGCGTGGTCACGTGCTGTGGTACTGTTCCGGTTATCGGTCGCTCAGATCGGGATTTTACTCGATAAGAGTCCTTGCTGTTCCGGACGTGGCCTTCTGCCTGACGAGTCCGCCTCACTAGTTCGTTCAGCTAGCAGGGGTCCGTAACAACATGCTCATTATTACTTAGTATTTAACAATAGTCTTTATTTTTTTTGATAGATTTCATGAATCTGGAGTATAATAAACCATTTCTTTATGTTTTAGAGCGACCTATTCTTTCTCGGGACACGGGCGGGGACTGCTGCCTGAGAAGCCGTTCTCCGGGAACAGAGCAGCTTTAGCTTGGATAAACTTATGTATAACATGTTTAGCCATCTTAGCAGCAGTATAATAAGGCTGTTGAATTAGTTTCCAGTATATATCAGCCTTGGTAAGATCTGTGCTAAAGATAATGATAACTTCAGAAGCATGGTGGTCGCGTTGGCCAGTTATAATATCAGAGATCCTCAGAACCCTGGCGCAGCAGAGGGCCATAGAGTCTGCCTAGGCTCAGGAGAGTAGCAGTCTAGACCGATCTTCAGAGCTTGCTTCCTAGAGCGGAAAGTCCTCAAAAGTGCCTTCGTGGTGCTGACTGGGTTGATCACAATACTTCTCTTCAAGGCCTGATGCAAGGTTTATTATTCATATAAAAATTTAAATATTCTGTATACTAAGACAACACCTGCCCGTGAACAAGCAAATAATATCTCTAGTATTAGTAAGAGGTTTCGGAACCCTTACAACAAGATTTCAAGATAATATAATATCTAGTAAGTTTATATTAAAACCGGCTTGCTGTTTCTCATGTTATTCGCTGCTTGATCTAGTAGAAGAGGTAATTATACTAAGCAGAATCTAGTAATAGCTGCTAGTCAGGCTCTCCTGTTCTTGTTAAGATATTATTTCTATAAAGGACTAGCTTCAGAAGTATATCTTAGTATCTGCTTCCTAGGTTTAAAACTTTATATTTACTATCTTATATAACTTATATAGCCTGTAAAACAGTATTTTTCAATCTTGTTTATTACTATTTAATTGTTATGTAAGATTATACTATGTTAATACCTAGTAACAGGGTTAATTAGATATGTTTAATAAGTCTTACTTACTACTAGCCATATCATCTAGATTTCTCTCTAGCTTATAACTTCTTTCTTCTTTAGCTTCCTTCTCTTGCTGCTCATCCTTAGCTATCCTTATTATTACGGCTGCTCTCCTGATCTTGCCTTCCGCTTTCCCTTACCCTGATTATAATTATTTTCCTGCTGGATGTTCCTGCTGATCCTATTATATACCCTATTTAAACACACTGGATTAATTCAATCTTTCTTGTTACTACTAGTGCTGTCTTTGCGCGTAATATCTGTCCTGCTATTACTATTATCTTTTCTACATTCTGGATCCTTCTATTCTTAATAATCTTTATAAACTCTTTAAGAGTTACTTCTTATATCTGGATATGGACATTACTAATTATAATCTTGATAATGATACCGTGTATAGTCTATTTTATGATCTTGTTGATTTCTATAATATATATGTTTATAATAATACAGAAAGCACGGTAGATGATGTTACTACCAATTACTTGGCTGAGGTTGAGACATGGATTCAGACTAATGTTATTTAACTGGCAAGTATAGCCCTACTTGGCTTGGTTATTCATACTAATAGTCCTAATCATTCTTATTTTATAAGTTAAGTCCCTTCAGAGTAGTATTGTACATGGCTAAATATGGCTTAATCATGGTTAATTCTTTATACTGGTCCAGGTTTATCTTACTAGGGGTGGACTGGCTGTTCAACACTTTCAAAAAGCTGAAGACAATCCAGTCATTATTGTAAATCTCTATTTATAGTCCTGCTATTTAATGTTATTAACATAGCATTCCTATAAAGAAGAATCAGTAATTCTCCTGGCTTTATTTAACAGTAATGTTAGGAGTTGGTACTTTTATGAGTATTATTCTTAATATTCTGTTTCAGCTATAGCTAAGAGCTATTAAGTATAGGTATCTGTTTCTTCAGGCCTCCTCTTCAGCGTCAACTTTTATCCACTATCTTTTAATAGATTACTTTATATCTCTCTGTATTTTAGTCAGGTTAACAAGCAGCTAGGTGGCATAAACTGGTTATGGTGCCGTACCGGGCTGGCGGTGGTGACATGTTTTCTTCTTTAGTTGTAAATAAGGTTAATTAAGATATTCGAATACTCTCATTGCTGTTCTGTACTAGTTCTCACGCCTCATGTTTGTGAATGAAGGCCATATAGAAGAGCTTGTAAGTATAATAGTATGAAGACAGATGTCAAAGAGACTCAAGAATTCTCTTTTCTTGAATAGACAAACAATATAACGCCGAGTACTTGTGAATTCCAACAACATAGAAGCAGCTACGATCCATATAGCTCCTAAAAGTCAATCCTTGTGTCAAACCCTAGGATCGCTTCTCCCTGTTCCTGTTAGCTTAGCTCCCGTTCCAATACGTACCTTTGAACTGAATCAAGGTAAGTCAGGTTGATGACTATCTAAAGGTGACTGGTCCTGAACAAGAGAAGAGAAGTAAGGCCAGATAGTGCCGTGCAGCTATCCGTAAGTAAGTACAGATGAGTGTTGTTGCTAAGCTTTATCAAAACATATGATTACTTAAAGATAATTTGATTGAGCATGAAGAACAGAACTAGCTAAGTACATGAAAGAGTGTCCTTATATCCTATCCTCTGTATACCATATCATATACCATTCAGGGTAGATCGAGGATCGATCTAATCATGTTCCTGGATCCCCGTATACCATATCATATACTCTCGATGGTAGATCTGATGGTAGATAGTCACGTGACACAACGCTACTCCGGACGTTACTCAGACCGGGATTCTGCGCGATAAGAGTTGCTGGTTGTCCGAGTCCTGCCTTGTCATCGCTTTTCTGCCTAACGAGTCCGCTCCGCTAGTAACCTGGCTAGCAGGGGTCTGTAACACCTTGCTAGAATAAACAGTCCATTTTCCATCACTTGGTTCTTGGAATTAACAGTCCAACTGCTGTTGGAGATATAGGACTATAAGCCATTAGAAATGTTATTGCTCTGGATTATGTGAGAGGGGTTATACCAGAGCCGACCTGGTGGGCGATGATTAAGCTTAGTATATCTTTTAGATATTGTCTTTCCAGATTATTATAGATAAATATCTCTGTAAAAAGGATCTGTCGTAGCCAATCTCTCTCTGGCATGTATTTATAATATATCTCAAAAAGATTAATTAAATCCTGCTCATTGAATTTGTTATCTATAATATATTTATCATAAGAGGTCTTCCACCATTCTTTAATAAACTTTTATTTCCTGGAATAGTGCTTTTTTACTACTTTATTATATTGAATAACTTACTGAGTGGCTAGATACTCATGCTTATGAGATTGCTGAGCAATCTTCTAGTTAAGTCCTTCAATTTTTTGGTATATCTTAATCATCTCAGGATTATTTTCAACTTCAGCTATGGCAGCAGTATTCAGCTTATATAGTGAATTAATATCATGATAATGAGTTATACTGTTTTCTACTGCCAGGGATTCATGATTAACCTCTTTATTCTAGAAACAGACATTTATGTCCAGCTGTTTAATACTTAATTAATATTTGAAGAAAGTGCTGGGATTCTGATAATCTAAAGCTTGTGTGTGTGCGGCTTCAGGTATCCTTGCTATATAATACTTAATATATATTTATAATCAAAAGCATAAATAATGAAATTACTTATAATTAATAGTAGTTATAACAGTATCTCTAATTCCATTGATCCTGAGAGTGTCACGGAGATAGGCTCTTTCTGCTAGTAAATTATAATGATATTATAGTAATAAGAATTTTAAAGCATAAGATAAATGTAGGCTAAAAACAGTTATTATATGATGTACTGATAAGCTTTTAATATCTTCAGTCTATTTAAATTTCTATTATTCTTGTTCTTTTAGTAGAGTTTTCGCCAGCAGCTTATTTAAAGGTTTAATTCTTTTAAAGACTTTATCAGTAATACTACAGATCATAAGTTAGAAGATAAAACTTTTTTCCAAGACTCTTTTACTTGCTAACCTAATTTTTAGGGCTAATTCTAATCAGCAAAATCCTGTGATTAAAAATCCGAGAAAATATCATATATAATTATTTAAGAAATCTGGGCTAATTGTGGCCCAGTACTCAATCTTCTATTTATTCCATCTTAGATTTAGAATAAGGTACTTTAAACATAGTATCAGTATATAATAAGCTTCCTATTATAGGCATGTAAATTACCTTATAATATAAAGCCTTATTAGAGATTTAGTAAGCACTAGATTCTATAATAGTATCTACTCTGGCTCTAGAGAAGAAAAATGGTGACAGGTTAAAGACCTGTTAAAAGTGACAGTGTTTATATATATAATCATGCTGATCATCCTTATAAAAATACTGGATAAGAATATTGAGATCTAGTCACATTATAGAAAACTTCTCTCAATACTTGGTTATAAGCCCGTAGTTGGGGGTAAGTTCATTTTTAATGTGCTACAACCATTAATATCTTAACTAGATAAATTAGGGAAGATAGTAAACATATATTATATATATAGTTCTTAAAAGCATTGGGTAACTTGGTTAACCTTGCTTTTTTCTATTCACTTATAAGATAAAAAAGGTTCTATAAAATATTATGCTGACTTAGTAAAGAACTCTCTTAAGGTATAATATAGCTCTCTAAGAACAGCTTAAGGATTTGAATAGGAGGATGAAGATCATCGGCCTTAAAGTACTGATTCTCAGGCTGGTTCCTTAAAAGCATCTATCTATTGATTATAAAATTTAATATTCTTTATTCTAAATCTCAAGATAAGATAGACTCTTATATTTTTCAATTATAAACAGCATGCTTATATCTCTTATTAGTAGCAGGAGATCTTTTTTTGTAATTAATAATATTTTATTTATTAATCAGGTTCTCTTAATACTTTTCTGTGAATCCACGGAATACTGTAAATTTCTAAAGCAATTTAAGCTTCTTATACTTTCCGTCTTCTTTGATAGGAGCCATTGGGTTATATAAAGAATATGAGTGGGAAATATATATAAAGTAAAGATATCTAGTATACAGAAGAGTTAGATAAAAGTTAAAAAAGCCCTTGCTATTTATCTTTAGCTTATAAAAATCATAATACTAGCCTACTTCTCATCCCCCACTCACCCGGGATAATATTCTTACCACACTATCACCCATATCACTTGTACTTACCCTGGACTTAGCGTCTCTCATCCCTAAAAGCAGCAACACACCCAGGGCTCGTTTTACTTCTGGCCGCGTTGATAATGGTGGCTCAAGTACGGCTGAGCGGACGGGAAGCCCTGTTCTCCACACCCTGTGGTAGTATGTACTATTCTCCTGTTCCATATGATTGATATAGACAGCATGCTAGGACGAAAATTACTGTCCTTACCAAGGAGTAGTTCACGTACTATGATAGTACAAGGACTGACTATCGCCTAGCGACCCTCAACTCGACAGAGAGCTTCCCCCAAGTACCCCAGGTTTTTTACTCCTAAACTAGTTATCCATTTCCACCTCTTTCTCTTCTTGTTTTCATTTCGTCTCACGCGGGTCTCAAGGTTGTCAGGGGTAGCAAGCCAAGCATCTTCAGGCAGATTGTGGCTTGACTACTTGGAGCACCCGGCTACAGCCCTTCTATACATCCTCCTGTGGGAAGCATTCGATAGCTACAAGTATACGGAGTACCCCGGACGTGCGTTCTGACGCTTATCTCCCTCTCATTCCCGAGTTGACTATTGCCTCGGCCGTATCCGCCCACATTCCACTCTAAGGAGCGAACTCCGAAGCAACCAGAGCAAGAATTTCTCACCGACGAGGCCTGCAAGCAGGGCTGCCCCTCTTTTCCCCTCCACTGCTTACGTACAGAGTCACGGCAAGTGGGGCGGCCAGAAGGGCCTTGATCAAGATTTTTCACCACGACTTTTTCCCCCAGCGCCAATGAGGCCAATGATGACTGGTCACCGCATTAATATGACTCCCGGATAATAACAGGAGAATAATGGTCAGGGACACATGTCAGAAGCTTGGCTAATGGATATGGCATTTTGACGCCGTGCACGAATCATGATCCGCCGTTGGCACGCAACCCGATGGGGTAGCAGTATTTATCCAATGTGATAATTTGATAAAATCTCCTTTTGTTGCCCCCGCGGAGAAGGGTCCTGTCTAGACTGGCCAACCAGAACCTCGGACATTATCGGAACCGGGGCGTGGTGTTATCTGACGATCTGATCAGTGGCCGGTGCCGGGGTTGCCTTAGGGCTTTTTCTGTCGTCTTAAATTCCTCCCCGCCCCAGGTCTGGCCATGGAGGAGGATTTCTACCAAGTACAACAACACCCCCATCCTATCTACATTCGAAACACGGTCGTCGTGAGCCTGCTCCACAACCCCCGCGATGGTGGAAAGCATGGTCCCGAAAGCGGAGAAGACGGTGGTGGCCGACAACGAGGTCGAGTCTGGGTCGCAGCGGGCCTACCGTCCGACCCGCTGGCAGAGTAACCTGACCATCCTGAGCTGTGTGAGTCGGTCCCATTCCTTATGGTTGGATGTCACTAATCGCACCCATCACAGTACATTGCCAACTTCAGCGATGGTTTCCAGAACCAATTGGCCAATCCCACCAATGTCATTTTCAAGAAACTGCTTGGATCATCTGGCTACCCCGCGGAAATGAAAACCCGGATCAGTAATTCGCTACTTATCGGGGCCATCCTGGGCGTGATTGTAATGGGATACGTCTCCGACATGGCATCGCGGCGTGCCGGCCTGCTCTTCACCTCGGGGCTGGTCACCATCTCCACCCTCATGGCCGCCCTGGCACTGCAGGTGCACCCGTCCTACAATATGCTCTGGTACTTTGTCATCATCCGCGGTATCTGTGGCTTTGGCGTCGGGGGTGAATACCCTCCCAGTGCTGCGGCCGGCTTGGAAGAGTCCGACGATGTGCGTATCCCCCCATCAGATCCAGTATCCTCAACCTAACCAAAGATCCTCAGTTCAAACGCCGCTATCGAGGCCCCGTCTTCGTCTCCTTCACCACCTTAATGGCCACCACCGCCGGACCCATCCTAATGATCATCTATCTGATCTGCCTCAAGGCCACGGACAACAACCTCCCCGTCACCTTCCACGCCATCTACTCCATCGCCACCATCCTCCCCGCCATCATCATGGTCCTACGATTCTTCATGACCGACTCAACCCTATACCACAACTCCAACTTCAAGCGGCAACGCAAACCCGCCCGCTTCTACTGGGTGCTGGTGAAACGCTACTGGAAGCGGCTCTTCACCACCTCCCTGGCCTTTTTCCTCTACGATTTCATCAACTTCCCCAACAGCATCATGTCCAGCTCCATCATCGCCTCGCTCGTCAAGGACGGCAACATCCAAACCACCGCCGTCTGGCAGGTCATCCTGGCCGTGCTGCCCGTACCGGGCGTCATCATCGGCGCCTGGCTCACCAATGCCATCGGTCGGCGCGGCACCGGTCTGGTCGGCTTCGCAGGATACGTCGTGCTGGGTTTCATCATCGGGGGCACCTACGCCAAGCTCTCTAAACATATCGCCGCGTTCGTGGTTCTGTACGGCCTGCTCCAGGCCTTTGGGCACCTGGGACCCGGCGCCACCATCGGACTAATCTCCACCGAGTCGTTCCCGACTGCCATGCGCGGTATGGGATACAGTGTGGCTACGGCTTTTGGGCGGACTGGAGCGGCGGTCGGTACGCAGTGCTTTACTCCCTTGCAGGATGCGGCGGGTGATAGTTCGACGTTCTATCTGGCTGGTGGGGTGGCGGTTCTGGGGATGATTGTGTACTGCTTCTTGCCGGAAAGCGGCAAGTTGGATCTGGAGAAGGAGGATCGTGAGTTGGAGGGGTATCTGGCTCTGCATGGGTTTACGATGGAGAAGGAATATTAAAAGGGGAGATGGATGTGTTTTGGGGGGGGGATGACGGTGTCTTGGGTGCTGATGGGAAAAAATGAGATATGATTATGACGCAGATATTTAATATAGAATCTAGTCGACTTTTGGCCTGGATTTTGTTGCATATTTGATGTAATGATGTACGTTCCTGACTGCGTGGATGCATGGCATGTCATCCGTGATGCTTTCCGTTTGGGATGTTTTCTCTAGCCGATTGGCTTGAACGTCAGGGTTTCTCATATATATGTGGGAAATACTATGCACCAGGTTAGATTGTCTAACCGTGATTGATGGCCAGATTTCTCGAAAGGGGTGCAGTCGCATAGAGTATGAACCTAATGTCCACCCCCGAGCAAAGAGTGCTTGCGTCGGGGCTGTGGCTGAACAATTTAATCCCCCATATTGGCGACCGAAATTTGTATCTGCGGAATCTTTGTCACCGAATAGTAATAGAGAGCAGTTTGACTAACTGTGTAGAAATGCTACGCTGGCGGATACAATGGCTGGCTACGGTCTACAAATTTGACGGCAAATCGGCCACTGCTTTGACAACAACACTCATATTTTATGGTCGGAGATCTCATATTTATAAACCTTACAGTGGCCCAATGCATTCCAATCCCCTACGTATAGGTGGTAGGCACGGCTGGGTACGAATCCTCCCCGTATGTCGCGTTGAGCCGGACGCTGCCCGAGACCGACCCATCTTCCAGCCGGACCCAGGTGGACAACTGCCTCCCCAGATCTTTCTCATGCAGGAGGATTTGTCTTGCCCCTCGGGTCCAGGAACCATAGCCGCCATAGCCACTGTGGCGTCCAAAGCGTAAGTTCAGACCGTTGCCGGTGAGATTCATACCGGGGAGCTTCGAGTCCCATTTGAAACACCTGACTCGGTTATTATCCGGTAGACGCGGTTTAATCAAAATAGGGTCCCTAGGATTTCTCACCAGTCATCACCATGATCATGGCCACTAAACGTTGCCAGAAGCCCCTGGGTGTTGAGCATCGCCTGCATGAACCGAATGTCCTGGCCCGAATAGCTGAAAACGGTCCGGAAACCTCTCCCTGGCCGCTTGCGGATCCCTGCTGGTCCAGGGGGTCATCGGCGTTGATGCCCGGCTCCTCATTCTCATTGACACCCTGATTTTGAAAGGCAAGCATCGCGTTGACGGGGATGTGGTAGAAGGCGATGGAGGGAATGACTTGGCCGTACTGCTGGGTGAGGTTGGCATTGGTTTCGACGAACCATGTTACTACCTGATAAATGATCAATCAAGGATTTCAGATCCGGTTGAACGTATAAACGGATGGATAGACGAACCGATTCATCCACCCAGCAAGGCTGAGGGTCTTCGTTCCCATTTTCAACTTCTGGTAATAATTCCCCCCACGACTATCAAAGAACCACATGATCAACGCCGGGGTGGTGTTGGAGGAATCGGACGGGTACACGGGCAGGTAGTAGTTTGATACGCCGGCCAATTTCCCTGCGACCATGCTGGTCGTTAAACTGTTCATGTACGACTGCTCTCGCTCCAGGATTGCGCTGCGCGACAGGTTGTAGTCGCTGTCGTGATTGCCGTAGGTGGAGGCCCAGAGCAGTTTTCGTTCCACAAGAGGGGCAACGATCTCATCAATGTAATCGGTGGCATTGGACAGAAAGGTGTCTTCTCCAGTGATGAGATCTCCATTCAGAATGACCAACTTGGGGGCTTTCGTGGTCGAGAACGGTATTCATGACAGCCCGACTCTCGACATCCTGCTCCGGTCCCCAGTCGGTATCCTCCGCTATCCATCAGTGTTAATATCTCTCACGTCCATAGCTGCCAGTGGACACCGTACCCTCCCCATAGTGCAAGTCCTCGAACACCGTCAAGTGAAAAGTGCCATTTCTAGTAAACTGAAGGCGTTTATCCGCGACCCCTCGCTTCCCGGAGTCCGGCAGGGCATGCAGACCGCAAACCAAGCAGAAAGCCAGCAGAATGGAGCGGCGCAACATGCATCTCACTGGGAGACCTCTGGGGATGTTCAGAACGCAATCAACAATTTTACCTTGGGCATATAAACACCCCGCTTTCCCCCGCGGAAAGCCGTCATTTGGCCATGTGGGTGGGGCGAGACAGCCGATGCGCTGCCGGCACGTTCCAGCATTGGCCTCGATGAGAGGCAGGCTTGAGTAGCCGACGACCGGCTTTAGTCCAGTGGGGATCCTGCCAGCTCCGATCCCCGCTCGGGGTTGACTGGATGTTTAGACTTTAGAGCTTGACAAGAAGCTTCCACGTGCTGGAGATAAGGCGAGATCGTGGAGGAGGGGGGGTGCCGTGCCCTATCCACACCGTGTCTCTCCTAAAGCGTCTCTTAGGTTATTCTGCTACCTAGCCGGAAGCAGAAAAGTTATTTTTCATTGTTGTGCTGCACCCAATCCTGGTTGATCTGGGAAATGAGGTGCATTCCCTGGTGTAATGTCATCCCCACACTCGAATGCAGTACAGGCAGTTTGACACAGTTAATGCCTACATCTGTACTTTCCCAGGGATAGTGCCTGTCAGCTTTGCTGGTGCTTGCGACCGTGTCTTTGTGTGGACCGCCACAGTGGGACATGTCCTTGTCTGTCACTGCACTCCCGGCTACCCCGGATCTGGGTTGAGCGTCTTGAGTGTAACCCAAGATAACACCATGGCTAGTCTTGGCCGGAGTAAGATGGAGGTGGTTGGTTGGGGATGTAATCAGTGAGTGAGTTGGAAGGAAGGGCACGGGCGCGGTCACATGGCCCAGGAACAAACAAACACTTGGCGGAAGGAAGCCCTGAGTGAGTGAAAAGTGAAAAGTGAGAAAAGTGAAGCAGGAATCCACTGACTCACTGGCAGTCACCGGAAATCCATTCCCTGTGGTTTCCACCATCCTTCCATTCACGGCAATTTCCCCCTGGATGCCACCATCAGGGACGCAGTTGCGCCATCTGATATTTGCTGGGGCCATTTCCCGGTGAGAGATGCAGTGGGACCATCAAGCTGAACGATCCTGACAACTTTAACCCCGAGCCAGCTTGATGATTTGCTGGCGACCCACGCGGAACTGATAAGCCCGCAGAGCCTTCCACGCTAGAGGGCCCAGCGTCATTTTTGCCCTTATCACGCCATCCACTTGCCAATCGTGCCAATCATCCATCCTCGTTGCCTTCCCACGCCCTCGTTTAAATATCGGCAATCTCTGCAATCTCTGCTGCAGGGCCCGACGATCTCTGCCTCCGATCGAGTGTCAACTATCCAGATTCACTCCAGGAACCATGGCGGCCCCGATGTATGCCGACGAGAAGGCCCCCAAGACCCCCGCCGACGTCGCCGACCTGTCCTCGGACGAGTCCAATGCCGCCGACATCTTCAATGCGCTCGTGACCGAAGGTATGTGTTTCGAAGAGTCGATCAAGTCGTCTCGGAACCGGTGCTAATGCGTGACATAGACCACCAGCATGAGATCAAGCTCCGAACCATGTCCTGGCAAAAGGCCGCATGGCTGCTCGCCGGAGAGCAGGTTTGTCTGGCCATCATGGCTCAGACATGGTCGCTTTCGTAGGTCTTTCGTCGCGTCTTCTTGAGAGGGCCCCCATGGCATCGGCTGACATCCTATCCTCCTCCAGCGTGTTGGGATGGGTGCCTGGCATCATCACCATGGTCTTGTCCGGCGTCCTGTTCTGGGTGACCTCCACCACCATGCACAAATTCATTATGAAACACCCGCAGATCAAGGACATTTGTAAGATCCTCTCTGGCCCTGAACAAGACGGAGACCATCTCCCGACTGACACCCCCGGAAACAGGCGACTTTGGCTACTATGCCTTCGGAAAGAACCAGATCGCATACATCTTCTCCGGCTTCATGTTGCTGGCCAACAACATCCTGCTGATCGGATTCCACATCCTGACCGGGGCCAAGATCCTCGACACTCTGTCGGATCACTCCTTGTGTACGGTCGGGTTCTCTGCCATCTGCATGGTGATGGGCATCATCATTTCCGCTCCTCGGACT
Organism: Aspergillus sclerotioniger CBS 115572; assembly: GCF_003184525.1. Lineage (NCBI taxonomy): Eukaryota > Fungi > Ascomycota > Eurotiomycetes > Eurotiales > Aspergillaceae > Aspergillus > Aspergillus sclerotioniger. The sequence continues at coordinate 1,797,804 of NW_020290992.1, read as the reverse complement.
CTGCACCACGTCTCGTTCATGTCCATGTTCTCTTGTACGTGATGAATGGCATCCTCGGTTTCCTCTCGCTATGAGCATGCGTACTAACGTTAGCAGCGGCCTGCATGGGCGTCTCCATTCTCCTATTCCTCATCTTCGCCGGCATCGAAAAGGCGCCCCTGGTGGGCTACAATGGGGACTATCCCACCGACGGACCGGTGCACACCTACGCCTTCCCCCTGCCCGGCACCACCTGGGTCAACTGCCTGAATGCCGTCCTCAACATCACCTTCCTCTGGGTACCCCAGATCCTCTTCCCCAGCTTCATCGCCGAGATGGAGCGCCCGGAGGACTTCCCCAAGTCGCTGGCCGTGCTGGTCGGCATCTCCACCATCCTGTTCATCGTCCCTCCGGCCATCGGATTCCACTTTCTCGGCCAGTATTCCACAGCCCCTGCCTTTGGAAGTCTCGCCACCGCCGTCTACAAAAAGGCCTCCTTCGGATTTGTCATCGTGCCCACCCTCTTCATCGGCGCCATCTACGCCAACGTCACCGCCAAATTCATCTACTCCCACGTCATGGGTGCTTCCAAGCACGCACACAGCAACACCATCATCGGCTGGGGGGTGTGGGGACTAGTCATGGCCTTTATTTGGGTCGTGGGCTTCATCTTCGCCGAGGTCATCCCAAGCATGGGTGATTTCCTCTCTTTGCTGGGAGCCGCCTTTGACTCCTTCTTCGGGTTCATCTTCTTCGCGGTCGCATACTGGCAACTGTACAAGCGAACCCTATTCGATGGTCCCTCGCGGAGCTTTATGACCCTGTTCCACATCTTCGTCATGGCCTGTGGGTTGTTCCTGCTGGGGCCGGGCTTGTATGCGGCCGTCGAGGCGATCATCGCCGATTATTCGGGATCGGTGTCGCCGGCGTTTAGTTGTGCCAGTCTGGGGATCTGAGTTGTCTTTGTCGTTCCGTTTATCTCTCACGTAATCTGATGCCCGAGAGCGCTGTGTCGAGTCGCTTGTCATGTTAATTACCCACGAATCAATTCTTCCAAACGGGGAGAGATCGTCTGCTATCTCTCTCATGGGATATGCTCCTCTGCCCCACCGATGATGTTCTTCCAGAATAAGTCTAAATCAGTAAATCACGGGAACATATCTATTATCTCCCTGTATATTTCGGACTGTGTAGCGCAGAGAAGCGGCTCCAGGACCACTTTATAGTGGAGACCTGTGACCAACCAGGTTACTATGTATATTCTCAATTACCCCCGCTTTAGATGAAAATATATTAATAGCACTCTCCCGAGTCCCAGCTCAACTGATCTGGCAGATCTGCACCCCAAATAGAGTGTCGGATCACCGCGTGAGGTTCGCCATTAGTCCCTTGCGCCAGACTAGACGCAATAGGCATGACGGTTGAGCAAAGAGTTCGATAAAGAAGATATATTATGGTTTTAGGTAATTAATCAACGCTAGGGACACAGAGAAAAGATATCAAGTAGGTAGACAGTGATACTACTCCCCCTCCGACACCTGAAAGGTCCGGTGGATGCTAACCTGGTTCCGCGCATTCCAGGCCTCGTCGGCCGGGTTCAAAACCTCCTGGCTGCTGTTGGCCTCGCTGAGGGGACTCCGAGCCATGGGTGATGAGACTGTTGTCACGGTTAGGTTGTTCAGTTTGTCTGGGACCAGGTCCGGACGCCAGTAGCTGGGATCGCGGGAGCTTTTCTTCGAGGCATCGCCTGTCAAGCTGGATAGGGGATACTGTCTGCCACTGGGTTTTCCGCCGCGTCTGTGGTAGGGATTGCTATCTAGAAACCAGCGGAATAAGGCCCGCAGCGTGACTAGACTGCCGGCGGTAATGCCGAGTCCGGTCTCCATGATGGACCAGATTGCGATTTGGTAGGTGGAGTCTGCTCTGAGTTAGATATGCGTTGCTTGATTGAGTGGTGTGCTGGGGACTTACAGAGGAAATTGATGTCTTCGTAGTAATGGAGAAATGGGAGCCGGATGATGACGGCGACACTTGCCCTGCCACAGGGTTAGAACTTGCAAGCGGGCTATTAACGGAGGGTCATGGACACGTACACAGCTCCTAGGCTAAGAACCCCTCCCAGGGCAATCTTGGTCCGGTTGTTCATTTGCAGACGCCATATCAAAAACATGGGCAGGATGCCCAGCGTGAGGTCACAGAAGATGGTAATACCACTGTAGAGATAGGCAATGGCCAGAAGAATCCGGATGGGTTGGCAGGTGCCGGTATGGGTTGGGTCGACCCGCAGCCAAAAGTAAGAGATCGGACGGCAATCCAGCAGGAGGATAAACCAGAACATCAGGCCAATGGCAATCACGACCCCGATGATGGCCCAGAGGATGATGCGATGCAGTCTGCGCACGGTGAGTCGCAGCAGGGCGAGGGCGATGGAGATCTTGGCCACGCCGGAGGACCAGAGATATAGCATCTGGCCGAGCCACCACCACTACATGTTCCCTTTGGTTAGCTCAGGTGTCTTGTAGGCAGGCATTGGAGTTGCTCGTACTAGAAGGGCTCGCTCATATGTCTGCAAATCCGTAAAGTCGTCGTTTTTATGTCCAATACCGTTTTCGGATCCAATGATGCAGCAGATGTCCAAGAAGATGAAGAGAGCCTGGCTGGGTCAGAGTCGGGTTCTTGATCGACATGAACAGATGGAAAGACTGTACCAGGGCGAGAATCATCAGGGCATCATCCCAGCCAAACGCCCGCACCAGATAGACCCGGACGAAGATGCGCAGGGCCACCGCAAGGGTGGCTATACACATCATCACCACCGAGACCACGAAGATGGCCAGACTGTGGCCCTCCAGGGGCATCGAGGCACTCATTCTACAGCTGGGATCAGGAAGATCGGACGAGCAAAATCCTTTCAGGTGGTGTTTGGGGTCATTATTGAACCCGAAGGGCTACCCCGTGAACCGGCGGACGGGCAAAGTTTCAGGCACGCGGGTCATCGTCATCGAAGAATAAGACGTCAAGACGGGGAACCATTTGACTAATAAGCGAACCAGAGGGGAATCCGATCAGAGACACCATTCTCTGCCGAGGACCAGGCTCTGGCTCAGCCGTTCATGAGGTGGGTGGAGACACGCCGGAGAATAAATCCAGGGGCAGCCCTTCAACTCCAAGCGGGGTCCCACGCGCCATCTATCTAAGCGAGTCAGATCCTGACTCGGGCACGTTTCACATTCTTTTTCCATCTCGTGTTAGACGGGAGGACAATGCGTCGTGCTGGTTCGCAATGGCTGGCCCAATGGATCCTAGTGAGGGTTTTAGCTGGAGTGCTATCTAGCTAGTGCTGCGTTCGAGATGGTGTTCGCAGAGATCGGCCCGTCCTTCGTGTTCCTGACTGGAGGTGGGCCCAAGCACGAGCGTCCTCTCGACGGGGATTCTGGGTTCTTTCCCTTTGCTACGCAGTCTTAGGGTTGCCGGGTTGATGCCACCCGCAGTCTGCCTGCATGGCAATTGCAGGCCGGGCTTGCTTCAGCAACGGAACAACAAACATGATGATCATAGAAAATCGAATGGAAGGGAAGACCGACGAAGGAAGAAACTTTCGGCCACGCGCCATGGAACGGCGCCGTGGATCGATGTTAGCGCGGCTCGCTACCAGATCACTAGTCGTGGTGAATGCGAAAGAAAGGGCAGGCTGACTCGAGGCGAGGCCCTTTCAGCTAAGGCTCCACTTCCACTGGCCGTGGCTGCCTGAATCAATCATAATAATAGACGCGTTTCATTTGCATCTAGGAATCCTCCTTTCGATGACTATCTATTCTGACCCAGCTCGTTCGGAATCGCCTTTCCCCTTCCCGGCAGCCCTACTCCTACTCGACATGGCTCACTGACGCCTCCTTCGATGAGTCCTCCCCAAGGGGAACCTTCCTCTGCCGCTGCAATTCCTCCTCCTCGCGCTGGACATACCGCAATGGTCGCTGGGTGCAAATGGCATCGGGGTCCCGGGTGACCACCAGGGCCGGGTTCGAGCGATAGTACTCGTCCAGGTCCTCCAGGGTCCGGTTCGCTGGTCGGATTAGTCCAGATGGTTTACTGAAAGACTGCAGGCTGTTAAAAAAACTCACCGGTTTCGGGGTAGAAGAAATAGAGGATGGGTAAGAAGGCCGCATTGGTGACCGTCCACACGATCCAGAACCGCCAGCCAATGTTCTGGATGCCGATCGGCGTGATTTCGACAATTGCAAAGTTGGTGATCCTGTCTCATACTTAGCAGCTGCAAGACCGACAGCTCATGGATAAACACCTACCAGTTCGTCGCGGTCGCCACGGCCGCACCCTTGGTTCGCATGGGCAGCGAATTGATCTCGGTCGGATATAGCCAGGGCACCCCCAGCATCCCAATGCCAAACGCGATATAGTACAGGAAGAAGAAGGCGACCGAGGCGGTCGCATATTGGCGATCCATCTCGGCAAACCGCAGGAGGATGGTGATGATCAAGAAGCACACAAACTGGCCGAAGGTGGACAGCAGCATCAGCCCTCGTCGACCAAACCGCTCGATCAGCGTCACGGCCATGCTGGCAAACACAAAATACACCGTCGCATTGCAGGCACTCAGCAATCGGGACATGTTGTTGGACAGCCCGACCGAGTTGATAAGCACCAGCGGAAGATAGTACGACATGATATTGATCCCTGTGCCCCAATTAGTCCACCGCCGACGAGATGGACGAGAAATGAGGCTGCACATACCTTGGAACTGTTGCAGAGCCTGCGTGCCCGCCCCGAGAATCATCCGTCGCAGGGTTTTGATGTCGCTGGTGGATCGGCCGGTCAACAGATCCCGCCAGGGCACGGCGTTGTCTTGCTCGTACTGGATACTGTACACGATCTCGTTATGCTGGGTCGCGATGTATGGATCATCCAAGGGCTTGTTCTCAATGCAGCAGAGAACCTCCAAGGCCTCCTTGGTGCGGCCGTGGCATAGCAGCCACCTGGATCGATCAGCTCACCAATGCCATGGACACTCAGGACTCGTACGTACCGTGGGGACTCGGGCAGCCAGGGGACAGTGGCAAAGAGAACGACGATGAAGAAGAACTGCAGGGCAATCGGCAGTCGCCAGGCCAGCGCGCCACCGTGGAACGACAGCCCGTAGTTGATCCAATTGACGATCATGAAGCCTCCGACATTCAAGGCCATCTCCAGAATCACCAGGCGTCCTCGCCATGACACCTGCGCGGTTTCGGTCTGCCAGATCGGTGCCGTGGAGGTGTTGATTCCGTTTCCAATACTGGCCCTGGTTAGCACACGCAACCTCGCAGGCAGGTCGAGCTCACCCCAGAATGACTCGCCCAACAAACATCTGCGCGAGACTGTAGGAGCTGGCCTGCAGGATGGTGCCAACAGCCATGATGGCCGTTCCGATCAAGATGGACTTCTTCCGGCCCAGTCGCTCGGCGATGGCAAAGGCTCCAATGGCCCCGAGGAAACACCCCACGTCGTAGATGGCCGTGACGGTCGACAGGGTCGTGGTCCTGTCTGGTCCCACAAGATCATGCACCTCGAGGAAGTTCTGCGTCACCACGATGCCACCTGCCTGGGTTAGACCTCGGCATCCCGATGGTATCAGGCAAGGGACCTACTGAAAAGCCCCTGGTCATACCCAAACAAGGTCATGTCCGTGGCGCAAGCAACCTGAGGGGTTAGCAAGCTGCGACAGCCTCGCCATATCGGACAGCGCTTACTGTGATCCAAAAGGTGAGCCATCCTCCGACTAGCCCAAAGTAGGGCTTTTTTGCAGCCAATGAAGCCATGTCGCGCTTAGTACATGAGTTCAGCAGCCTTCAATGATTCGAGTCCAGAACGGGGGTATCAGTCTTTATATACAGGCGGAAACCCATCGAAAACGCAGGGTAGGATGGGATCATTGGGTGGTCTTTTGCATGGGGGTACATCGAAGCCTGGATGAGGCTATCGCGCCATGACTGAGATAAGCAATTGACAAGAATAAATGACGCTGGTGGCACTGTCCATCTCAAGGCCGCCTTTCCCAGACCGGCCAGGTTGGGGGATGGAGGGTTACATCCGGGGCCCGATGCATGGGCCCTGCGTCATGGTGCCGGCTGATACAGCCCACGCACTCGTTTCTTTGGTGGAATATGTCTAGGCTAACTGGTTACCCCACGCATTACCCATGTTAATAAGCCCGGAGGACCGTGGGGAAAGAAAACCAGATGGAAATCCGGGGTGCGTCTGAAGAGCCATTCGGCTACGATGATTTGTCCGAGGGCTATCTGCAACCCCATCCAATACACTTGCTGCACCCTACTCGAAAGGGCCCTGATGAGGCGCATCCAGGCGCATCCAAGCTCCATGGTTTGCTGAATTTGTTGGGGTTCACAGCACATCGGATGGACCAGAGACCAGGATGGTGCAGTAGCACCCAGATGCCATCATCCCTTCAAACCACGGTTCCGTATGGATGATATCTATCTAGGTCTCTGCAATTGGGTGAAGGCGGACTTTATCTTCAGCTTTCAATCTTGATCTAGGTCCCCCCGTTATCTGAACCAGGCATTCAACCCGCTCCGAGTCCACCCGGATGGCTTATCTCTTCGGCAGCAACGCACGGGATCTGACTCAGGCTGACTTCATCTCAATCTGGCCACATCTCAGTTGTCGGATCCACCCCCGTGACCACCTCTCTGCAAAGCCGAGGACGTGCAGAGACTCTTGTTCGATGAGAGGCTACAGTTTGTGACCAATGATCAGCCGTTCGCACATCGTCTCTGCCGAAAACCCGGACACTTTGACCGGTACTTCACTCTGTTCTACGATGCAATCATATAGAAGACCGAGGTAATTGTTCTCAACCACCTGCATTTTAAACCCAGCGTCCGATAGCTCCTGGTTGCCAGTATTCTCACGGTTTGGGTGTCATCTCCTTCATTTGTGCAGCGGGGGTCTAGCATGGACCAAAGAGCATATGGAGACCAAAAGCACCTCGGTGAGCAGCACCGTAATGATTTCTACAGCCAATCGGCGGGTCTGGCGGGGGCATGGCTATGGCTGCTCCTTCTGGCTTTGCTCCATTTCGCGGACTCCTTTCCTTCCTTGCCATGATGCTGGTCAGTCGGCCTGGACGCCTCACGAGTGGAAATCCCCCAACTTATCCGGTGGTCGACCAGGAGTTGGTTTTGAATTACACCGCGATCAGCAGAAAAGGGCAGACCGAGCATGCAATGCAGGCCAGGACCGATCGTGTGTTTGTGCGCATATGCAACGCCGACATGGCCGCTACCATGACAGGCATCTTGTCTGCTGGCACAGGTTCGCATTGCAGTCGGTTGGGGATACTCCGGACCTATCGATAGAACTGACCAACTTCTTCGGCTCTGCAACTGTACTCTCGAAAACAAAAGAGCAAACATACCCTAGTCTGGTTCCTGAGTCGAGGCCCGGCCAGGCCAACCGGTTCCCACTCGGGAATGCAGCCTGTTTGGCAATAGCACAGCAGTTTTCTACCACCAACGCCTGAAGCCGGCCCAGTCCATATCATGACTAGCTTGGTGAGAATGTCGCTGAGCTCATCTCGGGGTGAGCTTCCAGCTTCCCACCGGCTATGAAAACCACACTCTAGGGCCGACTTCCCCATCCAAGGCCGGGTAGTTCACGTCGAAGGGACGGACTGACAGAACCCCGATGCCAGACCTGTCGGGGAGGAGATAACTGGGCTTTTCTTATATTTTATGATTCCCTGAAGAATCCGGCATCCTTGTAATCAAGCGTAGAAGCTGAGCGATCAGACTCTCGCATCTAATCAATCATCCGGGCTTGGCAGCGCAGACGCTACGAAGCGACCCCCACCTTACCAGCTCCTTTGGGAGCGATCAGCTCGTATTCAATTTGAAGCCCGGCTTCAGGATTCCACCGCGGCCGAGCACTCCTGTTCCGGCTTGGATTTGCCCGCCTTCTCATTCGGTGGGCTTCTGGTGGCGGTGGTTGTGGTTGTGGTTGTTGCGGGATTACTTCGGGGAGAAGGCCGCCTGCCCTAACTCAGGGATTGACAGGGGAGATTTTCACTTTCGCTCCACGGTCAAGCGCAATCAGACATGGCTTTGTTGTAGCAGTCGGTAGGCTGCAATGGCCAATGTCGGTCTGATCTCTTTGGCATCAATTCACCCCAAACGCGACCGGAGTTGGGTTGGCCGCCGACAGCCGGGAACAGGGGAGCACTGTCAGCCTGCAGCCCGGAGCCAGAAGCCATGGTAATCCGTGTGTGGGATTCAGATTGCAGGGAATTTTCCCCGAGGGGAACCCGGCCAATGCGGAGACGTTCTCTCGGCCCCGTTCCTAGTAGTAGTGACTAAGTAGTGACGACTAGTGAGGGCTAAGGAGGACCCTGCTCGTCCCTGCATCCGTGTACCGTCCCTTTCGACACCATCCCGCCTGACTGAAGAATCTCATGTTTATCTGGGGGCGTGGGTAGTATATATGGCTTCTTTAAAGTTCTCGGGTGCCTTCAGCGGTTCTGAAGCCAAAGTTTATCTCGAACAAGCAGACCAGAAACGGATGAACCGCACTGATCTCCTCCATGAGGGGCGAAGCCGGAGACTAGCCGAGGGATCCCGAATGCCAAGATGCCAGCCAAGTGAGCCAGCATCCTCATCATCCGAGTCCGTCCTCGGGGATATCAGACCCCAACGGGCACATCCTGCGGTGTTTAGACCAGACGCAGTCTAGTCCTGTCATCTTGGGCCCGGTCATCATCCTCCGACATCCCCAGCCAGGTTGTTCCTGTCGAACCTGAGCAGCATCGTCGTGGAGGCCCGATGCCGAGCAACCCGACAGCTCCAGGGCTACCATGAAGTGGGCTCAAGACGTTCAACCCACCGTTGTCCGTTCGAATCGTATCCCACGGGACGCCCATTACAACACAGAGCAGTGAAAGCACAGAGCAGTAGGAGGCTGGGAGCGCAGTGACACCCCGCGGGGGTAAAAGATATAGCCCCATCGTAGGAGTCCCGTCTCGATATCTCCGGTGTTGGTTCGGATTTCATATCCACCGGTCTTGGCAGCAGAGGCGGGATCCAACCACATCGGAGGCCGGTGGAGAAGAGCATACTAATGTCTCGAAGCTGAAGCGTGGAAGGTAATGTCACACCGTGCTGATCCTGCCCATCTCCTCCCGGGCGTGAAGTGATCGGCATTTCCTGCCGAAAACCAATCGCGGGCAACCCACTTCTTCAGGATATCGGTGTCGTTCCCTTCCCCATGTGGAAGGCTATTGCGAAGTCCGAGGTCTTGGCCGAGCAGGAGGTTTTTTCAATTCTTCCGGAGGGGCATGCTCCACAGGATCGTGAAGCTTAAGTAGGCCGTTCCCATGTGCCAAATTCTGTGAATATCCTTCTGCATCGTGAACAGCAGCGGCGAGCTCTGGATCGCATCACGATGCGTCTCTCCTCTCTGATCATACCTCTCTTCGGCGGCCTTGCCGCAGCCGCGTCATGCCCGTACGCCTCGATGACGCGCGGGGACGACACGCCCTCGAACATCGTTCCCCGTGGGACGCCGGTGGCCGGGAAGAAGGGCGTCATGCTGATGAACCGCATTGCGCCGGCCATCTCCGAGCTCTACGTCTCCAATGCGGACGGATCCAATGCTCGATTGCTGCTGGGGAACGCAAGCACATTCGACTACCACGCGCAGTGGTCCCCGGATGGCGAGTGGATTGTCTTCACCAGTGAGCGTGCCGGCGATGGGCAGTCGGATCTGTATCGTGTCCGTCCCGATGGCACCGACTTGCAGCCCATCTCCACCACCCCAGCTGTGGAGGATGCCGGTGTGATCTCACCCAATGGCAGTCTCGTGGCCTTTGCGGGCACGCTCAACAACTACAAGAGCAACATCTGGATCAAGAACCTCGACACCGGATCCCTATGGAACGTGACCAACTCGAGCGAGGTGGCGGGCGACTATACCCTCCCCGACGGTCACTTCCGGCCAGCCTGGTCCCCTGATGGCGAGTGGGTGGTGTTCACCTCGGATCGCAACACCCCCTGGCGCGGCCACAACAACATCAGTGGCTGGGAGCACGTCCAGGAGCTGTCCATCTACGCCATCCACCCAAATGGTAGCGATTTCCATCTTGTCGCCAACCGCACGGGTTACTGTCTGGGTTCGCCCAAGTTCTCTCCCGATGGCAGCCGTATCGTCTTCTATGAGATCCCCACCGAGCTGACGTACTATGCACGGGTGGCCGAGCCCGCCTTCTACGAGGTCAGCACGGCCATCGTCTCGGTCGACTTCGCCACGGGCACAAACCGCATCGAGCACGCGTCGGCCGAGTCTGGTGGCATCAAGCTGTTCCCTCAGTACATCGACGACAACACCGTCGGCTACCTGGTGAAGAGTCTGCTCACTAACACCACTTACCCGGGTTCCATCAACTATACCGCAGCGCAAGTCCAAGGCACCGTGAGTCCGAAGTACCGCAACGCCTCACTCGTAGGCTACCACCGTTCCCCAGCCTGGTCCCCCGATGGCAGCCAGATGGTCTACGAGCACGTCAAGTGGGACCCGGTCCGGCCCGTGAACAAGGAGCTGTACAGCTGGGACGATGAGTGGGAGTACCGCTTCAGCGACGTGTTCCCGCAGATGTCCCAACAGGGCAAGGTGGCGTATACGTCGCAGCAGACCAAGAACTCGTCGCTGGTGACCATGAACGCAGATGGCACCGGCACGGGCGACATCTTCGATGGCTCGCGGTTCCCCGCGCGAGTCAACTCCTCCAACACCAACGGCACCTTCCAGGCGTCATGGCGCGGCGATGGCGAGGTCCTGGCCGTGGGTCTAGGTGATTGGTTCGAGTACCGCTACACCAACCCCGGATGGGTGTATCTGGTGGCCGCCAACGGCTCCTGGGCCGTCCCTCTCACCAACGGCAGCACCAACGCAGGTTTCCCGACCATCTCGCCCGACGGCCGGTGGGTGGTCTGGCGCGAATTCGCGTACACGGCCAGCGAGGAGGTCGCGCCGCTGGGGCTGCGACGCATGGATCTGACGACGGGCGAGGTGGTGGCGCTGAGCTCAGCGTGGGATAACACGCCCATGTTCGCGCCGGACGGATCCAACCGGATTGTCTTCACGCGGCGCACCAGCTGGCCTATCTCGGGCCCGTTGGATGATAACTACGACGTGATGACCATGGCCGTGGACGGCAGTGACGTGAGGCAGTTGACGACATTGCAGTGCAATGACGCCCACGCCGTGTGGACGCACGAGGGCAAGATCGCCTGGGCATCGGGCATGTATGGCTTCCAGGACGAGGCCGCGATCTATGACAATAACCAGCAGCCGTACCCAATGATTATGCAGATGGAGGCGGATGGGTCGAATATGACGGTGCTGACCCAGAGTCGGTGGGAGGATACTATGCCGTTGTATATTCCGAATGATCTTTTGGTGTCGTGAGGGTTGCTGGTTGGTGGATCTTGATGTAAATATCTGTAGAGGGCGATTATTGAGAGGCTAGTTGAGATGTGCCAGTGCATCTGTGGATTTAATTACTAGATAACTATGACATGTGTTACTCCAGTTAGCATAAGGTAGAACAACTCCCCACGCGCGGATCAAATTTTTTAAATTTACACCATAACTACAAGGCTGTCAAACCCTAGGCTCGCTTCCCTGTCCCTGTTAGCTTAGCTTCACTGGTATACGTACCGTCGAACTGAATCGAGGAGGTATCAGGCTGATAACTATCTAGAAACTGGTCTTAGACAAGAAAAGAGAAGTAAGGCTGAATAATGCCGCGCAGCTATCCATAAGTAAGTGTAGACAAGTATTATCACTAAGCTTCCAAACTTATGGTTACTTAAAGACAGTGTTATTGAGCACGAAGAACAGAACTAGTTAAGTATATGAAAGAGTGTCCTTATATATCCTATCCTTCGTATACCAAGTTATATACCTTCCCGTATACTGTATACCATATACCATATACCATTCCATATACCATTCCATATACCCGTGGTCACGTGATGCGTAGTCGTTCCGGGCGTTGGTTACTCGAACCGAGTTTCTACCTGATAGGAGTCGCTGATAGTCCGGGCGTTGCCTTGTCGGTGTCTTCTGCCTGACGAGTCCGCCTTACTAGTAGCTTAACTAGCAGGGGTCCGTAACAGTGCCCTAGTCACACTGTGATAATTATTAAAGTAATTTTTTATAAGATTTATAGTCTCTGTATTAAGTTTGTTATAAAATTATAAATAAAGATAGCTTTTATCTTATTAGTTCTAGTATAATTGACTTGGTGTTATTAATAATCTGGACTTACTGACTAGTGTTTTTAGATATCTGGGTGCAGTCTCTTATTAATATATAAATAAATATATACTTTATTATTACTTTCTGGATGTAAGAGATAGTATATATCTATATTCAGATAGTATGTGGTGTTCTGGAAGGGGTTGTTTTAGAGGTTTTAGCAGGTAATGATATTTATCTTTTTCATAGCTGTTTTTTGCAGGAATGGTATTATAATCTGGTTTTTTAATCAGCTGTAGTTGTATTGTATGATGTAGAAGGTCTGTCACAGTATGACTAGGGCACATCCTTGCTAAGGCCTCGCATGTGACTCCATGTACTGTTAAAAAGTCTTTTATCTTTATAATTTTATTTATAGTCTTAAGCTTTATTATTTATTAACTTATATATAACTTAACTAGTTATCTATCTAAATTCAAATTATCTTAATTAAATTTATTTATTTGAATTTTTTATCTTATTATCTTACTAGCCTGTATCTTAATATTATATAATTTCTTCTTAAGATAATAAATATTTTAAAATATCTGTAATTCTGTTACTTTTATATAATTTAAACAGGTTAAATAATCTTGTCTAATATATTTTTATATATATTTAAGAATAGAATAGAAAATAAAATAAAATATACTTTTTAATAAGCTTTTCAGTAAATAAAAATCAAGTTTTTTAACACAATATCTTAATAGTAATATTATGATAATAATAACCCGGATAAAAATAAGTAACAAAACAGATATAAACAGTTATATAACTGAAAAATAAATATATAACAGGATCTGGAGATCCAGCAAGGTTAACATCATATTTTATGATATTTTAATAATTTATATATATATATAAATAATCTCTCTGGAGCTCAGAAACACTTGTACAGCAAGGCCATTAGTACAGCCAGCTATATCGGGTCTATGAATTCTACTACTACTACTACTACTACTACTACTATCCATTTGGCATAAGCGGTTGCCTGATTGATTGTTGCCTTATCCCGGATGCAGACTCGGTGTGAGGCTTCCAGCTGGCATAGGAGGACTGACTCCTGCCAGATGATCATGGTCTGGTTGGAAAGACCCTCACTATCTTTTCGATGTAACCATCATTGTAAATCTGTCGTTGGAGGTAGACCAGAGTCATCTCCACCGACTATCTCATAGGAATACTCTTCTCCTCTAGATGCGACCGTAACAATGACATCTCACGAAGCATATGAATTCTATTGATATTCAAAGTATATATATCCAATCTCCATATTTACTCCCTCAAATACTGATGAAACCACGACACAGCCTGAGCGAAGCTCTGCTCCTTGGCAATTCTCTGCTGCCTGACCTCCATATCACACCGCACAGCATACCCATGCTCGACATGAGAATACAGCGACAGCTGGTATGGTTGGCCCACCTCCGCCAGGATATCCTCACTCTCGCGACGCTTCTCCGTAGGGAAGAGAAAGTCCGAGACTACATCATTCATCCATCTCAGTTAACCTGCACATCAACGACCAGAGAAATCAGGCATAAACTCACCCGCAGCAGCAATACTCAACGGCCCCTGAATACCCTTCAACTCCTCCGCCTCCACATTCACCGGATGAGCCATGAAGCCCGCGTCCACCTTCCCAGGCTTAAGATAACGGACGACATACTTGCCACCATAGCAGTATCCGACCGCGCCAATACGCTTACATCCCAGCTTACTGCGCATATAATCCAGGGTCTTATCGACAATCGGGTCCGTGACGGGGGGCAGGTGCTTCTGCAACCATTTCATGATATCGAAATCCTCTCCGTGCTCGACGGGTACCGGATCATCGTTGAAAAGATCCGGCATCACCACGTAGTACCCATTATCGGCGAATTGATCCGCGATCAATTGCGAGTTGATTAATTTGGGACCGAAGATATCGGACAGAAACAGGATGGCGTTGTGGGTCGATTTGTTGGCGGGGGCGGACACGTAGGTGTAGACTGGGGAGGATGCACGTTAGAATGAGATGAAAAACAGGAGGGGAGGAGGGAGGGGGTCCTTACTGCCGTCAATGTCGGTCACCTCCCCCTTGGGAGTGCCTTTGTGCAGATGGCCGCCGATGCAGCACTGAGCTGGGGGTAGAGAAGTCATGGTGGGCAAGCGGGCAAGGGTAAACAAGCAAGATGAATGGTATTTTCCCCTGTCTGTCTGTCTGTCCGTCTAAGACAGTCAGTCAGCGGGATAGGGCTTGTTTTTCAAGGCGGATAAGGCTGCCACGTAGACGATGACCTCACTTTTGGGGTGATTCGTTGCATCGGTGTGAGTTCATGCAACCGCTCGGACACTCGGCTCGTGGGGGGGTTTAACACCAACCGGAATGGACGGGGGATTGGTGAATGGCCGGATCCATCCTGGCCAGGGGATGCAACCATGGAACCTTGTCGATCCTTGCGGTATGCCCTCAAAAAACAGCGCGGGCCTTGCTGGTCTGACCTCGCGCCGCCCCCCCCCCTTGCATGCCCCTTAGGGCTGGGGAAATTGCGTGCACGGAAGCGGTCTACTACAGGTCAGATGCCCCCTTAATCCTTCCATACATACCCTGGTCAATACCCTGGTCAATACCCTCTAGTGGTTATTATTATTATTATTATTATTATTATTATTATTATTATTGTTATTGTTATTACGGAGGAGTATCATTTATTCGATTCGATGATTCCCCTCTTGTCCCAGACAACCAGTGACACCGCACCACCACCCCGATCATGGCACGAGTCTTCTCCAACTCGGCAATCGGCGTGATCCTGCGCCTCGTGTCGGGCGGGCGTCTGTTCACTCCGCGCGAATATCGTCGCGATTTCACCCTCCCGCCGCCCTACCAACTGGCCGCGAGTAATGCCCTCGCCCAGCAACAGCAGCAGCAATCGCCCGAGAAGACAGCACCGTCAGCGGATGGAAGTACGTTGTTCAACCAGGCCCTGCCCCGAGACGACCCAGTCAAGGAAATTGATGGGATCCAAGATGTCACGCTCCCCACTCCGGCTCCCACGCCGCCCTCGTCGTCGTCGTTGCAGTCGCCCTCGTCGTCGTGGATTGAGCCCGAAGTCATGCCCGACGGCACCATCCTGGTGGATTGGTACTCGCCCGATGACCCGGACAACCCACACAATTGGTCGTTTGCGGCCAAGCTGCTGGTCTACGTCGAGGTGAACCTGTTCACCTTCCTGGTGTTCATGGCAGCGGCCATTGTGGCAGCCGATGAGGGTCAAATCCAGGACATCTTCGGGGTCAGCCGTACCGTCAGCTCGCTGGGGCTGGCCCTATACGTGCTGGGCTATGGCATGGGCCCGATGATCTGGAGTCCCATGTCCGAGGTGCCCGAGGTGGGCCGGAACCCTCCCTACGTGATCTCTGTGACCATCTTCCTGATTCTCGCCGTGCCGACTGCCCTGGTCAACAATGTCCCGGGGTTCTTGATCCTGCGCTACCTGCAGGGCTTCTTCGGATCTCCCGGTCTGGCCACGGGGGGTGCTTCCCTGGCCGATGTGACGGCCATCAAGAACCTGCCGTATGGATTGTACATCTGGGGGATGTGCTCTATCGCAGGGCCGGCCATTGCCCCGACCATCTCGGGGTTTAGTGTGCCCGTCAAGGGCTGGCATTGGGCCATGTGGGAGATTCTCTGGGCGGCAGCATTATGTTTTGTTATGCTGGTGAGTGACCCCCTCCTTCTTCTTCCTACTCCCAGTGACCCTTCTAACCACTTCAATTCCAGCTCTTCCTCCCCGAAACCTCCGGCCCAGCCATCATGCATCTCCGCGCCAAACGCCTCCGCAAACTGACCGGCAACCCAGCCTTCCGATCGCGCTCCGAGATCCAAACCCAAAACGCCACCGCCATGCAAATCGCCTACGAAGCCCTCGTAATCCCCTGGAAAGTCAACGCCCTGGACCCCGCCGTCCTCTTCACCACCGTCTACATCGGTCTCGTCTACGCCATCTTCTACTCCTACTTCGAAGTCCTCCCCCTCGTATATCAAGACATCTACCACATGAACCTCGGCCAACTAGGGCTCATCTTCCTCAGCTGCGTCGTGAGCTCCCTCTTACTAATCCCCTTCTACTACGCCTTCGTACACTTCTCCCTCAATAAAGCCTTCCGTCGAGGCGAGTTCCCTCACCCCGAACATCGTCTCGTCCCGGCCATCGTGGGAAGCGTGCTCATCCCCGCCGGATTATTTCTCTTCGCGTGGACGTCCCGGGCGTCGATCCATTGGATCGTCCCGACCATTGGCCTGGTCATTGAGGTCGCGGGCATGTCGCTGGTGCTGCAGTGTATCTTTAGTTATCTGTCCGTGGCGTATATGACCTACAGTGCGAGTTTGTTTGCGATGAATGATCTGGCGCGTGCGAGCTTGGCCTTTGCGGCTATTCTCTGGTCGGGGCCGTTGTATGATCGGTTGGGGGTGGCCAGGGGGACGACGCTGCTGGCGGGGTTGACGGTGGGGTGTATTGTGGGTGTGTTGGTGTTGTATTGGTTTGGGCCGTCGCTGCGGAAGAGGAGTCGGTTTGCGGGGTAGATGGATTTGAGAAGGGTTTGAGCATGGGCAGATGACTTGTTTCTTGGTGGGGATGATCTTGTCTGGTGGGTTTGGAGGGGAAGGGTTCTGGTTGTGTATTGTCTAGTTGCGTCGGGGATGTCACTAGGGCGGTTTTTACTTTTGAGATTCTAGACTTTTATTTATTTAATTTGATTGGTTGGTTCGTTGAGCAGGATTACATGATTACATTGTAGGTGTGTTGCCGGGGGGTATGGTTGCGGATGCGGCGGTATGGAGGACGGGTAATTCCGGGTGGTGCTTAGCATGGCTTGGCAGGTATGGTGCTCAAAGGGGGTTAGTGGGGGGCTGTATTGGGCTAGAGTGGTATTTCCGGTTATGTGGTATTGAACCTTGACCCCGCGGAGTTGAACCAGTGGGATTATCATCAAACTGAGAACATAAGTTTTGCGATATTCTTAATTTTAGTGGAGCTTCTCAACTAGAATACGCTTACAGTATGGATTCATAAGTATCAAGCATGAGAGGGTGACAATATATGTTCATTTGACTGCCAGTATTGGGCATGTGGTTGATGTACGGAACTCCTGTAGAGATATATATTTCCACTTGGGGCAACGATATGGCTTCTACCACTGTACCAACTCACTGAAACGTCTAAATAGCAAGGAAGAACGAAGTAAAAGCCACAATACATTTCTTTAATTAGAAGTAGTGTGTATGAGCTGCAACAATGATGATCTACAGCTGGATTGGACTGTTGTGAAGGGAACGTCTAATGTATTCGATGAGTTACTTCAATGGATTAAGGGTTGTACTGTGACTTAAGTGACTTGAGAACCCGAATTAGATGTTACAGCGAGAATTGAAACCCAGATTTGATTATTTATATGTTCGACTAACATCCTCATGCGAGCATCTCATTATCAGTCGGCAGTGTTGGCAGTGTTGGCAGTGGAGAGATTCCGACATGATAATCCCGGGCATGCTTCCATCACCAATGTCCGTAGCCTAGAATCCCATGCGAATGCTCGAAACAGCGACCACCGGGATTTGATGCCCGGATCGATCTTCGGTGGCAAGTCCCTTGCAGCCCCTTGCTTCCACTCCCCACTTGACAGCACCGTCTACGTGGATAACGAGCCTATCTCGCTCGTTCAGCCAGCCAAAGCCAACGCCATTCATTAAACATCTAACAGTAACCACACATCTAACTCAACATATCCAGCGCGTGCACGCGAGGCTGGTATCCATACAGCGGGTCGGTGGCCCATTTCCAACACCACGTCGGAGCATATGAGAACGCGATGCGACGGGCAATTGGCCCCAATCCGTAGGGCAACCGTCCCGTATGCACCTGCGCAAAGATGCTCGAGTAATACACCAGATTGCGCGCGCGTGGCTCCCGGCTCTTGCGGTAATCGACCAGCACATTCCGCAGCACCTGCGGATCGTTGGATTGGCCGGCAAAGTAGGTGTGCAGCCCGTTGGCCAGCTCGCCTACATCCTCAATGGCCTGGCAGGCGCCCTACAGTGCAGTTCTAGTTAGCAATGCCACTCATTGGAGAAGATTCGGGATTTACCTGGCCAATAAATGACGTCATGGAGTGGGCAGCTATAAAGCAGTCAGTCTGGATCTTACTCATGCATCGGATCGTCTTACAGTCTCCCACCAAGGCCACTCGGCCAAAGGCCATCTCGGGGAACGCCGTCTCCTCAAACACATCACTGGCCGTCACTCGCTCGGCAATGTCGACCACTACACCAGTCAGCGCCCAGTAATCGGATGAGAGGAGGAGGAGGAGAGACAAACCATCACGGACGGTGCCATTCTTGCCCATTGGATGGAAGCGGTGGCCATACACCTCGTTGATCATCTCCTTGGTTGCCCCCTTCCAGGTGGAGCGCGTGATGGTCTTGGCCTCGGATTGCTAGCCAGTCGGGGACATTAGTCTTACTCCGTGCAACGGATCAGAAACATACCTTGACGCCGACAAACCATTGGCGGTTCTCGATGCACGGCCAAGAGGTCAGAATGCAGTCATCGTAGAAAACCCAGGTGGCCACCCCGAGATCCTCGGGCCCCCGATGCGTGAGCGGGTACGAGATGCCCGTCATGTGGGTGCGACCGGTGAAGCGAATGGTGTTGACGCCCGCCAGCCCTTGCTTGTCCGCAAGGAGGCGTCGAGTGATCGACCGGATGCCATCAGCACCCACCAGCACTTCGCCGCTGAACTCCCGCCCATCTGCCAGGCGTACCTTGACCACCGGCGAGCTGGCGTCGTCCTCGAAGCTGACCACCTCGGCGTCCAGGATGACGTGCTCCGTCCCGGTCGCCTGGTACAGGGCCCGGTGGAGCGAGTGTCGCGGCATCGAGTACATGGAATACCCATAGGTCCCCTCCAGCCATTCAAAGTCGAGCACACTCCATTTCGTCGTGTTGCGGAAGACCTGGATTTTGCGCAGCGGTTGGCCTTCCTTCCGGATCATGTCCATGAACCCCAGTTGGTCCAAGAGTCGGAGGGCATTGGGGGCCAGCGAGATACCAGCACCCACGGGGGTCACTTCAGCAGTGCGTTCCAGCACCTTGTAGGTCAGTCCAATCCGTTTACAGATGTTGGCCAGTGTCAACCCCGCAATACCTCCACCGATGATCAAAACCTGGACATCGGCCTTGGGAGCCATGATGAGAAAAGGCCACGGGAAGGAAAAGAGAACAAAAACGAAATCGGAAGAGTGGGGGAATGTAAAAGGCCTGGGACCCCGAGTGTGTGGTAAGACGTCTGGAAGAGTAGCTTCGGGGTACTTCTCAGCTGGATCGGAGCCTACTCCTTAAGTATCGTGCGGAATCTCCTCTCGGATGGGACTGCTCGCATCGGTTACCGTATCAGCCACGGTCGGAGCGGCGGCATGAAGATGGCTGCAGATGCACGTTCATCAAGAGACAATCGCCCTTCGTGGACCGGTACGTTTTGCCTGCACACAAAACAGGAATCTAGTGGCCCTCGTACGAAGGGATGATCCGCACCGCAGCGTCTGGAAAGGGTAAATCCATGGGCCCAATTGCGTGCCTTGCATATGTCGGTGAGAGGAGAACAAGAACCGACGGCGCTAAGGAACGGTGACTTTGATCGGCTGAATTAGAGCCTGTGGCATGTCGTGTCAGACTCGTCCATTCGACGGAAGGTACCATAGACGCCCCGTTGGGAGTGAGGGTTGGGGGAGAATGAGCGGTGGCCAGTTGGGTCTATATAGGGCCACGCAGTGTCTCGTTTCATCTCCCCGGTGGGATCAATGGACATTGGTTGCGTGATAGTACGGAATGTGAAAGGTACGTATGAAGTTGAATCCTACATCGATCACTTAGACCACGAATATAATTCTAGTGAGGCGAACCAGAAGGCTACAGGCGCTAGACGATATGCGCTAGGAGTCCAGTAGGACTGTGTACAACTCATGCTACTGTCATCATTCAAGCTTGGATTCAACTAAAAGCTCAATGCCGTATACCAGGGCATCCACGTGAGGCCCATCACTTAAATCATCCAACACCTAAGCAGCAGACTTCCTCGGCTGGAGACGAATGCGCGCATCGCCCCGCAACCAGGGACTGCCCACTTTACTAAAGTCCATGTCGGAGATTTCCAGCTTGGCCGGACCCTGGCTGCCCCATTGAAAATCGTAGTTCTTCACCAGTCGGGACACCAGCTCGCGGGCGATGATGCCGGCCATGTTCTCGCCGGGGCACCGATGCGAGCCCGCCCCGAATTGCAGAAAGGCCGCGTCAGTGGCGTTGTTCAGGTTCTGCAGGCGTGCAGTTGGGCGAAGCCACCGCTCCGGCAGCCACTGATCGGGCTGCTGGTAGATGTCCGCATCGTGATGGGTCAGGTAGGGCGAGGTACACACCACCCAGTTTTCGGGCACGGTGTAGCCATCCTCCAGCTTCACCGGACGATGGGTGGTGCGATACATGTGCACCCCAGAGTAGTGACGACCGCTCTCTTTGACGCACGCCAACAGCTCAGGGGATTGATGCACATCACCGTGTTCCTTGAACGACTGGCGGATGGCTTCCACGTACTGTGGGTTCCGAATTAACTGCGCGGAATGTCAGTCAGATTGTCCAGATATCAGAAATAGTGTGGGTATGCAACGACTCACCTCCATGGCCGTCCAGGCGATACTGGCCACGGTACTCGTATGAGCCGCAAACATGAGCACCGTGTGGTGGGAGGGATAGTACTCCTGGAGATGGGCTGTGCGCGGATCCTCCAGCGTATATGTGATGTAGTCGAGCGAGCCCTTCCACTGCTCCGGATTCTGGCGTCGAATCGCCATCTGCTGCTCAAAGATCTCGGCGAAGCGGTCGCGGGCCTGTCCCAGGCGTCGTGCCGGGGGATGCGAGACCCAGTCAGGGAGCAGCAGGTTGAGGGGATGGCCAATCTCGTCTTCCATGCGGTGCAGCAGATCGTAGAGCTCGTCGATGTGGTTGTCGTAAAAGTCCTGTCCCATGAGGGTGCGCACAATCACGCGATGCACATACTTGGATGCTTCGTCGAAGATCTTGACATCCGGCTGCTGGCTCCATTTCAGCAGGGCCTTGTCGGCTTCCTCGCCTGCCAGCTCGGTGTAGCGGTCCAGCGTCACCTTGCGATTGATGCCGCGGTTCAGCGAGCCCACCAGGGTTCGGAAATGATCGAAATACCCGGGGATGGCGATCTTCTTCAAGAAAATGCCCTGGAAAAGATGAGCGGGGATTATTCCCAAGTAGAATAAAGAGAAATGCCTACAATACCGCCCCCAAAGGACCAGATATCTTCCTTGACATCCACATACATGCGGTTGAGCTGGGTGCCGCGGAGATAGACAATGTTGGCGAACAGCAACTTGACCTGAAAGATCGGGCCACACTTGTTCGTCGCATCTTTCACGAACCCAACCGGAGTGTTCAGAAAGGCCAAGGCATCTCCGATGAGAGGAAAGCCCAGTCTCGGGGTGGGAAACGCTTTGGAACCACCAGCTCGGCGCCACTGGAACAGGACCAGCAAGAACAAGAGCGTCCCAACCACGATACTGGGGGAAGCGAGCAGCTCTTCGCGGCCGGCCAGATGGGCCTGGAAACGGGCCTGAAGACGGGCCTGAATATCCTCAATCATGGTTGCTCACGGGGCACAGATGGGGGATCGGAAATCCGAGAGATGGGCACTTCAGCTCCAGCAGAAACCTCCGGTGTCCGAACACAAGACATAAAAGTCCTGACGCTGACCACGCCGACCCTTGGTTTCATCGCAGTCGGTTGCACTGCATAAAAGGTCCGCGGAGGATTTAACAACGCCCAGTGTGGCAGGATGGCAGCCCTCGAGCACGGGCAGTCCGAGACCGATGATCCTCTCCCATCGCCTGCAGGAAGCAGGGTCAGCGACGGCTTCGTTGACTCCTTGGGGCTCCCCGATCGTCCCGGATTGCAGGACGCGTCACCCAGGTCTCTACCATGTCCCGGAGGAGACTGGATGTTATTCACAGCCGGCAGTGGCTGCAGTACCGTCCACCGCAATTTGAAACTGCCATCCCAATGATGGCTGCCCGGTTGATTTTAACGCCTGGGATGGGCATTGCATATGCACATGCCCCAGCCGCGACCGTGGCGTTGCTGAATGATTGACTTTGGGTTTGGATCGGCGCCTCCTCGCATGCTGGAATGCTGACTCGTGTCAAGCCCGGGCCGATGGAGATGGCAGGTCATCCCCCCCCCCTCCCTGCCTTGGTGTGTGTAACTCGGAGCTAGTATCCGGCGACACATTGAAGCCTATTTTTGCACGTGTAGTATGACGCGGCGGTGGTTGAGATACAGTCGGAAGATATTTGAGGTCGAAGGGTGTGTTTGGCGGACAGATCGTGCCCTTACATGGGGCCTGCATCTGCCCTCCTATTTGGGTATGTGCATGTCTTCCAGGAAAGCGGTCTGATCCATGAAAACACTGCATCTGTGTGTCTCTCATCTATCGAGTCCACTTGTCTTCTTGACCTTCCATGCAGGGGTCTACCGGGTAATTCCACTCTCATTGCGCTGGTGGCTGGCAATGACTAGACTTTTCTGGTGCCGTTTGCTCACGACTAAGAGGTCTATGCCAATCTTCCACAGACTAGTGACTGCCGGACAGTGGATCCCATCGGGAGAAGACCGATGCGTGTCAAATTTAGCTGGAACCTCGTCGATGGTGGATTCACACGGAGATTTAGTCGATGCAAATGGGTATGGCTGGGCAAGCTTTATGCCATGCGACATAGATCAGAAGGGAATTGATCTTGACGAATCACAAGCAAGGGGGCACTGGATAAAGAGCCATGTCAGACATACGAGCATGTTGATTCGACCCGGTTCCAACAATGGATAGCACCAGGCACCATCGTAACCAGAAGTATATCCTGGCGCCTGTAGACGTGGCGCTCCCGCCTTTTTTCATCCTCTGCCTTTGTTCTTGGACCCTCGCTCAAAATAAGTAAGCTCTCTTCCATTGATTCCAGGTTTACTCCGGTGTGAACCTCTTGTCACAATATGCACTCGATCACTGCAATTGAAGTTCTCAAACTGCGCCAGCTGCTGGCAGGCACCAATGCCGAGGTCCTGATCGAGGGCGAGCCTGGGTACGCCGAAGGCATCAGGAGATGGAGTGACACGTGCGAGAAGAAAGCCGTAAGTTATCCCCGCGAAGCAAGCTCAACGGCACCGCTCACCACTAATATGTCCAGGGTGCTGTGGTTCTTCCCACCACTGCGGAGGAGGTGTCCATCGCTGTAGTCTTTGCGGGCAACCACAAAATCCCCATGGTCGTTCACAATGGCGGCCACTCTACCAGCGGAGCGTCCGCGACCGAGGGAGGCATTGTGATTAGTTTGACCAAGATGCGCGGCGTGGTGGTCGACACCGAGCAAAAGACCATCACGGCCCAGGGAGGCACCGTCTGGGAAGACATCGACCGTGCGGCTGCTCCGTATGGTCTGGCCACCGTCGGAGGCACCGTCAACCACACCGGCGTCGGAGGCCTGACTCTGGGTGGTGGCTATGGCTGGCTGACAGGGCGCTACGGCCTGACCATCGACAACCTGCTGGGTGCGACCATCGTACTGGCTGATGGCCGCATTGTGAAGACCTCCGAGAGCGAGAATGAGGATCTTTTCTGGGCCATTCGGGGTGCTGGCCAGAACTTTGGCGTCACCACCGAGTTCATCTTCCAGGCCTACGACCAGAAGAACGCCGTCTATGCGGGTCTATTGAGCTGGCCGGCCTCCTGCCTGCCTCAGATCATCGAGTTTGTCAACCACTTCGAGGACGACACGAACACGGGCGACATGGGCATTTTCTTCGGCTTTTGCGGTGCCATGCCCGCAGGGCGCGTCAGTATCGTGGCCGCCATCTTCTACAACGGCCCCCAGGACGAGGCCGAGAAGTACTTTGCCCCGATCCTGGAGCTGGGGCCTGACATCAACACGGCCACAATGATGCCCTACGAGAAGTTGAACAGCATTCAGAACCCCATCGCCACATACGGAGGTCGCAAGTCGTTCAGCGGGGCCTTTGTCAAGCTGCCCCTGCAAGTGGACTTCTTCCAGGAGATCCTGGAGGACTACGCCACGATGATCCAGACCTATGACGGGACCAGTGCCACGGCGGTCCTCTTCGAGCTGGTGTCTCACAAGAAGGCCATCCTGGTGCCCAAGGACAGCATGTCCTACACCACCCGAGGTGCCTGGTACAACGTGGGCTGTGCCTTCCGCTGGGAAGACCCCAGCCTGGACAAGACGATGCGCGAGATGCAACGGGCTCTGATGCGCAAGGTGGGCGATCGTGCGGGTGCCGGGGCGCATGCCCGGGCATATGCCAACTACTCCCACAGCGATGGGCGTGCGAAGGATGTGTATGGAGCAAACCTGCCCCGTCTGCAGATGTTGAAGAAGAAGTACGACCCGGAAAATGTGTTCAAGAAGTGGCTGAACCTGCTGCCCGAGGAGGAAAACACGAAGTAGTGGATTAGCCGTCTAGATCATGTCATTGCACGAAGTTTTTCCTCTTTCAGCCTCCTGCCCTAATGCTCCCGTAGAAAAATGTAACCCTTGAGCGATATCTCGACCGTCTTCTACCGCAAGTTCTAGTAACCCGGGCTGTCCATCAGCGGCATCGAGCTTGTCTCGACCAGGAAAGAGCCAAGCCCTGCAAATGGACTCGAGTTGGTAAATCATATCCGGTCCGGGTTGCGTGATCAACCGAAAGATGCCCTTATCTCAGCTACGCCTCAGCGTCCGGTTGGCTGCATGGTGGCCTTGGACGCCACATGCCGCGTGCGCAGCAAGGCCGGATTCCACGGTGGGCGTTCGGCACCCCTTGCCTGCTGGATCGTCTGTCTCTTCGTGCTGCCCACCCCGCAAGGGGGCCCGATCAACTGGCCTTTCTCGGACGCCGTCGGGGGTGGGTGTCATGTTTCTGTGGCCCTTCCCACTTGGCTGGTCGTCCCATTAAGGGCAGGTGGGCTGCGAGTGGCCCAAAGCATCCGCGGAAGTCTTGCGGTCAATCAATCCAATGAAGCAACTGCACGGCGTGCTGAGACACCCATATGGATCTGCCGGCCAAGCACCTCTGAGGACGAAGCCCGCAGGATTGGGGGCAGACGAGGCCACGCCGATGCGCTTGGAGCTGACGCTGACGAGCTGACGAGCTGACGAGCTGGCATCCCAATTGTTCCCCATTCACAGCCCCTCGTAGAGACTTAAGTTCCCTCCTTTTCCCTCGTTCCTTTTCCCACATGTACAATAGACACCTGCTGTCCCTCCCATTCCTCTAACGGTGATCCTCTCCATCCTTTATCAACCTTGCTCTATCCCACTCTAACCCCTCCTCATCTCCATTTATCTACACCCCGAGCAAGGATGGCAGGAGATCTACGGGGACGGCAAGGCTCCCAGGAGCCCGAGGTCTCGACGAAAGAGTCCTCGCCGGGCTTCTCGCCGTTCGAGTCCGGATCGTCCGTGACGTCCATCGACGGCCCTAACCCAGCCGTCCTGGTGGGCTATGCCTGCCGGGTGGCCGGCGCAGACCGACCCAGTAAATTATGGGACAACATCGTCGAGCAGAAGGATGTAAGATGCAAGATGCCGGCGAATCGATTCGATGTGGACAACTTCTTCCACCCAGATGGCACCCATAAGGGCACGGTCAGTGATACCCGCCCCTGATATACTGACCTATAGACCCTAACGCTTGCTGATACACCGGTACTGTTTCAGACCAATGCCAAATACGGATATTATCTCGATCAAGACTTGGGCCACTTTGATCGCAGCTTTTTCCGCATCTCCGGCAAGGAGGCCGAGGCAATGGACCCCCAACAACGCCTGATCCTCGAGGTGGTGTATGAGGCTTTGGAAGATGCCGGCATCACCCTCGAGGAAATGAACGGCTCGCGCACCTCTGTCCTGTGCGGGTCGTTTACTAATGATTATAATGCAATGCTCACGAAAGATCTTGAATATTATCCCAGCTACACAGTCACCGGCACCGGCAATGCCATCCTCTCGAATCGCGTCTCTTATGTTTTCAACTTGCAAGGAATGAGTTTAACCATCGATACTGCCTGTTCCTCATCGCTGGTGGCTTTCCATCTGGGAGCCCAGTCCATCCAGAGTGGCGACTGTGACACATCGATCATTGTGGGATCCGCCCTGCATTTCGACCCCAACATCTTCATCACCATGACCGACTTGGGCATGCTCTCGGAGGAAGGACGCAGTCGTGCCTTTGCCGCCGGCGTCAAGGGATACGCCCGTGGTGATGGTGTCTGCGCGGTGATTCTGCGAGGCCAGCGACAGGCCGAGTTGCATGGCGATGATATTCGAGCCATTGTCCGAGCCACCGGATCCAACCACGACGGCACGAAGCAGGGAATTACGCTCCCGTCCTCGGACGGACAAGAGGAGCTCATCCGAAAGACATACCGATCGGCAGGATTAGACCCCGTCGATACCACATACGTGGAAGCCCACGGCACAGGGACGGGGCGGGGTGATCCATTAGAAACCAAGGCCTTGGGGGCAGTCTTTGGCTCCAAGCGTCGCACACGGCCTCTGTATGTAGGCTCAATTAAAAGCAACATCGGCCACACCGAGGGAGCCTCCGGCTTGGCTGGTATCATCAAGGCCACCATGGCGTTAGAGAAGGGCAAGATTCCCCCCAACATGCATTTCAAGATTCCCAACCCCGAGATCAAGTTCGAAGATTGGCAGATCGAAGTTCCCACCGAGCTGGTCGACTTCCCTCTCAATGCTCACGGCCGTCGAAGAGTCAGTATCAACTCGTTCGGCTACGGAGGCGCCAATGCACACGTCGTTCTCGAGGACTATCGGCCACATACCATCCAGGAACGCCCTCCATCAACCATCCCTCCGATCTTCGAGGAGGCGGTGCAAAACCGCCCGTTACTCGTGCCTTTGACCTCCCATTCTGACAAGGCCGGCGATCTCCTCACGGAGCGATTGGGAGAATACCTGGAACGCCAGGAAAACAGCCATGTGTCCGACCTCGCC
Organism: Aspergillus sclerotioniger CBS 115572; assembly: GCF_003184525.1. Lineage (NCBI taxonomy): Eukaryota > Fungi > Ascomycota > Eurotiomycetes > Eurotiales > Aspergillaceae > Aspergillus > Aspergillus sclerotioniger. The sequence goes on along the minus strand of NW_020290992.1, from coordinate 1,770,395 downwards.
GTGAGTCTTTCCACGGCTCGCTCGATGCATGAGCAGCGGTCCTATGCCATTGGCAGCAATGCCACCACCATCCAAGAGAGCCTGCGGAAAGTCCCGGCGTGGACCAAGACCAGCAAGCAGGTCCCACGCCTGGGATTCGTGTTCACCGGCCAGGGAGCCCAGTGGTATGCCATGGGTCGTCAGCTGATGGAGCAATCGCCCATCTTCTTGCAGACGCTGCAACGAGCCGACCAGGTGCTCAAGGCCCTTCCGGACGGTCCCAAGTGGTCGGTGGTGGAAGAGCTCTCGCGAACCAAGGAGGACTCGCAATTGAGCCAAACGCACCTGTCGCAACCCATCTGCACGGCCCTGCAATTGGCCATTCTCGAACTCCTCAAGACCTGGGGGGTCGAGCCAACGGCCGTCGTGGGACACTCGTCGGGTGAAATGGGCGCTGCATTTGCGGCCGGAATTCTCTCGTTCGAGAGTGCCATGTACGCGGCATACTACCGAGGCCTGCACATGTCCAACGGGGCAGCCCAGGCTGGTCCCGATGCCATCGTGGGGGCGATGATGGCCGTTGGACTGGGCGAGTCCGAGGCTGCGGCTGAGCTGGCGCCCTACAAAGGCCGCGCCGTCATCGCGGCGGTCAACAGTCCGTCCAGCGTCACCTTGTCCGGTGACGAGGACGCCATCATCGAGGTCCAGAAGAGTTTGGAGGCTCGCAAGATCTTTGCCCGCCGGCTGCAAGTCGCCCAAGCGTTCCATTCCCACCACATGTTCCCACTCGCGCCCGCCTATGCGAAGGCCCTCAACGAATGCGCCGGCTTCTCCCCCCAACCATCGGACAAGGCGCGCATGTTCTCCAGTGTCACGGCGCGAGTGGCCGATGCCGAGCAGATGGGTGCCGAGTACTGGACCGCTAACATGACGGGCACGGTCCGATTCTCCGATGCGCTCGTGGGCATCCTGATCGACGATTCCGAGAACCAGAACGTGGACGTGCTGGTCGAGATTGGCCCCCATGCGGCGCTCAAGGGCCCAGCTCGGCAGGTGATGAAGAGCCTGAACATGGATCTGCCCTACTTTGCCTCCCTCACGCGCGGCACCCCCGACTACGAGGGCATCCTCGGGCTGGCCGGGCAGCTGTTCCAAGTTGGATATCCTGTTGACCTGGTGGCCGTCAATAGCGACGCCTATTTGACCGACTCTGGCATCGCCTGCACCGCACCCCGGGGACGTCGCCTCAAGGATCTGCCCAGCTATCCGTGGGATCACTCGGAGCGCTACTGGGCGGAAACGCGATTGATCCACAACCACCGGCTGCGCTCGCATCGGCACTCGCTGCTGGGCGCCAAAATGGCGGGCTCGATCGAGAACCATGTGCGGTGGCGCAATTACCTGCGCATCCGCGAGCTGCCGTGGCTTGCAGACCATGTCATCGACGGCAAGGTGCTTTTCCCTGCAGCCGGCTACATGAGCCTTGCATTCGAGGCGGTTGCGCGCGCCCGCGATGGTCTCAAAGCCACCGATGGCTTTGCCCTGCGGAATGTGTCCATCAAGTCGGCGTTGGTGCTGGATGACTCGGACATGGGCACCGAGCTGATTGTCGACATCCATCCCCAGGTCACCTCGGCCAAGTCACGCTCCGACACGTGGTATGAGTTCGAGATCTTCTCCTATGACAGCCTGTACAACTGCACCGAGCACTGCTCGGGTCTGGTCGCCGTCGAGGAACTCTCTGGAACGTCCGCCGCGCAGGATCGCGAAGGCCGGCTGAAGAGCAGCACGGCCTGGTCGCCGGTCAGTCGCTACTATCGCCATCTCAGCGACATCGGGCTCCAGTACGGCGACGAATTCCGGCTACTGAATGGCAGCATTGAGTCGGGGCCTGGGTTTGCCTGCGCCAGCCTCAGCTTCAGCCCGGAGAAATATGCCAACCAGCCCGCGGACGTGACCTTCGTGCACCCGACCATGCTGGACGCAACTTTCCACACCATCTTCCCGGCCTTGGAGCAGGTGTTGGGCCGTGACCTGGATGAGGCGTACATCCCGACCTTTGTCGAGAGCTGCCATATCTACCCGGAGATGCTTACCATCAAGGATGCCCAGGGGCCCCAGGAGGTGTGGGTGGACACCACGACGCACAAGTCAGGGTTCCGCTCGGCCATCAGCCACCTGAGCGTCGAGACCGCCGAGGGTCACCAGCCGCTGCTGTCTTTCTCAGGGCTGCGGGTGACCTCGCTGGGCAGTGGCGGTGACTCCAATGACCGTTCGCTGTTCTTCCGTGTCCGATGGCAGGCGGCCTTTGACCAACTTACTTCGGATTCATCGCTGCTGTCGCAGGCATCGCTTGCCGAGCTGCTCGACATGTTCGTCCACCAGCACCCGAATACCAAGATTCTCCATCTTACCTCTGGGGTCGAGGATACCGAGCAGGTGCTCCAGTCCCTGGGCGGCCCTAACCGGGAGCGACGCCGACTGAAGTCCCTGACTCCAATTGCAGGAGCCTCGGTGGCCTCTGGGGAAGACTGGGAGCAGCTGGCGGGCAAATGGCCTGGTCTTGTCACGCTCGACGAGCCCTCCGAGCAGGATTATGATCTCGTCCTGGTGACTGGCGCTAAGCAGAGTAGAGTTGTACCGTTCCTGAAGGAGGGTGGCCATGTCATTGCCTATTCCAACAGTGTCGCGGAGCCCGAGCTGGAGACTCTTTTCCAGACCCCAGCAGTCTCGGTCTGGAAAACCGCCACGAGCCCGGCTGGTGAGCCCAGCCCCAAGCCCCTGGTAATCGTGCATTCGTCGCCTCCCTCCAGCCGGACGGTCGATCTCATCTCCCGACTGGCCGCCACCATGAAGCATCGCCCAACATCCTGCGTCGGGTTTGGGGACCTGGCAAAGACCCCGATTGCAGATGCGGACGTGGTCGTTCTGGCCAGCTTGGACGGTCCTCTGTTCATGCAGCGAGACCAGAACGGCGAAACCACATTCGATGCCGCTCGGAACCTGCTCCTGCGCCCCAACCTCAACCTCGTGTGGCTCCTTGAAGGCGCCACCGACCAAGTAGCCGAGAACCCGCTGAACGCCATGATCATTGGTCTGGCTCGCGTGGCCCGCATGGAGAACGAGGGCTCGCGCATCGTGACCCTGGACCTTCCGGTGGACTGCACGGCCCAATCCGCAGTCCCCTTTGTCAACCAGCTCTTGGATCGTGAGGTCGCGGACGAGGAATGGTCCCTCCGCGACGGAGCCCTCTTCATCCCCCGTATCGAGGCCGATGATGGGCTGAACTCCAAGGTGCGCGGGGGTGTCAACTCGGGCGAGAAGATCGGGGCTTTCGGCAGCGAGCGTCCCATCAAGCTGACCATCGGTCAAGTGGGCCGGCTGGAGAGCCTGGTCTGGGAGGATGACGAGGAGATTCTGGATAAGGAGCTGTCCCCTGACGAGATCGAGATTGCAGTGAAGGCCTCGACGGTGAATGCCCGCGACGTTGCTGCGGCGACAGGCACCATCGACGACTTCCGTCTGGGCGATGAATGCGCCGGCCTGGTGCTGCGCGTCGGATCCCAGGTCGACCCGGCCAAATTCCAACCCGGCGACAAGGTGCTGGCCATCCGTCCTGGTCAGGGCGCTCATCGTTCTGTGGTCCGTAACCCTGCCTCGTGCTGCTTCCGACTGGGGCCCATGCCCTTCGAGGACGCGGCCGCCCTGCCCCAGATCTTGGTGACGCCCTACTACGCGCTCGTGGAGATTGCCCGCTTGCAGGCTGGCGAGAGTGTGCTGGTTCATGCTGCTGCCAGTGGAGTGGGCCAAATGGCCGTCCAGATTGCTCAGATGATTGGAGCCACTATCATCGCCACGTCTGGGACCGACGCCGAGCGGGAGCTGCTGGTGACTCGCTATGGTCTCCCTCAAGAAAAGATCTTCTCGTCGCGCGACATCAGCTTCGTGGAAGGGGTTCAGAAGGCCACGGGCGGCCGGGGAGTCGACGTGGTCCTGAACAGCCTGTCCGGCAAGCTCCTCCACGGATCCTGGAGCTGCGTGGCGGCATTCGGTCGGTTTATTGAAATCGGCAAGCAGGATATCAATGAGAATGCCATGATCGAGATGGCTCCCTTCCAGCGCAACGTGCTCTTTGCCTCGGTGGACCTGGTGACTTTGTATGCCACCAACCAAGCCCTAGGTGCCCGGCTATTCCAAGAGGTCTGCGATCTATGCCACGTCGGCAAGCTGGGAATGCCCGAGACCGTTCTGGGGGTGTCTTACTCCGAGGCCCCCCAGGCATTCCGCATTGTCCAGAGCGAGGGCCACATCGGACAGGTGGTGCTGGTGGCCAACGACGAGACGCAGGTGCCTATCCGGCCGCCCACCTGGAACCGACGCGCGAACCAATTCAGCGCCGACAAGACGTACCTGCTGGCAGGCGGTCTCGGTGGTCTGGGACGCACACTGGCCGAGTGGATGTTGCAGCGCAACGCCAAGAACCTCGTCTTCCTGTCGCGATCGGGAGAGACTCGTGAGGAGGCCAAGTCTACCGTTTCCTGGCTGCGGGCGCATGGGATCCAAGTGACAGTGTACAAGGGCGATGTGGCCAACCTGGCCGATGTCGAGGCGTGTGTGAGCGCGATCCCCAACCTGGGGGGTGTCTTCCACGCCGCCATGGTTCTGGCCGATGCGGCCTTGGAGAATATGACTTATGCGCAGTGGCACCAGTGCGTGCAGCCCAAGGTGGTTGGCGCATACAACCTCCATCAGGCGACCAAAAACCTCCCCTCCTTGGACTTTTTCGTTGCTTTCTCCTCCGTTTCGGCTTGCTTTGGTACCAAGTCGCAGGGCAACTACGCGGCAGCCAACACGTACATCGATGCCCTAGTCCGCCACCGGCGCCAGATCGGCCTTCCCGGCTCGACGATGAACTGCGGGCGTATTACGGGCATTGGTGTCGCAGCAGAAGCGGCCTCGCTGGAACGGTTCATGGAGCAGGAGGGCTTCGACGGTGTCAACGGACAGGAGCTGTTGCAGCAGGTCGAGGAGGCTGTCTTTTCCGACCAGACGTCCACCGTCTCGTCTCGGGGCGTCGATCTGTATCAAACCGTGACGGGCGTCATTCTCACGCGCGACGACGTGTACTGGGCGGCTCACTCGCTCTTCAAGAACCTGTACCAGAACCACGACTTCGACCGCCGGTCCGGTCAGAAGCCGGGCGAGGTCAGCCTGCCGGTGCTGTTCGCGCAGGTCACTGACCCGGAGCAGCGGGCCTCGTTGCTGCTGGAGCGATTTGTCGAGAAGCTGGCCGTATCTCTCGGCGTGCCCAAGGAATCGCCCAAGCCAGCCGATCCCATCTACGGTCTGGATTCCCTGCTGGCCGTGGACCTGCGAAACTGGTTTACCAAAACTCTGGGGGTCGATATCGCCTTGTTTGACGTGATGGGGGCTCCCTCCATCCGCTCGCTGATTGACAAGGCCGTGACCCTGTACAAGGATCAAGAGCTGAAGAGCGGCAAGCCCACGCCACAGAAGGCCAGCGGTGCCTCTGCTCCTACCGGACCTTCGTCCGAGGGTGCCGCAACCCTTGAGATCCCCAAGGCCGACATGACGCAGCCCCTTCCCTTGTCGACCTTCCAGAACCGGCTCTGGTTCTCGCACAGCTTTGCCCAAGACAAGTCCTTCCTTAATATCCCGGTTGTCATGCATCTGCGTGGCACGCCAGATCTCTCTCTTCTGCGGCAGACTCTTCAGGAGCTGCAAGCCCGGAATCCTATCCTGCGCACAGCCTACCAGGAGGGTGACGACTTTGCCGAGCAAACCATCATCGACGCGACTGGATTCGTCATCAAATTCCGGGACGTTTCGGCCAATGCAAACCCCAGCGAGGCCCTCCAGACCCTGGTCTCGACGCTGAAGCGCAAAGAGTTGGACATTGAAGTCGGCGAGCTGATCGACGCCACGCTCGTCAAGATGACCCCCGAGAACTACGCGCTGGTGCTCATCATGCATCACATCTGCACTGACCGGGGCAACACCCAGCCTCTTCTTACGCAGATCACCACCTTGTACGACACCCTCCGCAGTGGACGTAGCTTGTCGGCCATCCCCGCCCCCAAGGTCAACTACGCCGACTTCACCCTCTGGCACAACCAGCTGCTCTCGTCTGACTCGATTGTCCCCCATGTCGACTACTGGCGGCAGACCCTGGCCGGCATGCCGACGGCGAGCCAGCTGCTCCCCTTCGCCAAAGCCGAGCGCCCCTCGTGGGATGATTACTCGCGGGCCACCATCACGGCCCAGCTGGAAGCCACGCAGCTCAAGCGTATTAAGCGGATCTGCTCACAGGCCAAGAGCAGTCCATTCCAGTTCCTGTTTAGCGCTTTCCGGGCCTTCCTCTACCGCTACACGGCGGATAAGGACCTGACCATCTTGATGGTGGATGGCAACCGGCCCCATGCCGAATTCAATGACCTGCTGGGTTTCTTCGTCAACATGACCCCCATTCGATGTCAGGATGCCTGCGATGGCACCTTTGAGGATCTTCTCAAAATCATGAGCGGTCGCATTCTCGAGGGCATGTCCCACAGCGTGGTGCCCTTCGACGTGATTGTCAGCGAGACCAAGGTGGCTCGTAGTGCCGGACACTTCCCCTTGGGTCAAGTCATGGTCAACTACCAGCAACCCGAGGGCCAGGCCGTCTACCAGGCAGGCGACTTTGCCCTGCACAAGCTCGAGGCGGAGAACATGCCGTCCGGCTGCGAATTGAGTCTAGAGGCGCGCGAGGATTCCGACAATGTGCTCCAGCTGCAGCTCGAGTTCTCGACCACGCTGTATGGCGAGCAGGACATGCGCGGGTTCTTTGGCAACTTCCAGACCTTCCTGAGCTCCGTCATCAAGGATCACCGACAGCCGATCTCGACTGTCCCCGTCGCGGGTTCGATGGAGATGGACCGGTTGGGCGTCCACTTCTGGAACCACCAATTGAAGCCTCATCCCTGGGACAATACCACGATCGTCGAGCGGGTTCTGGGCTTCGCCGAGTCCCAGCCAGATGTCATTGCCATTGCCACCTCCGAGGGCGAGACCATCACCTACCGGGATCTCGTCTTCGCGAGTCGCCGACTGGCCTTTTCGCTGCAGGATGCTGGCGTCCGCCATGGTCAGTACATTGGCATCCTTGCCGATCCGGGCATTCCCCTGGTGGTCAGCATGCTCGGCGCCCTGTTCAACCGCTGCGGATACCTCCCCATGGACCCGACCATGGCCGTCGGCCGTCTGTCTTTCATTACGGATGACTCCCAGATGGGGCTGCTGCTCTTTGATGAGGCGTCTCGCGTCCTGGCCTCCCAAGTCCGGGCCCAGAGCAAGTCCCCTTACGGCCTTCTGAGCATCCGCGATGCCACGGCGTCTTGTGTCCTGGCCGATGTGCATCCCTCCCTCCGGAGTGACCCGTGCTACATGCTGTACACCTCGGTAAGTGTGCCCCTATTCCTCCTGGTAATGACTATAACTAACCGCTGGGCACTCACTATGATGTAGGGAAGCACCGGTATCCCCAAGGGCGTGCGACTCTCGCAGAGCAACGTCCATGAGATGCTGGCCTCGATGCAGCAGCACTTCAACTTCAGCCCCCGCGACCGGTTCCTGCACCAGATCTCGCCCTCGTTCGACCTATCAGTGGTGGAGCTGTGGTCCTCCCTGACAGCTGGTGCTCGTCTCTGCATTGCCACCAAGGCCACGCGGCGCAACCCTATGCTGCTGGGCGACTACATGCGCCAGGAGTCCGTGACGGTCAGCTACTTCACCCCGACCCAGTTTGCTCTGGTCCTCGAGCACAACGGGGCCGCCCTGGTCGCATGTCCCGAGTACCGCATCGCGCTGCTGTGTGGCGAGCGGCTGCCCGCGCGCCTGGCGGATGCCTTCCAGCGACTGGGCACGCAGGCGACGCTATACAACTGCTGGGGGCCCACCGAGGCCGTGGTGCAGACCACCATCCACGCCGTCGAGGGTCCCATCGATGATCAGCTCAACATTCCCATCGGCTTTGCCCTGGGTAACTGCCGGCATTACATTGTCGACGACAACATGAACCCCTTGCCCCCCGGCTTCATTGGAGAGCTCTGCATTGGCGGTCCTCAGGTGGCTCGTGGATACTGGAACCGGCCTGAGGTGAACCGCAAGCAGTTTGTGCGCAACCCCTTCTGCTACGCCGAGGATGAAGACCGTGGATGGACCATGTTGTTCCGCACCGGTGACCGCGCCCGGTTCCTCCCCGATGGCCAGCTGGAGTTCTTGGGGCGGATCTCCGGCGACAAACAGGTCAAGCTTCGTGGCTTCCGCATCGATCTCGGCGAGGTCGAATACGTTATGCATCGCGAGTCCTTCACTCCTGACGGCCAGGGCATCGTCGACCTGGCCGTCGTAGCCCGTTCGGTCGAGGATGATCCGGAATCACTCACGGACGACCGCCAGCTGGTTGCCTTTGTCGTGCCCAAGAAGCCGCTGAAGACGGCGGCCGAGAAGAAGGAGTACGCCTTGCTGCTGCAGGACCGGGCCAAGTTCTCGCTGAATGAATACATGCTTCCTAATGCGTACCAGTTCCTCGATGCCCTACCAACCACCACCAGTGGCAAAACCGATCGGCGTGGCCTTCTCACCGTCCCGGTCGAGCTGACCCACCCGACGCAGGTGTCTGTCAAGTCAACCTCGGATGAGGCTTCCTCTCAAGACGTCGAGGGCGCCGCCCCGAAAGACGCACGTCCGGACACCCTCGAGGCGGTTCGTCGAGCCTGGCAGGCCGTGCTGAAACTGGATGGACTCCCCGAACCCACCGGCAACTTCTTCGACATGGGCGGTCAGAGTCTCCTTTTCCTCCGTCTACAGGGCAAGCTAAAGAAGCAATTCAAGGTGGCCCTCAGTCTACAGGATATGATCCAGAACCCTACCCCCAAGCATGTGGCCGAGTTGGTTGACCGACTCACCGGTGGTGGAACCTCCAACAGCACCACGACGACCACCCCCGACACCAACGACAAGAAGACCATCCGGAGCCAGAATGCCGAGCGTGTTGACTGGGTGGCTGAAACGACCCTGCCCATGGATTGTCGCTTTCATCCCTCCGAGTCCAACCCCCCAGCAGCCGTGACCAACATCCTGCTCACCGGCGCGGATGGCTTCACGGGCATCCATCTCCTAGCCAATCTCCTCACCACGCGTCCCGGCGTCACCGTCTACGTACTGGGCACCTACGCTCCACTGGACCACGGACAGATCTTCCAGAAACTGATGGAATTCAAGCTAGTCAATGGCAGCCTCACCCCGGAGCGAATCCTGACGGGCATCCAAGTCGTGCCCGGGTTCCTGGCCAACGAAACCCACTTTGGCCTGCCCACCGGAGACTTCAAGCGCCTGGCCACCTCGATCCACGCCGTCTACCATCTCGTGTCGGAGGTATCCCTCCTCAAGACCTACCGGGACCTCAAACACATCAACACCACCTCGACTCTCACCCTCATCGAGCTGGCCAACCTCGGCGGCCAGGGCAGTCGCATCCACTACCTGTCCACCTGGAGTGTTCCCCATCTGCAATCCTGGGATCAGTCGCACCGCAACCTCTCCGGCATCCAAGTCAACGAAATGAGCCCCATCCACTTCTCCCCTCCTGCGACAGTCGACAACGGCTATTTCAAGACCCGTTGGGCCACCGAGATGCTCCTCACTCGCGCCGCGGCTCGCGGGTTCCCAGTAACCATCTACCGCTCGTCCGCCATCTCCGGCAACACAGTCACTGGCGTTGCTTCCTCCGATCAGGACATCGTGCGCGGTATGGTCATGGACATGGTTCGCCACGGAGTCGTTCCCCAAGCCGGCACTGCCTCCGACCCCTTCGTGATCGACTTCATCCCGGTCAACTACCTCTCCGAAGCACTAGGCCACCTGACCCTCGCCCAAGACACCGGCCGACAATCCGGGCTGGAGGTCCTCCACATCACCAATCCCAAGCCCTTACCTCTCGACCAACTACCCCAATTGACAAGCGCCATCCGCGGTGACAACCAGACCGGCCGTTCCGTGACCGTGGAGCAGTGGCTCGAAGCCCTGGAACAGGCAGCCGGCGAAGACGAGCAGCTGCGACTGGAGACGCTGCGCGATTACTTCCTAAATGGACACAACATGTTTGCGTTGGACTGCCGCAAGGCGAATGCCCTCTTGGCGGAAGTGAAGGATCTGGTGGAATGTCCCCCGGTGGATGAGAAGTATTTGCGCGAGTTGTGGACGGGGACGGCGTGAGATGTAATTAGCGATGATTTGATGGGTTGGGGGCTGCTTTTGTGGCCCGCTCGCTGATTAGGGCATGTTTTTGATAGAATGCATGTCTGTCTCTGCTTATGCGATAGAATCTAATGAATGCCAAGATTGATGATATTAAAGAATTTGGTATGAATTGTAGAATAGTAGGCACGTAAATTTTGGGCGATTAGGCTGGCATCATTAAGCCCTCATGGGATGTTTTCGGCACGTAGCTACATTGAAGCTAAACATACGGTGGAATACCGGAGTAGCAGCCGCGGAATCAGAGATGTCTTTGTCTCACCTGCTTTCAGGTTCCCGATGTTTCATTCCGTGGGTTCCGCATCATGTCAATGGTTGACTTGGAAAAAAACAAGTTGCGATGTGGCTGGCTGCCGGGCCATATGTATCCTCTTATGGTAATCCGAGGCCCTTTCCATGGCCGTATCCCTCTGATGTTGCCCGACGGTCCGAATCGACCAGCCGAAGCCAGACGAGACTTTGGGGATCCTCTGGGGCCCGATCCGAGACAAAAACCGGGGCATCCGAGCCCTCGTTGTAACCCTACTCCATCCACGCGGGCCAAATGCGGAAAGTAGCTGCTGCCCATGAATTCTTTCCTGACGCCATGACTGAACCGTAATTAAGCATAAATTCTGGTGTTAACAACCGGTCTTTTGAAAAGCTTAGCTGAACTATTTTCCACCCCCTGGTACGGGCAACCTGACTGGCGGCTGAACTCCGCGGATATTTCTTCAAGCTGACCATGACCAGATGTGACCTTCATCACCGATGACGGTCTTGAGTCGTGAGGCTGGTCTAGTGTTGTCCACTCTCCCTGACGCTCCCACTGGCCTATACTGCAATATGGTAGGGGAAACAATGGCTCGGATACGACGCTCTGCTTGCGGTGGTGCGTCATCGAGCCCTATACTGCCCTCAGTATCTTGGAGGTCGAGTCCACCAGGATACATATATAGATGCGGATGAGAAGACCATTGCGTTCCCAGTCTCATCTCCATCCAGCGCACGCCTTCCAAGATGTTGTCCCATCTCCGGTCCGTCGCCCTCATCTCGCTCTTCCTGGGTTCGGCGGTCTCCACGCCGTTTGTCTACCACCGGCGCCCGCAATTCCAGCAAGTTCTGGGCCCGGAGACGAACAAGAACCCGTCTATCCCCACGGAGCCGTATGACTACGTGGTGGTTGGAGGAGGCGTGACCGGCCTGATCGCGGCCGCCCGTCTGGCCGAGGCGTCCTACACTGTGGCCGTCATTGAACGGGGCAACTTTTATGAGGAGATGACAGGCAACCTGAGTGAGGTGCCGGGTTACACCGAGCTGTTCGACAACAGCAAGACTCCTCCCCGGGACGAAGTGGAGCATTGGTGGGAGGTGCCTGGCACTCCGGTAGGCAGTTGCCCTGATTGGGTCCACTCTCAATTATTAACTCTGTGGACAGGAAACCAATAACCGTGACCTGAACTTTACCGGTGGCAAGATGGTTAGTCCAATCGTACTATCGGTGGTGTCTTGAGTCCTCACTGATAATACGTCTCCCCTTCATAGATTGGCGGCAGCCATGCCTTCTCCTACTTTGGCTACCTCCACCCTACCGTCGGGGCCATGCAGAAATGGGCCGATGATGTTGGCGATCAATCCTGGACTTATCCCAACACCAAGAAGTATTTCGACCAATCCACCTTCTATACACCCCCCAATGCAACCACTCGCTTTGCGAATGCCACCCCTGAATATGACCCTAGCCTGAAAGGCAATGGCCCCCTGGAGATCACTTGGCCACGATGGGCGCACCCATTCAGCACCTGGATTGCCAAAGCCTTTGATGCTTTGGGTGTGTCCCATACCCTGGGTTACGTGACTGGCGAGCTCCTAGGGTCCAGTTGGATTTTGGACACGATCAACAGCACCGACGGCACCCGTGCCACCACCTGGACGGCCTATATCAAGGACAAGCCCGTGCAGAAGAAGATCGATATCTTTACTTCCACGCTCGCGGGGAAGATTGTCTTCGATGGGACGAAGGCGACTGGGGTGGACGTCACCCGGGATCTGCCCAACCAGGAGACAGAACAGTTCAACATCAATGCCAAGCATGAGGTGGTCCTGGCAGGCGGAGGCATTCTCTCCCCGCAACTTCTGATGGTCTCCGGCGTCGGACCAGCCGACCAGCTGGAGGCATTGAATATCCCCGTGGTTTTGGACCACTCGCGGATCGGCCAAAACATGCACGACCACATCGTCTTTGGAGTCACCTACAAAGTCAAGGTCCCCACCTCGTCCATCCTGCTGGATGATGCGACGCGGTGGCACCATGAGGGCTTGTTCAAGGAGAATGTCACCGGCATGCTGGTCAACCCGGGGCCCGATTACGGTGCAATCGTGGATATCCCCTCCGATCTCCGGAACTTCACCCAGGAAGTTAAGCAGGGTATGTATTCCTCCTTCCCTCATCTTCCCCGCTGTCCGGCCGAATACACAATGAAGACTAACCGGACCCCTCGATAGACCTGGCCGCCTTGCCCAAGGACTGGCCTGAACTGATCATCGTCGGATTCCCCCTCGGCCACGACTGGCCCAGCGATGGCAACTACGCCACCCTGATGGGCATTCCCATGACGGCCAAGTCGACCGGATCCATCGCCCTGAAGTCCGGGAGCATGGTCGACAAGCCAAAGGTGATCCCGAACTGGCTCACTAGCCAGACAGACCTGCAAGTCTCGATCGCATCCCTCAAGTACATGCGTCGGGTCTTCGAAAACCCTGCTATGGGTGAGATCCTTGCCAGTGATGAGATTTCTCCGGGCATTGAGGCCGTCACCTGGGATGAGTTGGAGGATGCCCTCAAGGGCGGGTTCCGCTCGATGCACCACCCGGCTGCCACGCTGCGTATGGGTCGAGATGGTGATCCTGACGCGGTGACAGACAGCCGAGGCAAGGTGAGAGGATTGGACAACGGTATGTCGCAGACCTCCCCAATCAATGGTAGATGTAGACTAATCTTTCTGTCTTCCCAGTGAGAGTCGTCGATCCTTCGGCATTCCCTTTCTTGCCCCCGGGCTTGCCGCTGGCTCCTGCTTGTATGTTTTCCAGTCTTCATTTCTGATTTATAAGAGACCATACTAATAGAAACAGTCATGTTCGCTGAAAAGATCACCGATAACATTATCAGCGATCGCAAGGCCAAGGGCCGCCATGGTAAGGATCGCACGGATCTGTAGATGAGATCTGAAGCGGGAACAAGAATGAGAACGTGGTGATGGACATTACCAGGCTGCTTTGTACCATGGAACTTATGACATTCAAGAACCAATGACTACCCAGCTAAGGTTTTTGATTGAATATGCAAACCGATGCACTTTCTTCACAGCCCTTGGTGGATGTGACCTGTTTTGGTACCCAAAGAAAAAGAAGACACTGGCATATTCTAGCACCTTTGAATAATCATAATATCTACATAAAATTAATCCTTCTTTTGGAATAAAACATGTTCTGAATCAGGCAACCCGTTCACGTCTGACAAAACAAAAATAAGCATGCACTGGTCGCTTCCGCCAACTCCCGGGATGGCCAATCCGATGCTCTTATCCAGACTCTACTCGCCTCGCACTTCTCTGAGAGGTCACACCTGGACCGACATTGCTAAGCATGTGATGCACAGATCCAATGGCGGAAATAGCGCATAAATCCCCAGGCAGCAGGCAAAGATAGACTTTACACTAGCCCTGCACCGACCAAATCTGACATGCTGACGCTTAGAAATCCACCATCTCACCGTAATCAACTCGGTCAATCCCGGTCCTGTATCGTAAGAAAGAGACGTATATAGACGCAACAAATCCCAGCCTCCTATATCTAAAATCACTCCAAGTCCATTCTACCAGCTTACATCCAACCCACCCAGCACAACCATGACCGTCCCCCAACCCCAAGCCCATGCCCCCAACACCCTCCGCCCTCCCAACCGCTTCATCACAGAACACACCCCCGCCGGCCTCGCCATCTTCAACTCCGACATCCCCCCAACCACTCCCGCCCAAACCATCCCCACAGGCGACACCTTATACCTCAACTACGCCACCAACCAATTCCCCCTCGACCTTCACCAAGACCTACCAACCTATCAACACTTCATGACCAATCCCCCAGGATTTACCATCCCCGGCGGCACAGTGCTTTGTACTATAGACTTGGCTCCTGGGAGTACCAGCCCGTTGCACCGCACGCGGTCACTGGACTATGCCGTTGTGGTTGAAGGAAGTGTGGAGTTGAAGCTGGATAGTGGGGAAGTGAGGACGCTGCAGCGTGGGGATGTTGTTGTTCAGCGGGGGACGAAGCATCAGTGGCGGAATGTTAGTGAGGTGCAGTGGGCGAGGGTTCTTTTTGTGGTGCAGGAGTCGAAGGCTGTGGTGGTTAATGGGGAGGTGTTGGGGGAGGAGGTTGAGGGTTAGGGTGGGTGGTGATTAGGTATCGAATTTCTAGGGCTGTTGAGCCTAGTTTGTGTCGACAAAGAATAGATAACCTCAATCATCTGAAAGAAAGAAGCTACCGTTAGCAATAGTACTTCATGATGGTAACAATATGATCGATGTGATATATATACGAGAGGGGATATTTAGAGAACGGTAATAGATTTCGAAGTCCTTGTACGAAGCATTGAGAATAATCTCAACAGAAATATAAATTCGGTAACCAGGATTATCCAAGGCCGAGAGCAAGACTAGACTTCTAGTGAGTACAAAAGAGCATTGACAAGAAAGCAGCACGATTCATAGTCATCAATCAGAATCCCCACAGCACGACCTGCCGTTCGACTCATGCTTGATCCCAGATAGCACACCACACCCCCACTCACAGTCCAACAGTATCCATCAGCCTACATCGGTACACCGTTCGAGCCGCAACGGTTTCCATTGTCGCAGAGAATGCAGCAGCGTTTGGTAATCCAGATTTCCTATGTCACGGAATATCAGAAATTTGATCCGCGGAACATATCGTTCGAAGCCTTACATCACCAATCTGCTCAACAGTACCATCCACAACAGCACCATCAGCCACAGGGGCAGCAATCACAGGCATAATAGCTGAGAGGCAGAGGAGGGCAATGGCAGAGAAGCGCATGGTGATTTTGTTGATCCAGAGTAATCTGTAGGAGTGAAGTTTGTTGCTGTGGATGATAACATACTTTCCGGTGACTGCACTCTTCATTTATACCTTGAATATTGTCTACCATCGACAACCACGGAGAGACATCGCGCTTGGCATGTCTCGGACTTGACATCTATAAAATGCTGGTTTCACCGGTTGTGGGTACCTTTAATCGGAACCCACCAATGAAAAAGGGTTAAACAACTCAAGGTGCGGATCAGATAAGATAAACTGGGCATCTTGGCGGGGATTTCGACCCGGGTTAAATCCCGCATTTTTCTTCGCACAATTCTGCCCCGGTTCCGTCCTTTATTTGTTTTTGATCACCTGGGATATGGGGAAGACTCAATTGGAGAGGCTGACATCCTAGTATACAAGGCTGTTGGTGTAGGTGATGCTAGTATGGTAGAGGAGAGGGAAGTGCCCTTGGAATTTCAATTTTGGGAGACTTTCTACTCGATCCCTTATTGTCCCGCCCCTTCCAAGGCGATAGGCACGGACATTGCTCGGGCAATTGATAAACCTTGGCATAATCCCGGTCTTAATGTATGTAGATCGTTATGTCTGGAGTGGAGAAGGCATAGTGAGGATTTGCATGGAGGATGAGACCGGACGGACAGTCGCCGAATGGATGACATCATGCCAATATATCCGGTGTCTCCCGTCTCCCATGCCAAGGGTCTCTCCCGCAGGGCTATGTTGATTGAAAAGAGAACTAATGTGGGAGTACTGCCCAATTGCTACTTCTCAGCAGGAAGTCGCTAACATGATTCTAACTCGGCTTAGTTCCAACATTCGTTATTTTAACCAGTCAACTTAACACTCACACATGACTATTCCCCCACAGACGGCCAACCAACCAAACCCTCCCGCCGACAAACCTCCCGAAACGACTCCAACCTCGTCAATCGCTGCACATAAAGCTCAAGATACTGCCAGCTAGTCGCCGGCCGAGGCATGTCTCGGGCCCACCGCATCAACATCACAGCCAGAAAATCCGCCGTTGTGAGTTTTGTCCCGACCAGATAGTGCTCCTTCGCCTCATGCTCAGGTGCCTCTAACTGCGCATTTAGCCGATCCCAAGCACTCTCAATTCGGCGCCGAGCCAGATCGCGCACCGCAGCCGCCCCGTCCGCCAAGCCGTCGGTGTCTGCATAAAACCAATCGCGCATGGCCGGGAGGAGCGTGTTGGCTAGATAAATCATTGTTTCTAGCCACATGCCACGCTCAGGAGCATTTATTGCTGGCATTAGCCCCCGGTCGAGGTGGCGCTCTGCCAGGAGCATCAACAGGGCCGTTGATTCGCAGCGGGGCTCTCCATCAATGACCAGGGTCGGGACGCGTCCTGTCGGGTTTAACTGTCGATATGCGGCAGTGTGCTGTGCGCCTGCTGCGAGGTCGACTGGGATTGCCTGGAAGGGGAGATTGGCTTCGATTAATATCCAGTGGACGGCGAGGCTGGCCGTTCCGGGGGCGTAGTAGAGGGTATATTGGTGATTCATGGCGCTGGTATCTAGTTAGTGGGGAATTCAGTTGGGATATTATGCTAGAACCGTTTGGAGCTATACCTTGTGAATTATATGAACTGTGAAAAATTAGGTCTTCTGGTGTTGATGTTGGTGTGGGTAGATATTTATCCGTGACTCATATTCGGTCACGTGATGTGGATATACGGTGAATGGTGAGTTGAAGAGTCTCCTAGGTATGCATCTGTTGATCAGTATTGGACATACGGGGCTTTAGCTATACTTACACATATGCGGGTATCTTATGCGGCCGGGGAATTGACTAGGTGTGCAAATTCGGTGTCATACTCATCACATATATATGTATCTGATCTCGATAGCAGATTATTGCAGAATATTATCTTGGCAATTTGAATATCAAGCTATTTATAAAAGGGCAGAATGATCTGCAAACATATGCCGAAAGCACTCAGGCACGCTCTAGGCTGCAATCCGTCCTTCGCCAACCAAAACAGAGGTGCCCTGAAGCAAAACCTCTGCAATGTTTTTCCCATCCTCGGTCCGAGAAACAGTGACATAAATATCATTTCGTCTTCCAATCTCAACTCCCTGAATAATGTGATATTGGAAAGGCCCCCTTCCCTTCTCCTTTGGTTCTGTCAAAGCTAGATAGCAAGCAAGTGCACTGGAAGCGCTGCCCGTCCCATGATCCTCCCACGAGACGAACATCCTTGTTCTCAACTGTCTGCAACCCTGGTCATATTTTCCAAGGTCTACAAAATATTTTGTCCTAATAATACCAACACTTCATCTTTCATCCAAGTTCTCTGGGTTGACACAATCCTTCAGCAGTCCTCCAGACATACTTCCCAAAGTCTCGACGTCGCGGAGCTCCGCTAGGACAAACGAAAGCCCTTTTGTAATGGAGACGGCCGGAGAGGCATCGAATTCCGTCACGTTGGACGAAATACACGTCTGGTGCAGATGAGAATAGTCAGTCGAGAATTGGTGCCTTTCTAGGATCGCATCTATATTTCCTTAGTGTTAGGTTAGTATTGGGTGTGGGGAAGAGGGCTTCCGTCATTTCAGTCGTCCTTGAGTCAATTGTATTATCTCTTTTGTAACGACTCCTGCAGATTGCTTTATAAGAAGTCTTATAAGAAATTGGGAGCCAAAACTTTTACAAATCCAAAATATTATATTCCAGTTGAGATTATTTATATAGCTTTAGAGTCAGTATAAAAATATTATTGGGAACCATTGTTCTATCTCACGTGAGCCAGTCTACTGATTAACTGGCTATTCCAACAAAAGCTCGAGCACGACTTCATCAAAAATAGATCTGGTTAGTTGGTTAGGCCTGCAGTGGCTGAGCCCCAACTGTGGCTCAGGATTAGTGCCTAGTAGTCCTTCGCTTATAAAAGTTACGCGGCGCGGAGCTAGCGGGTACCTGCTGAATATTACATTCTTCCGGCTAGTACATGAAGTCTACACATATACAATTGCAAAGGATGGAAAACTGTTATTGAAATACCAAAATCAAGTATCCAGACGAAGCGGCAGATGTATCCAAGGTCTAGGCAGAGGAGTATAATTTAAATCTGTTATAGATACGCATTTGCTCGAGTCATTCGATTGGCCAACGGTTTTGGCCGGCAAGGCCGATTGTCGACTTATCCAGATACGTGGTGTTGGGCTGAACTGACTGCCGCGAGTGGATCCACGGGATCGGAGAACAACAAATCTCCCCAAATCTCAGCCAGCCACTTGGGCCAGCACAGCGGTGTAGAGTATCCTTTGTTGCTTTGCTAGGATTTGGGGGGGTCCACTTGTATTGACATGGTGGCTACGAGAGTGTCAAGTTGTCGGGGATAACGATGGGTTATTCGCCCGCTGCTCGGTTGAGATATCCACATTGAGATGGAAATGGGGCTCCGTGACGCGCAAAATTGGCTAATCCTTCTGTGGTTCATGCTGTTGGCTTTAAGGTTCGCACTACACCCCAACTACTGCCATTCATGGCTAGCTTATAGGTAAACATAGGCATCAGATGATTCCACTGGTTTAATATCTTCGGCAGCGCGATCTAGACTGGGCATCCAAAACGAATATCTATCTTTGTATAATAAACTAGAGGGTCGCGGCTGGCTCTTTTTAATCCCCACGCCTCCCCATTGCTTTGTCTTCTCAATTCTTTCTTTCTTCTTCTTCTTTCAGCGTCATGGTTGCATGATTCATGTTATAGTATACTAACAGAACGTCGACTTCCCATTATTTACTATTCTCTCATTCACCGATACAAGTGTTCTATCAATATTCTTGTCAGCAACGACTAACATGGAGGAGGGTCCGGCAGAAATGGCCGGATACACCCCTCTAGATGTCAACATCCCCCCGGTACCTACGACTCAGGTTCTGACCAATCTTCACTGGGAAACCCTGCTGGCTCTGGCGGACACGGTGATCCCATCTATCCGTGCTCGTGGCCATGATGTGGATGTTTCCTCAACCACACATCAAACCGTTACCGAAACTCAACTAGAATCTGCTACCTCCAGACTCACGGCCACCATCACCCAAACAACCCCCCAAGCAGCAGAGGTAGCCCGGGCGTATCTGCAGGAGAGTGCGTCGTCTCTTCCGGGATTCCGTGAGGGCCTCCAGCGCCTGATTGCCGACTACGTCCATCATGAAGGCCAGAACGGGCTGCGCTTCATCCTCACCGTTCTGAAGTAGGCTGACTGGGAACGGATGCATGCACGTCTTTCGCTAACTATCTCTCGTTGCTTCAGCACCCGAACCGGATCCCTTCTTCTGACTGGGTCGACCACCCCCATCCAGAACCAACCCCTGGCAGTACGCGAGCAGATCTTCTCCGGATGGGCCTCGTCGCGATTAAGCCCCATCCGCCTCATCCACCGGTCTCTATCCGCAATGTTCAAAACCACCTGGGTGGTGTCCAGCCCGACCCTGCCAGTCGCGCTGGGATTTCCGCGCGTCCCCGTCCATGGGAAGTACGCGCCGGGCTGCTGGGAGTACGAGTTCCTGCAATTTCCTCCGGGTGATCATGATGAAAAGGGCAAGGAGCAGCCGGAAATCCTTGAAACCGACGTGGTGATTATTGGCAGTGGCTGCGGCGGTGCAGTGGCGGCGAAGAACCTGGCCGAAGGGGGCCACCGCGTGCTGGTCGTTGAAAAGTCCTACCACTACCCCTCGCAGTACTTTCCTATGGACGTTCGGACCGCCCCGGTGAGTCTGTTCGAGGGCGGGGCATCGATTCTCACCGATGACGCCTCGTTGGCCATCTTCGCCGGCTCGACCTGGGGCGGAGGCGGCACCATCAACTGGTCAGCGGCACTGCAGACGCAGGCCTTCGTCCGCAAGGAGTGGGCGGACGAATCTGGTTTACCCTTTTTTACCTCGGCCGCGTTTCAGCGCTCGCTGGATCGGGTCAGTGCTCGCATGGGAGTCAGCGCCGCGCACATCCGGCACAATCGCCAGAACCGCGATCTCCTCGAGGGGGCCCGCAAACTCGGCTATGCCGCCGAGGCGGTGCCGCAGAATACCGGCGGCGAGGAACACTACTGTGGGTATTGTACCCTGGGCTGCTCAGCGGCGGGCAAGAAGGGTCCTACGGAAACTTGGCTGGCGGATGCGGCCAAGGCGGGTGCGGTCTTTGTCGAAGGCTTCAAGGCGGATAAAGTCACTTTCACGACTACGGACAGAGAACGAATCGCTACGGGGGTGGAGGGGACTTGGACCTCGCGGAACGCGTACCTGGCCCGGGGCCAGGGAGATGATGCGATCACCCGGAAGGTGGTGATTAAAGCGAAGAAAGTGATTGTGTCCTGCGGGACCCTGAACAGCCCTCTTCTGCTTCTCCGCAGTGGGTTGCAGAATTGGCATATCGGTCGAAATCTTCATCTCCATCCAGGTAAGGCATTATACCCGTCGCGTTGTATTTGAGAAAGAAAGAGATGTTTACTAAGTTTACTCCTCGGTAGTCCTCTTTGGAGCGGCCGTCTTTGGCGAAGAGATTCGACCCTGGGAGGGCTCGGCCCTAACCGCTGTCGTCAAGGAGTTCGAGAATCTCGATGGCCGGGGTCACGGTGCGAAGATCGAAACCACGGTCACTCTGCCGCCCTTCTTCCTACCCATATTCCCCTGGCGAGGTGGCCTCGAGTACAAATTGTTTTGTGCCAAACTAAGCGCCATGACCAGTTTTATTGCCATCACCCGTGACCGTGATTCCGGGCGCGTCTATCCGGATCCCGTCGATGGACGGCTTCGCGTGGACTACACCCCTTCTGCATTTGATCGAAACAGTGCCATGGAAGCATTGATTGCTAGTGCGAAGATTGCTTATATCTCGGGTGCCAAGGAATTCCACGTTTCGTATGCGGATATGCCACCGTTCTGTCGATCGGAAGACCAAGCTTCATCTCATGATCTCACGGAATCAGATGAAGGAATCAACAATCCGGAGTTTCAGAAATGGATCACTCAATTCCGACAGAGCTCGCCTCTCGATGTCGAGAAAGCGGGCTATGCTAGTGCCCACCAGATGGGAACCTGTCGCATGGCGAGCACGGCGAGCAAGGGGGTGGTGGATCCTCAATGCCAGGTCTGGGGTACGCAGGGGCTTTATGTCATGGATGCATCCGTTTTTCCTAGTGCGAGCGGTGTAAACCCGATGATCACGAACATGGCCATTGCGGACTGGGCTAGTCGGAACCTGTCGAAGAAAATGAGGAAGGGTGGAGGGGCCTAGGAGATAATCACGTTGTTCTGTGAGGCATGAATGACAAGGCATTGGGGAGCGAGGGAGAATTCAGTAATCTGCAGGCAGCAAGGGTGCACGATGAGTACACATACCAATTCAGAGTAACAATTTTACTATAATAGAGAAACTACCTTCTTCAAGATCAATCTTGGTATATCACAGAAAATTACTATCCTATTATTTTTATCGTCAGCTTCAATACGCATATATAGTCATAGCATTACTGTCATGGTAGATAGCATATTTCAATACCAAACAACAACATAAGAGTCATTTATGTCGGGGTTAGCTGTGCAAGGTCAATATTGATCACCAGCTGAAACACAGCCGCCGCGATGCTGCAATCTTTGGTGCATATAACCTGGAGGGATTTAAAGGATGCCAGTGGTACATCTTTTGAAAAGAACTTAAAAATATATCACCTTCGTCTGAGTGCTGGATAGTAACTCTTTGCCGAATCTGCCAGATACAATAATTACCAGCTTGACATCTTCGATCCTTCAAGCCGACTCAATCATACTCTCTCGGTCCATATGAAAAGCATCAATGATACCTTCTTCCAATGCTTTCATATCAATTCCCCGTGCCTTTTGCCTTATTGCCTCCCTACTCTTCAGCACCTCATGCACAACATCATTCCACGCGAGCTCTTGACCCTCCATCCCAACACCACCACCACCATTAGACCCCGGCGCCTTCGCCACCCCAACAGGCAACAAAACCCCCCCTTCCTTCCTAACAACCCCATCAACAATAACCGTATCAACATCCCTCTCACTAGAATGCAACACAACCGCAGCAAGCGGATCCTCCTGCGCAGCCACCAACATAGCCGGAGTGGTCATATCAAAAATCACCAAGTCGGCCTTAGCCCCAACCCTAATCCTCCCAACCTGTCCCTCCATCCCCAACGCCCGCGCCCCCCAACCGTCCCAAGATTAAAAACCTGTTCCACTGACGGCGAGACATGCCGACTCCACTTCCCCTCCCCCGCAAGACCCTCCGACCTCACCGTCCGCGCATACTGAAGAATCATCCGCATCTGATACGGCATGAACCCACTCCCCCAACTATGACAATCGACACCTAGACTCGCATGCGGTTCGAACTCAGGCATGAATGCTACAGGCGGATACCCCATTTGCAGCTCCGTGTTCGGAGTGGAGGATACAAATGCGCCGTGCGTGGCTAGGAGGTCTGCATCACCTGGTTTGGGGAAATTGGCGTGCGAGATTAATATATCTGGTCCGAGGAGATTGGACTGGTGGAGGAGTTGGATTGCGGAGGGGGCGTTGCCGAAAGATATACCTCCTGTTCCGTGGGAGGTGATTATTTTTGCGTTCATTGAGCGGAGGGAAGAGTATAGTTCTTGGAGTTGGGTTGTAGGGAGATAGAGGTTGTCTATAGCGAAGCCGAGCTGGATTCGATCGTTTGCGAAGGGCACAGCTTTCGCGAGGGGCTTCCAGGTGGTGAGGGCGGTGGTGGGCGTGTGGTCGTTTGTTCCCATTAGGTCCTTGTCGTTGGTGATGGTTCTGGGGACGCATTGGCAGTATATGGCTCGGAGGCCGGAGGTTTCCAGGGCTTGGATCATTGTGGGTGCTGTGTGATTTAGTAGAAGATAGGAAGATTGTATGGAATGGATGACTCACGGTATTCCGGCCCGATATTGAGGCTCGAGTGGTCGACTACGCACGTCGTACCGGCGTCAATAGCCTCCATTGCACCGCTTAACTCGCCCCAGAATGCATCGGCTGGGGTGTACAGTGCACCGATGAGATTTCCAGATGGCAAGTATTCCAGAAGGGTCTGGTTGGCGTGTTTTCCTTTCAGTTGGGTTTGCCATAGGTGATGATGTGTGCTGATGAATCCGGGGGAGATGATTTTGTTGCTACAGTTGATTATTCTAATGTTGTCGTCCACATGAATGTTTTGTTCAATTTGAGCGATTGTGTTCCCGTGGATTAGGATGTCAGCACGAAATGGAATAACGGTGTTGTCATCTTGATGGACCAAAAGGGTACCGCCTTGTAGCAGGATTCCGGGGTTCATGGTGATGGTGTTTGTTAGCGAGATTGAACATGATCATGGTGGTATTTTTGAAAGAGAGTAGTGTTAATGTATATCTACTGCTAAGAGCACCGGGGTTAATTTGTCATCCTTCGGCATATCGCGCTTATTCAATCCCGAGGGAAAGTGTCCCGAGACTTGGAAAAATCATCTTTCATCAAGAGGTATGGGAGTTATGGATATGAATAAAAGTAAACCAAGTTGACAATTTTGAAGATCTGGATAACAAATAACAATGTTTCTCTTGGTCGCCTTTATTCTATCGTAAGTTGGTGCCATGGGGATGGTCTAGAATCAGAGGTATCTTTCTAATGCGGGGAATTTAGCTCCTTGGCTGAACCGGCTTTCGGCCTTCTGCTAAGCCCGTCGCCCACTTCCCTGCCCCAATCATGTCGATGGTTGAGATAGGATGCCCTCGGCTCTAAGGTACACGGAGTGGGGTATTCCGCTCTCTCGGCATATTACCCAAAAGTAGTAGTGAAGCAAGTCGAATGTTTCTTTCCTATTATTGGGCTCGGTATAATAAACTACCACTTCTCCTGGTTGCGTGAAACAAACTCCTTCCACTGCGTGGGCTTATCCTCCTTATCCAAGAGTTCATGAGACGGTGTCAGAGACTCTCCAGCATAGTAACCTGGGTCCTCCAGCAAGAGAATGTTCTCCAGCATCTCCTGGGCAACAGGGGGTGGTAGGAACGACTTGAAGACGTCGGCAGGGATGGTAACAGCCTGCGCCTGGTAGCCGGTGGCTTGCTGGAACTCCTCCACGATCCGACGAGGTGAGTAGTAATCGGTAGCCGCGAGGATCCGCTGGCCGAGCGTAGCGGGGTGATTCTTGAGGGCGGCTTTGACGAATTTACCTGAGCTCCGGATTAGTATGTGTTTTATTTGTCTGAAAAGGACCTCTTACCGGTATCGCTAGCAACATCAAAGAGAGGCACCTGGGCCTTATCCAGGTCGACAGGCCAGGCAAGTGTATAAGTGTCACCCTGCTTGTTCAGCATCTGGAAGAAGTTGGACATGAACAGGCCAGCCAGAACAAAGGTTGCAGGAACTCCGCTGGCACGGATGTACTGCTCGATCTCGGCCTTGCCGTCAAAGTGCGACACGTTGGGCAGGCGGCCGTTGCTGATCTCGGTGACGTTGCGCAGGGAAGAGAAGATCAGGTGCTTGACGCCGGCTTGTTTGCTGGCATCGGTCACTGCCTTGCCCTGAGCGACTTCAGTGTCGTGGCTCATGGTCTCCCAGAAGTTGGTGACGAAGAAGACGGTGTCGGCGCCTTGAACGGCGGGAAGGGCGGATTCCACCGAGGACATGTCGGCCTGTGGATGTATGGTTAAAATCGCTTCATGAGAGTCGATAGGGGAATGGTGCATACCACGACGAGCTCGACACCCTGGTTAGCTAGTTGCTTAGCAGCTGGCTTGGAGGCATCCCGAGTGACACCGCGGATCTTGAACTGCTTGGAGAGGACCGGGTCGGCAAGGACGGCCTTAATTACCGAGCCTCCCTGATTGCCGGTGGCACCGAACACTGTGAGAATCTGGGACATGGTGAGGGTTGATTGAGATGGTATGATATGGTTGTGAAGTTGACGTTGCTTTC
Organism: Aspergillus sclerotioniger CBS 115572; assembly: GCF_003184525.1. Taxonomy (NCBI): domain Eukaryota; kingdom Fungi; phylum Ascomycota; class Eurotiomycetes; order Eurotiales; family Aspergillaceae; genus Aspergillus; species Aspergillus sclerotioniger. The sequence goes on along the minus strand of NW_020290992.1, from coordinate 1,745,055 downwards.
TCCAGGACAGGCTTGTCTTGATATAAGGGATGGAGGAGTAGGGTAGTCCGCGGGGTAAGTCAGCTCGGAGTGTCGCAAAGGCCGAGCTGAGGTAATCGCGGGGTGGCGATCATTCTTGGCCATCTCCACCATATACGGAGAACACGTCCCCTTGTTTCTGTCTGTTTCTCTCTCAAATGCAAATATACACCAGAAAATGGCTGAATCACGGAGAAATTGTCCTCGCGAAAGAACTCGCATTGCTCAATGCCCCGCCGAAAGTTGCCGACAACACCCGTCCGGCGTCAAGAAAGCTGCAGCCATCAAAACAACCGGGATTACCCAGGATAATTTGAGTTTGCGTGAGCTGGAGTTGAGGACCCGTTTGCGTCGCCTAGAGCAGATCCTGGCTGCTCAATACCAGGAGTATGATGACACCTCCCCCACCTACTACGCCGGCATGTCCAACTAATGCATAATTAGACGATCGAGGTACATGGCAATACTTCGGTGGTACCACACTCCAGATAGCCCCCACGTAACTGCAGCAAGGGAGAATACTCGTCGAATCAATGAATGGCTAGACGGTGTGTATCCCAAGTATCGGATGACTGCGACATGGTATTCACACTTGGCTTGGGCTCCAGCAGACAGTACTACTTAAAGCAATCATTTTTTTTTCTATGAACCTAATTCACAGACGGTGTTCCCTTTTTCCATACAATAAAACGCTAAACACAACCCCATCCAAACTCACATAACCATCACCACGTCTCGCAGTATGGTCGCAAATCAATTTCATGAGTAAAGGCAGATCGCGACTGGGTATGCAAAAACCAGTATGCCTCAGCAATCTGTCAATCCTTCATTAGTTGACACCTCAAACTAGTCTTCGAGAAAGAACGCACTCCATTAGGATCAATTTTCGCATCCGGTCGGTCATCCATATAACCCTTGGTCTTCTCAGTAGCAATAATCCCATCAATAATGGCATGCGCCACATGGACTCCTTTGGGACCGAATTCTCGTGCCAACGACTGCGCCAACGCCCTCACGGCGAACTTGCTCATGGCGAATGAGCCCAGCCCGGATCCACCTTTCAAGGCCGCCGTAGCCCCTACATATTGCAGTCATTCTTCTGTTAGACAACCATCTTCCACCCTTCCACTTCGAAGTAACAAAACTAACCAGTAAATATCAAAGTGGGAGAATATTCCTCCGTCTTCTCCACCTCCCGCAAGAGCAGCGGAAGCACCGCCCGGGAGAAATTGGAGGCCCCTCTTGCCGTGGCCTCAATACTATCCAGGAACTCAGGCTGATGATCCAGAAAAGGATTGCGCGAGAACTTGCTAGCCACGTTAAAGATAGCAGCCGCCACGCGTGGCTCGGAGCCAAAGTGAGTGCGGATCTGGGCGAGGGTAGAAGAGAATTGATCGGTATGGGCAACGTCGGCAGGAATGCCTAGGGCCGACCCGCCACTCCGGTTAATGTCTTGCACCAATGGATCTAGGGTGCTTTGCGACCGTGCCAGGAGAACGACTGGGTATCGCTGGGCGAAGCGCCGAGCCAGCGCGGCTCCTGTTCCGGGGCCTGCGCCCGCGATGATGGCGATGGGGTTGGTGGAAGGCGGCATGTTGATTCGGATTTGGGGAGTGGTGATAGGGTTGCTGGCCGGGCTGTGGTGCTGTTTCGAAGGGCTTATTTATATGCTGATGTGTCCCTTGGTTTGATTGTTTACAACCAGGTTTTGGCGGTCATTGATGACGTTGCAGCCGACAGGAGGATGTGTCATCCGTGAAGGACCCTCTCCCCTTCCCCATCATCCCTGGGTGGATCCTCGGCATCGGAAACGAAACAAAATGTGGATCTGATCGATAATCCAGGGGCTCTGCTTGGTAATCCCTCTCGGGGTTCGGCGTTGGCCAAACGAACATGTAGTTATATATACCTCTAAAAAACAGTACAATTATCCTCCATCTATATCCCTACATTCCATAACAGTCCCATCAAGCCATCCCCCAAGATGACTACCCTCCAACCCATCAAAGTCTGGGGCGGCTCCTTCGGCCCCAACCCCTTCAAAATCTCCATCATCCTCGCCGAGCTGAACCTCCCCGTCGAGGCCATCCCCATCGAATTCAGCGAACTCAAGAAACCCGCCTACGAAGCCATCAACCCCAACGGCCGACTCCCGGCGATCGAGGACCCCAACACCGGCCTCACTCTCTGGGAATCTGGCGCCATCATCGAATACCTGATCGAAACCTACGACAAAACCCACCAACTCAGCTTCCCCGCCGGATCCCACGAGGCACACCAGGCCCGCCAGTGGCTACACTACCAGGTTTCCGGCCAGGGGCCGTACTACGGACAGGCTGTGTGGTTTACACGGTACCATCCCGAACGCGTCCCGAGCGCGGTGGAGCGGTACGTGAATGAGATCCGACGCGTGTCCAAGGTGTTGGACGGGTGGTTGGAAACGCGGGAGTGGCTGGTTGGGGATAAGATGTCCTATGCGGATTTGGCTTTTGTGCCGTGGCAGAATGGGGCGAGGATGATGCTGGCTGCGGAGGGGTTTGATCAGAGCGAGTATCCGCATTTGACGCGGTGGTTGGAACGGATGAATCAGAGGGAGACGGTTAAGGAGTTGACGGCCAAGCAGGATGCGATGATGGCGGAGAAGATGAAGAAGATGGAGGCGCAGAAGAAGGATTAGTAGTACTAGATAGGTGTCTACAGGGCATGGGGAAGAGCAAACCCTATTTAAGGTTGCAGACGGAGTGGGGTATTCCGTGACTACAATGATGTCACCGCTCCCTGTCCCCAACGGAGGCAAGATTCATTGGTATATAAACAGAGAAGGGATATTTTAATTGTGGTGAGATATCTCTATCAGTTAATTAATCAATTATTGCCAAACCCATCATGTCTGCGGCGCAACCGGCAATCAAGGAGGATCGGGCTCCAATTAGTCAGTCTCGGGCTTGATCTCAAAGCCGAACTACTAATGATCACAAATCTAGCAGTGTCCGGGAGATTGAACGATGAAGGAACCAAAAATAAGTATCGAGAGTGACAGAGGCATAGAAAAAACACACGATCTGCCGGATACACATTCATGACAGTGTACTTCTGACATTAGTTCAAATTCCCTAAATAACAGGATATAACCCAACCGTAGCCATCACCTCCCGCATCACCGCTTATTCTTATACTCCCGTAAAACCTCCACCACCTTAGTCCACTTCAACTCCGGATATCGGTCATTATCCAGCGGATCCAGCTTACCCGCCCCCGAGAAGATATTCACCATATACTGCATGCCCTGCCAAACGGGCATGATCTGATCCTCGCCTCCAAACAGCCGCAGCACACGGATAAGCCCCTCCAGAAACCCAATACTGCCCATCCAAGACGGTTTGTACGTCTTACCGTAGACCTGGCCCGCGGCATCCGCGATGCCCTGAGCACTAAGCACGTCGCCCGCGATGCGCAGAAACCGAGGGGTCGGAGTAGTGTCGGCCGCCACGGCGGCCGTGTATGCGGCTGTGTCAGCGACCGTCGTGAAATCGAGCAACTGCGTCGCGCTGCCAACGTACATCACCTTGCCCTTTTTGTGGTTGATCATGGGCGAGTCGCCGCCCATGAGGTCCATGAATCCGCCATTGAGGATGCTGGTGCTGGCAATAGGAGCCCTCTCTAAAGACTTGTGGAACTCTCGTCGCAGGTCCAGGTTGCGGTTGGACCCGGGCTTGGTCTTGGTGAAGTCGAGGGAGAAGTCGGATGGGATGAAGCGAGGCACTTGAGCCGCGACGGCGGCATCGAGGAGGGTGCCCTGCGCGGTGTGGATGACGTTGGCGAGGCCTTGAAGGGTGGAGACGACGCAGGTCGCGCCTGTAAATTCCTGTGTGAGACGGCGCTGGTCGGCCAGGTCGACGGGGATGATGTAAACGCCGCAGTCGCGCAGGACGGCGGTGCGCGAAGGGTCGGTGTTGGGACGGACGAGGGCTTTGACAGTCACGCCGCGCTTGCGAAGCTCCTGGGCGACGAGGGAACCCAGCTGGCCTGTGGCGCCGGCCACGGCGACAAATGGTGAAGACATGTTGGTAGGCTAGATGATGAGGATGGATAGTATTTTGCTTGCGCTATGAGGATGGGAATTCAGGGCATATAACCCTCTAGTGCCAGCACTCGCACTACTAACTAGTCGGCCAGTCGGGTCTGTTTAAGGCCGACGCGTATGCAAGACGCATCACAGGCACGGTGTGCCCTAGTCTGGAGAGTGGAGGGAAATGCAGCTAGGTCCGGAACAGCAAAGGTGGGCAAATCATGCCAATAGTCTAATGTAAATAAAACCAGAGATATATAACTATATATACATTTATCATGGAAGCAAGATAAGTCTCATGCGGATTGCGATGCTGCTGCATACTCATTGCTGGGCTTGTAGTCTATGTAGCCCTCGGATGCCTGCGAATACAAGGTCTTGAAATCAAGAGGGGCAAACGGAATCTGGTTCTTCACCCGATAAGGAAGGTCGGGGTTGGAGATAAAAGGCCGTCCGAATGCCACCACCACATCTCGGTTGCGATACTGCTGCTCGAGTGCCTGTCGCGCCGTCTCTCCATTGTAATTCCCTGCCGTCACCACGGGGCCGGCTTTTCCATACGACTCCATCAACCAGTCGAGGCTCTCACCCTCGGTCCACTCACAACCGTGCAGATACGCCAGCCGGAACTCTGCCAGGCGCTGCGCCAGGTCGGAGAATTGCGGAATCGGGTCAGTCATTCCCATGCCCTGGTATCTGCTCCAGGGACTCAACCGAACTGCCGTCCGGTCATTGCCCACTGCGTCCACGACAGCACGAGTGACCTCCACGGCGAACCGCGAGCGTTTAGGGATATCTCCTCCCCAGACATCGGTGCGGTGATTCGAGACATCCTGAATGAATTGGTCGACAAGGTACCCATTAGCACCGTGAATCTCGACACCATCAAACCCAGCCCGAATGGCGTTCTTGGCAGCCGCTGCAAAATCACCGATGGCTCCGTGGATCTCGACCTCGGTCATGGCCCGGGGCTGGTGCACCTCATCGCTAAAGGCACTCTTCATGGGCACGTCACTGCTCGACAGAAGATCGAGATTTTGCTGCTGGAGCAAACCCGGGTTTGCCGCGCGGCCTAGCGCCCACAACTGGAGATAGATAAAGGATCCTTGGGCGTGGACGGCACCCGTGACCTCGCGCCAGGCGTCGATTTGTTCTTCGTTGTAGATGCCGGGGGCTGATCACGGTGGCCTCACTGACTAAAAGCGTGCCGGGGACGGCGGCGCGCTGGGCGTAGTATTCCTTCACGGAAGGCAGGGGAACATGGCTGGCGCTGGCACGGGTGCGGGTCATGGGTGCCATGGCCATGCGGTGTTGTAGGGACATGCGTCCAACCTTGAGGGCGTCGAAAAGCGGTGACATATTGCGCGTATAATGAATTGGACGACTGATTAAATGAATGGAGGAATGGGTTGGATGAAAGGGGGTAGACAAAGCAACAAGCTGTGGGTTGGTCTAGGGGGGAAGAGATATGCTCAATTGGATAGTCCCAGGGGCTCATTGTGGGGACCATTTTATAGATTCATCCGTGTCGTTGCCACCAGTGGACCGACTTCCAAGTCCACCGTGTGCTAGACTGTCTTTTCCCTACAGTATAGAATCGGACCATCTTCAATTCAGGGTTTGTCAGATGGTCGGATGTCTGAGGGAGCACAACGCTGACACCGAGGCGGGGGCAACTGGGCCCGGAGTACTCTCAACCGAGCCTCTGATTGGTCAGATGATGAATGCAACAATGTAATGGATTCTCCAATTTTGGGGTTTGGCATGCTACATTCGAGCTGTATGAGAAGCCCAATCACTAATACTGTGAGGGTCCGGAAACTTGACCTTCTATGTCGTCATTTTGCTGCCTTGCTTATTCAGAGAATGTTCGGGACGAGTTTTTTTCTTAGAGTATCCGATCGTAACCATAGTAGTACCGAGCAGAATGCAGAGATTTATTACGACGCCAAGAAATAAAGCAAACCTTGAGTACGGGGCCTTGTTGGGCGTCCGTCTCCCCGGTTAGTTGTATTCAAAGGATCCAGTCGTATCGCTGCTGTGACCAACAGAGAAAAAGAATGAAGAGGACAGTTCAGAGAATGAAGAGCCTTTGAGAGCAAGCGATCATTGTACTTATTGTTATTGGAGATTTAGGTACCCGTGACTATCTAGATAATAGACCTTGTCGTCCATCAAACCTCTCTCCAGCTTATACTATGCCCTCATACCGATAACGAGCAAGGTCCCAAGGAGGCCCTGTACAATGCGAACATTCACAAACAAAGGCTAGTCCCCACGCGAGCAATAGCAGTCGGAATTGACTCCTTCTTCTGTTGACGGAAGAAGACCTCAAAACTCTCACGCCGAATCTCAAAAAGGGCCGGTTTTTCTGTCTCCGGCAGCACAGCCGTTTGGCCATTCATGCAGTAATAGTTGTACGACCTGGGGTGAAAGCCATTAGCATCTAGTCAGATGATGAGATGAAGATTATCTTCGTACAGGACAAGATAGCTCATAACATTGGGAGGATCTTTCTGGCGTCGCTCCTGAATCAGGCCATCCAAATCATCCAGAGATCCCAGCTTCGTCAGAATGGGTCGTTCGCCGTAAACATCCTCGTAAATTTGCGCAATCTGCTTCACACTTCCGATCACCCATGACTACATCTTTGATTAGCGAGTATTACCAACCGGGAGGTACAGGACTTACATCGTTGTACTCCAACGGCTGTCGGATCCAGGGCTACACTGGCAACAAAGTCGGCGGCGTTGCCGTATGTTGTGCTCTCCCAAACCTCATCGCCAGTTCCCCAATAGCTCAAAGACACCGTTGTGGAATCGTACATGCCAAAGAAAGGTGAGAACAGGGTCTCCATCAACGCACCGATCATGACATGCACCCCCTGCACTTGTTTGGTCTGTAGATACTGGAACACGACCTTCATTGGATCCCCCGAATCTTTACTTGGCAATTCTGTAGCAGACGGGCAAGAATACAGCGGGAAAATTTGCCCGTGATACCGGCAATTCCGACTGTGATTGGCTGCATGATGAAGGGATGGATGTGATATAGATGTGTGAGCTGAAGAGATGTTCTCGAGGATCATAAAGCAGATCAGGGTGTATTTGTATAAGTCTCCTCCTTACCACTGCACTACCGTCAAGGTAGTATGGCCACCACTGCGAAGATTGCAAATCGACTCGGGTTTCGGAAGTGTCCAAAGCCCGAAGATGGAAGCGCAGGAGGAGATACTCCGCACGACCCACAACCCCCATGGGAGACAGTAGCTCCTTCACGTGAGAAAGTTCTCTTGTGCATCTTCCCGGGTGTTTCTGCTTACAAATATACAGAAGTCTATTTGGGTGAAGAACGAGATGACCCCGGAACGATACATCGATGATTGCTCAGGCTGTGATTGTATGAAGATCTGGACGATAGTTCCAAACTCCCCAACTAATACCAAATGCAAAGAATGAGCGCTTGCATTAACTTGTCTGCAAACCGTTAATCTGCTATTTACATCGGCATGCGTAATATCTCCTCTTTAGACCAAAATTGTCTTAACTTTTCAGCACCTAACTCCTCAACCTCCTCATCCAGATGTTCCCACAAAGTAGTCCCGAATTTATCCAGAATATCCTTGACTTCGTACCACTGAAAGTCCCTGTCCCCTTGTAAACAGTCCTGGGCATAGGACTCTAAATCATCGAGACCTTTATGGATGGTTTTATGCTGGGTGACCATTCTGCTCTTTTTCTTGAATGCAGGCATCCGTGTCGCAAGAAACGGGAAAACTCGCGTCTGCCAACAGTCAGCATAATTTAACATCGCCATTTTCACCGGACAGCAATACCTCCTCAATTTTATGATGCATGTCAAGTCCGTGACAGAACTCCAAGCACAGCTTCAAGTATGACCTCAGGGTCATGCCCTTTGGCCGTTTAGAAGTAGTCGCAGCGGTGGATAGTACATTCCATTGCATCCGAAAGTGATTGTGCTATAGAATCTTGGTGTTAGGGCCAAGAGGTTCAAAATCAAGGTCCAGTACGTACAAAAGCTCCCATTTTCTCCGCCATGTGATTGTAAGTTCGGAAATCCGCTGGACTAAGGGGCGTATTGGTAGCCATGGCTCTCGAAAAATGTGTTGTTAGATTGATATAGGACCGATAATTTCTCCCAGGTAACCTCATATTATTCCTTGGCAGTCTTATAAAAATTGTAGAGAGCCACAATCAGGGATTTCCAGAATTATGGGGTATCGCCTCTTTAAGAAAGCGGGTGTTGCCGCCACTTTTCCCCACAAAGGTATTTCGATAACAAAAGTGCAGGTGTGGACCTGTAAGCGGCAAGATGATAAATTTTCGATCCACCGTGTTCTTGAGCTATCTTACTGATCCTCAAGCGGATTTGGAGAACAGTGCCGTCGCGGCGCAGGCTGGAAATCCCCGCTGAAACCCTGGTTGCCACCCAGTACCGTGTGACTAGGGCCTGGAGTCTAAAGCCCTTCATCGCTGTAAATCGCATGTCGATACTACTTGGTCCAGTTTGTCAAATCATGCGTGGGCCTACTCCCCACGTAAGTTTTCCATGTCCGGACTAAGCTGCTACTTGTTCGGCATTTTCTTGATGCCGAATTAATAAGCCAAGCCGGAATACCGTATCCCGAGAACAACAGAACCGTCATGACGTTTAAATACTCCTCTTCTATCACCTGCCAGAAGAAAACTATGATGAACGATAATCATGGCGGGTAAAAAACTACACGATAATGTGTTGCGGACCAAAGCTCCCTCTGTTCTTGGACGGAGTGTATTTATTGGTCTCCGCGCTTTGGATGTGTTCTGGCAGTACCACCTCCTGAGCCAGGGCTGGCTCACACGTGCCATCGAAAGGCTTGGTGGGCTCGCAATACCAGAATCTGGAGCTCAGATGGCTTCTTGCCACGACCTTATTATTCAGTCGTGTTGATGCTGTCGCTCGGTAGCAGCGTCAAGCAAATTCTCGCGATGCTTCTAGTCTCCGAGCAAGAAACCCCTGTCGCTTCTGCGGCAATGATTGCGACTTTCAACACGGTTATAAACACAGTTAATACCCTACTGTCGGTCTGGATGGCTACTCGCCCAGCTTCCACCTCGAAATCTTCCTCCCTGGTCACAAATCCCATCATCGTTGCTGGGTTGGCTGCTTACACCGTTGGAATCCTCACCGAGCTGGTTTCTGAGCTGCAGCGACGATCTTTCAAGCGGAACCCAGCCAACAAGGGCAAGCCATATAGTGGGGGGCTGTTTTCTCTGGCCAGACAGATCAACTACGGGGGATATACTTTGTGGCGTGCCGGTTATGCCACGATCACCGGTGGTGTGGCATGGGGTGGTTTCGTCTTCTCTTTTTTCTTTTACGACTTTGCCACGCGTGGGGTACCAGTCTTGGATGAGTACTTGGTTAAGAGGGTGAGTAAATTCTGGTAGTTGTCTCCGTGGCAGTGGCTAATTAGCTTTTTCTAGTATGGTGAGCCGTATAAGAAGGTTAAGAGACGCGTCAAGTATAGCTTGATTCCAGGTATATACTAAGGGAAGATTTTAACGGAAAAGGCGTTGTCATACCATCAAGAGATCTCAATTTGTACGGCTCTCTCTTTATCACATGCTGAACAGCAAAGTGCCAGCACAGACAAACAGATAGCAGCATGAAATATCTCGAAACCTAAATTAGATAATATCATAGTATGTGGCATCGATCAAAAGTCATGTATTAACATTAATGCAAATGCAAATGGAATAATAATTGACCAGAGCTTATGTTGATCTTTCAACCTTCACTCTATACATTGGATATATCTTCATTTAAATATCACTGCGGGATTATTTTTGGCTGTATGGTATCATAATGTGTAACCACACGAATATGTGTATAGATCCACGAATAATACCACTGGAATTCCAATATTTTGACCTTTTCTTATTTGGTATAACTGTTGTGCATAGATTTTGGCCTGAGGCAATCAAGGTCTACCGCGTTCGGAAAATTGCTGAGCCGGACCGAGTTGTTTCCGTTGCTGCTGCGCCAGTTGCCCACCGACTACCAACTCGACTTGGCCCCGATATCTTTCCACCCATTCAGTACATCCAATATGGATCCCAACGTCCGAAACCCACATATTCCCTCTGTAAGATTGACATGGTCGCGAGCCACGGCAACAGTCTGAACGTTATGTAGTGCAGTGAGTGCAGAGCGAGAAAAGCAAGGGTACGCGAGCATCCGGGCCAATCCGTTCCTCTACCACGCAGAAGCTGAACCTCGAGATAGTGCTCCAAGGAACGTCCTGTATGTGCTCGCTGCCGGCAATTGGACAAGGGATGCATTTACCCCCCGAAGAAGACTCGCACCCCTCTAACCAGAGCGTAAGTCATTCGACGGCCCCAACGGCCAGATAGTCACGTGATGTCTAACATATGTGGTCGGCGAGGACCTGCCTGGATGTTGTAGTCATCTTGCGGGTGTTGAAAATCGGCTAAATCGGTTTGAAATCGCGTTGCAAAGGCTCTTCCCGGCCGGGGGCGTCGAGCAAATTGTCCAATCTCTAGTACGTGAGTCGACCGATGAAATTGCCTCCTTACCCGAAGATTCATCCCTTGCGAACCCCCTTTCGGATCCCATCACTGCTGATCCTTCCTTGGACACGATGGATCTATCACTGGGTTTAGAATTGGATAGCCCCCCGGTCATCGATACCACCGGGAATCACAAGCATCTTATCGATGCGTACTTTATCAACTATCATCCCGTGTATCCGTTTGTGCATGAGACAAGCTTCCGGGCTGAATGCGAAAGCCGACCTCCGACCGCCCATGGCTTGGAATGGGATATTCTGTACAACGCCATTCTGGCCATGGGCTCTTGGTGCTGTCACGGTCTGAAGCCCGGAATTGACCTCGAATTCTACGGACAGGCGGTTGAGCTCTTGAAGGGGGTATCTGTGTTGGATGTAGGGAACCGGACGCTTATACAAGGCTTGGTCTTGTTACATGAGTTGGCACAGAAATCTGGCATTCAAGAGAAGAGCTTGCAGTATCTCTCCATTGCTGCTCGCATGGCAATGAACCTCGGGTACCACCGAGACTTTGCCGACGAGACCTTGAGCTTGTTGGAAAAGGAAATGAGGAGACGTGTATGGTGGACCTTGTATATCTTCGATAGTTGTGCCGCGAAGAGCTTCGGCTTACCTCTGCTGCTCCCGGAAAGTAGCTTCATTAAGACAGAAAGGATCCGAAACATACGAGACGAGGTATGTGGCCTACCCTCTCTTTCAGCAGCCTGACATTCACGCGATCTACCAGTCCCTCTATCCCCAAACAACTTTTTTGCCAGTTGAAGTAGACGGACCGACGCCCTATACCGGACTCATTGCGCAGGCGCAGTTCCATCTGATGGCCAATGGCATTTACCGCAGTCTAATTGCATACCCAACCGTGTCCCTGGGGGAGGTGTCCAAGTTAGAGTGCCGCATAGACACATGGCGCGAAACACTACCATCATGCTTGACCGATCCCAGCAACCCCCCAGCATGCCCATCCTTGAGATTTACTGGAGAACGCCTACGCATTTGCGAGAAAAACCTTCGGATCCTGCTCTTGCGGCCATACTTGATGGCCTGGACGGCGGATGATAGAAACGGAGACCATCGGGCCTTGGCGTTTCGGTGCGTCGAAATTGCTCGGGAAAGCATGGCCTTGGTCCTGGGCTGTTTACGGCGTGTCTCATATCCCCGTACCGAGGCCTCGTTTCTTCTGTAAGTTGATTCCAAACTTATCTCTTTCTTTCCTCATTCTGACGATGTGTTCCTGTTAGATATTGTCTGTTCCATGTCGTCCTGATCTATACTGTCTTCTGGAAACGCATTTCCTCGCTCCACGCAGGGCTTCTTGTGCGGGACATTCAGGAAATACAAACGACACTTGTGCAAAGCCAATTCAGCAATGATGCGCAAGCATATCATTTTTTGACCGTGCTAAATCAATTATGCATGTCATTGGGGCCTTCAAATGCTACAGGGTCATCAATAGCGTCGTTGGCGACATGATTCCAACCTATATTGGCACCATGTCCATCGATTCTCTATGGAACTACAAAGGTGTTATAAGCTTTGGTCTCTTATTCTTCACGCCAATGCATTGGTGTTTTTTCCAGGGGCGGCCTCAAGAGCCAGCCATCCTCGCAGTGTTCTCCTCACAGTGGATTAGGCATGAAAAGAAATTATTTAGAAATAGTAAAACTCAAGCCAACAGATAACTTGACTAATACTGCGATTGCCGTCGTCTACTGGTAACATATGTTGCAAGAGAGAAGCAGGAAATCGCACTATTCATTATGTCCCAAATGAGACTTGGGCCACCAGAGTTGGTGGCCCTCAGCAGCATGGGACTCGGGACATCTCCGTCCATAATTCGGGCAAACTCGAGGTGGGTCGTCTTTCTCTTCTTGGCAGAATCATATGTTTCAATTCTCCTCGGTATTCGTAGCCTACGGTCTATGCTTACTGCTAATCCGGCTGGTCTGGAATATACTACCTGGATATGGCGATCCAAGCAGCGGGGCAGGTGATGGGAGATTCATAGCGGCCACATACCGTCGACTGCCCTCCTCATCATTCCTCCATCCTTCTCTTGGGTATCAATTTTCTGAAATGCATCACGATGGCAACCCTCAATGCCGAAACCATCCTTATCACCGGTGCCTCCGGTTACATGGCCACCCACATAGTCAAGTCCTTCCTCGAAGCCGGATACTATGTCCGCGGCACAGTGCGATCTCTCGAGACCGCTGAAAAAGTCCGCCAAACCTTCATGCACCATTCTTCACGACTAAGCTTTGCCATCGTCCAAGACATAGGCAAAGAAGGGGCCTTCGACGAGGCCGTCAAAGGCGTGCACGGCGTAATCCACACAGCCACCCCCTACAAAGTGTCCGTCCAAGACAACAAGACCGATCTACTGGATCCAGCCATCAACGGCACACTGAACATCCTTCTCTCCGTCTCCAGACACGCCCCACAAGTCAAGCGGATTGTCTTCACAGGCTCCTTTGTCTCAATGCTCAACATTCTCAAAGGCCGCTGGCCAGGCCACATCTACTCCGAAACAGACTGGAACCCAACCACCTACGAATCTGCGGCTTCTAAAGATGCACCCGCGGGGATGGCATACGCAGGCGCAAAGACGTTCGCCGAGCGTGCAGCGTGGGACTTTGTTGCGAAGAACCACCCGCACTTTGATATCTCCTTCATCCTGCCGCCGATGACATATGGGCCCAATCTCAATGCCACGGCCTCGCTTACCAATCTGAATGCCTCGTCGTATGATATTTACAGATTGATGACCCCACAGACAAGGCCCAGGGATATGGTTCCCGGGAATGAGTTTTTCTCTTTTGTCGATGTCCGCGATGTTGCTGAGGCGCATGTCCAAGCTTACCGGGTTTCGGGGGCTGGTGGGGAGCGTTTCTTCGTCTGTCAGGGCAACTTTACCTATCAGCATTTTGTGAATATTCTGCGTGAGAAATTGCCCGAGATTCGGGCCGGGTACCGATTGGGAATCTAGAGGCTGGTGCTGTTCTGGGGGATGTGTATAGTGCTGATACGTCGAAGTCGCGGGAAGTGTTGGGGCTGAGGTATCGGACGATGGAGGACACGGTTGTTGATGCTGCCAAGTCATTCATGGAGTTGGAGAGGAGTTGTATTTGATTACTTGGGCCATGTAGATAGTAATGATTTGAGCACTACAATGCATGAGAAGATAAATCGAGAGATTATGCGGACGTGTAACAATTTGGGTTGAATCCTCATAGAAATCCGTACTTATACCAGAACAGTGACTGGCAAGGTAGATAGATCCCAACACAAGACTTTTCAGTTTTATGGTTAAGTTCCCCATTGCCGTGGATGGTAAATTTTAAGATGGTAGACTGAGACGGGGGCATCGGCCAGTACTTCTTTATTTTGGCCCTGTCAGTGGGGCCATCCCACGCCAATCGGATTCCTCTTAATTAATGGAGAGTTTCAATTTTCATGGCATCGGAACCACCCGAGCAACAGCTTATAAATATATACTGATCTGATCCTAATTATCTTAAATATTAATCTATTCTCTATTTGCTGATAGAAGAATACAATATAATAGACCTGAACTCTTTATATTAAGTACTATCTAGTCTTATATAACAAAGCTTTATCTCCACCTACCTATATAATAACCTGAGCTATACTGTACTATAATTCAATCCTTCTAGATAATAGATATAAACAGCCCTTATCTCTTCAAGTCAATAATCATACTAAATAAATCCATCTTTCTCATTAGTCTTCATTATATTAGTTAAAAGATTCTCTTTCTTCTCCATCTCTAAAAAGACTCATATACCCTCATAATCCTAATCCACCAGGCCTCTGCCGCATCCAAATTCCACTAATAAAAGATTAACACTATTCTGGGCACTTTAAACAATACAGTAACCATCCAATCCTAAGTCTTAACTAATAATATTATCTTTTATACTATAACATCCCAACACATACTCTTTATTTCAGTCATTCTTACTAATATCTACCAGCAGGCTATCCACAGTCTTTAAACCATTTATATCTATACTAATAATATTATCTATCTTACTAACACCAGCCCCGACGCTTCCAAACCCACCACCATCCTTAATAATACTAATCAAGACTTTATCTTATTATCCAATCCTGCCCTATACTACTATACAGACCATACCTTTTTCTAGAGATATAAAACCCTCAGTACCTATACTAAGCTTATCCTCATTATCCCATTTCTAGTCTACAGCATTAAAAAAGAACTCTTTCATAATTCTCAATCTAGTTACCTGGACTGATACAGCACGCTATTAAGTACAGATATACTGAGTATATCAGAAATAGCTAGTCAGTATAGAGCCAGATCTATATTCAGGATCTAGCACGCGGATATATGATAATAATATAATAAATAAAATAGCACAAATTAATAAGATTTTTTATAATGATTTATATTGGTTTTATAAGAACGGGAGAGAGTATTCCTAGATAGAATATATAAAAATTATTAAAGATAAGCTGTATTAGACAGGGAGGACTAAGATATTATTTTCAAGGTTAATTCTTGTAGAGTAGTATATAAATATTTTTAAAGAATATACAGATATCATGATAAGATCAAATTCACAGAATTAGGCAAGTTAGTTGCGTGTATTAAGATAGAAGGTTATTAAGATAAATATAATGATAGCAGTGGTGGAGAAGATATCAGTGATTTTAATAATAAGAAATTAGGATTAAAGTGGGTGATTATATAGATAGGTCTTTTAAGAGAGTATCAATGAGGGGATTATATAGATAGATAGTTAGATAATTAGGATAATAATAACAGTAGGGCTTTAACATGAATCCTGAGTTTGAGAATTTCGGGCTCTCGCAGGCTGTAAAAAGAGAGAAATCAGTTAATATTTCTTTATTTTTTATCAGATTTTCAGAATCATAGCCGCAGGTGACTAATATGTAATATCTAGCTTGGACCCTTTATAAAGTATAGTAGACTGGAGTAGACTAGAAAGGCCCGGTTACTATAAATTCACTAGTAAAGCTATTCAATATCTCTTATAAGATCTAAGTCTCCCTATCTCAAACAAGTCCAGTAATATGGCTACTAGTATCTTCTTATAAATCCTGTCCTCTACTTTAACAGTATAAATATCAATTATTAATATTATTTTTAAAATCAAGCTACTAACTACTCCGTTCATGGGCCCAGCCATTAAGGATTTTAAAAAATAAAAAGCTATAACATATATCTTTTTAATTAAGTATATTAATATCTCAGATAAAGAGTACAACATTATCTTTAATCTCAGTAATCTAATAAACATAATAAATAACTTTCCTTCCAAGATTACTGAGAATATCAAAGCCCTGGGCGGGTATATAAGAGCTTAAAAATACATTATCAAGATTCTAGAAAAACACAGTGTCCTACTTGAAAATATTAAATCAATAATTTAAAAGTATAACTTTTATTTTATTACTTTCTATCTTACTATATTACTAAATAACTCCTTCTATTTACTACAGCCATACACACACTGATTATATCAGATAATCCTTGTTACGGACCCCTGCTAGTTAAAGCTACTAGCAAGGCGGACTCGCCAGGCAGAAGACAACGTCCGGACGGGCAGCAACTCTTATCGAGTAGAATCCCGATTTGAGTAACCAACACCCGGAACAGCCACGCGTCACGTGACCACGGGTATACGGAAGGGTATACAAACGGGTATATGGTATATGGTATACGGTATATGGGAAGGTATACGACTTGGTATACGAAGGACGGATATATAAGGACACTCTTTTATGTACTTAGCTAGTTCTGTTCTTCATGCTCAATCTTACTGTCTTTAAGTAACCATACATTTGGAAAGCTTAGCAACAATACTCGTCTGCACTCACTTACGGATAGCTGCACGGCACTATCTGGCCTTACTTCTCTTCTCTTGTTCAAGACCAGTCATTCCTAGATAGTCATCAGTCTGATACATCCTCGATTCAGTTCGAAGGTACGTATACCAGTGAAGCTAAGCTAACAGGAACAGGGAAGCGATCCTAGGGTTTGACAATCCTCTCTTTTTTCTGTATTTACTTTACTAATCATCAGCCCAGAGATCAAGTAAGCATATTTTCTCAGCTATCTAATAATCAAGGAAGCCCTTGTACTGGCTTATAAATTCACCAGGCATGAGATCCAAAAATCAGAACTCACCAAATTTAATCTAGAGTTCAGTGGTCTCAAGATCTTTAACTACTTTAATAATAATAGCTTCTATCTTCTCTCAACCCTGGAACATGCCATCAGCTATCTAAACACCCTGGCCTGAATCACTGAAAACATATTTATCTATTTTATAGATGATAGCTTCTATCACATGTCTGAACTGTAACTGTATCCAGGTACCTATCTATCTGTATCTATCTCTATTACTGAAAATCACTGTTGCCCCGGTGCAGCCTTCCATCCTATCCACCCTGTCATATCCGACCCTGCCCAGGTGCTCCAATACTATCACAAGGCATTGGGAATTCCCCACAGCAAGCCGGATCAGGTCCCCTTCCACACGCTCTCGCAGCAACTGGATGGGATGGTCCTTGCAGTGGATGTCCAGCAGGGTTGCGATACTATCCAGGCGGTTCAATGGTTTGATGCGGATCCGGATATGTTTGTCGTAGCGGCGCATGATACTAGCTTATATGGCATTTTGGACCTTTTCTGCTTAGTGCGAATAATTGGAAGGAGAGGGGATTGAAAGAGAAGGGTCGATGGCTGTTTCTGCAGGAATTCGAGGGGGCATTGGAGTTGTCGTGTGGGATGGAAGTATCTTGAGGTATGCTATTCTCTGGACATGCGTCAGTATTATGTTATCTTCCAAGGAGATATGGTGTACGCAGTACGCTCGGCTTGTTTTGGTTTAAATTGGAAAGAAGTACCTATCTGGTCTATCAGCCTGTGGGTAGAGGCCCAATACTACACGCTGATAACGGCAAGACGAGAAACTCATTCTACGTTTTGGAAGTGGATTTAGATCGTAATAGTGTCTTCTTATCCCTTAATATTTGACTCGTCTTACGTCTATCTGATCATCGTGTTTGTCGATGCGCCGCAGAAGGAACAAGGAGATGAATACGCATTTCGCACACAGGCCGTCGCTCAGCGAAATATTACATCTCCTATAACATGCCAGTCCAAGCAAATTCTAAATCTAACCCTCATACATACCAGCTATCGTGTCATGAAAACATGAATTGTATTTTTCTGTATGCAGCCGTGCCTAGCTCTGAAGGCGGTAATGTGAGCCGGCTACATGAGTCGTCGGGATACAGTGATCTACATGACAGACCGGACTCCCATGCATGCTGGCGTGGCTCGAGTCTCGTCGTCTGATTGATCTGCTGCAGTCCGAAAATGGTGGGGTTGGGGAGAAACGAACATTGGGATGGCAATAGTGTGGAAGCCGTGGGTTTTGCCACCTCCAGCAAAGACATGGATATAAATTACCTCTGAACTGCTAGAAGTCTGATATCTATCACCTAGCTACTTAGTACATCCCAGCCTTACTACTATCAATTCTAGAATTAAGTTCACAGCCAGAATGACCATATTTCGTACATTGAGATCCTCCGAGAGCGAGCCGGAGCCCGAGTACGGCACCAAACAGCTGCACGACTCTGAAGAGGCGGAGGTAGAGTATGATTTCTAAACTTCACTACCATCGTGTTTACATGTTACTGACTCCCTCCAGCATTGTCTTCGTCCACGGCCTCGGCGGAGCTCGCGAAGCCACCTGGACTATCAACGATGTGTGCTGGCCACAGGCCCTCCTTCCCCAGGACCTGCCCAAAACCCGCATCTTGACCTTTGGTTATGATTCGCGGGTAGTCAGCTTCACGGCAGCTCTATCGCAGAATGGCATCATTGGCAATGCGGAAGATTTATGTGCGCAGTTGTCTCGCTATCGGACTGAATCTGGAACGGTAAGCCACGATATTAACTTTTCTCGCTTGTGGAAGAGCTTCTAAGAGTGTCAACAGGCAGAGCGTCCGATCATTTTCGTAGCTCATAGCTTGGGTGGTCTTGTCTGCGCACAGGTATATATCTACGAACCCCATCATCGTGTCATCAATGGTAACAAGGCATGATAGGCCGTGGTGGCAGGCAACCGGAGTGCACCCTCCGACAACACCGAGACAGTCAGCAAACACATACGCGGGATAGTATTCCTAGGGACTCCATTCTGCGGATCCGAGATCGCAAGCTGGGTGTCACGCTTCCACAAAGTAGCGGATTACATCTTCGAAATCAACAAGTCGAATATCTCCGACCTGAGAAGTAAATCGGATACGCTGCAGCATCTGATGGAGGAATTCGCCAATGTACTTCGAAAACGGGATAACTCGGATGATAGCGTCCATACTACGTTTTTCTATGAGCAGCGGAAGACCCAGAATGTTATGGTGAGTGTATCTATAACCTGAGGGGCTATGCTAACATCCGCAAAGGTGGTTGACAGAAATTCGGCTGCCATTCCCGGTCGGGGAGATATGATTTCCATTCCGGCGGATCATAAGCACATTTGTAAGTTTGGGTCGAGGGATGATGAGGGATACGGGTTGGTTCTAGGGGCGTTGAAGAAGATGTTGGTTATTGTGCCCGTGAGGAAGAAGGAGATTGTGAGTATCTGCTGCGTTGGAATGCTGAAGGTGCTTTCTAATTCAATGACAGAGCCCGGTTTTCAACTTTAACAATGCTGGTGCTGCTATCAACAATCAGGCTGGTCAGCAGACCATCCATGGGGGCATGAACTTTGGTTCGTTCGGACGGTAGATGTCCCATCTGGGGCTTGGAGCAGTGGATTGATGGAAAGCCATCAGGAATCAGACGGAGGCAGAATGCTTGTGGCTAATGCATTGTCGTTGTAGCTGGGTACAGTGTCAATCAATTACCTAGTAAACAGCAAGAGGGCTATCACAACTATATATCCGCCATCAAGGCCTCTTACAGTTGACCGTGGTCGGGAAGATATAGATAATTTTGATTGGGGGTCAAGCCAAACATTAGAGGCTCTGTAAAAAAGCTGATCGAACCACTGCGCCTGAATCCAACCCATCAAAGCAAATTCAACTCCAACTTGTTCGCCAGAGGAACATGACCAAACAGCCTTGCGAGATGTGCAGGTTGACGGTCGGAATTGTCCCTCACATCCTTTTTCGCCCCGCGTTTGAGTAGAAGACTGACAATATCCGTCAGCCCTTCAGAAGCAGCTATATGTAACACGGTCTGGCCTTGTGCATCGGTCGCAGAGGCATTTGCTCCCTCGTCCAGAAGTTGCTGCACTTTCTCGGTCTCCCCGGCCTTTGCCGCATCAAGGAGCTTTCTGTCGAGGTGAGACTGTATCCTTATTAGTCTGAGCCCTGGAGCCAAGGATAGAGAGTCTTTACCTTGTCCTTATCCTGGATGCTAGCACCCGATCCATCTGGAACAATTAGTACAAGTGGCAATGACAGTGGAGGAAGTGTACAGCGGTACCTCGTTTATGAATGGGAACTATGGCATGGTCAGCATAACTGAAAGACAATACCCCAAGTCAAGTACTATACCTCCAGGTCGGGTATAATAATTATTGATATTATAAATACCCCCATTGACAACCTGGTGACCAGCCTGATTGTGAGTGGTTGTGTGGTCTGTATTGTTGAAGGTACTTTGGTCACCCATCTTGTCTCAGGAGACCAAAGCGCAGTCAGAGTCGTTATCTGGACTGCTTCGCTCGAGAAAGGACAGAAAGGTGAGTGGATGAATATCTTCCCTGAGTGAAGCTGTGGTTATGGGGAGTCGACGGAGAGGAGAAATGTCGGGATGTGTTCCCCTCCTGCATGCTGGTTGGCCCGACGGGTTTGATGCCCTACGTTCGAGGATCTTCAGCCCAGCTCAGTGGGCCCCACCATGGGCGTCCGGATATATTTGCCGCTGAGTGTTGGATGGAATGGGGTCAGTAAGTAACCTTCAAGGGTCAAGGACTGATTGGAGAATTTTGAAATGTTTTGTTTAAGCCTGTTGCACCAATCCAAGAGGCCGGCTATGGGTTGTGGTGCTGGTTAGGATGGCATATCGGGGCTGGAACTCTAACCCTGTAGAGACCTCCATGACTGATGGTAAAATTCAGAATCATAGTTGTATTTTTCAATTTCTGTGATGTGTCCGATAGAATAAGTGGTGAAAAAATCCGTCAACATGCATTCGAGCTGAATGGGAAGTGCACTGGAACTAGCATGCATGATCGGACAGGAGGACCATAGGTTCCGTCAACCGAAGAGGTTGAGTTCACCCAGTCACACGTATATCTCCATTTTTGTTGGTGACTCACGGGTTTGTCAAAAAGGCTTGGAGCTTGGGCATTGTTTTGTCCGAGGTTTGGCCGGCATACATTAGTGTCATGTCGCTATTGGCTAGTGAGCTGCAACTTCCAACGCAGCACATCCATAATATTGTCGCCGGGGCGGCCCGTGGCTCTACCCTTTAGTAGTCTCGTAGGGACGAGTCATGGATGGTAGAATTAACATGTCCTATAAAGAACAACCAAAGCCTTCGTCGAGTGTGTCATATCCATTGGGCGAATCCCAAAATCGGCGACCACAAACCCGCCCCGTCAGCCGCACAGTTGCCCTAGTCTCATGTAGTGCTTATGCATACATATGACATGTCATTTCCCAAAGCATTTCACTTCCCAAATGGCGCAACATCTATTCTGTAGAAAGATTACGTCCCTCCGGTATGAATACCATGTGCTGGTCATTACTTTGGAAGCGCCCTGGCACTTGCGCAGGTTGGTTTGTTCAGACTGATACGAAGATTGCATGCCGTTAGTAAATCCTTATCTTGTCATTGAGTAGGTGAACTTGGTCCTGTTCCCGACTTCGATACCTCGTCGAGCAGAATATATTGGTCTCAAGAGCACTGGGAAAAGCAACACCTTGATGTCCCAGGCAAACAGGCAGCGATGCATACTGCAAGTCTGCAATGATCATCTAAATAGGTCATGTGATCGGCACAACCCGAGATGATAGGTCATGGATCAGCAATCGGCATGTCATATCATAACACGCCACGTTTGGGTCTAATATAATCGCAGAGGGAAGGAAGCTAAGAGGGTAGACGCCGTTTGTAGAACCTGAACATGAAGCACTCTAGTCAGGAAGTGGTGTAAAAAGACTGTAAGTACTCCTATCTTGGTCATATCGGGCAGTTTGCGCACTCGATGCCAAAGGCTTGGAGTCGGATTGTGGAGGCAGATTGGCGAGAACGTTTCCAGAAGCAAGTGATCGTGATCGTCTTTCACATCCGCAGGTGTCCAACTATGTTCTGCATCCTGCACCTAGCTCCCTGGGCTGTGGCATAATTGGATCAGCCGACATCTGTTCTTTATGTGATCTCGGGGTGTGTAATATTGCTAGTATCACATTCTGTCAACGACGATCATGTTTGCGCGGCTGGATGACTAGAGTACTAGGCGACATTGCAACAAGACACCTGAGATTCGTACTTTGTTCCAGCCAGCCATACTTGCAGAGGGCTCAATTGAATTTTGTAAATGTCCAAGTGGGCTGAAGAGGGATGGTGAAGGACCTATCACGTACTAGAGTTCAAGGTAGTCCGGTCGGTTATGGGGTGGAATGAAAATAAGTGATAGATAAGCATGTGTGAATAGCTGCGGCAGATTTCTAACTCTTTCTCGTCGTGTGCTCTCTGGTCCTGATAATAAATCTCTAGACGAAATAGGACCTTCTTGTACTTTTACCCAATCATACTACTAAGTCTCTGTGATACTCCATTTATTCTGAGTCAAACGTCTCGCAGTAGCCATGTTGAAGGGGATCATTACCGCTTATCTCAGCTTGGTATACAATATCGGATGCGGGCCGGCGATGGGTCTCACCCTCTGGCCCATATCAGTCTGGTTTACATTCGTGCTCTGGACCAGATCCCGATGGCTTCTGAAGGAAAATATCGAAATCGGTCTCGAAGTGGTGCGCTTGTCTGCAGCCAAAGGACATGCTTCATACTCTGTCAAGGTAGCCGAAATCGCGGTCGATTCATTAAGAGGACTTATTGCCAAGAAGGGCAGTAATGAAGCTGAAGCGGACGAAACGGTCAAGGCTTTGTCGGATGATCTGGTTCGAGCAATAAATAGGCTTCACAAGAAAAACCAGACCAATATCTTGACAGAGGTCATCGACACCCATATTGCAAAGTTCGACAGAGCGCTTCATGAAGGCAGCAAGAAGGCGAAGAACCTCGCCAGTGCTGCAATGGTCATTCTGAGCTCGTGCGTGAAACAGCACGACGACTCGGAGTACGCCTTGAACTATTTGGCGGAAAGGTTCGTCCGATGTCTCCAGGCTTCAAAGATGAGGCAGGACAGATTGGTCACGGGCATAGTCAACGAGGAAGTCATGAAGCTCAACCATCTGGCAGGTAAAGGTGCAGAAAAGCAAGCCAAATTTCTTTTACTGGCGATACTGGCTCTATTACGCACATCGCATCGCCCATACCTTGTCGAGCCTTTGAGAGCCATATCCAGTGCCACTGTGGATGCGTTGAGTCGCATGACGGACGACGGCCATCATAGTATTCTCGACAACCTGCTCAAGGATTCGGCTGACACAATCTATACCGCATTACGCACAAAGGAATTCGAGGCCAAACACATATCAGGGGCAATTCAATCCCTGATGATTGCGGCGTTTGGGCGGAATGCCGATGGCTTAATCGAAAAGCTATCGGTATCATGGGTTGATGTCTGGAATCGCGTGGCTGAAATTGGGCATGATGTCGAGACCAAAAACAAATTCCAGCTTCTTATCGCGGAGAGAGAGGATGCCATCTATCTGGGTGTTGAGAATGAATCTCACAAGTCGGCATCCAGCTGGGATGTGTCCTTCGAGCTGCTTCTAACAGCCATGAAACGGGGAAAGGAAGATGTTCGAGACGGTTTGTCACACTCCATCATAAGCGGCCTGGCACGAGCCAAGAAGGAAAGAGGCGACGGGTCTGTACGCTCCCTTATTTGCGGTAACGCTCTTGCGTTTAGCCAGGCATGTAGGCAAGGCGATATCAGGCGGGCAAAGGCAGTATCGAATACTTGCATTCAGCTTATTCGCACCGCCATGAGTGAAAGGGAGGATTGGCTTGTCAAAGATCTGTCAGCTGTCTGGGTGGCGGAACTAGACATGATCAGCATCAATGGTACTGGAGTGTCACTCGACGGAATGTTATACGATGTGCTCACCAAGCCATTTACCGATATGATTCGTGGTGGAGACAAATCTAAAGCTCAAAAACAGTCAAACGTTGGTATTGAGCTTTTACTGGCTGCCATCCGCGGACGAAAGCCATCGTCTATCAGCAGCCTTTCAAAATCCTGGGTCGTCTCGCTGATCAATGCCAAGAGAGAAGAGAAACTTTGTCCCATCAGCGAGTTGATTTCTGCTCGGACCTGTCGATTCACTGATACTATCATATACTGTGATGCACGCGAGTCAGAGGCTCATGGCATGGCTATGATCGAATTGCGACTGGCTGCCCAGGATGTGGAAGGATCCAGGTTGGCGAAGGACCTGGAGACCTCATTTGTGGAAGGTCTAGGCAAAGCCGTTGAGTTGCAAGCTGGGATTAAGGCGAGTCAAATGCTCCATCAGATCAGGCTCAATTATCTTGAAAAGGTGGTGAACAGTGGTACCACACAGGATGTTCAGAAGTGGTTTGGCATGATTAGGAGTATTGCGAGTCATGCCCGAGGACAAAATCCTGCGGTTTACAAGATCCTTCGAGAGGAAAGGAATTGGGGGGTATACATTTTGGGATGACATACTTGCTGCTATAGTTGGACAACTTGGTGCGAGTGATGCCATTCAATCACAGGTTGGATCAGGAATTGAGATATGGCAAAATTACATTCAAATATGGATCCCTTTCTTTCTGTTTATCCTTCTTTCTTTCGTGCTTCTTACGATTTTGATCCCGCGTCACTGCACGATCCTGTCTGTGAGCCCTAATTCCTAGATCCAGAGGACCCCTTGGCAATACAGGCCTGAAGCTTGGGCAGTTGTCCCGCCTTCAATGTAACCTTAGAGCAGTTTACATGTCGGGGGATATAATTAACTATTGTACGTTGCTACATTCTCTTTAGTTGTCTTGTGGTCGTTCTTTTGTGCCTATTTCTACAGCTTGGTACGTCTCTATATCCCTCAGGGGGTCTTAGGAGTGCTGGTAGACACAGCGTCTCTGGTAGATATCAAAGCATACTACTACCACTACTACTACCACCTTTACCACGATCAAGTATATCACTTAGTTGACGTATTCATTCGACCATTGACTCCTTCACAGTCCAGTCCACCACCAAGTCGAGTCTAATCATAGCCTATCAACCTAATAACCCCCATATATAATGCTAATTATATAGGCACCTCTCCATAAAACCAAGAACCCCCAAATCAACTCCCACTACTCACTCCTCAAACCAAATCAAACCCTAACTACCCCAACCTAATCCCCAACAACTGCGCCCCAACAGCAACATCCACCCCATCCACATCCACCGCCACCGCACTCCCCCCACCCGTAGTAACATACAACACATTCACCTCCCCCTCCCCCCTCCCAAACGCACACCCCGTGGGCTCCGCAATCTCCGTCGAGTCCAAATCCCCCGCAACCACCTCCGTGCGATTCTCACCCCCCTCTAAATCAAAACTAATCTCCATAATCGTATTCTCCGCCGCCGTAGCCGCATACACATACTTCCTCCCATTGCCCGCACGGAAACCATCCGGCGCAATGGCAAAATCATCAAACGAGGTCCCCTTAACAATCAACTCCCCGACCCCAGCAGTCACGTTGTTGTAGAGCAGTGCACGGTAGAGATCGCCTCCGGCGGTCCAATATACGAATCCATCTTGGATTTTGAGCCCGTTGATACTGCTCATTAGATTTGTTTGTTTGATAGCTTCCCAGGTATACCCCGTCGTGGTATCGACCGCGAAAATAGAATCTTGATAGGAGGCTGACGCGAGGATGATGGTTTCGTTGAATGCCGCGAGTCCATTAAACCCCGTGGGGGCTGTAGGCCGCGCAATGAGGGTGATCTCAGGAGCCGTTCCGTTCCCGATATTAAAGTCGACGCGCCAAACGTGCGTGGCGTTTTTAGGCGGATCGTCAATGTTCGCTGAGGTGGTGTTGGCGCCGGTGACGTAGAAGATGTCGTGGGCTGCTTCGGTAATGCCGGAGAGACCGAGGACAGAGTCGAAGGTATGCAGGATGTGTTTTTTGGGGGATGGGGAGCGTGGATCGAAGGCGAGGAGGTTGGCTGGGGGACCGATTTCGGTGGCGAGGATGATGCCGTTGGAGCGCACGGCGAGGTTCTCGAGCCAGGTGTCGTTGGAGGAGAATTGGTAGATGGTGCGGATGGGGAGGTCGGTGGATAGGACTGGGAGGGTGGTGGTTGCGATGAGGGCGAGGGTGGTGAGGGGTGAGGGGATGTGCATGGTGGTGGTAGGTTGGTTTGGTTGGGGTTGTAGGGGGGGTGGGTGATTCAGATGAGATGAAAGATGTGCGGATATATGGGGTTTATATAGGGTTGTTGGTTATTGATCCTTGGTCAAGTGTAGGGACATAGTTAATTAGTTCTATGGGCGAGTATACGTTGCCCTATATGCAGGTGGATCGTTTGTCAGGCCATGCGGGAGGAAAGCGGATATTACGCACTCCATGGTCAGTAGCATCTTCTTTTGGTCGAATGTCGACATTATCTGATTGCAAAATCAGCTTTCTAGCATAGCATCAGTCGAAACCGCCCTTGCCTGGTTTGAACAGTGAACCGCGAAGATCAAGAAGAGCGGTCAAACAAATAGACGCGCAATACATCAACTATATCAGATCTTATCTGACGACGCACTATAACACCCGTGCTAGAGCTACAGCGTATCTGCGGAGCATATTCGGTGCTATTGCCTGGAACAGGAGACTTTGGCCGATAGATGACGCGTCTTACTCTCCCTCTCTCTTTGCCCCTCCTTTATTGAAACATAATTCTGTTCTGTACGGCGGGACTGCGAAGTCCCGATACTTGAATTCGGAGAAGATCGTCAACAAACTCTCCCGGATCATATCGTGGTAGGTTCCGTCCCAGGTACACGGTAAGTGCATTTTCTATCAATGAGATGATTGAAGATTATATTAGCGAAACTTCGGCCGTTAGCTGTATGGCGTACAGAGCGCGCTTCTTAATTTCTCCTTTGGGCATAGTCTGTGCAGATCTCCCGGGTCAGGACTCAGTGGGAGAGGAGGAACAAGTCTGACGATTGACGCAGGCATGTCCTATTCCCCTTTTCTATATTGTTTCTCTATTGACAGGATAATCAAAACATTGACCGCATAATCTAAATAGGCAACTTTATTAGACGGACGGAACCAAAAGAAAAAAAGGAAACAAAACACCAAAACGAAGCCAAATGCAAGGCCAAAATATGTCTACACACCCGAAAAGCCATATAACTCATCTCGCTCGCTCAATCCTCTCTCAAACACGCCGTTGTCCCCTCCCCTTAGTGAACCACATGATGCCAAACAACAACATTACATTAGTGCAACAGAATCCCAAGAAAACAGCCCAATTCCACCACCGCTGACCATAAGAGAAATCCAGTGTGTCTAGATACTCATCCCCGACGGAGTACGCACAGTATTCACAATTGGCTGTCGCATTGCCATTCACCACGTAGCCAAAACTGCTCTCCAAGAAGGCCATAGCATACTGGCCGCATGTCTGGCCCGGGGGTGGGTCAAACGAGACGAGTTCACTGGGGCGACAGACGACGGGGACGTCATGCAGAACGGTCCCGACAGTAGCCCCGAAGAAGTACCGCATCGGGTCGGCCCAGAACAGCCAAGGGCGGTAGAAGTCATTCATATAGGCATGTGGGGTTAGAACCCCAGAGCCGATCATGAGAAGAACCCAGAAGAGCGAGTTGGCGTAGCCGCCCATTGTATCGTTGGGAAATAGGGCTGCGAGAAGCTGAGAGTACCCAGTCCCGAAGATGGCAAGGAGCAGCCACATGAAGTAGTTGAAGCCCGAGATGGCAGTGACGTTGGGAAAGCCGACGGTCCAGTAGGAGACCAAGAAGACCAGTGTATATGTTCCGAGTTGCCAGGGGAGTTCAACGGCCACCAGAGCCGTTAGCAGAGCCTTCCAGTCGTAGATGCCGTTCTTCTCTCGCGCGCTAAAGATGGCCCACTTGCGGAACCACATATCCTGCAGGTCGGCACAGGTGGTTGGGATGATCCATGCAAACAGTAGGACGGCGATCATGTGGTTCTGGATGCCCTGTTCCGATGACCCAGCATGGAAGAAACTGAAAGCGATGAAGATCCCCACGAAGAGTGACTTGGCTACTTTACCAAAGTTGTACATTCCATCGCGCCAGACAGAGAGCCAGTGGCGTCGGGTGACGGCCAGGATCTGGGCCCTGAGGGGAAGGGCGTACTGGCCCTCTGTGTTGGAGACTCCCCTAGCCGCTGTCGGCGTCGTGGTGCGAGCATTGAGCTGCTGGATGGTCGCGTCCAAGCTTTTCCGTTCAGCGGACTCGCGCCAGATGGCAGGCCAGTCCTTAGACCCTGTCTCTCTGGAGGTCATGGTGGAAAGAATAAATTCGGCCGGATTGGCCTGACTGTCGATGACGGCGCCGTACTGGCCGAAATAATTGACCACCTGGGACGACTTCTCGCCCGTTTCCCCAAAGTACACCGTCTGGCCCCCGGGAGCGAGAAGCAAGACATGGCCAAACATCTCGAAGAGTACTCCAGAAGGCTGATGAATAGTGCAGACCACGGGAATTCCCTCCGCGGCGATCCGGCGAAGGAACTCGACCAACGCAAACGCAGCTTGACTGTCCAGGCCGGACGTAGGCTCATCCAGGAACAAAAGTGCACTGGGCCGTGCTGCCAGCTCGACTCCGATGGTCACCCGCTTGCGCTCCTCGAAATTGAGCTGTCCATCTCCCGGCTGGCCAATTAGGGCTTCCGCGATGTCCTCGAGATCCAGCAGGTGGATGATATAGTCCACGTATGCCAATTTCTCCTCGTCCGGGGTATGAGCGGGTTGGCGCAGGCGTGCCGAAAACTCCAATGCTTCCCGGACGGTGGCATTGGGCTCGTGCACGTCTTGTTGCATCACGAAGCCACAGGAGCGCGCAAAGGCCTGGTCGAGGGGTTCTCCACCTAAACGAAGAGTTCCATCGATTCTTCCGGTGCTCTTGCGCTGGGCGAGCGTGTCCAGCAGCGTGGTCTTTCCGGCGCCCGAGGCGCCCATAAGAGCTGTCAGCTGTCGTGGCCGAGCATACCCGCTGACGCTGCGCAGCAACTGCTTCTCTTGTCCGTCCACCGGAACGGAATAGCTGATATCCTCAAAGGTAAATGTCCCCGCTCCGCCGGTGGTGTTGGTCTCAGTGGACCCCTGCTCTGAAGCTGCGGACGCAGTACGCGTTGAGGATAATGACGCCGAGGAGGCCAAGGCAGTTTTGGGCTTGCTTTCTTCATCACGACCCTTTGAGCGCTTGAAACTGCGACTGTGAGAACCTCCCGTTTCACGAGTCATAAGGGTGAGTCCGATGCTTCCCAGGACTGTATAGAGAAACCAGAATACCAAGATAATCCCAAAGTTGCGCCACAGGTGACTGCGTGTGTAGCCTAAATGATCCGCCAGGTAGACAGAGCCCGGCACTGACTGATGGCCTTTCTGACTGCCGGTGATGCTACACGTTTGATATTCAAGCTGGGTATAAAGCGACCCCGAGGGGACCATCTCGCTATCCGAACAGGTCAGAGTGATGCCAGCAAACTCATTCCCCATCAGCGCCTCGAAAGCATATGGTGACGGCGACGCTCGACGCAGCCAGGAACCCCACCGGTGCTGGGTGGGCCGTGGCGGACCAAAGCCGGAATACAGCAGGCCGACAGGGCATGCGCTGCCAGCCATCATCAGGGTCAGGGAGATGTTTGGGACCCAGGCTCCTAGCATCCGGAACAGACTTTGAATTGTGGCGTAATGAGTGAAAACGATCAAAACAAAGATCCAGAAGGCGGAAGCAGTGCGTTGAAGATCGATGGTGAAGTAATAGAAGCAAGAAAAGAGAAGACACTGGACGAAGGCGATTGGGATATCTGCAATGGTCTGTGCGATAACGAACGCGCTCGGGTGGATGAATCCATACTTAACTTGCTTCGGAAGGATGTTGCGGGACTTGACCGTTGAGATTTCCTCGGTCAACGCATTCAAATAGAAGAGATCAGGGCAAAGAACAGGGCACTGCTTTTCTCGTACGACCCTGTCACATTCTTAGGGGCCATGTAGTAAGCCGGTCCATTGAGCACCGCGTTCAGAATAATGAAGATAATCAGTGTCAAAAAGGTTCGTTTGTCTCCCCAGAGTAGCTGGTAGTATCGACAGATCGCGATCCGAATTTGCTTGAAGAGAGTACTGGGCGCGATTGCTTGTCTGGGGATCCAGCGCGAGCGGATCTGGTGTACATTCTCTCGAAATCTCTGCATCAGCTGGGCATCAGTACCCACTTCGGTTCGATATCTTTGTATATCCTCCTGAAGCAGTCGGTTCTCTTCGCTCTCTCGAAACGCTTGTGTCAGACCATCAGGGTCAGTAGGAACAGCTCCAACGGCATCCTTACGGATGAGACGCTCAGCTGGGGAAGTGAC
The DNA here is from genome assembly GCF_003184525.1 of Aspergillus sclerotioniger CBS 115572. Taxonomy (NCBI): domain Eukaryota; kingdom Fungi; phylum Ascomycota; class Eurotiomycetes; order Eurotiales; family Aspergillaceae; genus Aspergillus; species Aspergillus sclerotioniger. The sequence continues at coordinate 1,714,620 of NW_020290992.1, read as the reverse complement.
CGCGGTTAAGAAGTCAGGGGTTGTCTGGCGATCGCGACACTCGAAGCCCAGTCGAAGGAAATACTCTCTTGCCTGGGCAGCCTTGCCGCAGAAAATCATCCGCCCACTGTAGAGCACTGTGACCCTGTCAAAACAGCCATAGATGGTCTCGGATACTTGATACATGGTCACTGCGTTACTCATTCCCATCTCCTTGGCCAGTGAGGAGATCAGCTGTACAAATTCTGTGGCAGAGGAGCTATCAAGGCCACGAGTAGGGTTATCCCACGACGCCATCATCGGATTCACGGACAGCGCTTCGATCAAGGTCACGCGCTTGCGCTCTCCTCCCGACACACCGCGAACAAACGAATCTCCGACAATTGTTTTGGCCGTATGTGACAGTCCGACAGACTTGAGCGATGCCTTAGTCATTTCCCGAGCGAACTCTGAGTCAGTTCGGGCCTCGTTGGCAGGCTTGCGCAGCTGAAGGGCGAAACCCATGGTGTTCTGAACAGATAGGGTGGGGAAATGGAAGTCTTCCTCGCTAGAGTAGACCGTCTCCGATCGATACTGTCCTGCCATTTCCCCACTCGAGAGACCAGCATAGCCCAGTTGTCCTTGTACTTCGAGGAATGACCCATGGCTGTTGGCGAGCGTCTTCAAGAGGGTTGTGCAGCCGGCTCCCGGTCGCCCAAGAACCAACATAGACTCTCCTGGAAATATAACACCGCTAACATTGTGGAGGATCTTGGTGGTTGGTGTGGTCTGCTTGCCGGTGACTTGACGAATGGCTTTGACTGGCCATTGCAGGATTGTGCTGATAATAGCCGGGAGGGTCGTGATGCGATCGACCCCGGCGGCGACTCCAAGGACGTTGATGTCCTCGAAAACAACCCCCAGAGCACGGCCATCCCTACGATAGATCGGAGATTGCGTCAGGGTCTCGCTCGCGGTACCTGCTTTCTCCTGTAGCCACGAGGTCAGTGTATACGGACTTCCAAAGTTGACCCGCGGAACGTAGGGAAGAAAGCTCCCTCACCATCTGAGCGCCGGGGCTATTTGCAATGGGCGGTAATGAGTGTATGGGTCCCCGAGCTTGCTAGCAGATCCAGCCAACCGTAGCGTGTGCGAGGTATGATAATAGAAGTATGAGAAACAGACACACCCCGAGCAGCCATCGGGCCAGGAGCTCGGGCACTTATATAACGCCTGGATTGCCATCGAAGCGAACAATATGGGACAACAAAGCTTTGCATGGCATAAACGATACCCTCCACGAAGAAGCTTACCACAAGCTGCCAGTTGTGCTGGCCAGAAAGAGTCTCAGTTGGTTCCGAGCTCGTTCGGATGCAAAGCTGCGGTCCGATTGGTCCACATCCGGAATCCCCAAAGAAACCCGGACTTGGTTCCGAGCGCCTTCGGAGACAACGCAGTTGGGGCTTGGACGACATGAAAATTGCAGTTAACGATTATAAATACAGATAATTGGACATGCCTGGAACGGTCGGATTCCCATTCAACCAATAGGACATGTAATCAATGCCCGAGATGTGAGCCGAGAGAATGTCATCGCCGTCGGGTAGCGGCTGCTCTGGTGGCTCAGTAATCTCGGGGACATAACCATGAGGGATCGGTTCGTCTATCGGATCCAGGATCTCTCCTGCCTTTGCGGGGAGATAAATATCACTGTCAAATATCAATTAGTGACATGTTCCGCACGGCTCCGGCGGCCTCTGGGATAACCTACTTCAACCAGGGGAAATCACCGGCCAAATCTTCCTCCTGGCTGTTCTCGATTGCGGAAAGGAAAAGCGCGTCTTTGGCACATTTCATGATCTCCATGCTCAGTGCCTTCCCAGCAATAGGCCCGTGATGCTCCATCTGATCAAGACATTGAATCCCGCGTTCCACGGAAGTGAAAATATTCCTCGCGTGCTCGATGGTGATCGGATCTAGGACATGGTAGAGAAGCGTCACACACGCCGACATGATATAATTTGCCACAGATGCATCGTTGCGAATACACGTCGCCCTCTCCATGATAGCGCTGTGTGCAATGTCAATAATCTCTTTCGCGGATTGTATCGATAGGTCGATCGAGGGCTGCAGGTTCTCCAATTTCTGGGAATCCGCGGGGCTCTGATTCTGCGTCTGAGAAACCGTGGAGTACACCAGGGCCGGTCTACGGATCATCATTTTGATCAGATGAAATGCGAGACCCAAGTGTGCGCATTGGATTTCCCTCCACGTCTCGCTCCGGGGGCGATCATGGGCGAAAAAGTGCAAGTACGGGGGTAGAATCCGCTGGATCTCCTGTAGGGAGGCATCACACTCCAGGATAACAGTGTCCACCTTTCGGTGATCGTAAAGCCCCTGGAGATTGGCTAGGGAAAAGATACCGCTGGATACCTTCTCAACCAGCTGTCCGATCCCTACCATCGCCCTCAGGAATGCGCATTCGGTCGTCGGACCGGCTGAGACACCTAAGGATGCTTCGAGAAGCGTACTACAGCCGCTGATGGAAATGTCTTCTGGCAGGGACACATCGATATGGGTATCCAGAAAGCCCGACGGGCGACCAGTAAAGAAGGCACAGATCCGCTCGTAGTAGTAAACTGACCAGAAGGTCACCCGTAGCTTGTGCATGACGGGGCCAAGCCCGTTGGCGACTTGACTGCGATTGAGGCCCAAGGCAAGCACACTTCGAGCTGCATGTCCCAGGTAGAGATAGGCGTCATTGGGCCTCATTCCATGCAAAGCGTACATCGCCTACACAACCTTCTTGTCAGTACTTCTTGCTTCTTGGGCGCAACACCATCCTAGCTTGAGGAGTAATAAGTGGGTTCCCTTGAGGCAGGGTTCCTGGAACAACATGCTATAGTCGTTAGATTGGGCCCAGAAGTAATCCGCCCACTTGTCCAGTGTGTCTGCGCTATGGCTCTCCCCTCGCGCCATTGTTCGGGCGCCCAGAGCCAGTGTCATGTAGACCAGATCTCGCGACTTGACTTCGCGCCCGGTAGTCGGGGCATCCCAGAGCTGTTCCCATAACCGAACAATAATCCGCTGGTCCAAGACAGGCATATGTGGGTGTATCACGGTAAAATAGTACATGATGAATCGATAGCCCATGTCTTTCGACAGGAACGAGTCCGCAGAGCCGCCCAAAGAGCGAAGAGACCCCGATCCGGCAGCAAACATGAATCGCTCCAGCCCCCATTCCCCCAAGTCGGCCGGAACCAGAGTTTTAGGCTGATCCAGGAGGCGTCCATGTGATTGCCGCTTCATGCGCTGGTAAATGCGCTGGATGAAACAGAAATGTGACGAGGGTCCTGGTGTGCCGTCAGTCATCTGTGTTCTTTCCTCGTTCGTATGCAGGTCGATGGGGAATACCATAGAACTGGAAGGATCCAGTCTGGCTATTGGAAACCGCGATTCCTACCCGGAGCTCCAGTTGCTGGCGATACTCCTCGGGGCTATATCGCGCTGGTCCTCGATTACCGCTGGTGCGCGCTGACGCCGCTTTTCGGTCACAAAGGTCGTTGCTTGTGGTAGCAGTCGCTTCGCCCCCATGGGAGTGAGCAGTGGACTGCTTCAGCTTTCGTCTCTTACAAGCACGCCCTCTAGTGCGTGGCACCTCTTGGTACCTGCACGATTGATTGTGCTGCCAGCAGGTGATACATGGATCCTCTCCATTGCACTTGACTTTCCTGGCACGGCATTGCTCGCATGCGTGGACAATGCGAGTGCGTGTCAAAGGTTGGCGGTCTAGACATAGCGTCAGTGGCATTGCTACTTCGAAGGTGGGTTCATGTTGAGAGGAAATACATGGTTCTGATCCCTCCATTGGTGACGGTGGCGATGGTGGGAATTCTCGATGCCAGCAAGTCCTCTCCCAGATCGATATAGCCACTTATGTAATCTCACAGGATAGGGGGTAATAAATCGAACAATAAGCCCGGGATGTGAAGTGCGCACTCTGGAGAGAGTGTTGGAGGTTGCGAATGGAAGGGAACAGAGCCTGGCAGGCAGCCGGGGAACTGACTTGTTGCCGACGGCTTAATAATCCTTTTCCAGACGGGGTCTCCACAAAGCAGCATGCAACTCCAATCATTCACTCTCCACACTACAATCCACACCCTCTTCATTACTGCTCACTCAGAACTGGTTAGTTTCTTCCATGGTGTACCGAACGTGGTTTAAGGATTGGTCAAATCGACACTCTTAGAGTTCCTATAGCATGTCTAGCAGCGATATCTGAGGTGTGTAAATGACCCACAAATTACCAGTGTCGACACATATATGCATCATCCACCTTGGCATCATCAGGTACCCTTGCATCAGACCTCTTCACCCGCTGCCCTCCTGATAGCCAATGCTACCTCGGTCGGCGTTGAGTAGAATGGGCTGTGAGAGGCGTCGGTAAACTCCGTGCGAATGGGGTATCCCGCCGCCAATTCCTCCACCATCATTCTCTGCACCTTCAGAGGAATCGCAGCATCCTGAGCACAATAGAGATAGGTAGTGGGGATGTCCTTCCAGGCAGCATACGTGCAGGGACTGTGGTACGTCTGGTAACTGTGAGGCCTCAACGCACTAACAGCACTTTGAACATCTTCATCCGACATGTCGTTGTAGAAGACTTCATCCGGTCGGTCAGGGTTAACCTCGAGGCGGTCTTCGGAAACATTGAACCAGGGCAAGTCGTTCCCTCCAAAGGCAGCGATCAGGGATTCTCCTTCTGGTACAATAAACGAGCAGCAGTAGAAGAGATGGACCACACCACCTGCTTGGCCGTTTCTCTGTCGAGTATCCCAGTCAAGCCCCTTGACCGCTTCGCTGGATGGTATCCCCCCGTAGGAATGAACCACGAGAAAGACCTTCTTGCCGGCCTCGACCAAACGCTGGATATGACCTCTGATGTGGGCAACATCGGCTGCAAAGTCTGGGAAGTGTTGCGCGGGGCCCACGGAGGGAAGGTGGACGAGATCGGATTCGTAGCCCACAGCTTCGAGTTGGTCAATCACTCGGCGGTAGGATTCTGGGCTGTGCCATGCGCCCGGCACAAAGACGAGGGTAGGTAAGGATGTCATATCAGGAATTGAAGATGAATACCTCTGTCTGAAGGATTGTATCCCTGAAAGATTAGATCTGGCAAGTGCTGAAGAAACCCCTGGGCGCGTGGTCAGCCTCTAAATACGCATGCATGGCTTGGTTATCTGGGCACTCTCTGGGACCACGTGTCCAGAAGCCATGGGTCGAGGGACTATGGCATCAAGCTCGATGAAGAAGAAGATCGGCAATCTGCGCTTGCGGTAGTTTTGCCACGGTTAAATGTCGGGCCCGAGTTAACATGCGGGGATGGAATTGATTTCCGGGTTCAAGCTTTAGGCTCAACCGGATTCATCAAACTCTCCACGTCGGTCCCACGATCGTTGAGTTCACATCTGGTATCTTTGCCTTTCGTGCAAACTCAAAGTGAGTTTGTAATATTACATGTCGAGATAGATGCTTTGCGGACGATGAAGATGGCGATAAGATATTTGACGCTCAGGCCTCCAGTTAGTGTAGCAAGGGCCGTGCCCTGGTCTCAGCCGCTATATGAGCATGTCTTGGAGAGAATCGGTTAAGACTCTAACCTGAGGAATGTCGGTGTTACCGGTGACATTTCTCCCTCCCCAGAATCACCAAAGCGCTCTCCACGGTCACACAAGGTGTTGACAACAAATAACGCCGGATGCGGGAGCCATCATGGGAAGAGCGGGGCGACGGCGAAATTGGTATCAACAATGGCCCCTGGATGGCGACACAACTCTCTGAATAAACAGTTTGACTCTGGTGAAACCGGGGTACGAGTATGAGGTTCAATGACCCTCTGTACGGCGATGGTTGGATATATAGGGAGTGGTGCTATGCCGGCTCCGGACCCGGGCGATACAACTCGGATGACATAAACCCACTCCAATTGCTTATCGAAGATTGAATTACACGGACCGAATTGATTCAAGCAAGTCTAGGTAGGCTAGACCAACTCACTGTGGTTCGAAAAGAAATGCCGGGGAGACGTCAGTGTGGCGCACTGGGTCCACCCCCCAGCTATATTTATGTCCCATGTCGGCGTTTGGAGAGTTCCGAATCTCCGTCATCCCCAGCATTGGATTTGGCATCGGTGTGGGGATCTCGTCCCCATCTACAGGAAAAGAAAATGCCTGGATGGGCGGCCAGACACTTGATGGGGCGACGCAAGCAAGAGGCAAGGGTGGCTGCCTGGGTGCCAGGCTTGGCAGGCAGAATGGATGATTTAGGGGGTTCAGCCCATTGTCGGAGCGGACGGTTGCCTGGGCCGTATTCGCACTCCAGAGTCGTTGCTGCATTGCGCCAGTGTCTTCCTCGAAATGCTCGCCTTTGCTCTCATCCAAAGCACCCAGACGGGTGAGTAGTTCATGGGAGCAAGGGTGGCCATGATGATCGAGGCTAACCGGCCCTCCTCGCCAGCCTTCTCCATCACACATCCGCCGGTATAGCTGCTGTAAACCATCCACAAGCCAGTCGTGCTGCTGCTCCAGAGCCTCCGCATATCTAATGCCCCACGAATTGTCAGATTGTATGCCCAACCCAGTCAACTGTCACGATGTGCCTACCCTGTAGGATAGCTCTTTTTGTAAGCCTTGTGTCCCGCGCCGTAGAAGCAAATGGCGTTGTCCGATGTACATCGGACGCAAGGCCGGAATCCATTACACTAGACACGCGTCAGATCATCACTAAAGGCCTAGAATTGCCTCCCAGTATCCATACCTTGGCCTTTTTGACCCTGCAACGGTCACATGCTTTGTAGACTCTTTTGCGAGAATCTGCGGAGCCGGAAAAGGGCTGTTGAGTTGTCATTTCCCCGTGCGGCCGTTTGTAATTCCCTATCTGAACGCGTATCTCCTGAAGTCTGTGGCCCCAATGATGATCGTATGGCCTTTCCGGTTGTAGCTCGGGAAGCCTGGCTGTGAGAAAATGAACTAATGATGATGATGATGATGATGGCTGTACAATCGAGATTTTTAATCCTCAGTAAGGAGTGCTAGACATCAGCAGACTCGATCGGAGGGGCTATGGACGGGATTCCGGCAGGAATCGCAGTGCTAAGTAAGCGGTTCTAGCCTTCTATCCTGCCTGCTGCACGGGATTGGTATCGCCTGTCATCGATTAAACTTCCCTGGACCTGCATTCTGATCAGGGGTTGTCCAATCAACCAGGGTGCAGGCTGAAAGAGTTCCACCTGGGCCATGGCTATGCCTAGACTCTGTCACTAGAGATCCGGATGCTTCACGAGCGTTGATGTCATTTCCGGCTCATCGTCTGCCGTGTCGTTTTCGGACCTATCCGATGTACCCTTCACTGTTTGGCTTTTTTAGCTCTTTGCCAGTTGTCTTTCGTCAATTGAATATCAAAAGTTGCGCAGGGCAGCCACGCAAACTTTTGTTTGCCAAGTGTGGTGCGCTTCCTGATCCGGAAGGCTCCACCTGTGACTGTCACGGTGTCACCATCACCACCTTGCCGGGGAATCGGAGAAGCGTTTCTCTGAATCTCCCCAAGATCGGGGATCGGACCAGAGGGTTGAACTGGCCGGAAGCAGTTAGACCGGGTTGTTCTCAGGTCGAGGGCTGTCTGCCTGAGGCACCAAGGCCATCAGGCATCGCCCCACCGGGAGTGAAACACGGTTGCCTATTCGGGAATGTCAGGGGTAAGCCCCAAATTTTCATTTTGCGGCTGAGGGGTCGCCTTGAACAACAGGTCAGCCTCTGCAGGGCTCTCCCAGTTGATCTATCGTTTTGGCAGCTGGATCTGCTACGCTTCGAAACCCACGAACACCGCGAAGGGGTGTAAGGCCGGTGCAGTGGGGGCCAGTGGACGGGATGAAACTATTCCCGGCCGCATCTCAAACCGCCAGGGGCCCTAAATCCAACCAAGTGGTGGCTTGAACCAAACAGCATTCCGCATTCATCCCCCCTGGATGGCCTGTGCTTGGCGCACTAGTCCTGACAATGTCTTATCCCATTTCAGGGAGGCGCATTCGATTCCAGACGCGAGCCTCACGTCCCCTTTTATCTCCCCCTCTCCGTCTCTTCCTGCGGCCCTGTCGTTCCCCGGAACTCGCATATCAAGACCCCCAATGGAGTCATCCCACGCCCTTCATCTCACCAGGCGTGCGGTCGCTCTGGCGCTGCCTCTATGGGCTCGCAGCGACGACGACTCCTCGTCGTCCGGCGATAAGCCCGTCAGTAACTTCCTCAAGAGCGGCGTCCCGGGCATTATCGTTGGCGTGTGAGTATCAGCTGGCCTCTTCAAACGCACTCACAGGGGACAGGACGAATGTACTAACGGCGGTCCCCAGAATCTTCCTGTCGGCATGTTCGGTTTGCTGCTATTTCCTTTGGCGCAACAAGCGACAAGATGCCAAAGAAGCAGCGGCAACTCGGGAATGGAATGAGGCATGACCTCGGATGATCTGCACAATCCCCTGCAACCACTCGATATTCTCCCTCGGAGCTGAGCCTGCTTTTTCCGCCTCAACACAACTCCTCCTCGCTGGCTCCAACATCTCTTTCATCTCTTTCAACGTTTGGAGTTTAGGTCTTGGGTTTTCATCGCTCAATCATCGCCATCAGCCAATTTTCTTATCTTTCGCAAGAACATACTCAACCGGCTCGCGATACCACACTTGCATGGGCTCACTGGGTGAACCAAAAGGATGTACTACTAGCGCTACACTTTTTTTTTTTTTTCTGTCTTCTAGCCTGGCCTTCCTGACTGCCATGTATCATACCCAATTACGGCTGGCACCTATTGGTCTGTACTGAGTAGGGAGTGTCCAACGACAAGCGCTTAACCGCCTTTACTCGATCCCACTTCGTAGTCAATGAGATTATTCCCGTGGTAGTGAATATACCGGCGCGCACTGCACCAGTTTCCGTCGCGGGCACGGTATATTCATTCCATGGAGTTTCTAGAACCACCCCAGCAACCTAACCTCAAACAATCACAATCAGCGGGAAATTTTCCAACGGCTACGGTTCTTAAAATAGCAGTACTAGCAACAGTAGTAGCCCAGACAACGACCAGTTATCTACCCCCAGGGTAATGCGGGTCCTGGAATGCGGGCCAATTCGCTCGATCCGGTAGCAGACCCACGCTAGGTCCAGCTCCGGACACCCTGTGGTTGTGCCCTTCTTCTAGGGACTCCGTACCCTGGGATTTCTATCTAAGTCTGTGCCAGCAACCATTTATCATTTTATGATGCGGGGAGATCAGTCAGCAATACAATATATAGTAATACGGACTATGTACTAACAGTGTTGGTTTCTTGACCACGGATGAAATAATTTATCCTCTCGCTGACAGGTGCCAAGGATAGATAGATACTGGGCCGAGTGATGGGTGGTCCTTTTAGGTTCTAACTTCTGAGACAATGACTCTCATATGATAAGATAAACAAATATAGTAAACGGTAAGGCAAGGCAAGACAAGACAAGTTTGTCTCGATCACGGATCAATAGAGTATAGACAATCCCCTCCCCCTCCAAGACATCACCCACACACGACAATAACGTCATACTATCATACCAGTACAGTACTATCTGCCGCTGTGAGACACCCTCCATCCCAGCCCCATCTAGATCAGATTCAGTACCTACACCCAGTCAGTAACTAGTCCAACACCTAGGCATAACAACCCACAACACCATCACAATACGACCCATACAGGACCTCATCTTGACATCAACCCACCATCAACAAACTAACCCATCACAAGGCCATCGTAGACCAAGGGGGCTGAGTCCTCACTTAAGAACAGGGAAGAAATCAGGGTTGAGGCTTAGAGGGATCCTGCTGGGATGCGCAACATCCTAATTGGTCAGAGGGGCTAAAAATCTTTGCGGATTGTGGGTAGCCGACCGCACCAATCACATTCGGGCAGTGGAAATGAAACGTGTCGGTGAACGGGCATACCCGATTGTTATTCGTGGATGGAGGAGGGGAGTTATCCACATGATGTGATCTGTCGATGAGGGGTCCTGGGAACTCATCATTTTATCCATTGCCTAAGGTTGGGGTCCGTGGGTAGTGATAGTGATACTGCGTACTTGGTAAGGAGTGGAGGGGGGAATGGTCATATTCTCATTGTCATTGTCATACATGCATTCTATATCATCTACAGGCAAAGTGCCTTGGACTATCTATCGTCCGTAAACCAAAGGTCAGCGCTCCTCCACTTCCACCGACGTATACCTACCCGTATCCCAAGTCTTGTACGCATACACCCCATCCTCCTCGCCCTGTTCAATAGCCACGCGCCGACTCGGGTGGCCCGCATACTCCTCGAACATCTCATCCACAGTATGAGTTTCCTTTCGCGATCCAGGCTCCTCGAACCGATCTGCCACCAACCCCGTGATTCCAAATCGTGCATGAATATCAGGAATCTCATGTCGAGCCGTATGGAAAGCAAAGCCCGCGAAGATCAACCCACAGATGACATACAACAAGTTTACTCCCACGAGAGTAAACAGCGGCGCCATGGGGACCCTCGCCACCAACAAGGTCTCTCTCTGCTGAGCCGCGAACGCAGGTCGAGATTCAAGGCCATCCGCGCCCATAGCCAAGATGACTGTGCTGAACTTCCGCGCCAATTTATCCGCAAACTCCTGCCCCGTGCTGCTGTATGCCGCAGCCCCGATCTCCAGTTCAATAGCAGGTTCCCAATCCACCGTCTGGGAGATACTCGTCTGCCAGATATTCGACACCGAGGTATTACTCACACTCGGGGTCATATAACTCATCGAGTTATTAGCCATACCGTAGGCGATATCATAAATAGTGGTATTACACCCCAGAACATAACCATAAACCCCAGACTCATTCTGCACAAAGTCCGTCGAGTTCGGCACCGTTCCACCAGACGTACTCAAGACCCCAGCCACGGTATAATAAAACGGGTTCCCAGCCCCATAATTCCCATCTTCAACATCCTCAATATCAACCGTCATGCTAGCGTCTGTGAAAAACCCGGTAATGAGATTCGTGCTTTCAATATAGCCCGCAAATGCACTCGAACAGTTATATTTCAGCGTCGTCATCACTTCAGTCAGATTGCATTGCTTGGAAATCATCTGGCATTGGGTACGAGCACCATAAGTCGTGGCTTCCCAGTCTCGACCTGTGACTGAACCCTCGGGTAAGCCCAAGTAGCTGTAGGTTGTGACGTTGTTGTCGAAGCTGACGCCGTAGTCGTAGACGGTCGCGAAGTCGGAGACGTTGTTCAATACCCCGAGACTGACGGTGGCGTTGGAGAGGAATTGGCCTGTGACGCCCATCGATACACTGCAGATGCCGCCGGTGGCGGCGACGGCTTCTTGTGCTGCGACTGAGTTGTTGCCTGTTAGGCATTGGGGGGTCAGACCGAAGCTGTAGTCTGTGTTGTTGGTTACGACGGTGGCGCGGTAGAAGGGGACGGTTTTGGTGGTTAGGTGAAGCCAGGTGTCTGCTGCGGAGACCAGTGCTCTGGATTATGCAGTGTTAGTGTCGTCACATATGAGAGGCTGCATCGTGGATGGGGGTGTATATATAATGAACGGAGGCACATCATGACTGTACGTACCCGAGAAGAGTAGCCAGAAGAGCCACTGCAGCAGCCGAAGTCAGCGGACGAGTCTGGGGCTGACGCTTCTTTCCCCATGAGAAGACATAGACGATCCAACTCCAGGTAGCACCTAGAGTACCTCCATCAAAGAACTTCATCATAAGTGTCAGTTGATATGGAGTGGGCAGTCGTTCGAAACGTGCGTTCCGGATATCTTGGAGGTAGCGATGGGCGATAGGAAACGAGGCCAGGGTGATGAGGAAGCCCGACAACATAGGAGCCAGAGTGCTAGCCCACGAGGTGACGAAAAGGAGAATACTCGAGTTCATGTTGACGTAGTAGGCGCTCGAGAAATCGAGAGTCAAGCCCTCGTAGAGGGTTATATAGGGCGAGTTACCCTTCTTGACGCGATAGCTGAAGACCAAGGCGAGGAAAACAGCTGTCAAACAAGTGAGTGGGACGGTGAGAAGAAACCAACTCAAGATGATTATGAACCGATGCGAGGTGATTCCGAGCTTCTCCTTGGTTTTGGGACCCTTCACTGGCTGGGTCGAGGACGCATGGTCGCTCTGGACCGAGACGGCAGCAGCAGATCCAGCCATGATCGCGCTGTGCTGGATGCACTGGAGGTGATCTGAATCCGACAGCGATAGATCGAAAGGTAAACAAATTATCACCACCGTTTCTGCGAAGAATCCTGCATCTTATATGGAGAGACCGTTGCTCGTACTACGTGAGGCTGAGCGCCTGTCAGCCTGTTGCTTTACTACTTTGGGCCGATGGGCCACTTTAGACCTAACTAAGTGGCACCTTAGAGAGGGCTACTCTAGACAGGTGGGGACTGGAGGAACATCTGTAAGCTGGGATAACCACTGGGATTTCATGATTCCTATTCATCTTCCCCAGCCAAGGACTTGTTCTTCTCATTTTTGGAGTCATCAGCCGTATGATTCTCGTTGCCGTTGGTTACCGATCAGTCTACAGTAGCGCACCCTGAAGATTACTTTTTATTCGCGAAGCGCATACGCATTAGGATTGGTGTCTGACAGATTCTGCAGCGCAATTCCTCACAAAGTCCGGGTCTAGGGTCTTCGTGCAGCACCGCCATCCGACCTGGAGCTCTGCACAGCCTATTGGACAATCTCGATCACGCAATAGTAGTCGCTGTGGCAACCTGACTCTAGATAAACAGTGGAATAGACGTTTGGTTGAAAACAGATTCTCGAACAGCTGCCCAGCACTTGTTGTGTTTCTGGCTGGATTAGTGTCTCCAGGTGGCAAATTCGGAAGCGTGAAATACTATGGGCATTGCCTCTGTTTGTTGAATGAAGATGAAAGACGGAGACGGTCGATGAAAGCCACTGTGGGCCAACCTATGTGCATCTTGCATCTCTGCAAAGTGTATCGGTCGCATGGTATGATGGTAGAGGAAGTTCTCGGGGAAGCCAGACAGGCGGAGCTGTTGAGCGAATGCCGACTCGATGTGTCTGTTATATCCTCGCGTTCATTATCACGCAGTATGAAATCAGAAGGCCGAAGGTAAGAAAGGATAAACGCGATCGTCTCTCCAAGTAGAGACATCTACCCAACACCGTGTATTCGTTGACATCTCAACTGGTTTCGGTCTCCGGCTCAAGTTCCTCCAATCACCCTATTGAAATCGTATGGAATCGCCCTCCTATGCAGAATATGTCAGTTCCAAGAAATCCGAGTGGAAAGACTTTCTGCATACCGGTCCTCTTTCGCGGCCTCATCAAGGTGGGACACCTTTTTCATTGCTTTGTCAATCAAAAGGGGCCATAAATCAGGTGCACAAGAAAGCTTTCACTCAATCACATAGCGCTTGTAGAGCATCACGGTTCAGTGACAGTCCCTGTCTTCTCATGTTGCAGGTCGGTCGACAAAGCTCCGAGAACATGCGCCATGCCTTAACATCAGCACTGCACCTTCCGGCTCACCGAGCATCTTCCAATATAGGAATCATCTGCAGGGATATCCAGGACAACCCGTACCTATGTGCGAACCACTCGGCCAAAAGGAAGTATCGAAGGGAAAGGAACATCTGGGGGCAAGAGTATCATTCAGTCTTTCACAGTGTTGGAACCAAAAGGGTCCGATCATAGGTACTCCGGTTGTTGGATACAATAAATCAAATAGCCCCAATTCTCGTATACAACCCCCTTATTCCAAATGGGATAACAGTCTGCATAGCCACGAGGTAGTCGATCGGGCCATTTGGAAAAACCTTGCAAACTTAGTGGTTTGTTCTGTCTTGGCTCTGGAAAGGTATCGCTTCGCCGAATGACAAATGTTGGACCGTGAAGGGGGCGTGATAGAGTGACGCAAAATACTGCGACCTCGGTGGCGTTTCTTCAAGTCGTTTCGATGCTAGTGTGCCCAGATCTCCATATCAATATATTGCATCTGCAACAAGAGCCTCTCAGGAGACTATTCCTCTAATAATAACACATATCGCGATAGAGGTATTCTGCACATCTTCGAAGGATCTGACGAACCGCCCCTGCATGCATCTTCATGACATGATCAGGCCGCCAAAGTTGGGGGCGGACCTGCGCTGACAGGGGAACTTCCTCATCATCCTTTGAGGCTGTGAGGCGGGAGGCCGCCTTTATGATTTCTAATAATGCATTGTCTAGGCCAACACCATCCTGGAGTTTCACAACTGGGGCGAGAAACTAGGTTCTGACATCATCAGTTGACAAGGTGACGTAGACAACATTGCGGGCCAAAAGATACCCCTCACGGCGAGGTCAGATCATGTAGATAGGAACATCTTGCAGGTTGGAGAGCAATTCACCGGTGGACATATGTTTTCTTGGGTGGCTGTGGATCGAATAGGTGATGCGAAAAGATAGGAGCGACTTGGGGATGCAGCCGGGACAACTTCAGGATAGCTCCGATCCGGTGCTAACGCAAAGCTCTCTAGTCTCCTCACTAGGGATCAACGAACCACTCGGCTAAGTCACTCATGCGCCATCGCCCCCACCTCTGCGCCGGCGCTGCGCCGGGCTTCCATCTCAGCTGTCGAGTGCAATCGAGGAGTTCAGCAGTTCGGTGAATGTGCCCAAGAGGGGAAGCCGGATCTCTGTCCCCAGATTGGATCGCCACCACGCAACCTGAAACATCACTCAACCCTACGAGCTGAAACCGGCCCCTTCCATGTTCTGAACCGGTGCTGGATACTCGATAGGGGCATCTTGGTACAAGACCAGGAATCCCTGTCTTCGGCTATCCGTTAGGGCTGTTGGCTTATGTAACCCCCCTGACAAGATGCAAGCCACCGGAGGAAAAACAACCTGACACGCATATGACAGGCTGCAAATTAACAAATGCATCATACCTCCTCTGCTCGATGGCTCTCTACTCCGTACTCTGTAGGATGTCTCAAACCGATTTTGCCGTCGGTGAGGTTGACTCAGAAGAGGGCCACCGACCCCGCACTAGCTCGGCCTCGGCCCGAACATGTCTGCCTGAAGGTGAAATCGCACAATCCACGGTGGACGTTAGTGTCACTGTCACGGTGACAGTGTCTCTCTCGGGGCCCCTCCCGGTGGAGAAATCCATGCGAGCACGAGCGTTGGCCACTTCCACCCTCTGACTGGTTCGTGGACACAAAACCTGCGACAAATGATTCCTCCAATCAGGGCTCGGATCCGGGCAGCCAACGCGGACGCTTGCTGTGCTTGGCTCCCTCGACGTCGTCCACATGGTTTCTCGGGCTTCTTCCCGCCTTAGTCTCAGTCTTCATAGAAGGATCTGCTATAATACTGGTCTGGGAAAAGGCCCCTGGGGCCTTGTGTGATCGGCCCAGTGCCGCACGATCTTAGGTTCCTGCATCTCGCCCGGTCGAATGGACCTCTCAGGAGCGTCCTGACTGCTGCAGCCCTCACCTCGGAGAATCCCAAGTCAGCCCACAGCTTGTAGCCAAGTGTGCGGGCCGTTGGTGATGACCGTCTACCATCGATGATTCGTTCAAACCCCCCCTGTCACGGAGCCCACCGTTCCCAAGCTGCATCCAACCAACAATGAATGTCTGAGGGCCGACTGCGCAATGGGGCCGGTGGCCATCCTTCACGGGTTTTTCCTAGACCTACCTAGGTGGAGGATTCAATCCGGCAAGCCAGTATAAAGGGCACGAGTCCGCTGCTCCAAAATGAATTCTCCAAGCAGAGCAAGCTCACAGATTCCAGTCGATTTCGACAGTCCTTCCTTTTTTAACCAGTTCTTTTCGAGGCTATTGACTAGCTTCACCACATTCCTTAACCCACACGCACATACTCATACACTCTTTGCAGAGCACATTCATTGACATTTGTTCATTCCAACCAATTACATTACATTTTTCCAAGATGCGTTTCACTCAGTTCATCAACGTGAGTACCCACAGTGCATATCGCATATCCTCTGCAATACCCTAATAACCTTCTTCTAGACCCTTGCCATCGGCTCCCTTGCCGGCATCGTGGCCGCTGCCCCGCTGGGAACTCGGACCCTGGAGGTCACCGAGAGAGGAGAGTCTTTGGCCTCCCGTTCTACCAGCGCCGTGGTGACTGTCAGCGCCTTGGCCGTGAGCACCATCAACAACGAGGATGGCAAGAGCAGCGCCTCGAACTCTTACACTTTGTACACCGGAGACGGCTCGGTTGCTGCCGGATGGCCCGCCAAGTCCGACTGGCTCTCCTTCGACGAGATGTATGTCGATGCCCTCATTATCAACGTCCATATACTAACCAGTTCTCAGGTGGGCCGCCAACAAGGAAATCATCGCCAAGTCCTGCAGCAACAACGGCTGGGGCGCGGACAACTCCGAGACCGAGACCGCCAACCTCAAAGCCGCCATCCAGCAGGTGGCTGAGGAGTCCAAGGTCGACCACCGTTTCATCCTGGCCGTGGTTCTGCAGGAATCCAAGGGCTGTGTCCGTGTCAAGACCACCGCCAACTCCGTGAGCAACCCGGGTCTCATGCAGAGCTACGAGGGCACCGGCACCTGCTGGGAGAAGAGCACCTGCTCCGACGCCGAGATTGTCCAGATGATCCGTGACGGATGTACGTATCCCCTCATCCTACATCTCTTGCTACCTTGCTAACAGCCCATCCAGCTATCGGAACCGCCTACTCCGGTGGATACGGACTTGCATCCCTCATCAACATGGCCGACCGGACCACCGTCGCCGGCTTCTACCGTGCCGCCAGACTGTACAACTCTGGTGCCTACTCGCTCGAGAGCACCGACGACCTGGTCTCGACCATCGGTGCTGCCACCTCCTGCTACGCCTCCGACATTGCCAACCGTCTCACTGGTTGGACGACGGCTGCCACCAAGTGCACTTAAGCTAGCCTGGTTCATTCTCTGCAGTTATATATTTAACTTTGACTACAAAGGTATATCACATAAGCGTTGACATGACCTTATGGCGACTAGTATTAGCTGGGATACTTGGATTGGCGATTGGTTCTGTTTATAGTTAGTTTTACTTTCACTTCTTTGACATTTGCCGATAGGATACGCAATATGTTTGGATAACATGTTTGCTCCTGATCGTGGATTTTCTGTGGCTTGTTCATGTGATATCACTCTGTATTATTTATTTCGGTTATTGGCTTCAATTTATCATTTGCTCGCTCGAAGAGATTCTGTAATTCAACATACAGCTAGCGATTTTGTATTCTATAGCAAAGAGTTATACAATTTGTAGAGATTATCCTTGCAGTTCTTAACCCGTCATCCAACACACCATCCACACTTATCACCATGCCCCAGGGCGATCAAACCAAAAGCGCGCAGCATTCAATCAAACACTAGACATGATCTCCACACATACAAGCTATTGCCGAGCACCCAATCATATGAACTGATCGGCACTCAGACGAAACCAGCTACCAGAGGCAGAAAGTAAGTTTCTCTGTCATTCCGATTCGTGATGAATCGATAACCCCAGCTTCCCGACATCTTTCTCTGTCAGTATCGGCGATCCGATCCACTTCCACCCGACCGGCAATCGCCGGCTACCGGAATCCCATACCTCAAGTTCATACTTGAGACTCTCAATGCAAATTATTCTTCCTTCATCTAGTAATTATCTGGTAACTATTAACGATGGCAAGTGCGACAGACAATATATGCTCCGAAAGACATGTGTACAGCATCACACCAGCAGTCACCCATACAAAAACCAACCACCATGAATCCAAACCACAAAGCCCCAATCCCAATTCCACAGATACCAAACTCCCAACCAGATCCCAGACTACTTCATCCAGAGCGATGGACAAGCATACACCTATGGAAATGCGCGATGTCAGAATGTCTCGGTAAGACCTATCCCCAACCCATCCCCAACCCATCTCCAGTATTACATACCTGCAGCATCATCAAAAACTAACCAAACCCAGCAAGCATGATGTACACATTCATGTTAAATTGGGTAACCATCACCCCATGCCCCTCAGACAAAGACAACAATACCGCCGACTCTCTCAACAACCTCAACACCATCCGCTTCCTCCCCGTTACTATCATAAACATTCTCCTCCTCCCACTCATCATCACTACATTCGCGCGCTCGACCGGCGGCCATGTCACTCCAATCATCACTCTATCTGCGTACTTCACCCGAGGTATATCACTCTCTCGGGCTATTCTATACCTTACCGGACAGACAGTCGGTGGTGTTCTGGCAGGTTGGGCCACGGAAAGGGCCTACGGTGGTAGGGGGGTTATTGTGAGGGAGTGTTTTTTCAATACAGAGAAAGTATCTACACGTGATACATATATGGTTGAGACATTCTCGTGTTTTGCTCTGATAACACTCATCACACGTTTCGCGAATGATCAGAAACCAGGGCGGATGTTTCGGGGTTCTTTGTCGCCATGGGTAGTGGGCATTACCACGGAGGCTGTATTCTGGGGATCGAGACTCATATACCAGGGTTATACTGGGGCGGGCATGTCATGGTAACAGATACCTGGAGAATGATGCTGATGGTTAGTACTAGGCTTGAATCCCGCTGTGTGTTTGGGTGTTTATCCTGCGTCTTATTCGATCCGGGTTCATGGGATGGGGATTGGGATTCGTTGGGTAAGTCAATCATCGCATCTGACGAGCTTTACTAATGCTTGTGGTAGGTTGCCGCGCTCACGGCAGCTGCAGGGTATGGTTTCATTCATAGGAGATTATTGTCGGCTCCGAAGGGGGGTTGTGCTTGATGAGGTGGGTGTTGTTGTGAGAGGATACCCTGGTATGCTGATGGCCTGTGGGTAGGGTCGGGTAGGGCCGGAGTGTCTGTGCGTGTCTGTGTTCTGTCGCTGTTGGGAATCAGTTCAGTCCTCATTGGATTATTAAAAGAGTAATACATCGTACCTAAAGACAAGACAACTTACAAAACAACAAGTAACCCAAACTTCAACTTCACCAACAAGTGAGAAAAAGTAAATGCGACCGGGCCAAACCGGAACACGAAAGATAAGAAAAGGGGCAGCAGGGGCGGAAAAATAAAAAGGAAGTCTCCCCGACTGGGAGTCGAACCCAGGTCTCCCGCGCTTGTTCCTGTTAAGGATTGACAAGCGGAAATCATGACCGTTAGACCATCGAGGAATGGAGATGTCATCTTGGGCATATTTTGGCTACATGAGGTACTAAATTTTGTCTCTGTCTGCGGGGTTCTCGGAAGATGGGATATGAGATTATCATCACGGGAAGACTTGTGTGGGGTGTTAATTAAGCTTATGTAGGCTTTTCATGGGGGTTTAATGGATAGTGGAGAATGATTTGATACATAATTGTCTTTTTGTGTTGGAGGCGTTGTAGTTGGATTATGCCGTGGATGTCGGTTGGTGGATTTATATAGTCGTGCACCAGATGTTGGCCACTCTGTGGAAGCTTTCCTTTTTTTTTTTTTTTTTTTTTTTTTTTTTGGAACCATTGCCTCTCTATTTATGAGATTACCAAAGGAAATATATCGATCAGCTGTATACAAGACCCCCAATCCACACAGGCTAGAATATCAGTGGAAGTAATGGTCAACTCAATTCAAGGGTCGAAACATCCCCGCCGTTGGCAGTAAATGAGTAAATAACGGCAGAGTGGAATGTCGGCCTCAGCAAGATATACAATTGACAAGGCAATTATTCGGTACTTTACATTGCAATCTAAAAGCTGCGAGGTAGATGAGAGCTTGGCAATTGATGCTTCCAGCCCCTACGATTGCATTAAGCTTGGGTAGTATTCTTTGTCGTACGTCGAATAGGGAAGAAGATGGAGCCCTACAGCCCCTTTACTAATTAACAGATATCCATTATCGATAAATTCACGGTCCCATTAGGATGAAGTAAGGTTAAGAAAGAGAAAAAAACTATTGATCACGCAGAAGTAGGTAAATAAGTATTTTGCAATCGAAAAAATGCAAAAAGATAAGCCCAACGCGGGGCTCGAACCCGCAGCCTTGAGATTAAGAGTCTCACGCTCTACCGATTGAGCTAGCCGGGCTAATTCGGTGAATGTCTGACTACAAATTGGCTACTTGATCTTGCTACTGAGTTTTGGCAATCGCAGAATAAAGAAACGAGGTAAATTCATTAGCGAGTATTAGAGTACAGCAGAAGGAGCGACAAGCCAGCAACAACTTGAGCACAACTATCCCCAGACATTCTGGTCAAAGCAAAGGAACGAAGCAACAAAAAGCCTTTCGCTAGGTAGCAATCCATCATAAATCGTTAATCGCATCGGTTACCATTACTCGATGGTAATCTTCTTGGCGACAGGAGCAGCGGCCTTAGGGACGAAGAGGGACAAGACTCCATTCTTTAGGGAAGCCTTCACATTGTCCTGGTTGACGCGAGTAGGGAAGGAGAAGGTGCGGTGAAACTCGCCAATGGAGCGCTCGCTGTGCCAGTAGTGGTGCTTGGTCTTGGGCTTGTTCTTGGAGACCTGCTTGTCACCGGGCTGAGTGACGGCGCTGCTCTCGCCCTCCTTGTTGTTCTCCGCAACGGGAGTGGAGGGCTTAGCCTCGTCGTTGTTGTCGGAGTGGTATTCGCGCTCGATGCGACCCTTGATCACGAGAGTCTGGGGGTCGGAGAACTCAATGTCGACGTCCTTCTGGGCGATGCCGGGCAGCTCGCCATCAAGGTGGTAGCCATCGGAGGTTTCGCGGACATCGAAGCGAGGCGCAAAGGTGCGCGCAGAAGCAGGAGCGCCCTGGCTGGAACGGTGGAGATCGTAGTCGTCCAGCAGGCGGAAGAGAGGGGTGAAGTCACCGGTAGCGGGGAAAGTTCTGAAGAGAGACATTTTGGTGGTGGTAATGGTTGGATGAGGATTCAAGAGATAGAAGCTTATGATGAAAGCGCGGTTGGTTTGCGATTGTGTGTTTGTGGGTGTTGTAGAAGCTTGATTTCTTTGTTGATGAGGATGAACTGAGCAGGACCTCGAGGGTCTCTTTATACCTGTTGGACACCATGGTTAGCTGGGATGAGGAAGGTGCTGGGCTGGTGGTGTAACTGCTGGAGGGCGCTGGAAGCTGCGGGGATTAGGGTTCGCGGGGGATCCCGACGCTGCGCGAAGGCCCCAGGCATCTCGCGACGCTTCTCGCGGCTTCGATCGCGGTCACGTGACATGCCATTTGCCACCCGGTGGTACAGCCCTTCGTATGGCAGGCTTCGGCGGGAGCTGGAAGACCAATCCATGGAGTGAATTGACAGGAATTACTGAGAGCTGTCATACTGGTGGCGGTCCCATGGCTGCGGGGTGAACCAGTCATGCCATATCGTCAGTTCCAGACCATTCCATCACGGTATAGCCACTTTCCTTCGGTCGCTTTCGGTCGTTTCGTCATGATTGAGCAATTGATATCCTATGAAGGAAGATGCCGTGGTACAGGCCTGGAATCTTCTGTCTGGAGGTGGTTTACTGAGGGGTTTCTCCAGTAAGTAGCGTTTCGCGCCGCCGGTGGCCACAAACAAGACTAAGATTCATAGTTACAAGTACGATAGTAGATGTATCACGTGGGTTTGGACATGTCGGCTTTCATCATGACGGGCACCTCAAATTGAAGAGGAAGAACATACGATTTCAGATTATACCGACTGTGTAACCATAACGAGAGCTGCAACCAAGATTAGCGGTGGCGCCATACTAACATTGATCTCAACCGTAGCGTTTGTACAGAGCCCGCGCACAGATGTCATCAAAGAATGGGATGCTAGGCTAGATCTGCCCCTGGTGCTGTTGCTTCTTCTAGGGCTGCTGCTGATAGCGCCATACCTAGGTCTTGGCCTGCCGCCACTACCGGGGAATCCGTGTGTAACGATCGGGGAGGAAAAAGAAGGACAGATCAATCCTGCCATTGGAGACGACGATACCATGGCAATGGATGATGTGAATATCTCCGTAGACGTGGGACTTGACTGTTGGAGTGGGCAGCCTCGGTCAGGGTATGAGTACTACACGGGTTGCAATAGACTATATATAGTGCTAATCTCCGAACCCGTCACGTCGCAGCAGTAGTCCTAGTAAAGAGGTCAGTAATGGACGAAGAATTCCCAGAGGACAAATCCCTAAGCGCCATCTGTAGCGGCATTAGAGGCTGTTAGCAAGGTATCCAGGTACGGTCCCCAGCTCCCACGACGGGGAGGAGAGAAAGCTGATAGCGTGACCCACGGTACAGCGTACTGATTCAAGGAGACATTTGCATTAGAGAAAATCGGGAATGAGATCCGAAAGTGAAACCAAGTACCCTCGGACTTCCTTTGAATCACCTGGGCTCATGTACAGAGGGGGAACGATGGTGTGAGAGGATTAAACGAGACGAGAGTAGACACAAAGATCAATGATATACAAGTCGGTGAATGGGGAAGCGGTCTCAATTTGACAATAATAATTTATACACCTGCACATAGCCCAGCTATAGCAGCAGATAATGGATTTTAGCATAAGGGTCATTGCCATCGGGGACGAGGGTCCAGTTGTTTATAGGTGCATTGTCTCAGTCAACCCAGGCAGCTCATACCCCAGATAAGGCAACCTAGGGTCACACTGAACTCTATGTAGCTAGATGGCTCCAGACCAACTCACTGTGACACAAATAGTGGGACGGCAAGAATCGCCGAACCACCGGAGAAATTCATCCATAACCAGGTATTTGCAATGATGAGATCAGATCAACCCAAGCAATGCAGACATGTGGAGACATGTATGGAATACAAATACTGGATGAAGACGCCCTCAATCCCAACAAACAAGCCTCGCCAATTTATCCCAACACCGATTCCAGTGACCACTAAACTCATCAATATGCCCACTCACCAAATGAGCCAGTCGGATGCTTCCCGCATTCAATCAAGCCAGGCAGGCATTTTCTTTTACAAGCACAACACCGCACGCTGACAACATTCAAGGCCCAAGGAGGAAAGGATATGTCCTCTGGCGGCTTCGCTGCTCGGGCTCAATCGGCCGCTGACCGGCACGAAAACACTGCGACATCGAATGTTGGATCCTCGTATGGCACGTCATCGGGCTCTCAGCAGAGCGGCCAGCAGTCTGACACGGGGAAGAGGTAAGAGTGTTTTCGAGATGGGCTACTGTGTTGATTGTTGCCAAAGTTGGAGTCTTGCGTCAGTTTTGTTCGGATACTTGTTGATACCAGTGGCAATGCCATGGGCCTGTGTTCGCTTGTGGGTCTTTTGTATTGGTAATTGTAGTATGGGAAATTGAGTGAGCTTGATGCTGAGGGTTCATGATAGAGCTGTTGATGTAATGCGCGTTTGATATGTATTACCCCAAATTCAGCCCCGAGATCGTCAAAAGTAGTTATTGTTCAAACCTGGGTATTAAACATTAATTGGCGTACTCATAAGTAATGTTATATAGGGAATTTCGTCAGATACAAAAGAGTGTTGGGACGGGCTGATATAGCCATTGAGCTACAGAAGAAAAAGCCTCTGTGATCGATGTCATAGATGTGGATTCACAATCGAGGTGAGCATTTCAATGATGGAATGGTGGGGTGGTTGGCACAGTGTGCAGATCGTCAGGAGCAACATCTTCGTGCGCCAAAGTGACATGCGTCGTGATCATGATGCCCGTATTTCTTTCAAGATCCGGACCGTTGCCCTGCTGCGTTGGCAGGGGAAAATCCATGATATGCTCCTGGCTCTCCCCCGACGACATGTGTCTGTTTCTTTTCCAGCCAAGCGAAGAGAGCTCATACGGCTGAGGCTCGCAAGTACTAACGACGGTAACGTCCCGGCCGCCGCTCTTGGAGTTGAAGAAGGTGGTGGTGCGAGTCCGGTCCTTCTTGTCGTACCCGCGGGATGAACTATAAGACGCAAACCAGGAGAAGCGCGAAAGTAATGGCTTGATCCCTGGTGCACACACGATGATGGCCGAGACAAAGGCTTGTCGCGATGCCCAACCGAGGGCTGTGGAAAGGGTCTTGAGCTCTTTGACGGAGTAGTACGCACGGAGGGCTGCAGCGACCATGACGAAGATTCCGGAGGAAAACAGACCGGAGAGAATCCATTTTTGCGAGGTCGGGATTTTGGCAATGATGATCAGAGGAATAGGTACGCACATGATGCAGAGATCGGTCCTGAAGCGATGGATGAGTAGGGGTGATCGTTGGGAGACGCAGAGCTTACAGGATGCTCAAGACTTCAATCACAATGTAGTTCAATGGCCGGACCGTGCAATTATCTGGAAACCTTTAGCATGGAGAGCGCTGTGGAGGGAGTGTTAGCTCACTTCCTGCATATGGCTTGATCTGCCAATTCTTCTGGATTGGCCGACAATTGAGGAGGTCAAAAAGGAGCGACGTGATAAAGGTGCACAATGACAAGACACCCACTGCTAGGGCTAGCCGATTCTGCTTGAGGCCCACGCTATCCACTGTCAACTAACTGCGAGGATGGGGTGGAATATACAGACGTACGTGAGTCTGTTGTAGAGAACCACAAGAACTCCCTTGAAAGACCACACCATAAGGATATATGCCAGCCAAGCAAGAAAAGCATAGATAGAGCCTTGTCGCAAAGCAGGCACATAATCGTCTGATACCTCAGCTGCCGTCGTGTCGTTGAGACCTATATTGCTTCCGTAGACAGCTAATCACCGTGTGAGGATCAGCTCGATCGAATGCGATCGAAAAACATTGAGCTACCTACCGGTACATAGGTACAGAAATACAACCAGCAAGGTCCAAAATATCTAAGACACATGTATTAGCTTGGCTTCCACAACCAAGACATCACTGGTTGTGAGCTAACCGTCCCAAGCACAAGGCACAGATCATCCCAGCGGAAAATTCCTCGATCCACAGAAAAGCGGGCATAGAGACGAACTGCCACAACAACAAGTCCAATAGCCCACTCGCTAAACATCTCTGCAGTGAGATTATAACCCATATTCTATAGGCGCCACACGAGAAAAGCTTGCGTGCGTTGGCGGAAATCGGCAACGTGAGGTAGCTGCGTCAGGAGGATAAGGGCATATCATAAAGCGACGACATGATTGAGACACTTGCCACGCGACTTGAAAAGGGGATAGTACTGGAGGGGAGGATTATACAAATTGAGTATCGGCCTTCATATGTCATCCTGCAATGCGGCAATGCAGACTATCGGTTGCCCTGGGAGGAATTAGTACTTCATCCCCATAATTCCTTCGACTAGACCAGTGAGGCTGGAGTGGAGAGCAAATTACGGATGGACCAAAGGATTAACAGTAGACTGCTTCTTCATGTGAAAATGCACTGACTGCAGCTGATTGTCGTGGATTGACCCGTTTGGGAGCACTGCAGATCCTCTCCGTGGAAAGAAGAATACGAGTCTGCCAGTTTCAGGACCCAAGAATTAGCTATCAAATAGTGGCAGATTATTAATAAACACAACTATAATAGCTGCCAGTCATAGACAGCCATGACGGAGGGCTTTGGATTCTTTATGTAGGTGATGGATGGGGTATATCCCGGACATGAAAGGATAAACAGCCACTTGGACCAGCATCACGGAGTATTAAAATCGAGGTCGACAATAAATGTCGCATCTTCGTAAACGGATCCTCAGAACCTGCCAAGTGGCAGGTGTCCCATAGCCTCCCTCACGGGGCGAAAGTTAGAGCAGACAGTGGATCCAATAGCACCACCCACGTCTAGGGAGTCGTAACGGAGTGGCGGCTCCATCTTGTGCCCCCCTCGGGCCGTCTTAAGCATAAACTCCTGTCGTCTGAGCCGTGACGGCGCATAGTTTGAATTCTGAACCAATGGTGAGGTAACCTCCACCCCACACAAGTCCAGACGAGGAACCACTATCTGTGATCGACGACCAGATTACGAATCGGAATGCACATGGGAGAATCCACACTTGGCGCCATCAATCGCCGTGCCGTGCGGGAAGGGGATCCGCCCAGCGGCCGAGCATCTCGGACCTCTGAGACTGAATGGGAAACTGGATCCACGAGGGCGGAAGTATCTCTTCCCGGCATGGCCTGTGCATGGAGCTGGCCGGTGTATGATGGTTCATGAACGGGAGCCATGTCGATGGAAGACACCGAGAGATGCTTGGGGACTTGGACCCTGCCTGATCGAAGATCGCACATGCACTGTGGCAGGACGGTTGGATTCCGTCTCTTGACGCTAGGTTTGGCCTCTTACCTTCGTTCTTCGTTGGCAGTTCTCCACCGAGATCTCCTTGATCTCGGGCAGCTTCCGGCCGGCTCATGGATAAGTTTTAAGCCGCGCGGTGCCAACGTCGTGTTTTAACTTCGAAGGAACAATGAGACAGAAGCTACTGCAGACTATCCGGTAAAAGAATTGCCATGCAGTGTCGATGAACCTTCAGCCTTCTGGCCAAGAGTTACCATGCTACTGAGCGGAATCCCGGGGGGTGGAGCCGAATTAGGGCAGCAACAGGGGAAGACCAGCCCCGGAGCTGTGCCCCGATCCAGGCAGAAGAGCAATCTGGCTGATGCGGCTATGTCTAATCCACCGCGGTTTATTTATAATAATGGTAATTAGTCACACAATAGAATGATCAGTGGAATAGGAGATACCGGCCATTGGGCAGGGAACGCTTAGCTGACTGTCATTATAGCCGTGGGGGCCAAAAGTCGTCGGGGTGGAAACTCTATAGGATGCCACCCACCTGCCAGTTGGACATCTTTCTGGAGCCGGACTATGGGGGTTCCCAGGGAAGCCTGACAGATGTGGACATGCGCACCCCACGTAGGCAAGCCGGAGCTATAAGAGCGATCTATTCTGAAGTCGTGGGGCCTGCCTTTGCTCATGAGCCCCCTTAGAACAAAGAGTATCATCTCAACCATCATGAATGCAGACTCAATCCAGGAAATCTGGACAGAGGTCCAGTCCTCACTGGAGGCTTTTCAAACTACAGGAACAGAATCCACCCGCATTGATGCCCTCGAGAAAGCAAACAAACTGGCGCGAGCGCTGGAGAAACCCCGCGACGCAATTCTGAAGCTGGCATATACGGTAAGTCCTCGAGTGTTGACAATGGTCGCTTTCAGCTGACCGCTTCGCTAGCCAACGGCCTTGATGGCTGTCAAGGTAGCCCACGACATGCAAGTGTTCCCTGTGCTGGCGAAAGCGACGTCTCCAGTCCCCGTCAGCGAGCTTGCCGCCTTGAAGCCTGCAGATCCTCTCCTGGTTGGTACGTGTCTTCCATGATTTTTCTAACCCTGGAATTCTGATGTAGGCTGACCCAAGCCAACCAGAACGCATGATGCGCCTCTGCGTTGCATTTGGCTTCGCGGAAGAGCCCACGCCCTGCGAGTATCTGCCGACCGCAGTGACCAAAGAAATGGTCAACCGCACCTCAATCGGGGTGGTAGAATCCCTGTGAGTTACTCTATGGGAACAAAACCACCCATATACACAGCTAACACAGTAATTGTCTGATTAGGTTCCTCGAATTCCTCCCCTCTGTCCAGAAAACCCCCGAATACCTCCAAGCCACCAACTACCGCAACCCCGAAGACCCGTTATTTGCGCCCCTACAATACACAAACAACATGAAGGAGGACGGGTTCTCCTGGCTCTGCGAGAATCCCGACGCCCTGGCTCGGTTCAACAACTTCATGGAAGGCCAGCGTGCCGATCGCCCGCACTGGGCGGACTGGTTCCCCGTTCAGGACCGAGTGCTGGCCAACGCCGACACCACCAACCCAGATCGAGCATTGATAGTGGACATTGGAGGTGGTCGTGGCCATGATCTCTTGGGATTCAAGAAGCGATTCCCCGATGCACCCGGGAAACTGGTCTTGGAGGATCTTCCATTGGTGATTGACGAGGTGCAAGGGGCACAGGATCTGGATGCAGCCAACATTGTCCCCGTCAAATACAACTTCTTTACAGAGCAGCAGCCTGTCAAAGGTGAGTCAATTTGGACTAGGAGGCATCGGAAGGTTGAGGGTATGGCGACTGACGAGAACGCGTCCTAGGTGCCCGCGTATACTACTTCAAGAATGTCATGCACGACTGGTCCGACGACAAAGCCCGTATCATTCTCAAGCACATCGTGGATGCGATGGAACCGGGCTATTCCAAGCTGATCATGGAGGAATACATCGTGCCTGACCGGAACGCATCAGCGATCCACGGCATGACGGACGTGGCGGTGATGGTGTTCTGCTCGGGATTGGAGCGCACGACCCAGCAGTGGACCAAGCTGTTGGACTCGGTCGGATTGCGCGTGAATAAGTTCTGGACGCGCGCCGGTGATGGCTTGGGGGTGGTTGAGGCCGAGTTGGCGACGTCATAAGTCTGTAGATAGCTGATGAATACTTGCTTCATCCAATGAATTTGACGGTTCCTTCTTAGTATCCAGGCACCAGTAGACACTAAGTGTAGCCATTATGAGCTTTGCCAGGTCTAAGGCCATGTACAGACGTGGTGTTTGACTAATGGGAGTGAGCACTACCTTCAGCCGCATTGGACACCGGCGTACTGAATAAAGATGACATGGATATCAATAGTGCAATCTAGTCCCCAAGCCTGTAACTGATGTCATAGACAGTGCTCCCTCGACAGGAGGCTCCAATATGCTCTTACTCGATAGCCACTGTATATTGAGATACCGCGTTTACGATAGGTATACTTAAACCAAGCTGGACCAATTCATCTCTAGCTCTGCCATGAATATCGGGAACAGCAAACATCTCATTCTGGTTAGAACCTCGCCTACTGAAGAAACCGAAGATGGCTCGGGATCACGCGGTGCCAACGAGCAGCACTATCCCCTAGCACAGGCTCATCTAACATCCCCGAGAGTTCATCATCCAGGTCAAAACACCAGTGCTTCTCAACCTTCCCGACCAGAAATGGGATCCGGACGTGACGCCGGTCATCCGAAAGCATTACAAAACCTCCAAAAGCAGGGGGTTTCTGACGTATCCGACCTACAACCAGGCCTTCTCCCCCTGCAGCCACCATAGCTTCAATATTGATTGTCTCGATTGCAACCTGAGCGAGCAGAGCCGCATCCCAGGGTCCTTCCTGGTGTGGACAAGACTGAAGCAGTCGAATTGCCCGCCACCGCATGCCGTAATCCACGCTTCGCTTGGCCACCAGATACAAGGGTGGAATCACCCCAATATCCATACTGACTCGTGGGATATCCGTGTTCTCACGTAGAACGGCTTCCGAGAGGGACAACAAACACTCGAATTCGTCAGTATACTGGGCCAAGGCAGGGTCGCCACTGGTGTACGGAATGATCTGGAGCGACGTCCTCGCCCCCACGGCCTCAAGTTCCAGCAATGTGACTCCCCTCTTTTCTTTTGGAGTGAGATGGCCAGCGTATTCGTAGCGAAGTTGTGCCAGAGATTCAAGAAACCGGTTCAAGCGAGCGAAAATCTCGAGTTGCCGGGAGACGAGAGATTCTCCACACCCTGCTGTGACCCGGAGTCCACAGTACTGGATGACATCCCCAGTGATCGGCTCCAATACCTGGCGCGCCTCATAAATTGACTTGAAGTGCCACGATTGGGGATCTTCCACGTTGGGACGGGAACCCGAATCATCGATCTCTTCACATAACACGCGGTTTCCGATCCCGAAGTAGGTGCTCTGGATATCCAGAGACGAAAAGACATGCATCAGACACTGGTCAAAGGAGGCCATCGAATCCGTACAGGCATGACCTTTCCTCTGTTTCAAGATGTGCAGACCACCCCGCAGATGCCGGAAGGCATTCTCATACTCTCCCACCATGAACTCGAGCGCCACAAACATCAGGCAGCACAGGAGCACGACATTGGTAAACTGGGGATCCTGGGAGGCCCGTCGGTTGATCAACAATCGAAACGATCGGTCCAACTGCTCGAACGCGAAGCGATACCACTCCTCTTGCAGGGAGCCTGCCAGGGGAAACCCGCGATGAACGGCGCTCAGGGCAATGGAGGCATGACAGACTGCCGGCTCTTCCTGGCAGATCTGGAGGCTCAGTCTCTCCCACAAGGGGGAATCATAGAAGCCGATGAGAGTCGGGATAGTGGAGTGTTGAAAGTAGAGGATGCCTTGTCGCTCGGCCGATGTTAAGGAGGAGACCCCCGTCGTCAGCTGGGGCAGCCGGAACGACCCTGAACGATCATTAGGGCTCCACTGCACGTGGACTGTGTCATAGCCCTCGCACTGGCGCTTGGTGGAGGTACAGTTGGTACATTGTCCCGGGGTCTCGTCGCATTTGACCCGGCGATGTCTAGGAGGAGTGGGAGATAAGACGGTCGCGTCAGCCCGATCGCCTTGTTGATGATCTGTGCAGGATGGGAGGATGGGGATGGGGATGAGGATGAGGGTGAGGCACCTACCGACAGGTCCGACAGCCGGTGCGAGATCGTTTGGTGAAGGCTTTCTGCCGCTTTTGAGTAGTAGCAAGTGCGAGGCATGCCATGTTGTCCTGGGATGGGCTGGATCATCATTTGGATGACCGTCAGACCCTGGCTGGACACAGCGTCCTAGCTTCAACGGTGTCAGAATTTAGTGTGATTGATTTAGAGGATTCCTGATACTGAATAAGCTCTATCACGTGAAAAGTTATTCAGGGTCGGAACACTATAGCTAATACCGGATAAGCTATTCTGAAATTAGATGACCTATTCTGATCTTTGAAACTTTGAGATTTTTGAAGAGAATTCTGGGTACTGAAAGTGTTATAGATCGTTGGGAGTTTTTTTTTTTTTTTTCGGATATTTACAAGTATGATCTATCACGTATAGATAGAATTAGTTAATATCTGATTTATTCAGTGCCAGAGAATCTCTAAACCTGGCGGAGCTAATTTTCCAGCACCGGTCTGACGCTGTTGCACCAATTTCTGTATCCTCGCAGGACACCAGCTGAAGAGGCGGGCGCCATCCCGTGCGCTAAAGGGGGGTGCTGGGTTGGTATGCATTGACGGTTGAATGGTGGATGGATTTAGTAGGGCTGAGAGGATGTCGCATGAACCCTGTAGCAATTATGAGAAACAGAGTACACACTGGCTGATAAGATTGATCAAATAAATCATCATCATAGAAGACGAAAAAAAGGCATAAAAACATACAACAGAAGGGATTCGCTGGTGGTCACCCACCCAACTACTAACCTCCCGGCGTGTGGCTTGAACGCGGCCAGAAGGCGGGTGGGTGCTGTTCGGGTGAGCTAGTGGGTGAGGCTGCTTTACCATCGCGCGACCATGGGTGAGCTAGGTGAGTACAGAATAGATGGGGTGAGCACGTTCACCCGACATTGTGCGAGCATGTGTACCAATGTAGCTAACAAACTTAATTCTCCACATTCATCTTAGGGGGGATTGGGTATTGGATGCAATTGTGCTGCCTATAACACTGCCTTCCTTAGCTGCATTGCATAGCCACAGACGTAGATCAATTAGGTAGGTATACCGAAAAATTTTGGATACCGTACTCCGTGCGAAGTAAGAACGATCAGATGAAGCGGATAACCCGACCTCTCCATAGACTACGGGATTGCATAATGCAAGGAGTCGATTTGTGGCAATATAGTCAGACTGACTAATCTGGTTCAACTAACTATGCAAAAGAACATGAAGTAGGTAGGCATTCCTGGCTCTGCAGGGGCCGGATCAATAGTAGGGCCGAAGCCGGAATAAGGATGGCACTTAGTTACTAATAGACTGCTGAGATAGTTAACTAACTAACTAGGGATCGCTGCAGCTAAACCGAGCGAGCTGCCATCACACTAGGGCTGGTAGCTTCCATATACATAGCTTGTGTCAATACTGTCGGTGGTTGCCATAATATATTGGCTACGTGATCTCAGCTACTTCTTCCTCACCATCCTGGTGGCTACAATCCTTTACAGCCACGCTTCTCATTCCCAGCGTTGCCCGGCTCCAGTGTGACGGCATGCTCGACCAGATGAGAGCGGCGCGCGGCCGTCAGAGCGTACAGCAAGTGAATCAGACATATGGCTTGGTTTGGCCTGTTTATCTGCTTATTAAATTTTCTAGCGAGAGACTGCACGCTCGTTTCTTCTTTCCTCTTTTCCCTCCTTAGCTTAGTTGTTCTCGTATTTAGCACCAATATCAGTTAATTTACTTTTTTGACCGGCTTCACAGTCGGGACTCCTGGTCATCCCTCAAATCAATATCTCCTGCAGGCCCTGTATGCAAGATTCAAGACCCTGCAGGCCCCCGTGATACTCCATTGGATCCCCACGCGCATGGATACAAGGAAACGAGGCTATAGACTCTGAGGCGAAGCGGGCCGCGGAGGAGGGGGTCACATGCCAAGCCGGACCGGCCCAACAAATAATCCGGTTGGCCTATGTGGTCAAGAGGACGGAACATGCAGCGGCACCCACGAAGTGCCTAATGAAGCCCCTACAGGGAGAACGCTGGATCTGTATAAAAGCCTATCAAAGGCTTCTCAGCTATGATTATGCAGCTATGTACGCAGAGGATTGAATTCGCACACTTCCTCTATAAGATTAAGATTAAGAAGAACGACAGGTGCGGCTGCGGAGAAGGCTCGCAGACCCCAATCCATATCTCTGCTGCGGTGTCCCCGATACACGCAGCCATGCAAGGACATGCTTGATAAGATTGCCGCACATACAGACCTGAGGGATAGGATGACTGTTCTCGACAATTATAGTCTCTTTAGATCATTATAATCTAAATAGACTAATATGATCTCTCCAGATTAATGCAATCTTCCTAGATTAATGCAATCTCTCCAGATGAATGCAATCTCCCCAGATTAATGCAATCTCCCCAGATTAATGCAATCTTCCTAGATTAATGCAATCTTCCTAGATTAATGCAATCTCTCCAGATTAATGCAATCTCTCCAGATTAATGCAATCTCCCCAGATTAATGCAATCTCCCTAGATTAAGGCAATCTCCCTAGATTAAGGCAATCTCCCCAGATTAATGCAATCTCCCCAGATTAATGCAATCTCCCCAGATTAATGCAATCTCTCCAGATTAATGCAATCTCCCCAGATTAATGCAATCTCTCCAGATTAACGTAATCTCCCCAGATTAATAAAATCTTTCCATATTAATGTAATCTTTCTAGATTAATATAGTCTTCTCAGATTAATACAATCTCCCCAGATTAAGGTAATCTCCCTAGATTAAGGTAATCTCCCCAGATTAATGAAATCTCTTCAGATTAATATAATCTCCCTAGATTAATGCAATCTCTCTAGATTAATACAATCTCCCCAGATTAATATGATGTGCCTAGATAGTTATAGTCTATAGAGACTAAGGCATCTTTATAGATTAATATAGTCCATCCAGACATATGAAGTCTTTGTAGACTATTAGAGTCTATGTAGACTGAAACAGACTTGTTATTAGAGTACAGTTGATATAGAACTATTGGACCGAATGGATCTATTTGATTGGCGTTTTCTCTTCCCTGTCCTGACATTGAAAGCAGACGCATATCTTCGAAGGTTATCGACAGAGATTTGAGCATCTTCTTCATTGAACAACTCATGATGAGCTGGGCCATTCTTCTTACCAACAAAAACAAGTTGTGATTTTAAGGCCTCGTTAGTGATATTTGCCGCACTCTGCAACTCGCCACTATCCCCAATAACGAGGAAATAGTGCTCCCTGGAAAGATCAGTCAGGGTTCCACGTAAAGCATAACTATCTGACAGTCGGAACTTGTAATATGCTCGTGTTTCGAACAGGAAAAGAACAATCAGACTCGTGTTTGCTGACTGATACCATAATTGAAGAATAGATCTCACACTCCGGTGCAGAGAGATATAATGCAACCTGTCTAAAGGGGCTGATACAGTCTCAAAGCCTGCAGCTAGGGGGGACTGCTGCTCAGCCTCTGCTATAGAAGCTTCAAAGCCTGCAGTTAAAGACTCCTCATTTTCACCTGTTATGTTGGTTTCCAAAGTTAGGGGTGCTTCATGCTCAACTCCTAGCATAAGATCATGGTCTGGAGTCCCTGGTGGATGTGGCAGAAGCTCAACAGGTGAAGTACTGGAATCTGGCAAATACTGCATGTCAGATGAGAATAGCACTGTTGTAGGTACCTCGGCTAAGTCTGTGCCCTGTTCGTTTATAAGATTTGAGACCATATCTCTCCCAAAGAAACAGAAGATTATGTCCTGGGTGACTGCAAATGATGTCGGATACTGGGCAGTCGATTGTTGTAGGCTAAAGACATGTTCAAAAAAAAGCCAATGCCGGTCTCTGTAGTGCTCTCCAGCCAACGGTCGATTTTGTCTCCGCCTTCCAGCTTCACCAGGATCATCCGTTGTAAGCAATGGTGCCCTACTTGGTCGTATCTTTTGCCTTCCAAGGATTCTGAGCAGGTCCTTGATTTGGAAAGTCATTTCTTGTATATCCGTTTCGCTAGGTATATAAAATTCCTCTCGGCAGATAAGCTCCAGTATCTGTGTAGATGTGGCAGCATCAGTATCTTTACTTGCGAGCTCCACAATTTGATCAGTAGTGAATCCAAGTCTAGATGCTAACAAGGCCATTCGACTTTTACTTCGGGTCTCAACTATTTGATGAGGTCCTGACTGATCAAAGTTTGTGTCAGTAGCTGGATGAACAAAATGCCGCAACACAAAAAGCCAGAGCTGCATCAACCCCAAAGTTGGTGCATGCTCTGTAGCAACCACTGATTTGAAGTCATGTTCTGAGATTTGGATCTCAATCTGATTCTGGTCCGGAATTCTATAACATGATGTGAATGCCGTTTGGATGCTTCCTTTGAAGCCTGTGGGCAGCAGCGTCCGAAGGATCCTTGCAGGATAGTCCAAATAACATGTGTCATCAACAAGTGTTTGAAGTGAAAGTATTCTTCCAGAAACACAAAGAAGGCGATTGCATAGAGTCTTTCGTTCTTCTTGGTCTGTTATGAGTGGGAACAAATCACCCGAATCTACAAGTTTTCTGATGGTCTTTTGGTCTTGGAGTGAGATAGTTGGCATTAAGCCTTCAATCTGCCGCACTGACTGCCCATCGACGCGAGAAGCTGTGTCATTGGTAAAAAGACCTGACCATATATAGTGTACTTGGGACAGGTAACAGCCAATTGCCTGATATAAGTGAGCATCAATTGCTGCTAGATAGAAAAGTAGATAGTGGCACAGTCTATTTAAAGCTATTATTTCTTACCTCAGGACATCGAAGGCCTAAGATTCTTTCAAGCTGGGATGTTCGGAAAGGGTCCCAGAGCCCGATAAAAGGAAGGAGTAAATCAAACCCAGCACACACAATCCGATTTTTAAGCAATCTATTAATGTCTTTCCGGCGGCCGTTGGAGTCGAATCTTGCCCACCATTTTCTTGCTTGGGATGGATTATCAATAAGCTGATACTGTCGCAGAATCCTGTAGATATCACCGTCCTTAAAATTTCGTGAATTAGTTGACTCCTCCCGCATCTGTGTTAATACTTCAGCCGGTATTCCTTGTACTCTAGTTAGTGAGGACTTATATAGATATTTGCCAGCTTACCTTTGAGATATAGTTCTACTAACCAGCACTTTTCCCCATAAGCTTTTGCAGCTAAGAGGCGATGTTTTCCATATGGACATAGTAGCTGGACGTCCCGGTTAAATCTTAGACTTGGGGGGTCAAGTTCTTTGAGAAGCATTTCATCGGTAGCCATAGAATATGACATAGCTTGAGCTAGAGTTTGTGCATCAATGATTACTGCCACCCTATGCTCTGGTTCAAGATGTCCACATCCTTCTATTTTGAAGATTTCAACAAGCCGCTCAACATTCTTCATATCCACCTCACGGGAACCCATCACGCTCATGTCCTCAAATGCAAGATGACGAAGTTCGATCTTTGCATACCCCCGAAAGTATCGAAGGCGCTGCATGACTAGCTGGTCAGCTCGCTGGCTTGGGGTACTGTACAATGCCTCCATATTCTTGAGGATCTGTATTTGATGCTGAGGTTTTTGAGATGGTACAAGCCGGTGAATGTTTTATGAAGTTATCGCAGAACTTCTGGGAGTGGAATGCGCCAGAGTATGTGGAAGAATAATAGGTTAATAGCGTCTGTTTCCATACCATTATTCTTGAGTTATTACGAAGAGGTAAGGATTACAATCTATGCGCGCTGGTTTTGTTTTTGATATGTGCCCCACTATGTGGGTATCAATTTCCCAAGGGGTATAACACACTAACCCTTTTTAGAAGCCTTTCCTGAAATTCCGTTATAAAATTACTATATTAGGAGATAATAGAGTTAATAACTTAGCATACTTCATACTGGAGTACTGACTCATACGCGCGTCCAGGATATGTAGCACAGTATAAGTATAGGTCATGGCCCATATTTATAGTAAGGCTTTTCATTCCATCAAACAGCTAACATGAGGCTAAGAGATCTTTGCCTAATTTTTCATTTAGCCAAGATAATGTTCTGTCTGAACTCTAATTCTCACTGTGTTGGGGTTGCTCTTACGCCAGATGTGTTTTTTTTTTTTTGGAATTTGTACTACAGGTAGTTCTTTTACTGTTCCAGAATTACCTCTAAATGAGTGTTATGTAAATGATAACGGCATTATTAGAGCACAAAACAAGTCAATTATAATATAACTTCCAATGATATTGGACTAATTGTTATTAGAGGAAATGCTTTTTCTACTTGTTCACTCCGCCAGCCGACAGATGATTTTGATGATCTAAGAGTTATCTGTTCTGGCAGCGAACTGTTACAGCATATTGATCTTAGTAAGTGAGATTATATAGCGTATAGTGAAATTAACTAACCAAGAAAATAGGTGATGTAGTGACAGACTCTCAGGGCTATGTCTCATGTTTTGGTAATAAGCGGTCATCTGTACTTGAAGACAGGGCGTGACGGTAGTAATAATTGTTATAGTCCTAGAAGAATTTGAGTGATGTAGTTAATAAAAACATCAGACTTAAATCTTTAGTTCCAGACTTTAATCCAAAATGCAATGCAGTAGCACCTAGACTGTACACTTTTTATGCTACATATGTAGTTCTCATCTGCTTTAATTTACTTTCTATGTCCCCACCTTGACCTTGCGAGATATGTAGAATGGTAGGTCGATTATAGTAACCTGCAAGATAACTAGATTATATGTAGCAGTCGGACAGTCCATCTATTGGTATATGTTAGTATACTTAAGTGAGAGTATACACTTCAATAACGTACAATATTAGCAGAAACAAGCAGGACACTGAAATAGCCCAACTATACCACCTTATCTGCCAAGGTATAAGGTTGAGTAGGATATGAGCGAATAGGATGATCTTCGAGTAATACCGATGCGTATGAATCAAAATCATTTATCTGAATAGGATAAGCAGTCTTATCCTTAAAATTGCTAGGATAGGCCTTATTAACCATAATAGAGGATATAATTTTAAGAAGAATAATTGATAGGAACTCTTAGTAGTATCCCAGGTACTGTGGAAAAAGAGAGTTTATCTAGTAGATGAAGATATGTCAATGTATTATAACAATACACTTACAGGTATGTAAGGTATGTGGATAATCAAAGTGGAGAAGAAGTAAATAACTTTTCCGGCGTGGCAAATATTCCCCACATCAAATAAAAAGCATTTCCGGCGCGGCAGATCTGAGTGGGTCTTTAGTTTGTATACCATACCTACACAATTATATTAAGAAATAGGGCAGCATCAAAACTATGTATTTTTATTTTAATCAAGATTATTTCCTATTATTCGAAGAAACACCATCATTATGGTCAATATCCGCAGACTAGCCTCTCCTATAGATCTACCCTTCCGGGGACAAAGGAGCTTGTCTACACCTACGAAAGTGAAGAAGACCTCAGAATTCATCAAACATGGATCACCATACGAACAGCTTCATCGATTCTTTATTGGTCTTATACCGGCACAGAGTGCAATTAATGCAATTGAATTTACAGAAGGTGCTCATATAGCCTATGTCCAGCAGTTGCAGTTAGGAGAGGACAAACCCGAAATACTGAACCTCGTCGAGACATCACACCAAAATATCATAAATTTAAACGAGGTTTTCGTATCAAAAAAACATATATACTTCCTTTACGATTCTTGGGGTATCTCACTTAATGATATACAAGAACTATCCCCACGCTTACAGCTAGGGGAGGTTGAGATTGCAACTATTTGCAAGAGCGTATGTATATTTTCTTGATTATAGCTTGGCCCTCTACCTAATATATTCCTAGATACTTCATGGACTAGACTATATGCATAATGTTCTTGGGGTTTGTCATGGTAATTTGTCTCCATCAACTGTCCGAATCACTCCAGATGGAGTCGTGAAACTGGGTGAGCACTTATTCTTGAGTACTAATTAGTATATGCTGCTGACTGGTTGGTATAGCTGATGTTGGTAGAAGTATGATCCAAGGATCAGGAAGACTGATCAAAGATAAGGATATCAAAGCTCTCTGCCGGATAGTCCGTGATCTTCTTGATCTTGATAATGCCCGGGGAATACGAGGAACTATGGGATTTCTGGCAGAAGACTTTACTGGTGTGTCCAGTCATGTAACTGTTAAAGATCTTCTTCAGGTATGTCCTTCTTGATCCTGACTAAAGAAACATGCTAAGATAGCATATAAAGCACCCCTTTCTCAGGATTAGTACAGGTTCATGGTGTCTACGCCCTCTCCATGTTCTTTGCTCTTTTACTCGGCAACGATTACAAACCTGATATTGAATATCTATCTTTGGGCTATAGATAGGCTTCAGGATGGCACTTCTCAGATACTGAGTCATGTATTATGACACATGGAACAGATGGACTCGCCATATTAATCTTAGATTATAATTTGGGATTTTTAAAATGCAAGGTTTCTTTCATATCACATAATCAATAAAGGAGTTAGGCTGTTAAAATGACAAGTAAATAAGATCCCCAGCAACTAGTGTTAAAGAAAACGATGTAGTTTGAGCCAATTTAAAGAATATCAGAACGGACCGTTCAAGCAAGAAACTGGACTGGAAGAATGCTAAGTACTAGATACTAGAGACCATCAGTATACATGCTATACGCTTGGATACCTTCGAGGGAATCTATAACATGTTCCATGTAAATGTGATTCGTCCAGTAAATGCTAACAGCCATCTATCACAGTTAAACGACGAGACGCGCCCACTAGTTACCCTGGTGGATGGCGAAGAGTAGTATTAAATTGAGGAAGTACTGGGAAAAGCCTAGATAAAAATGGAAACCATGACTATTTTTTGAGTCAAATAGCGATGTTGTCCCAAGCTAACCTATGAACCTATCAAGGCGTTACAAAATAACAAGGTATCTTATCAATGGGAGGTAGCTTAACCGCAACCATGGTCCTCAGCCCCAGCTCACCCTAAGAGGGCCAGACAGACTAAGAAACGACAGAAGAATGCCACCCGCAAAAAGACTCTCAGACCCTATTAACTGATATTATCTGCTAACAAGCTGGCCACACTACAGGGATGGCTTTGTCAACAGGAGAACATAGAAGTCGTGTGCGCGGTGCTTCTATTCTACTAGTTGAAACTGAGAGTAATAGAGAAGGGGAAGAATACATAGTAGAAAGGGGCAACGGCATTCTCGGCCTTGAGCAGAGTGAGGGAAGCTTCCCAAGCACACTGCAGATTAGCCAAGAAAACCGGAGTTTCCCCCGGGGTCCCTCCATATCGAGTAGCTTGCCAATCATCTCCCCTGGGCCTCTCCGTACACAAACACCGCAGGAAGAATGTGTTTCGAGGTCTGTGATGCCTCTCTGCAGCTGCACCAGTCTGTGTCAGTGGTCTTAATCTTAAAGAGGAAATATCGCAGACCAATACAGATGGTGCGCATCTGGACGATGAGCAGCGTGTGCGACTTCGATAGGCCCTTGTGCAGGACCAGATTCCTCTTGTTTGGAGCCTTAATCAGCGGCCGTGTCAGCTTCGCTCCCTTTCCTGTCTCCCACTGCTTCTTCCAGCGCTGCTGGATGCGCTGGCGAACGCCCTGCTTGGCCATCGCGGCCAGCCGGACAATGGGTTGTTCCAGCCGCCCCACTAGCCTTAATTCAACTTCCCCCCGTGCGGCCGCCTCCTTCGTCGGCTCATCCGCAGCCTCCATTCCCTGCTACGCACAGGGCTGTGATCGGCCGCAATGTCTTGTAAAGTGATAATATTTAAAGGTTTGATGTCTTCGATCTAGAAGCTACGAGCCCCCTAGCCATGCGTGAGGGTCGCGCAGATAGGAAAGGGGGCCGTCGGGGCCCTCAGGGGCGTTGCATTAGGATCCTGGTAGGCCTTTATTCGCTCGCTGGAAAGCCTGTGTAGGATTAGGCCTTCTATGTTGCATAATATATTAGATTATCTACTATAGCGATTCACGAAGATCAGGATGGATTATCATCTAGCTGGTGGCCACGAAGGCGTTTATGTTCGGAAGACCCACGGCTAGCAGGAAGTCACGTGTGCATGCACCCCTACTCCCTACGGAAGGTAAGTTGATATGTAGTGATCATTTCATGGTCAGTAATGTGAGGCACATGGTGAGGTCCGGGACCACTACAAGCGTTGCAGGGATTGTAGGAGCCGCGGGCCTGTGGCCTCTGGCAATGGAGTAACGATCTGCCCTAATTGCCTTACACACACACACACACACACACACACACACAATTCATTAACGCCCGGCGGCTCAGCCGAAAGGGCAACTATCAGTAATCTATTAACACAAAATCTAGTATATATCTGCTGTATCTTCTTCGAGCCCATATATAGATCTTATCAGTATATGTTCTCTCAGCTGTCAATATTGTAGAAATCCCTGTGGGTTAATAGTTTTGTTAATAAACTAGCTTGAAAGTGCTTCTCCAAGTATTTAACATCTTATTCTCGGTAGTTGAAGCGCGTCTACTATCTATAGCACAAGGTGGTTAGTGTAGGTTAGTTAGGGGAAGGGTATTATTATCTTGATTAACATGGTTAGATAGTGTTGAGTCAGCTCATAATGATTGTAAATTGTATTAAGACTTGTACTACCTCCAAATTCAGCATTTATGGCTAATCATTAGAAGGCGATTTCCCGCCCAGGAGAGGGAGAGATTGTCCTGGTGAGTTTGAGTATATTATGATAATATGGTTCATTGTATAGTCTACTTCTAATATTAGAAGAGAAAATACTTTATAATTTCTCTTGCTTGTCTGTATACATACTGATTTATCTATATAATATTGATTTAGTAAAGATATCTATTTAATCTTACTATACCAGTCCGGAGTTGAGCCAGCATGATTATTTTTTTTATAATAATTAATTATACAGTTATCAGATATACTTTTCTGGAAGTATTATATTTACTTATCTAATATATTTTCTTACATTCTCTAGCAAGGCTTTTATGGTGATTACTTAAGATTGTACAAGATTTAATATTATTGACTTTATTCTGGGGACCTGTGCTTGTGGGATAATATCTTTATGGATTATAGCTTTAGCCTACTCCTTAACTAGGCCCAGCAGTTTATTGTCTTTTCTGGCAGGGATCTAAAGAATCTTGATATGGTTTTCTTTTCTTTGTAATCTGTTTATTAACTTGTATATTTAGTAAATAAACTCCTGGTCTAACTGTTATTGAGGGTTCTATATCATAAAGGCCGCTGCTTTATTACTTGTAAGCAACCTGAGTTTGAAACCTTTTAGACTTACTAGCCTGTTTAATATATATATTATAGCTGTTAGCTTTATAGAGAATAGATTCTGTTCTAAT
Source organism: Aspergillus sclerotioniger CBS 115572 (assembly GCF_003184525.1). NCBI lineage: Eukaryota > Fungi > Ascomycota > Eurotiomycetes > Eurotiales > Aspergillaceae > Aspergillus > Aspergillus sclerotioniger. The sequence goes on along the minus strand of NW_020290992.1, from coordinate 1,672,783 downwards.
CTTATACTTAATATTATGGAGAAGATCTTTAGTTTTAATTTTTGATATTAAGATAGCTGCTTCTTAATCATTATCTTAAATCTTATTATCCCGTTTTATGCTGAGCTGCTGACTGTGATTTATATTGATTTACTGGATATAGTCTATAGATCCGGCATGGCTTTATCATTAGTCTACATACGTGTCTTCCATGGCACTAATGTAAAAGGGTTAATAGTCTCTAATATTTCCATCTTGATATTCTTCAGCGTGTCTGCTACTTGATATAGCAGCGAACAGTGAAATCTTCTGAATTTCCTGATCTGAGCTGTATTTCTGCAGAGGATTAGTGTCTGGGAGTATTTGGAGGTCCGTCCATATTTTTATGGCCTGCTTTCAAAAATGGTACTATATTATAACAATATGGGTCTCTGTCTCCGTGATCCTAGTTATAATGGTAAGAAATGTCTTTATAATTGCTTGCACTCTTATTCTTTAAACTTAGTTAATTAATCTAATTGCCTTATTCTTACAGGCATTTATCTAAATATTAAAAGCATAATCTACTGCCAGAGCCACTGTTAATATTAATAACTACTGTACTGTTGCTGGGGAGAAGCTATAAAATCACTACAGCTTTATTACTGTTTTCAAATCTTTAAACACTGCTCTTACAATATGTTTCTTGTATATGAGACTTGTGTCTATCAGGACACCCAGAATCTTAATATAATCTTTAGATTTAACTATTTATTCCTTAATGGTAAAGAACCCCTGGTCCGATTTATAAGTCTTGGAAGTGAAGTATATAATGGCTGTTTTATCTGCTTCAAAAGTTGTGCTACTTCTTTTCTTCTAGTTGAGTGCTTTATTAATAATTTCTTTAATACCTTTCTGGTTATTCTGCGCGGTTGATCTAATCACCTACGCGGTAAAATCATCTATGAATATAATCACACTTCTCTGGCTGTCGATTTGTCGTTGTACGAGGTCTGTGTTGAAGAAGAGGAACAGGATTGGAGATAGCAGCAAGCCTTGCGGCAGTCTAGCCTGTGGCAGGCTTTAGATCTCAGATAATTGCTCATTGATTTAGATAGTTGCCGTTTGTTCTGAGCAGAATATTTTAATCTATTAGAATAGATTTTCTGGTATGCCTCGCGCTTTCATTCTTTAAAGCAACTATTCTTTGCATAATCTGTTATAGGTGTCCTTAATATTAAAATTAATCAAGCTTACGACCCATCAGCCGCGCCATGCCGCATAGATTTGTGTCAAACCCTAGGATCGCTTCTCCCTGTTCCTGTTAGCTTAGCTCCCGTTCCGATACGTACCTTGTGAACTGAATCAAAGGTAGTCAGGCTGTTGACTATCTAAAGGTGACTTGATCTGAACAAGAGAAGAGAAGTAAGGCTAGATAGTACCGCGCAGCTATCCGTAAGTAAGTGCGGATGAGTGTTATTGCTAAGCTCTACCAAAACATATGGTTACTTAAAGACAATTGGATTGAGCATGAAGAACAGAACTAACTAAGTACATGAAGGAGTGTCCTTATATATCCGTTCCCCGTATACTATTCCGTATACCATCGGGTCTGTTGTATACCCATTTGGTAGTCATAGACCATGATGGTATGTTGTATACCACATGCTTGTCCGTATACCATGGTCACGTGATCCGTGCTGCCTGACGGTTCGGGTCGGGATCCTCCTCGATAAGAGCCCCCTTCCGTCCGGATGTGGCCTTCTGCCTGACATACCCGCCTTACTAGTTGTTCAGCTAGCAGGGGTCCGTAACAATTTGCTCTTGTAGAAGTATGAGTGCTTGCTTGGTGGACCGCTGCTTTCAGGCGCTGAAGTGGCTAGTTAGAAGCAAACCATGAGTCTCTATTATATGTAAGATCCTTTCTACTACCACAGATTCCAGTACCTTACCCAACATTACAAGAAATAAAATCAGTTTTCATACTTTTATAATAATATAATTCTCTTTATTTAGCTTTTTAAGTAGTATAATCTTTACATATCTCTACTGTCTTAATAACATGTCTTCTTCTAATAACGCCTGGAAGAGATCCAGGACTCTGTACTTGACCATAAGTTAAGTCATCTTTTATATTATTATTAGTAAACCATCTTCACCAAATGCCTTCCAAGACTTTGCTGCCATCAGCTATTATTTAATCTTTTTTATCATGATAGCAGACATATTAACTAGTGTTTTTTATGATTGAGTCCCTTTATTATTAATATTATCTGACAGGGCTGGAAAGAATTTAGCCAGTAATCTTTTTACTTACTTCTTATGATTGATAGTAATGATCTTATCTATTTTAAGAACCTGCAGGATCTTTCTGAATACTGTATCTTCTTTTAACTTCAGATATCTAGTAGCTTTCTATATATTATCATTATTAATAAGAAATAATTCCAGTACTTTTTCTTTTACTATTAGATAATATTATAATATTATCTTACTATATATCAGGTCATTATCTCTAAATAAGATACTTTTTATCCTGTCTGTTGCTCAGAGCAGGCGTGATTTCTTTAATATATATATATTTAATAAAGTTATACTAAATTAACAGTTCACTACTACTTTATGTGTGGTAATGATTTCAATTTTAATATTAATATATACTATTTCTGAGATTGCTGACATGAGCTGGTTAGTGTTATAGACCCCTGCTAGTCAGGTTACTAGTAGAATAGACTTATTAAGCAGAAAAATGATAATAAGACAGGACTTGGATAACCAGTAACTCTTATTAAATAGAATTCTAGTCTGAGTAATGTTCGGAGTAGTGTTATATTATATAATTATTTATTATCAGATCTACTATTAAGAGTATATAGAAGATATACTAGAATCTAGGAATGTGATTAGATTAATCCTTAATCTACTCTGAATGGTATAAGATATGGTATAAGATATAGTATATAAAGAATAAGATATAAGAATACTCTTTTATGTATTTAACTAATTTTGTTTTTTATATTTAATATAATTATCTTTAAGTAACTATATATTTAAAAAGTTTAATAATAATACTTATCTATACTTACTTATAAATAATTATATAATACTATCTAGCCTTAGTTCTCTTTTCTTATTCAGAACCAGTTATTTTTAGATAGTTATTAATCTGACTTTATCTTGATTTAGTTTGAAGGTACGTATATCAGTGAAGCTAAGCTAATAGGAATAGGAAGAAGCGATCTTAGGGTTTAATAATTAGTTTTTTACTGTATTATATTCTCCGCGGGAGTAGTAATAAAAGTATTTACTATCCTGATATTAGTCTCTTTTTATATAGCATTTTTCCGTAAAAGTCATTTTTAATATTTTGGAAGCAGTTAGGGCATATTAAAGAAGGTCTTAATAGCACAGTAGTCTGAGCCGTGCTCCATCCTGAGTATGGTATACTTAATCACGAAGTCTGTTAGGTTTTCTAAGGCCAGGACTAGGTCAATAGTTAACTTGTAGTCTTTACTGTATTCTCTGCTATACTATATCTTTATATCTTATTTAAAGAGACAGTTAAAAGCATATTTATTTATAAGATTTATGATTAGATCTACTTTATCTTATCTTTTTAAAGATATATTATCTTCTCTTCAGAGTTGGTTATGCTGGTTAAAGTCTTTTATAATCAAAATCTCCATCACCGCACCTGTATCTTGTTATATTTTTATAATTATATTAAGTAAGTGCTTGCATGTATTATTTAAAATTAAGACATTTCTTCTTTTATATAAACAGATACTGTAAAAACCAGTTACTCAAGGAGCCTGATAATTATTATTATAAGATCTGGAGACTCTATAGGCACTTATTATATCTGTCAAACCCTAGGATCACTTCTCCCTGTTCCTGTTACCTTAGCTTCACTGGTATACGTACCTTCAAACTAAATTAAGATAATATCAGACTAATAACTATTTAAGAATAACTGGTCTTGAATAAGAAAAAAAAAGTAAAGCTAGATAATACTGTGTAGTTATTTATAAGTAAATATAGATAAGTATTATTACTAAGCTTTTAAATATATAATTACTTAAAATCAATTATATTAAGCACGAAGAACAAAACTAGCTAAGTATATAAGAAAATATTTTTATATTCTATTCTCTATATACTATTTTATATACTATTTAGAGTAGATTAAGGATTAATCTAATTATAATCCTGGATTCCAGTATACCTTATATATATTATTAATAGTAGATCTGATAGTAGATAATCACGTGACATAATACCGCTCCGGACATTATTCAGACCAGGATTCTATTTAATAAGAGTTACTATTTATTCAAGATTTATTTTATTATTGTTTTTCTGTCTAATGAGTCCGCTCCACTAGTAACCTGGCTAGTAGGGATCTGTAATATCCATCTTCTTTTTTCTTGTCTTATAGTAATAATACTTAATTTATCTCTTATCTAATATTCTTTTCTGCATTACTTTGTAAATAGCTGTCAACATAATGATTATAACCAGTAACTCTTTAATTTATCTTAAACATTATATTTAGAGATTTTATTATTTATGATAATAAATTAAGCAGCTTAATAAATAAAAAGAAGAATTACATTTTTAATTAAACTTACAGACTTTCTATCTAAAATAATATAGATATATAGTGTAAATAGGATAGTATATAGTAAATTATTGTTTAATAAGTATTAATATAGAAAAGGGAAAGATAAATAAAATAATAAGCTAAAAGAAGTAAAAAGAAAAGAAAGAAAGAAAGAAGACAAAAGTAAAGAAATAAGTTAAACATTAATAATAAAATAACAGGATTGAAAGGGGAAAAGAGGGTTTCTTATATAGAAATAATAAGTAGTTCTTAAGAGCAAATCTAGGGTTAGAAGAATCTTCTAGAAGAGAAAGGATTAGCGCCCGAGAAGTTTAGACTATAGGCCAGCAGAATCAACATTGGATATATGAAACCCGTGAAAACCACACCTAAACTGCTGCAAGAACGCAGAATCTGCCTATCCAAGTATCTGCTGCGCAAGGCCCATTTCTGCTCGAAGTGATGCAGGTCCACTTGTAAATCAAATTCGCTCACATCGCTCTGCCAGGGGTTCCCGAAAAAATCAATCTTTGCCCTGGCTTTTACCCTTGCCCCTTCCTGCACGGCTCTCGGCTAGCTTGTAAGATCCGTTTGCATGAACATGCCCACTGAGCAATCGCGTGCCGCTCTTGCTATAGAAACCTACAGTGATGACATCATCCGGGTCTGCCGGGTCCTTCTTTGACTTGTGGGCTTTGCCACCCCTATCTCAAGCGTTAATCTTCACATACAAAAACAGATTTCGGTGAAAGCTGGTGTGCTCACTGGATTTCATATTCGGTAACACTGTCATACTAACAAGGGTTAGAACATTGTACCGTCGAAATAGGGAGATAGTTCTTACCAAGTCTTCCACCTCGTCCCGGATCTTGTGCACGGAAGAGACCCATCTTTCGCCGTCAGGGCTGTTCAACGTCCGGACGTCCTCGAAGGTCACCTTTCCAATAAGCTTGAGAAGGTTCTTTTTGGTGGTACTCGAAAAGCTGCGGACAGCGTTGAGAGACATTGCGTGGAAGATTCAGAGCACTTGATGGGCTAAAATGGATAGATGATGAGAAGACTGAGTGAGTTAGTTCTCGACCATGAGGTCTGGGATCCGTTTATATTCACGACTCCTGCACCGGCATGGCACGTAACGACGTCACAGCTTAGACATTGAGCGCCAAATGAAACAGGTGGGAGTCGTATTTAGCATAAGAGGGCGGCAATGTCAATGTAACTCTGCTGGATGGAGTGCTGGCAACCCGCTGATCAGGACCGCCACCGGCCACTGATAGCAGTTTAGTCTCGCACATTCCCTGATTAAATTCAGGATATGGCGCTTGCAGATAACAACAAAATATTCATTGGGCCGATGGACAAGTCAAAAATGATCTACATGACGAGCTCAGCCTCGGGGACGCAAGAGCATTCCGGTGAACAAAGGCCATTGATAGGCTATAAAGGTATGAGATGGGCGCTAAAGTCAGCATGAAACGACTCGTGAGACGGAAGGTAAAAATACAGAAATTTGTATCCAGTAGATAAGTATTTGGATCATCGTCATGGCGCTTAGGCGAGGTCTAGGCACGTCATTTGTTTATTTCTGTTTTTGGCAGCCGCTTGGTGGTGATACATAACGGGGCGATCGGCCAATGATGATACCGATCCGTGTGGGTCTTCCGCACAGCTCCTAACGCGTGCTAGAGGCTTTGCTGGCAAATGACGCAACTCAATTCACGACGCGTCCAACAACATCCATTTGCTAGTTGGCGCATAAAGATAGCATGCTGACCAGATCAGACGCTATTCGATAATGTTCCTCAGAACAGGAGTCTGGAGCTTCTCGGCTAGTCTACGATTCAATCGGACACACAAGACAGTAGCGATCGGTGCCTCCTCGTTTCGTTCCCCTAGAGTCATAATGCCTTCGCTGTGGGATACCATTACATCTTCGCTCAAATCATTCTCTACCATGCCGCAAAGAGCCGCGCTGGAGAAGCCACGGGCCCTGCCAACGAGTGGCTACACCACTGTCGATGCCGATACGCTGGTTGAAGAGGAGGAGTTGCCTGATTATCAAGCCGACCGATTTTATCCCGTTCAACTGGGCGAGCTTTTTCAAGATCGCTATCAATTTGTGGCAAAGCTAGGGTTTGGTTCTTCGTCGACCACTTGGCTGGCCCGAGACCTGAGGTAGGCTCTCCGAGAGGTTCGAATTGAACGATAACTGATTTCCGCAGGGATCACCAATATGTCGCACTTAAAGTATACGCCCATACCTCGCTTCGTCATCGGGAATTGCCTGTTTATGACCGTATAAATAGCCGTATGGCCGAAATGTCATACAAAGGGCGAGGAATAAACAACATTCGAAAGCTGCTAGACTCTTTCGAGGTGACTGGTCCGCATGGCAAGCATGCTGTTCTCGTCTTCGAGCCCGCGCAAATGAGTTTGCGTGATATGAGATTTGTTTTTCGTCGAGAAGGATTCGAGGAGGAATTTGTCAAGGGCGCCATTATTGAGCTTCTCAAGGCCCTGGACTTTTTGCATTCCCACGGAGAGATTGTTCATACTGGTATAATCCTTCCCGGAGGTCGTGGGCCCAGGTTACAAGTTCCTCCACTGATACTTAGCAGACGTACACTCCGGCAACATGCTACTTGGTCTTTACGACAATAATCTTCTACGTCGACTGGAAGACAAGGAGATGGCGTCCCCTGTTACTCGAAAGATCTATCCCGATCGAACTATCTATCTGTCACGGTTAACACTACCGAAGGAAGGACCTATGCTTCTCTCTGACTTTGGAGAAGCGAGAATCGGACCGGGCCCTCACGCAGGCGATATAATGCCATTGGAGTACCGGGCGCCTGAAACACTGCTTTATGTGGGATGGAGTTACCCTGTTGATATATGGAGTGTTGGTCTTACAGTGAGTCGCTGTCGCACTGGATTCGATTCCCAGAGTTCCCAGCTAAAGAGCTCATAGGCATGGGACATGCTTGGATCGAAAAGACTCTTCACCGCGCGTGACGAAGACGGCGATCTGTACGATGCCGCTCATCTGGCCCAGCTGATTGCTGCACTGGGCCCACCGCCCCCTGAGTTCCTGGCTAGGAACCCGGAGAGACGGGCGGACTTTTGGAATGATCGGAGTATGCCTTACTTCTATGAAAATCACTTGTAGTGATGCGTTACTAATCTACTATAGATGAGTGGTTGGGTCTGGCACCTATACCGCATGACCGGACAATCGAATCCCTTGAAGCTAAACTGGATGATAACTCGGGCTTTCTTCGCTTCCTTCGGAAGACTCTTACTTGGGAACCGGAGAAGAGGGCGACGGCTAAGGAACTTTTGGAGGATCCTTGGCTCACGGGGAGGGAGGGTTGAGTGAGTTTGCAAAGTTCCTGCGCTACCTTATCTTGGAAGAGTCTGCTTGCTTTGGTGCATTCGCGTCATGCATTAACTTTGGACTTGAAATATACTCGAGGCTCTTGATTGCATGCACGAGGGACAGACTGTTTAAGGGTATCATTCCTGCTGCAGTAGTGTTATTGAGATAGGCAACCAACTAGCTTGCTTGCACAGGCGAACATACCTTGTAATACCTAATAGAATGGGAGCCAACCCCTTTGCCTTCACAGCAGAAGCTCATAAGACTTATGAAGTATATAAAAGCACTGTATCTCATGCGAAAGTCCATGAAGCTGGGCTACTATGTGATCTCCTCAAACATACCATGGCTAGTCCGCAAAAGAAGAGGCACTCAGGATAATTATCCAGAACTCATCCATTCGTTTCATTTACCTCCTTTGCCTCAAAGGCTTTCCTCGGGTAGACACTTTGTATCGCCATTTCCGTGAGCAGCAGGACGATACGCATGCAGGGCTAGCAAAAAGAAAGTTGAGGAAAAGAACCGACAATGAATTTTTCCTTACCTGCTACCAAGAGTCTGTCAGGGCGTCTATGGCTCCCGAAAATATACCTCCAGGCGCTAATTGCTTTGAAGTTAACTTTGTGGTCAAACACTTCGATTCCTCCAGGCACATCATGGCTACTTCGGCGAGGATAGAAGAGAGTCTCAGGAAGGTTATTCAAAACTCACCTATTCGTTTCATTTGTCCCCTTTGCCTTAAAGGCTTTCATGGACCAGACCCTCTATACCACCACCTTCGCAAGCAGCAGCAGCGTGATGATACACATGCAGGTCTAGCGATGAGAGACTCGAGCCATTTAAGATTTGTTACCAGCTATCGGGAATCTGTCAGAATATCTATAACCGCCAGGGATATATCCCGAGTCTCAGGATGCTTCTCGACTGCATTTGTGGTCGAGCACTGCTAGGACGCTTAGAAGGTCAGAAGAGGTTATGCTTGACCACAGTTGTTTGCCGATAGGTGAGACCCTTCCCACTAGCCTATGCCATAGAAAGTCCTAGACATAATCATGAGTCATCTCTCTGAGAATTGTGTTGTAGGGTAATATATGGCCATTGGCCTTATCAACCTGATACGAAATGACTATTATAACCGGTATAATTTATCGAATCTGAAACCAGTGGGCTTAACGAGGAGCTGTGGTTTGGCTTTAATAAGGTCGGAAATTAACGAAGTTGGTGGTGCTGGCGAGGATGGTTAGATTAGCAACGAGCAGTATAGTGATGCTATTAAAAAGCTTGTTGGATTTAAAGCCTCTCTCATATCTAACGCGGCAAGAGACCATGATGATATCCGCCTACTAGAAAGATGGTGGTTATTCAGATACCGTAAGGAACTTGATTGATTTATAATGAGCCATTATTGACTTACGATAGATCTCCTTTGGGGGTTTATTTTCTTTACTTTTGCCCTAACAATCCTTAGATGCTCCTCAAAGCGTTCCTTGCAAATTCTCCTGCGGCCTGGGGATTTTGTAGTTCCATTCGTTGAAAATGAGTAATTTACAGGCTGGTAAGAATAAATAGATCACGGACGTAGTCTGATTCCATGAACTGTCTGGGTATGGTTCTTGAACTCGTTTCTGCTTGAAGGCAAAAAGTCAATATCTCTTATGCTGCATATCCCACAACGGCGATTACCAGTGTCAAATGCAGCTAGTTCCTGGCAATGAATCTTCTCCACGTGATCCCACAGTTTATTCATCTTGCATTTTCTCCTTACACGGTCAAGTGGGGGTAGGCGCGTGTTAGAGAGGCAGAATGGACATTGTAAGGGATCATATTTTTCGGGAATAACTCTGACTTTTGGTGGTGTCGGAGTTGGCATGTGTTGTATGGTGATGGCCGCCTGCCTGCCTCGACGTGGGCTTTCCTTTCGATGCTGCCAGCGGACTAGAAGGCGTACATACTCGAGCTGGCGATGGTGGGCATTCTCTGTTGTTTCCGCGAGCGCGGAGTAGCACAGAAGACGGACGAGCTCCGCCCGCTCACGGATATGATAGTAGCGAGGTAATTGGCTCTGTCCGTCGCTGCTCACGAGTTCGGAAGAGCCCTCATATTGTTGATTAAAAATGGCTGTGTCTGTATTCCTGAAATGTCTCTTTTGGTTTTGCTCCTTGGCTTTGTCTCGGAGATAGGTGAGCATGCTGTTTAGTTCCGCGTCTGCTTGCCTTTTCTGTTCACCGGCCTTCGTTCCTGCTGTGTTCTTGATAGTGAGTCCCATTGCATGGATCTTTGCTGTGAGTCTCTGGAAAATCCTTCTTAGGCGGCGTATCTCCGGATTCAGGATTATCTTTCAAGACTGTGCATCTGTGAGGCCGATAGGGGCAGTATGGTCTGCTAAAAGTATGGCTGACCGGAGTTCCCGTTACATAATTTTGTTTAATGGTCGCTTGTGAAATGCTGCTGCCGTGTCAAAGTCCATTACTTTATTGAGATAATATTTGACAGTATTTAATTCATGATCCGTAACTTGATTATAAACAGATAATAGGGCTTAGTCTATTTACAGAGTATTTAACTATAAAAGTCAATATTCATATAACGGGAAACATACTGTTGATTACGTTGATTCCGCCCTAATAAAGTACTTTCTATGTCAGGTTATATGCCTGACCCGCCCAAATTCCAAGTCGTTTCAGGATGCGACTCCATGTCCGTGGCTTGAGTGGTTAACTATCAGATATTCGGTAGCTATCTGCAGTATGCTCTGGCTCCTGAAATATTAAGATATCTAATTTTTCTTTCTTTATCTTTATCTGAATATCTCTACAATGTGCAGGGATAGGCACAGTGTAGATATCAGCCATATCCTTACTTATTATAATAAAGATATTATCATCAATACCCAACGCCATAAGCTGACCTAATAGATTGAATATTAAATTTTTCTTATGTTCAATCACGAACCTCTTCCTGTATTAGTATAAGTATGTGATTAACATAACCATCTAAAACCCGGTACTTATATTCTCGGCTTTCAGTCCTTCTCTTTCATGTGAAGCAGGATTATAATAATAGTAAGGATATAGTGTTCACCGGGAGTCGGATTATAGATAATATAGAATTCAACATATCTTTAAAGAATAGTATTAGTTTCTTTGTTATCCTTAAGATACCTGTCATCTATAATACTAGATATATCTGAATAGCAATTAATATCGCTTGCAATTTCCAGATCAGAGTAGTGGCTGAAAATGTTATCCAGATCGGTTTTATCTAGATTACTCATCTCAATGTCTTTACCTGTTTCATGGCCAGAAATTCCCAAGGGCGCCTTGTCCTCCGACTTGTTAACCGAGTTCTCAGATTTTACATGATTAATGGCGTTCTCGGATCCAGAAGTTTTGAGGGGGCGTCTATCAGCTTGAAGGTTAATAGGATGCCTCGTATTAAATAATAAGACTACTCAACAGGCAGAAATACTTGATAAATTGAGACTAGTTAATACATATAATTGTTACTTCTTATTAGCAAACACTGAGTTGCAATAGGCCATGTGAGTGACAAGAAAATACAGAAGATTATCTGATACTACTGTAGGCTTAGATAAAGGATATCTATACAAGCTTATCTGCCAACTCATATTATTCATATATTATATAGCTGTGTTAGTCAACCGTTAAATCCAGTTTTATCTGAGAATACTCATATTAAGGCAGTCCCTCTGCATGCTCGGTTCCATTTCCCAGTGGGTTTTGATAAAATAGAGTCTTTTTAGAGTTCTCTAATAGTTTATAAGTGCACTGTAGGCTTTAAGAGATCCCGAGAAGTTTTCCTCAATCCAGTTAAACCAGGACTTAACATCCGGGGCCGTGAGATTCAGAAGCAGGGTATCTGGATCCTGGCAAGCTTCGGAGCAGAACCTGGCAATAAGGATGGTTAGTAGTGTGGCTTGGGATTAGGATGGGCGTTCCCTGGACTTAGGACATACTGACTCCATTTCCCCCTGACCGAGGCCGCTGAGATGTTTGTGTTAGATGCATACTGAGGCAGTGTTGGTCCGCTTTCGAGGTGCAGCTTCCAACGCTCAGCATAGTAGAGGTAGGACTTGCGTCCTCCGTGCTTCTCTCGTTACGCTTATTTACTTCGGGGAAGGCCGGAAAATCCCATGGTGTGAAGAGAGCTTGTGGAAGGCGGGCGCTGGGCGCGAGGAGTGAAGAGGATAGAATCATGGTGACAGAATAGCAGGCGTGTACAGGGCTATTTATCTGCCTTCCCGGGCCTCTTGCTATACTGCGACGAGGAGAAACGAAAGGTCGATAGGTGTTCTATCGTCCTCAGCCGGTCGCGTCTGATGGGGACGGCTCAGCAGGACAGGGATCATAGCTGGCTGGGTGGGGGCGAAGGGGGCAGGCTGAGGGTAAAATAACTGTATTACAGGTACAGGCCCGGATGCCGCTCTGTCCAAGCTAAAAGCAGCACCCACGGATTACCCGTCTTGGTGACGTTTCCGGGGCCGACGACGCCAGAAACGGCCGCCCCGGATGCCCATTTTGGCCTCGACGGCACCCAAAGGCACATTCTATATGTAATATAGTATGTTAGTAAAGATGGTTAGTATCATGTTCCACGATGAGAGCGTCCGTATATTACTCGGTTAGCTGGTAAGGGGAGTGCGGGTAATATCTGTATAGGACAGGGATCCCGAAGGATTGGCTGCAATGTGTAAGGACTGGATTTCGTGAAGGATCTCCTCGTGGCTGTTCTGAGCGCATGACTCGGGGTGGGCTTGCGGTGTCAGGGGTCGATTCGCCAGTAATTCATGTCGAAACTCCGCGAGGGCAGCGCCAAATTCTTCTTTGACTCTCTGGAGCTCCTCCTTGTATAGTTTATCTCGTCGTCTGAGTTCTCTTCTGAGCTTGATAATCTCTTTCACAAGTTTGGAGGCGTCTGAGTCTTCGCTCTCTGTCGAGGAGTCGTCCGAAGTTGCCGCTTCACGTTGGGCGACTGGCTTATCATGGTTCTTCTTCTTCCGCTGAGAGCGCGTGTTTCTCTGTTCAGTATCGATCTCTTGCTCTTGAGCATAGTGAGCCGGTGGTCTTGTCGTGCGTTTTAGCCTTATTAATCGTGGTGGTGAGTTTTCGTGTTCGTCGCGGTCGGGCGGTTTAGGGGTTCGCGTCTCGGCCCGTCCCGACATTTTTCCTCCCCAAGTTCAAGAGACAATCACAACAATCCGTTTATTTTGGATACAGTGATTCCCTTTCCTTTCAGACGTACACACTTTTTTGAGACGTCCGAAGGTGGTACAGCCTTTCCCCGATTATCTTTGTGACTGGACTTACAGACCTAATTGCCTTACAGTAGCAGCAGAACTAGGCAACAATCATCATCTTACAGGTATGTATTAACAAACTTTGCAAATAATGAGAGCCTTTGCATACATTGTTACATATTGGTGGGATGACCAATATTACATGCAGCTATATTGGATACTTCCTAATAACTCTTGGGTGGCCCTGAAGGAGGTGGATAATCAGTATACAAGGAAAGTACTACAACCACGCCAATCCCATACCCTGTCCACTTGCATAGAGAAGGTTTGCGTTCAAACCTAGTATGGCCTTCACCGCTCTAAGCTCACTATGCCTGAGGATACTGCAGTCTCAGTAGTCGTATGTACCTTCAAAGATCACCCATCCTTTTCTTATTTATTAATAAAGATTTGCTAAAAGATATGATAACTTAGTCGATAATGTTGGTTGTATTACTCTTGAGTTAATATATTATAGGCAAGTACAAGTAAAGCCAACAAGAAGTTAACAAAAGCATTTCCTAGAAAGCATCATTCAATAGCCATCCCATGGTTGAAATGCAAGCTTGAAAATCTCAACCCCTTGAGCACTATTCTCACTCACTAATTCCAGGATATGCTTGCGGACGGATTTATCTGCAGAAACTTGGAAGAAAGTCAGCCTATAGTCAAAAACGGTGAAGCTATGACACAAATTCATCATGATGTAACAGTACCTGCCACGAGAAGCTGACCGACCTGGTGCTCTAGCTCATTTAATAGCTGCTCTTTCCAGTCTACATTGCCGCAATATGTAGTGATCAGTTCGTGATGTCCGACTGTATGTGGAACCTTTGACGGTGATTCCAGCTGGTCATAGATAGTGACGTTTAACATCTGTAGACTCCATACCAATTAATAACAGTGTAATGTGGGAAAGAAGCAGGATTATACTAACACATCCGTTATCTTGCTCTACTAAGTCTTGTAGCCAATCTCTTGCACCCTCCCAGTCTCCCTCTCGCTGTAACTGCCATACTAGTGATATTTTCCGCGTTCTCGTTCGCCCTTTACGGGTCTCAGAAAGAAGCTCCTTGATATATGGCAGCTGAGCGGCAATGCCAATTCCAGTAGTAACCATGAAAACATGACTGTAATCCCCAACTCCTAAAGGACCTATCGAACTGACACTAGAGGGACCGAATGGACCATCAATCCATGCCCTTTGTTGTATCGATGACGTCGAGTAGTCGATTAGCTTCCTAGTAAAGCCAGATCGCGCCCTAATAAGTAGTGAAATAGACTGGACTCTGCCAGAAGTATCTTCCTCCCACCATGCAATGGAAAACGGGTGTGATTGAAACGTATAGCGAAATCCGAGTCCTGGAATATTGATATTGACACGCTCTCCAGCTCGTATCGTCCACGGTCGTGGGAGTAACAATGTTACACGGATCATACCATCTCCACAAGATTGGGTAACGAATCTAGTGGACTTTTTCCCCCTTGATATATTCCGAAAGATTATGCGAGACACTTGCAGGATTGCTGTAGTAGTAAAAGTAGCTGTAAGCAAGTAGACCCAGTATCTTGTGTACGATGCATTAACATGCCGCCAAATACTGTAGAGAGTAAAGATTGCACATCCTTGATGAATTTTGAGAAATATTTCATAGACCCGCCGTTTTACTAGTGGAAAAAGTAGCAGCACGAGAAACATAGATCCTGACTAGATTGTATCAGTTTTACTCTTTCTCCAGGAGTAAAAAACTTACCATAAGGCCATAGAATTGTACAGTATTCGAAGCTGAGAAGTGCATCTCCTGGCCTTTAATAACCACATGAATAGTGCCTTGTAGTACTGCCATTATTGCAGATATTCGATGGATGTACTGATAGGTCCCTAATGATACTCCAAGCAGACGAGCTCCATATTCATGATCTCCGGCCCAAAAAAGAAGTAACAAAGTAAAGATTGAGAGACGAGCTGCACGGATACCAGCTTCAGAGATAGAATTTACCCCGATAATGTTGAATACCGCAGTTCCAGCAAAATATGCGATGGGCCCCAGGAATTGAGGCTTCAAAATAATCTTTATATCCCAGAATGTTGGCCGTAGGCTTGAGTATGCCACATGTACTAACCACCATGGACGAATGTATGTAAAATAACAGTTAAGAAATATACGCCAGCTGAGATAGAGGAGCATAATTGCTAAAAGTGCCGCAAGGGTCACAGCATAATACACCGCTATAGGCACCATGATCACGAGGTGGATATGTGTATAGTATGTAAAACTAAACCACTGCTATAGTGGTGGGAATAAGTCTACTTTAAGTAGTAATGGACCACTAGTGGATTATTACAAAGAAAATATTTTTAACATCCGAAATCTTTGGCCTATTCCAGTAACTATAAAACAACGCAGTGGAGACCCTGCATTCTGAAACAGGAGTGGCACAGTCAATATATAGTTAAGCTTATTATGCATTCTCTAATGCCAGCTAGCTCCTAAGATCACCAATGAGGAGGCTTTTTGCGTGCGGATCTAAAAACGGAGTGGTGGGTAAGCCTAACTAGAATACAGCTAAATACAGAAGCCTTGACACATGCCCTAGATTTAAGTAACTTGTAAGTGAAGATTATTAGTTAACTAATCATTGTATGCATAGCTTACGCGTTCCATTATCTTTATAGTTTTGTATGTACTACATAAACAGTACATAAATAAAATTCCTATATTATAACAGTTTAGAAGCTTCCGTTGATGCTAAAGCCCTATATAAACTTACTTAAAGCTCTCATAGTCCCAATCATCCACTGTCACGCAAGACCTACCTTTTCTTCTAAAGAATTTGTTCAGCATCAAAACTTATCATGCTATACTTCCATATTATGATTCTCTTATCTTCTACTCTTGCTCTTTCTACAAGAACCCTATCTACTAATGATACTCGACTTGCTCAACTCCGTCTCTATGGTGAACCTGGCTGTTCAGGGCAAAATCTAGGGGAGCTCGGGGTCTATCAACCCGCTCTTAGTAAGTGTAATACTTTTAGCGGAAACAGTACAGTTGGATCTATAAAATTTGATTATCTGAAAGACGGATACAATGGTGAGATATGGTTTTATCTTTATCTTAATATGATGTTCTAAAACTTTCTTAGTACAATTCCATAGCGATCCACAATGTCACTCGAGCCAGTATAACTTGAGTACGGGCCAATGTCTCAGCGGGAACAAGCAGTACCAGGGCTATAGACTAAACAAGAGCGAACGGGCTTGATAATGCGATATCCGGCCTTGACTTTTGAGTGCTGGTTTTGTGCCTAGGCCTCTTTCTTAAATAAATGTCGATCGACCCTTACAATGACTGATATTCTGTGAATCTTTATGGGGATAATCCCCACTTCGTGGTGCCCGGGGTATGTTATATTATTTTATTAGTGTGATTATGGATTTTATTATGTCCTGCAAGGATTCATATCACACCTTCTCCATCATTCTTTCCATGCAGCAAATAAGAAATGCCACAAACTTTAAGGATAAAGAACAAGATAGGTTCCGCACAGGATCAAATGGAGTCACAACCGCCAGCTTATATTTGAGTAGAGAGTCACTCTGGAGGATTGTGGCCCTGGCCAAAGATACAGAGCTAGACATCATGTTGGCGTCCAGCTTGTATAGGGGTGTCTGAAGGTAAATCAATGGTATGTAGCTTAAGAACCATAAAATAATACCTGCGGGGGAAAATGTATTGATTTTAGTTATGATTAAATATCTTCTGGTATTCGTACTTCTTTCCTTTTCGGTTAATGGTAAGCTCCCGCATGGCGTCTCCTATCCGGATATCGGATATGCCGTCGATGACAGTACTGGTCGTCCCTAAGCTTAAAGAGACCCCCCAGTCATAAATCTTTTCCGAAGGTAGCCAGACATTTTCTAAGTGCAGAACTTGAAGGGTACTCCCATGAGTAAGAAGAAACTTTTGTAATTCTGGTACCCATAGCCAGCAGTTTTCCAGTTCGAGCACTCGGACTGAGGGTAGAGTGGTGGCAGCTATAAAATCAAGCAGGCCAGGGCTGTCAGCCAGATAAAGTTCTTCGACTGTATGTAAAGCAATTGCTGCAAGTCTTGGAATTTTCGAATCGAGCAAGGGCAATCTAGAGTAGAACCCAGTAACTTGGAAAGTCTTGATTCTGATACCACTTTCCTTAGCTGCACAAAGCCCTTGGAGAACTGCTCCGAAATGGTCTGGAAAAGTATCCTTCCAGTCCACAAGCATGCGTCCTGCAAACCAACGGAATGGCTTCTCGATATTATTCATCAAAGAAATTTCAAAGGACCTTAGTCGCAGGAAGCGAGGCAGGCAAGAAGAAAATGACATGAGGTTGAAGTCTGCCTGAATGATCATTTGTTGCTCCTCTGAGAGATGCTTGAAGTAGGAATATATCCTGTTATACGTGATTTGCTTGCCCTGATACCCCCAACGGAATTCCCTTTCGTCTCTAGTATATTCAAGAGGGGTATATAGACATGTGCTGAAGTAGTGAGGACACTGAATCACTAGTCATTTGTAAGTACGCGCGTAAGAGAATGAAAGCTGAATTACTAACAAGGATCGATAATTTCTGAGGCCTCATAGCAGATAGTTTTCACATAGTAAGCGATGTATGACATGGAGGCCTGCTGCAATCTCTCCACGCCATCCAATGAAAACCGAACCGTTAATTTCTCAAACATATGTGGTAGACAGATGAAGCGGAGTGTCCTGTTAACACATGAGAGGGATTTGAGTGAACTGGTTTGCATGACATGCATAGCAATCGTTTCTAGAATCTCAGTAGGAAGATGTTCAAGAGACCGTGATGGAACCTGCATTGTCATGTCCATAGTCTGCAAGGTGAAAGCACTGTAGTAGGTGTGAGATAAAGTCACTCAAAAAAGAGTACTATAGGTAATTTTTACAGAAAATATAGTAATCTATGAATTTCTTTTACTAATTCCAGTTCCCTAATCTACCATTTTGCGCTGTGGTCTTCAGAACATTCATAGTGGGCCGGATAATCCAAATGGATTGTGGCTGTGGACCAACGTACCGAGCGCCAAAATCGGCGTGGCAAAATGTGGGGACAGCGCCAAGAATTTAATCTAGAATAGGTATAGTCATACCAGGTACTGTTTCCCTCTTATACTTGACCGAGTTGATTAACCTGGTACTTGAAACAGAATTATTCATGATTTTCCTTTGACTCTACACCCAAAGCTATGGAGGCAAGCGACCCGAAGAATTTATCTATCTCATCGCCTATCTGGCAGGATTACGATCCAAAGGGTCTTCTAGATGGACTTCTTGCTGAGAACCCGTCTTTAATATCCGTCAGGCTTCGAAGAGCTGCTACTCAAGACGTACCCAGGACGAAGGAGATACAGGAGCTACAATCAAACTTGATTCACAAGTATTCTTCGTCTTTTCTTAACCTCTATCTTCCAATATGGAAGGAGCACAGCATTTTCCTTCCAGCTGCCTTGAATATCCCAGTGAGATATAACATTTCTAGCATAGGATATTACCATCCATTGCATCTGTTGCATATGGCACAGAAGGTTGAATCTCGGCTTGCCCAAATCATCCAGTATCTTCACTTCCTCAAGCACCTCTCTCTCATCAAGGTAGCCAAGGCACAAGACCAGGGACCAAAATATGCACCTGGCCACCGTGCAAGCTCTTTTGTTGTCGACTATTTTATGAAGACGATGCATGTCGATTGGGATGACATTGATGAGAGGGAGCGAACTGAATGTCGACGGCGGTATCTCCGAAAAAATCGACAGGCCAGGCGATGGATATTAGTTGCCTCAAAGTTAACCTTCGGGATTCTCCTTGTTCCAAGCAAACTCTTGGAAAGCAAAGTGTACGTTCTAAGTCATATATATAACTCTCCATCCTATATCCCAATACTGATAAATTGCAGGAACGATGCTCATATTACAGAAAGCTACCTCATTTCTATGATGGATACTATAGCTATTGAGTGGCCAAGGGTAGCCCAGGATCTCCATCATCTGGACCAGGCTGTCCGGAGCGTTCTCAACAGTTGTGAGGCTATGTCCATGGTGGATGTTGACCTCGCAGTAGCTGAGGTTGACAATGTCTTGTGCAATCAGCCCCAGCTGAAGCCAAGGAACCAAACTCCTGTTTATTCACCCAAGTCACCCTGCAGCCACATGAGTCCTGTGAGTGACGCAGAAACCTTTGTCAATCTTTCTCCAATATTTCCAGATGACGAAGACATGTTCCCTAGTCCAGATGACGACGAGCCCATAACTGACTGAAGGCTTAACGAGAACACTAAGTATTAGTTATATTGATCTTGGACTGGTATATAAGAGCTGTGTACCTTAAATTGTTAGATACTGTTCGCAGTGCTATTTATATGGGCTATAATGTATTTCCCTTAATGATTCATTTTCGATACAACTATTAGTAGTATAATTCATACACTGGCCCCTCGCCGTAGGTGATATGCAGGGTACCACTATCTCTACTCCATGTATACCCATCGACTGAGAACAATTACTCCCCTGACGAACTTGGAGCCCTGTCAAGGCCTGTGGCTGGCGGCTATGGTTCTGTTCTACCGCTCTCATGGCGCGTGACTTCGAAATCTCTGCAATGCCTCTACAAAGTCCAGTACCGCTCCTAGGATGCTATTTTCTTGTGAAGTAGCTTCCAACCTACCTTTCCTACCTTGGCCTGTTCCTCCCAGCATGTCCGAAGTATTTATTGAATGGCCCTCCAACCTTCCGCTGCATTTCCTGGGCGTAGCCCGCTTAACCGCGGGCAGTCAATCAGTACGTGGACCACGCTTTCTGTCGATATACATTCGCATCGTTTGTTGAAAGCCGAGTCAATTGCTGTGCGCCTCAAGCCACTAGTAACTAGTCCGGAGTGTGTGAACAGGTGGCCTCGGTTCTGGGGGAGTGCGCCGACCCTCGAGATCGCCGGGGAGTGCCCAAACAGGGAGTGCTATCCATATCTTCTTTGACAGCTAGGCTGCGGTGAACACGGTTGGGACTCCCAGTCGTTCCTTAGGTTAATATCTCCTGCGAGCCCTGTATGCAAGATTCAAGACCCTGCAGGCCCCCGTGGTGCTCTATTGGATCCTCGCACACATGGGGGTGCAGGGGAACGAGGCTGCAGACTCTGAGGGGAAGCGGCCCACGGAGGGGTCACATGCCAAGCCGGGCCGGTCTAATAGATAATCCGGCTGGTCTCCGCGGCCAAGAGGACTGCTTAGGCCACGTTAGGAATATCACTCTTTTTAAAGCTTCAATTGCAAGGATGATTCGTTCCTCTTGTTCAACACTGTTTCTCAACGATTTGGACATCTTTTGGTGGTGATATCGCAGATTCAATGCTTGTGGTTGCAAAAACGCGTGTTTTCGGAACATGGGTGGCCACTCGCTTACTGATTACGTCAACTAACAAGTCAGCCAATCTAGCTACCCTGGCCATATCGATCCTACGGGATCATGGGAGCATTTATAGCTTCCGACTGACTCCGATTAGGCAGGCAGGATCTAATACTGCCTTAGATTCTTTCTGTGTTGCGAGGTCATCTCCGCCAAAGCTCTCCCTAAGCGGGAGACGCGTGCGTTATAGCCACACTACCCAGGCTATACTCAATGTCCATTACCTGTATTATTATTATACAAAATTGATATTCCTCTCCTGAAAGTGTTGGCTTTCTTGAATTGGTAAGCAGTCACAGCACTGCTGTTCTTGCTACTAAATACCTGATTATCGCCTCGCAAATATGTTAATAAGTGTCTTATAGTCATAGGACTGGTGATTTTCTTATAAGCCTTGTCGACATACTCTGATAACATATTTCAAGCCCTTCCCCAGGTGCTTTACAAGATGATTTATGACTTCTTTGGAAATATACTTCAGACATTACCTTGGTGTATTTGATATGCTGGTCTATGAGGGCTTGAGTAAGCTCTTTAAGGCTATTTTCCATTTCAAAAGGTCTCATAAAATGGAACATATGCTTTACCAGGCAAGTTGCGTAAGGAAGAAAGTACATTATAGAACCAATATAGCGGTCAAACCTCTTCAAGTAAACCAACCGTATTAGATCATGTTCAGTCCATCCATATCTCCTCCCGTATTAAGCCCCCAGAGATTCAGATAGCGCTGCTCTGCTTCTGTCAATCTTATAGTTGCCTGAACCAGTGCATCTTCTATCCTGTGAAATATCTCAGATACCTGCTCTTTGAACTCTAAAAGAGCCTGTTTCGATTCCTTGTGCCATTGCAACTCAGCCTTGAGATAGCTGACCTCATAGGTGAGATCCTTTAGCTGTTGTTTAAGATCTATGGACGACCGTTTAGACTGCTGAAGACGAGAAGGGAGCCTTTCGATATTAGATGAAGTGCCTCCATGACGGCGAATATAATCATCAATCGGCGTTATTTCTTCTGAGATGGAATAGAGTGGCTGGGAAAATGCTGGATTCATTATGCAGGGATTATTTGCTATAGATAGTAGTAATGGAGGATTGATAGTGGGAGGAGAGACAATCTGAGAATTACCAACGACGGTAAGAAGTCCAATATTTAAATAGTGAATGAGGAGGGGTGGAGTTAGTGGCTACTATGTAGATCCACCAGCAGGCCACAGCATTTTTATTAAGTTTTATATAGTATTATCCGAAATCAGTTATGCCACTGTACACTTATTTCTCCAACAAACATTGGATTAGGAATTTCGTCTGCAAAGGCCTAGAATTAATAGGGAATTACAGAAAAATCGATGACTTCAAAGCTTTACCTATATATGTTTTAAAGACACTGGTTTCTGGTGTAGTACGGCTGTATCATTCGTCACCTCTGCTCTACAACTATATTGAGTTAACTCGGATATCTATCGATATGTATTATAATTTCACGAGTTCAACTATAATAAAAAAGGTCACTCTATTCTTTCATGTGAGATGTGTACACAATGCGAGCTTTTCAGATATACTATACAGAAATGACCAAGTCATCGGTAGATTAGGACAGAGTAGCAAATTATATCTAGACTTCTTCAATCTGGCCCCAGTAGTCTATCTGAGACTCTGAACCCTCTTCAATAATCTCAATAGCACCCTTAACACCCTGATTAACCTCAGATAGCGCCTGGCGGAGGTTCTTGATGGTTTCATTCTTGCAGTCCAACGTCGAATGTAGATTAGATATCAAAATGCGCTGTTGCTCGTTCTCCAGCAGAAGTTGTCTCGTATCAACAGATCTGGTATCAGACCCCATACTTTTGCTATCTCCGCTCAGTAAGGATTGATTGATAGAGGACAATGATGCAAGGCGTGAAGC
Organism: Aspergillus sclerotioniger CBS 115572; assembly: GCF_003184525.1. Taxonomy (NCBI): domain Eukaryota; kingdom Fungi; phylum Ascomycota; class Eurotiomycetes; order Eurotiales; family Aspergillaceae; genus Aspergillus; species Aspergillus sclerotioniger. Next base: position 1,650,186 of record NW_020290992.1, on the reverse strand, counting down.
CATCTCTCGTATTTTTGTACGCTCTAATTCGAGAGTGCGATGTAGAGCTTTGTTGTCTTCTGTAATATGTTCCACTTTCAACTCTAATCTGGATCGCATATGTTCCACCTCGCAAAGTTTGCCCTCCAAGTCAGTGCAATGGTTGATAAGTTGCAGGTATGTCGCTCTACTTTGACGAATTTCCGATTCGAGCTGATCCTGGTACTTTAAGACTGCTTCATCCTGTCGTATGAAATTGAAGAGCATGTTGATATTCTTTTTAAAAGTCAGTTATAATTTCTTCTGCTAGACATATATGAAAGAATGATTACATACCATATTGTTCCATTGGCCGGCATGGTCACGTGTTTCACGCATGTCAGGAGTTGAAGACATAGTCAGATGAGTTATATAGCGACGGATCCTACCTTTTTTCTTTTGTTCTTAACTCTTTCTGTTTTTGATTATGATTTATAGCCCTTCCCTGTGATTTAAATGTGTCTCCTAGTAATAATATGTTGTCACCATAGGTTTTTTTGGCTTTGTGACGAGGATTACAAAAAATGGCGTGCCGCGGCATAAGTGGAGTGCAACTTGGTTGAGCTTGCTTGGGAACTAGAACCAGCCAGGCCCGGCCGCCCACCTCCACTACATGAAGTCTAGACTCTGGATGGTGAGACACCTAATAACCTGCCTACGTACCTTCACGAGGTGGGCACTCTTATGCCCGTTTTTCCTTGCATGCAGTCGTTTTCTTAATTGATACTATAAAAAAATTTAGGGCAGCTATGTCTCCCGCTCACCCATTAATTTATACTAAAGTTGTGTACACTTGGTTTATTTTGCATTTACTCGTACGTAGTAACTGCTGATTAATATATCTCCTAACTATAAATCCCTTAAACAGCATGTATTTCTGATTAAAAAATGAATCAAAAGAAATTCGTGTTATCGGAGAACTCCGTCGTTCAGTATATACGGAGTAATAACTGTCTTGAGGTTACTAGTCATTTTCCTGCCAAGACTACGGAGTACGCGCCATTGTCCTCGGTAAGAAACAGGTGGGGCTACTTAGTAAATATCCTGGCCTAAGATGGCACCCAGGAGAAGTATCTAAATTTTACCGGATAGCGAAGGATTGATAGGACATTTATCTGTTATTGTTAAAATCAGAGCCTATATGTTGACACACTCTAAGATAATCCATGAAGTGCCGGGATCAAAATTGTGACTTGATTCTAAAGCCATTTACAGAGTTATGCCCCCTGAGATCCACATTCGTCGCACTATTGTCTCCGTTACCTGGTTGTCGGGACGGGCCGGTTGAACTTTATTTCCCATAGTTATGACTTGTGATACATGGAACAACCCCATTGATTCCTGGTTTTTGAGACATTTATTCCTAGAATAATATTACCTTTATCTACAAATTCGGACTCTCAGCCATGTTTCTAGAGTAAACTGTACTCTGTCGTACTATGTACTATGATATATATATTATCATATCATCTTTTATGCGCTCCATGGATTACAATGAAGTAGTGTTATACTATAGAGACGCTAGCGCAGTGGCCTAGTTGCGTTGGAGAAGAGAAGAATCTCACTTTTCATCTCAGGCAAGTAATATTATACGGCAAGTACTAGGTATAGATAATACATTCTCTCTAGTAGAGGCATTATTTTGACATGGGATAAAGAGACTAATACACTACCAGCTGTTAATGTTTAACTGCGGTCACATTTTTGATATATTGTAAACAAGATAATTTTGTCCGAGGAAGTATCTCATTTAAGTACACATTATGACCGACCATCACCTGATGAGTTTCCCTGAATTGATCGTCCCAACTGGTTTATTGCAGTTTTCAGCCTCTCCTGTGTCTGATGCTCCATTTCGAGAAGACCGCCTAGCTCTATAGAAAGCTGGGCCACAGTAGTAACCAGGTCATTTATCTGCTGAGTCAGGAAATCTAATCTTTGGCTTGTATCAGCGACGCATGTACCCTGGCAAATAAGTCCCCTATGTTTGATTAGTTTGTACGTTTGTAAACAGATAATTAATAGCGCACCTAGAGTGCTGCATACGCTGGAATCTGCTATCACATTATCAGCAATCTTTCATTGATCTGGTTGCCAGGTAGACTTACTCTAACTCTTCATTAATCGGTCCATTGATCTGCCCACTGATGGCCAAAAGTTGTTCGAGTGAGTCTTGTACAGAAAGTGCGGGCTCCTGTGATAGGGACAACTCTGGTGGAATAGCCATCGCATCATCACTTATATCCAGTCTTTGATCTGCCAGCAAGTCGTCTATGTTCATGGTATTCGGCTCGCCGGCCCACATATTCGGATATGAGTCTTGGTGCATAAGAAGAATATCTTGGGATTGTGGATCAGAAACGTTCATGTTGCAAACCAAGTCTGTGTTCTTTTCTACGGGAAAATAGTCCGTTCTTAAGCAATATATAGCCCCGTGCAAATTGGATCTAGGAGCCTGAGCTACGTTGACCCATGTTATTGATTGCAGATCCTAATATATGTACCAGATTCCTACCTCCCCCACTGGTTGAACTGGGACCGTTTGCTAGCCTGCTGTTACACAGCTTGTGTAGGGATGTCGGATGGTATGGCCATAACAATTCTCTTCGGCCCGGGGGTGTTATCTTGGGCCCCTCTAATAGGAGCCCCACATTTTATAGCCAATAAACATCGAGATCGGAGTCATTGCGGGCGGTATTCTCCACACTTAGGCTGTCGACCGATTCGCTATCCAACAGTCGTTTTGGCCATGGTGTCTAGATTAGTGCGGGTCAGGCCACTCCATTTCTGCCATTTCACTAGGCCAGCGGCTCAAAAAGCCAGGGGTGCTCACTGTAGTGACAAGTGCACTAAGGGCCCAGTAACATATGATATGTCTTTGTATTATCGCCAAGACGCTATCGGCTCACCCAAAGATACGTATCCTTTGCCAGCTCGAGTTCAAGTAGGCAGTTTCTTCACAAAATAGCCGTGGTCTGCTGAAACTGGACGGACGGAAAATGATCAGGCATCCATATATTTATAAATATAAATATGTAGCTACACACGTTGGGCAAAATCGCTGAGCTTTACATTGAGCTGGACTGGACTTCATATAACAACCATGCGACGCACTGAAGACATCGGCTGGTTGGACGTAGGACTTGCCGAAGACGGCCGGTTTATCATTCACGACCATAACCGACTTACCCAGACCTTGGGGATGTTACCTAACCCTGATAGCCAGATTCCGTCTCTATGCCTTTTTCTTGGAGCTGTATCAAAGGACAAGGCACTCCAACAAATCTTTCCACAGAATAATATCAGAAGGCATAAATCAGGGTCTGTTATAGGACTGAGATATGATATCACGTCTTTAGATTCACCCACACCTATCCTTTTCGCCGATGGAGATCCGCAGCTCAACCCCATACCCGGGAAACGACCTGAACTTGGGGTTAGTTACCCAGTCATATGGGATGCTGCAACCGCAAAAGCAGTCCTGCATGTTCTTTGGTGTCGATTGATGTTTATTTTTGCAGATGTTGTCTGCATATTCGCCGACGATTTTGCCAGTTTCTCGGAATTGGTTGAATTCCTGATTGAATGTCTGGTTGGCCCGTCAGCATCATCTTTGCCGTCGGCAGTACGGCCACGGCTAGTGGTCGTCCTTGCCAGTGGGCTGGACGTGTCAAAAGAAACGATGTTAACCGAGCAGCTTTATGGCCAAAATGGCCGGACCAGCTCACGGTCTCTAGGCGGAGCATTTTCTTCTATCAATATGATTCGGCTTGGAGATACGTGTCTATCAGAAAGGGTGAGACATGAACGGCTTAGGGCGCTAGTCCAGGGCCAGCTCGCTGATATGCAACTGGTCCGCCATGATCACCGGGCACAATTCACTGCTCTTCACCTGGATGGCCTGTTTCAATCAGCTCTAAGGCATATAGCGACTCATGTTGATCATCCGTTTAACTTCATTCGGGCTACGAGAGAAACCCGTAAAATTCCCCCAAATATAATTGACCACCTAGCCCACTACTGTGAAATTGGACAATCTGCTGGTTATACCTATGATGAGCTGGCACCAACCATTGCTTCTACCCTTCTCATGGATTTCTATATTCCTGGTGCTGTTGGTAAGACTACTTGGCAATGTCCCGCTTCAGGTAGTATTGACAATCATCTTAGTGTATGAGCCTAGGTCGGTTTTCCGCACGTTATACCGTACCTCAGTTCTCCGTGGTATATGCGCATTCATGCATGGTGCCTTAAAAGTTGCAACAGACGATCTGCTAGGCCTGATTGAATGCAATATGGTCTACCTGTTCGATAAGCTTGAGCGGGAGGCAATAGATTCAGCAACTCTTCGTAAACAAGAGCTCCTGTCTTATCGCGGCCGGCTATGTCGACTGCGGTCCACCCGAATTTGTCTATATTGTCTCCTACATACTGCTCAACATTCTTTGTCCTGTGGTCACACAATATGCGACATCTGTGCTCAGGTATTTGGGAGGCCAGCGACAGATGCAGACTATCAGTTCACAATTACTGAGTGTCTGTACTGCCTTTATAAAAGCCCATTGGTGGTTGATGTGCTTCCCCCAACCATGAACCCGACGATTCTTGCAATTGATGGAGGCGGCGTCAGAGGAGTCATCCCACTTGAGTTTCTTATACTTGTGCAGGAGAAGCTTGGTCCATCTTGCTCAATTCATGAGCTGATAGATCTCGGTATTGGAACCAGCTCAGGTCAGTGAATATCAATTTCCCCACGCGCCTTGCATTGCTATGACTAAAGGTAGTAGGTGGACTTAGCATTCTGGGACTTCTGAAGATGGGATGGGATGTTCAGACATGCTCTACCGTTTTTGAGAGCCTGGCACGACGAATATTTCAGAGCCGACGCAGCTCGTCGTTATCCCAGTCCTTACGATCCAATTCTGGTGGCCGGTATTTGATCTCTTGCTTCCATAAATGGCTCCTGTGGCTTCTTTACGACGGTTGCTATGATAGTCATGTCTTTGACTCTGCTTTAAAGGAGGCCTTTGGGGAACAGACTCGTCTATTTGACTCCAGAGCTCATATATCCTCCAGGCAATCATCTTCAGGCACCAGGTTAGGAGTTGTTGCCGCAAGTATCGCTAAGAACACCCGCTCTTTTATTTTTGGCAATTTCAACACTCCCGAAATTGTGAAGGACGGCTGCATCAAATGCACCCAACTACCCTGCAACTGTGAACCCTCAAATATCGAAGCCCGTGACCTTAATATCATTCGCCCAGCGCAGGCTGATCTGGAACCATCAATTTGGGAAGCGTATGTTATCACCAGCAAGCCATAGGTTTTTCCCGATGCTGACTGCGTTCGTATGTAGCGCCAGAGCCACGGCAGCCGCGCCTTTGTAAGGTTTTCTTATTAAACTAGTGTTAATAAAGATTACTAACCGCGTCTACAGCTTTTTTCCACCTGCCTATATCCGAGGCATTGGCTCCTTCCAGGACGGTGGACTCACGGATAATTTCGCTGCTGACATTGCTCGTCGTTTATGTCGTCAAATATGGCCCTCACGCAAGCAACCGGCCCGATTACTATCTCTAGGGACTGGGAGAATGAGCCAAACCTCAGACAAGTCACCCCAGTTTCGTCATGTATTCAGGGATGGTTTTCTGCGGCGGGGCTTCGACGCCTGGATGTCTTCCATGGATACAGAGCCCAAGTGGCAAGCGATGATCAGCCACTTAGATCCCATCCAAAGAGAAGCTTATACTCGGTTCAACGTACAGCTACAAGATATACCTGATTCTATTGACAACATCGACACCATGGATGAATACCGCAATCTAGTTATTCTTCAACCAGGTAGTGCCAGACTTGCTAAAGATATTGCTATAGGGTGGCTAGTCGCCCGTTTCTACTTTGTCCTGGACCTCATGCCCGAGACAACCACGGCGCCGTTTTGGTGCCATGGGACTATCCGATGCAAGGGCAATGCAACCCACATAGTAGCCGCCCTCCAGAGTCTCTGGTCCCAGCGAGTTGACTTTACTACTGATACAGATGCCCTTGGTCGCTTCAATGGTCTGGAGGACATTTGCTCTGCTTGTATGCGGTACCGCAAGCCAGTATCTGTTCTGGTTCATCACTTGGAGGAGACTGTGAACATCCACTTGCGAGCTGGCACGCAGAGACACTGGAGAATCAACGGGTTTCCGGAGTGCATGCAGTCGTTCATTGCAAAACAAGAACTCCGCACAGTCTTCGGCCGAACCGCCCATGATTGCCCCACTGCTGCAGCCTGTTCGGAGTGTGATTCCTACGAGATCTCGCTTCGAGGCAAGCGCAGAAAACGGGACTCGGAATTATCCCACAGTGGCCAAAGGAACAAGAGAGTTTGCGTCGATGTGGGGCAGTTTCGGGCGGATTAGGATGCCCGACCGAAAGGTTACCTAGAGACTTTACTCGAATCAGCATGTGCAGTAAACTCTAATAATATATTACGTTTAGTTTGATTCTGAAAACCGAAAACATACCGTATGGTTCTTTTTCCCGCTCTCTAAGGGCACGGCAGGCCCAGCCGGAGCCGGGTCAACCGGTAGGACCAAAGGCCCAATTTACCGTCTTACAGTGCCTCCCCGGCGTTATAAAGAGTGACGGTAGTTAGAGAGATACACATACCATATTGGTCCTAATAGCCGGGCTCTCCTTCCATCTTTCCGCACCTTATACTGTTTTCTGCTGACATGGGAGGTCCAGACCCGGGCAAATCTGATCGCGATAAATTCTGGAAAAGGAAGCAAACATTGATAAACAAAGCATACGAGATGGTGGAATTATGCCATGCCAATGTCTACCTAATTATTGAGCATCCACGAGGTACCACTATTTTCAACTCTGTTGATGACAAGTCTTGGCCACCACCTGCAGGCAGTTTGGTATGAGTGACTCCCTATAATCAAAGACCCTTTATTGACCGATAATATACCCAGCAGAACCAGTATACCATGCCTTTAAACGAGACATCTTTTTCGGTGATGCAGACCGAGCGTTTGAGGGAGGAACTTATGCAATGGTACCAGTTCTTCCAATGCCGGGCTGAGTTGAGGCAGTCATTTCTAGAACCACAGGCATCGCTACGCATAGAGGACGGAAGTCAAGCTTCATCCACAGAAGGTGTATAATAGGTTCCTTTGATCAAATATTATATAAAGCCAATGTCCTCCATTACTTCTAGCCTGGGTTCGCAGCCCACGGCATGGTCGGCTCTGCTGAGTGCAGATCTGGCTATTTTTTATCGTGGATTTCGTGGCTGTTATGGCTAGAGGTCTGGTTCTTTCCCCTGTGATGTTTTTTCTTTTAGCACAGCATTTTAGGGGAGTATTTGGGGGTCTCGAAAGTGTACTTAAAGCTTGTGTTTGCCTCTGGGCTGGACACGTTTGAGACTTGTTTTGAAGGCCTTGAGGGTATTGTGGGTGGCCAAGAAGGCCAGTGCTTACATTGCTGATTGACGTGTTCGAAATATGGTTTGGAAATTTCGGACATGTACTCAGAGATCTCAGAACTGGTGTTGGCGGTCGTTCGCCAGCCGTGTCGTCTCGCATGTTTGATTCTGTGGTGTGGGATTAAGTGAGGTGGATGAAAGGAGCGAAAACAGTGGTTTCAATAAAGTCTGAACAAGGTGACTCTTTTCCAGAGGCTTGACAGGCTATTCCAGTCTCATAGCCAGATCAAAATAGATATTGGTCTGCATCTGTTCCATATGATGAAATTGATACGACATTACATATGTGGGGAAGGTCGGACGCTAGACCGAATCCAAAGATCACCCTTAAATGCGGGAAATGCTAGGTCTAGAGTATGCCACTCTGTTTTTGGAGGCTCGAGGGGGTATGCACCACTACATAAATACACTATTAGTGCAACAAGAACGAAAATAAAGTCTATATAAATACTAGCACTTCCCACAGAACACCTATCAATTCAAGATGGAGGAGCGTCTGTCCCGATTAAGCAATGAAAAACGTGCACGTTGGAGAACAAAATGCCGAGAACATCTCTCAAAACATATATGTACGTGTTATATTACGGAAGATCCATGAAGCTATTCCAACTAGTATTCTTAGGGGAAGCACTACAAATAACAATCAACCCTTCTGAAGTGCGCCTTATTACCAGTGAACCGCAAGCCCAGTATATGTGGAAGATTGATGATGATTCTCTCCAACCCCTCTTTAATAAGCATCTCAGCAAGCATTCTGTTGGTGCATACATGCAATTGTGTCAGGAGGTAGGGAAAAGTTTCTACGCTGTTCGGCCAGAAATTATTAACAAGGTATGATTGATCTAATCTCGAGCAACGTCCACGCTCAATAATATTTCTAATATATACCTGCCAGGATGATATCCAACCGAGTCCCAGTGATCGGTTACAGATACTGCAGCAAAACAATGCGGACCTTACTCAAGAGCTGGAGGACATCAAGAAACAGGTAGCCTCGCTACAAGATGACAAGAGGATTGCAGAAGAGAAGATACTCACACATGAGTCTTCTATCACAGAGGCGCAAGTGACAATACATCTTCTTCAACAAGATGTCCAGCAATGGATGGCAGCAGCTGAATACTACCAATTCAGTTGCATACGCTGTTCAGAGGCCTTGAAGGAGACCATTCTCTCCTTACAGGAATTGGACTCTGGAATGATTTTACCTCGGTCTACTGGAGGGCTCCAGTGAAATATCTAAACAACCTGTGTCTTAGGTATAAAGTGAAGTATTTTAGAAATTAAGTCTTTGATATCATAGAGCAAGCATTATAACTATTATAGATACAAGAATCAGGCAGGACAATAGTAAGAAGCTAGATGATGCCGTCGATGACTGTGATGGGAGAGAGGAAAATACTGTCACAGTTTCTGTACCAGAAAAAAAAAGTTATCACTTTTTCCATCTCCCGGGGTTGGTGTATATACTATGATAGATGTGATATCCTCCCCATTGTAATTATAGGTTTCATGAATCGGTAGTATTGTAGTAGCTGTCCAGTGCTTATACTGTATATTCTGTAATCTTAACGTAGTAGACTTTGCAGTAATAGTCATTGCTGTATAGTGGGATGCGCCTTCAGCTTCTCATTAAAAGACATTACAAACTTACAAGCCGGTTTCTAACTAGATTATGTGATTACGTCGAGGATGGTGGCAAATTGGACGACCACGATGACGTCCCAGAAGATATCCAGAAGGATCTGATCGCGCAGAGCCAAGGGAGGACAAGCTCCAAAAAGGCCCAGGGCGTGGATATGCCTTATCACCCGATTAATATAAACGTATTGCCATCACAACCGGGAGCACGTGAAACTACGGGAGTGACAACGCCGCCCCAGCATCCCACGACTACCAGCCATTTGGTACTTCCTGGGCCTGGAGCTGTGAGGGAATACTGCAGGTGGTTGGAGTCACGGGCCACAGAAGAGGCGTACAGAGCGATATCCGAAAGGCCTGCCAAGTAACGCTGGAAAACCTCATGGACCTCGAGCTGATAATGGGCGCTCAGGATCCTGGTTTCTTCACCGAAAAGGGAATAAAAGTGGGAACAACGCTCCGTTTCATTCGTGACATCCCTGAGTGGTCCGCCCTTCGGGGAATTTTGAGGGGAAGTGAAGTTTCAGGAGCACTGGCTGATAATGGCCTCGAATGAAGTATATCTGCTGGCTTTTATACTCTAATTGTGTATATAATATGGAGCGATCTTGTTACTAAGCATCTTCATTATTTTGCTCCAGAAAGGCGATGATGTACTGTATACCTATAAAAAGACCCTAACCGAACAACCAAATGACCCATATCATTATCTAATTATGCCTCCTGGATCTCTATGCCCGCATGTCTGAAATGGCCTTCAGCACTCTCTCGTTTCGCGCCAACATCGTAAACACATCCCCGGAGGAAGGTACGAAAGTCTTGATCAGGGTTCCGTTCGAATGATGGCCAAACCTTTTTGATATAACCTTTCAGCTCGACAAAGTATTCCTCAATAGGGTTGAAATCTGGTGAATAGGGTGGCAAGTAAAATAATTTGACTCCTGCGTTGGAGCACAGCTGTTCAACACGCTCTGAGTGGTGGAAGGAAGCATTGTCCATGACAAGCACAGACTTTGGCGCTGGGAATCTCCCACAATGTTGAAGAAGCTGTTCCAGGAAATCTTCAAAAAGAATAGCATCGGTTGAGCCTCTATAAATACGAGACAGTATAATCCCATCTTGAGCATATGCCGGTAGTATATGATAGCGCTGGCCCCGGTGAAACCTGGATACTTGGACCGGGGTTGCCCCAAGCGGGGCCCAGCCAGTTCGCCTATACCCTACCCGTTTATCGCATCCAGACTCATCGACAAAGACTAGCTGATATGATTGGAATTTAGAAAGTTTGCGTTGGTAAAAAGCTCGCAAACGAGGATTCTGTTCGTGTGCCTTCTGTCACATCTGCTTCTTCGTCCATCCCTGGCGTGCAAGTGCACGTTGAACGCTGTATTTGGATACCCGAGCATCAAATTCGTATTGCAAGTAGGCAACCGTCTCCTCAAGATAGAGCCCGGGCTGCTTATTAAGATGATTCAACAGTACCTCGGTCATATAAGGGGTGACAGTTGGTGGACAGCCGATGTGGACTGAAGGAGTTCCGGCGGTGCCAAATACTCTGAGGTTTTTGCGGATGGTTGACACAGATCGCTTATCGCATTCCACACTTTTCGCGATCTGTGATGAAGTAAATCTTCTACTACAGATCATATGAACAATCTTTGTACGCCGCCAGGGCTCCAGGTGCCATGCCATCTTGAGGAAGTACCTGGATAAGACGGATGTTGGAGTGACGTCGTCTTAGACTGAGGTTACAAGGAGATGCAAACACATCAAACAGTATGTATCTAAGCCGATTTAGTTAAATGCCTGCCCCAGGCTTCCAGGCATCAATAAGCGCCAAGCCATTGTGAACAGCGGAGCTTGACCCTCGTCTCTGCAAATGTCAAAGTATTATCGTACTCGAGAATGAACTAGATTATTTTAGGCCAAGAAATCTGCCTCAGGCTTCGAGTCGGGAGAGAGACTGTGCGGGGTTCGTCTGATATGATGCCCGAGCGCCGAAGTCTCATCGCTCACCACATCAACTCAGCACACAGAGCACATCGCTACCAGAACCAATAAACTTACCACTAAGGGACCAAGATTTATTCCAGTGAAAATCACGAGTTTTAGCTACAAAGTGAGGTTAATCCGCTACTAGATCTCATAGCTAACGACAAGGTAGATGTGTGATTATATCGTGACTACTTGCCCTCGATGCAACAACATCATAGCTACTGAGCGGATCGACACCTGCCGTGATACCATCCATCAAGTCACAGACACGGTAAACGCCAATGTATTCCCTCGAAGGGAAGTCTGTGGACCCTGTAGTCTGCCTACGCCAGAGTCTCAATAGGAGACACCGCTAGGTTCGAATCTCCAAAACAATCTAGCCCTCAATCTTATTTGCTGACGGCGGAGTACAGGTCAAACCAATAACGATGGATCGCGTGGATTAGAATATAATGGTGACTTGATGGTATAATCCGTGACAAAGGGCGGGAAGCTGTTTACTCCGTTGGCGTTGTGAACCCGGGCAACATTGCTATTCACTTTGTTCCCCACAGGGGCGCTTGCTGAGTAGGCTTGTACCTTTTTGCCCAACCGAATGATTGTAATAGGAAGCTTGTTTTGCTCGGGTAAATGTCCTAGAGTAGGATCATAAGAAGTATTTGAAATGTCGAATATAAGGAAGACGTGAGTTGCCCACTTCTGTTTTACCAGCAGCTTCAACTCGGGTTGCTCATTATATGTGCCCTCCAAAAGATGATTGTCGCTGAGTATATCAAAAGCTATTGGAAGTAAGTCCTCCGAAGAAGACCAAGACTGCTCCCAATATGAATTGCTCTCCGAGACGATGACGAGCACTCGCTGTGGCTTTTGCTCCGTCATTTGAACGCCTACGTTTGTCAGTTATAGAAAATTCATTTCATCACCGGCAACTTACTATCAATACTCTCAGATAGACCGCATGGAAGAATTCCGTCAGATAACGCGATGATGCGACTGTTCCTGACTGACGAGTTATCCCCTTGCCAGGGAAAATGGCTTGGAGAGCCGACCGGATTACATAATGATCTGCTGAATGATTCCGCCGGCTATTGGCGGAAAACGAATTACTCCGCAACGGCACATACATCAGGCGAAGGATTGAAACCCGACAAGACGATTTCATCTCGCCAGTTCAAGAAGTCACCATACTGGCATTTAAGCTTTTTTATCCTTGTCTTGTCCTGAAACTCTACATAGTACCTGCCTCTACCCAGAAAAGGAAAGATTGCAGATTTGATTGAAATTGTGACAGTTCAGCCCAAAAGTGATCGTTAGCTGCTAGGTACCCGGTCCACCACCTTTTTGAAACACGTCTGAACATCCTGGATGCAGCTCCTCACCGATTTATGGGCTTCTCCTGCGCATTTGCTCGGCCATCCACTCTGTGCGTTCTTCTTCCGCCCATTCGTCGTACGAGTATTCTAATATGTTTAGTCATGTTAGGTACAGTCGCCCGGTGGGAGTGATTTAACTCACCGCAACAGATGACATCACAGTCGGCACCTGCGTCTGGGGAACCGCACTTCCTGACGACCATTGTAGACTCTTTGACAACTATATTGCCGCTGCTATCTTTTGACTGGCTTAGGAGACGGTACGTCGCCTCTCCGTGGCTTTCAGTTGATATAGCCGAGTGTGTAAGGCACCAGTCAAAGCAATTCTGAACAAAGTACCATTTTGTAATGTTTCTTCGACATGAAGGACTATATAAGGTTCATGAGCAATTGTTAACCACAATGAAACATACTCGAATGGTACGCACCACGGCTGCCCTTCAACATTCGCCTCGACATCATCAACCGCTTCATGCGTATTGTCCCTTCGCTCCTCATATTCAACAATCATCCTGTCTTTGAGATCCAACATCGCGGTATGGTTTGTATGGCTGGGATTTTTGTAGGTTCCGGTTTAACTCAGGTGTCGTGGTCTCTAAGGACAAAAGACGGGTGGAGGATCTGGTAGGCCAGATGACGAGAACTTGATATGCTTAGTCTGCAGGTAAGTTGTCCAACTTAGCAGCCATTCTGTGTAACATCAAACATTCCAAACCTCCTCAGAGCTCTGGTATGTAGGGATAAATAGCGCAAATCTCAAGCTCCTCCCTGAAGCTTAGGTTTGATTTAGCAAAGCGCAATGAGGCGTTGAGAGTTAGGAGTCAATTTCCATCGGTTGGACGTCATCATCATAAACAAATCAATCATTCGCCATTTCCCGGAATTTATCAAGCAAGATACCTATTGGCACTCGGGTGCCCAAAGTCATGCTAACTGACAGAGGGTGGAGATCAAGTAACCAAATCCAGAACTGGTATTGAAGAGCGCTGATGATCCTGCTTGGCTTGGAATAGCCTCACGCAGGTTTTCGGACGCCGTGACGCTCAGCAGTGAGCAACTGCAAATTCGAAGCAAGTTGTTGATAAATTGCCAAATTGGCACACCGTCGTTTGTTTGTTGAGTTTGCATGGAATCTTCCAGACCGAAAAGGCAAGAAAGTCTAGATTCTTTGTCTCGCCCGTTACTAATATACAGCTTACGGGTTTGGTACGTCATGATTCTTACCGTCGCCGAGTGCTGGTTTTATGCTAATCCTAATTTGGCTTAAGATGAGCATGTCATTAGGGTTGGAAAAAGAATGCATATGTCTTTGAATGGGAAGCTGAAGGCGCATCTCACTGTAGCAATATAATGATTTTGACTAAAGAAGAGTTACATTTAGTGTTAGATGTATGTAAGCGGAGTGAACCATACCACAGATATATAATAGTGAGGAGATTCCGGGAATTATTATCGAGTTTGAACACCCGAGGGGGCCGGGGGCCTGGGGAGAGGGTGATGGAACTTCAACTGAGTTTAGATGGATTCACGCGATTATTGGTAATGAATTTATTAATCCCTGTGAAATCATGAAGTGCATGATGAAATAGTCTAGGCAGCCATTGATCAATTTTCAGCGTGGCTGCGCGCTGTTTTCAGCAGGGCATTAATCAGTATTATATTAAGCACAAATATACAAACATAAGAAGAGCCAACTCAAGAATTTTTTATCTATTCTTCGCCTCATTTTTCTACTACCAAAACCTAAACTCAATTAGTTCTTTCATCAAAACTATGGCACCAAAAAAGCGATCAAAAAAGTCCTCACGAGCGAACCCTTATGAGCTATCCCATCAAGAGGGTCCTAGTAAAAATAACAAACAAAACAATAGCAACCAAGATAATGGTGACGAAAGCAATGATGATCAAGTCAACCAGAACAATCAAGATGATCAGAATGACGAAGATAATATAGAAATGATGGACACAGAGTTTACGGAACCCATTGATTATGATCCTCCAACTGCAAGGATGCGCCGGCACAAGAACCCCACAATATCAGATTGGGTATATCGTATCAGGGAAGAGTTTTATACAAAACATGGCGATCAAATCAAAGCCGAATTCCAGAGCGACAACCCTCAATTTTCGGTTACGGAATCACTTATTCAAGAAGCCAACCAGGCAATTCGTGCAGAGAACCAGAAGAACAAGGTAGACATGGAGCGCGGGGTTATACCTGAAGGCACATATGATCGTACTTGGAAGCAGTGGCAAGATCTTATACACTCAGACTTTGTTAAGGATTCAACAAAGAAGAAATGGGAATATTTCGAACAGGTGCAAAAGACCTTTCGCCAATTTAACCAACAGAATGAACTGCCTCAGGAATGGAACCTTCCTCGTGAATTTGCGGAGCAAAATTTTGGTCCCCGACCAGCCGACTTGGATGCACAACAAGACTCTGATTTAGATTCGGCAATTGCATACTCCGAGTCTGATTCCGAGTCTGACGTCGAATCAGAGGCTGACCAAGCCCTTGAGGGATTGGACGCCTTGGAGTCTAGAATGAGAAAGCAGTACAGCTCCTTGTCACAAGGCAAGGTGCTATACTGGTGGCCAGTAGGCACTGGTACCCAGGTCTTTGTTCGGTACGGAACTAGAAAATGTCCGATCTATCGGGTCCGAGCAGGCTCTTCGCAACCATGGGATGAATGTGCCACGGAACTGGTCCTGTCGAAGACTCCTGGGAACTCGAAGATAGTGCTAAAGGATGGCGGGGGCTCTAGGAGGGAGGTGTGGAAATATTCCCGCGCGGACGTTCAGGATATTCTTGGCGTGGGTTGGAAGGTCTATGATGATGATGATGACAGCAGTGGGAATGCTTTATTGGAGATTCGGCCTAAACAAGAGTATTATCCCCACACGAGGATCCTTATTAGGTGGAAATCCGGCCAGACGTCCTTGGAACGGCGGGGATTCATGAGACGAATTACTGCTGGTAGCAGCCTCAATGGAGACCGGGTCATTTATACTAAAGCTCGGGAGATGGAAACAGCATACTGGGGTTATGATCCTGAGGATTACAGTGAGGAAAGGTCGACAGACAGCGACTCGGATTCGTCCACGGCCTACTCAATATCCTCTTCTGATAGCCCTCGAACACGACGAGCTACTGTGTCCCGTTCAAGGAAACGTCGTGGCAAATCTCAAAAGCCTATTACTGTTGACTCTGATACTGAAAATGACAGCCCTCATCATGCCAGCTCTACGAGAAGGAAAGCAAAGGGCAGGAATATCGATAAGCAGATTAGTCTCTTGACGAAGCAGCTGAAGAAATTACAGGCTACAAAGCACTGAAAGAGACGTTTTTAGCCTGAAGCGAATGGTGAGCGATAACATGGCAGATTGTTGAATATTAACATGTCTTTCTTGTCTTATGGGTTTTGTTTTGCTTTTACTCTATTTTGTTATGTTAGAGAGGGGACCGTAGATAAAAGTAACAGACAGTTACGTGGATAAAATATTATGTTGCCTATACTGTGTGGATTTATAAGATCGTCTAGGCAATTGCCGACTATAGCCTCATAGTATAACTTAAGGGCAAAAATGGGAAAAGACAGTAAAACAAAACTGTATTAATAAAACCAAACACCTTGCATGTTTTGTGGGCCTGGTTAACACCCTAGTCTCGTTACATGTGGAACTTGTGTGGTTTACGTATAAATAGGTCACCTAAAGCCCGCATATCTGTAGATAAGAGAAGAACTTAAGCACAGTATCCTTCCAACTCGTTTATGCAAACTACCAATTCACCAGATATTCTATGCAGTTACCCTGACACAAGTCCACCCAACGGAAGGGGTTTCAAAGAGATCTTAACCCATATGACACTTCAAAATCTTGGTCCTATGGCTATAACACAAATTACTGGTGATACTGATGCCCTAGATAAGGAGTATGTATCATAGCCCCCAACTCTACGTATGTAGACTGACAGAATTATTAGTCCCGTGCTTAGCAATGGTTGCCCCTTATTTATCCAGAGGTATGTAACAGCTTGGTAGAAATATGAACAAAAAGCTGAACAGTTAAGCAGCGGGGAATTCAGCCATGAGCCCTGTACAGCAGATATTATCCAGAAGATTGATACTTGTATTACCCTGGTGGATAATGTGACGAACACCATTGCCCAACTAGTTGGGAGCATAGCGGAGCTGCTAAGAACTGAGCAACAAGCAAGAGTCAGGTTTAGAAGCCTAGTGAATAGCTAGCCCGGACGTCTTAAGGGTATACTCGAGGTCATAATATACAAGACATGTGGCAGATTTTAAAGTGCTTTGTATTATGTCTTAATGGAAGATGGGGGCATATTCGACTATCTGTTACAGGAGGAGACTCGCAAATACCTTGTGCTAAGAGACGGCAGCCACGATATTTGTTTATTGTTGATCGTATTGCTTAACTAGTGACTGCAAATCATTTACTCCTTCGCAAAAGTCGAAATAAGTAGTTGTGGCCCTAGCAGCAAACGTTATGGACTTCCACAACTATAACTAGAAACGCGGCAGCATCTCTAAAGACTTATACATCATATGAGAAGCATCGTGGAAGTCCGGTTTTTGGATAGTTCATATGGTGTATAATAACAATGTATCGACACTGGATGGAGAAATTTTCCGCCAAAACGAGGGAATCATCGATCCACTGATTTAAGTTTCTTATTCCAGTCTTCCCCAAATCTAGTACCCACCAGGGGTTGTGTCCGACCCTATCTCCGACTCCGTATCCGACTCCGTATCCGACCCCGTCATAACTCGGAGAGTTAATTCCATTGCCAATACATCCGTTTTCCAGAGGTGCGTATTAAAAGATTCTTCCTTGCAAAGTTTCCAAGGATAATGAATATTCCTTAGGTACAGCTTTGAAGTAGGCAACTTGTGAAACTCTCCTTTAATAGTAATCGGTTCTTTATAAAGTATAAACCTATAATGCTCTTTTGTTTATCGTACCATTTATAAATTGCTACCTGCATAAATAGGCATTACATCCGCCCAGGGCCTCTGTAGACTAGCTTATGCCAAGAACAGACCAGCTAACCCGGTTTCGGTTATAAGTCTAGCATAGCACCATGACATGATCAGCTATATGGGCCACTGGGTAGAAGTCATGGATCCATGGATCTTACCCCGTAGCTTTATCTAAGTTAACGACTATAAGGGGTTAGAAGGCTGACCACTCTGTTTTCCTTCTGTGGGTCGTCTAATTAGTGGCTCCACAAATGCCTTATTGGCAGTGACAATTACGGAGTGGCAGATAGAGATGGAAGTCCTATCATTCTGTAATCATACCGTGTAATACTAAGATACAAATTGGTGCGTTCCGTGAAGAGGGGAACGTTCTGACTATTCTCATGATTCACGGCTAGTGTGCAGTTTTTGTAGCTCAACCATTCTTGATCCTACTGCGCTGAGCCGGTGGCCTTGGATCCGGAATTTTATCGACTGGACCACAAAATCACGCGAGTAAATGTTTATTGTATTCTGTTGGAGTGGCTACTGAGGCGATTCAGTGATACAGAATGAGATAGATGATGATCTAGCTAGGGGCCTCATAGGTCCACAAGGAAGTCCTGGACGGTTCTGATGTGATCAATCACCGACTTAGGGATCTTGATGCCTTTATTAGCCTCGAGATGCCCCAGCAGGACGCTGGCGTCGTGTTGTAGGTTCATGGCGCGCTCTGTGGGTGCGTAGACTTTTCTCCCGAGGCGGCCAGATCGGGCCACCTCGACGCAGGCGACGGCATCGTTGTGGTATCCTAATAAAATTGGTATCACCCGATATCCCTCGGTCTGCAGAGTAACTGGTGTTAGATTGGAAGGCCTAGGGTGTTGTGTTGCGGCTTGATTTCCAAAAAATGAGATTCGGGCGCAAGTTGGTGTTTTGGTTGAACGCCATACAAGGTCTCGTGCGGAGTCTTGCCAATAGAATCGTGACTCAAGCGGTTGTAGATGTAGGTGACGGCCACAACGATGCGATCCCACAGGAAACCTGGCAACTGATTATCGGTCATCACCGCAATCGTCGGTTCGATGGTGTGACAATTCTTTATCTCTGCAATCGGAGTCAGATTCAATCTGTATCGCGGGGAAGGGTCTCACACGATGCCTTGATCTAGACAATATTTCACCAGGGCGGCATGTTCCGAGGCGCTGTCACCGTGGACACGTTTGATCTCGATATTCAGTTGCTGTTTGATGCCATTGCGTAGCAGAATAAACTTGTGAACCACTGAGGCTCTGTCCTTCATGATGAACATCCAACAGAAGCGGGAGGCGCGGTCAGTAAAGGTGACAAAGTAGTAACTGCCTGCTTCCCCTTTATTGATATCGGGCTACAGACGTCGGTGTGATGAGGTCGTCTGGCTTGTAGCCAAGGTCTCGCGCCACGGTCTTTGATACCGGAAGGGCTTTGCCTTTGCCGTGAGACATGGCTCGCAGGGCCTCTGAAGGTGTTCCTTTTCGATATCCAACCCAACGACGTGCTTTATGGTATCCCTTAACTTCCTTTCCGAGGCGTAGGCTGCTTGACGGTGAGCAAGATGTATGGAAATTGCATGTGGAGTCTTCGCGGTAGATGAAGCGTTCGCAGTGATTGTCGGGACCACCGCTGTGGTAGTAGGGAAGGAAGCAGAGGAAGGTTCTGCGGAGGAACGATTTAGAGGATTAGCAGAGTGCAACGAAGAAAGGTATTCAGGGGAGAAGAGTCCAGTGACACAGATAGTATTGGCTCGATGCTTGCCTGCCATAGGCAAGTATGTGGCCACGCTTATCAACCAATTCAAGAGAGCCACCAGGCTTGAACGTAGTCGAAAAGTCGTGGTTTCCTAGCTCGCGTATCGAAATGAGATCGTGGGCAAGATCGGGTGCCAACCAGATCTTCTCTAAGTGTAAGGATGTGAGGCGGTTGCCGGCCATATCGGTGAGGTTGAGTAGGACGTCATCGTAGCCGGTAGGGGAAGAGACTTGATTCGTAGCGGATCTGACAGGCAGTCTGCATGTTGTAAAGGTGACGAAGTAGTCTAGGGAGAATGTGAGGTGGTGGGACAACCCCGCTAGCGAATTGCACAGTATCGTAGAATATGTCTATAGCAAACGCGTTTAAGGAGTCAAAACAAATGAAAGCAGCATTTGAGGACCCTCCGGAAGGGACAGGGACCAACGCCTCCGAATCATCGGCCTCGGATTCGTCGACAGTAGTGTTGTTGGCGTGTGAAAGACCGCCTCGGTCGCGATTACTGCCGCCACAGCCGCGGCCGCGGTTGCCGGAGCCGCGCGCCGACTTGGGATCCTGGTTGCGAAGCGAGCAGGTTGAGGGGAAGTGGGAATCCACTTTTTGATGAAACGGGCACCAGATAACGTTGGCATTCGAATCGGCGTCGCTAGGCGTGCCCGGGGACGTCTGAGTCTCTTGTTTAATTGCCTCCGCGGCCTGTTTTGCCTTTACCCCGTATGCAAGTGGTATTGGTCTGAATCGCGGCATAAGTAGCAATCTGGGGGCCCTTATGACGACGGAGTTTCTCGTGTCTTTCAAAATCTCTGTAGATGTCAGCCATCAAAACGGTATCCGCGAATCCATTCATCTTAGTATGGAAGGTGTCGATGCCCTGGAGCGTCTTAGATAGCGAAGGAAAACAGGTGGTATCCAATCCATGATTACATGATCTCGTGGGCGTTTTTGATGCTAGCGATCCTTTGCAGGGGCCAGCGGTCGCGGGTTAGTCGGATAATGAGGACGGTTCCGCTGTTGATTCGATCCCATTTATCGGCTTCAGAACGGTAATCAGCCATTAAGGTAATGTTGCGTTCCGTGCGAGTCTTGATTTCCTCATCAAGCAACGCTGCGGTGACCTCGTCCAGCCGAATGTTGTGGACAACGGCAACAACTGCCCGTAGATTGTCGTGGGCATCCATGAGGTGGAGGACAGGACGTGTAGGTCGTTTGTATTTGCCTGTTATCAGTAAGCTATGGACAGGATCCTTGGTCTTCAGGAACCAATCCAGAGCTTCGCTCCATTGCCAGAAGTTCGCTTCCCCGGTCAGTTTTGGAATGACCTTCGCGGGATCGGCGTTGACGTAGTGCTTGTGATGCCCCAACTTCCAACGCCAGCGGAGTCTTTGGTGGGTGTGTGCACGAGGCCCGTACGGAACCTTAACGGTGCTTAGCTTAGAGAACTCACGCACTGCTGCTTCTTTTTTCCTGCCCGGAATAGCTTCATGTGACCAACCCCTTCTGGACGGAATGTTCTACCATCGCATTTCACTGCACACTAAGACCTCACGTTTGTTTGCTGCACTTCCACTCTTTGTCGTGTTTAATTCTAGAGTGATTGTGTCTGCCTGGCAGTCAATTGGACCTCTCAAGGGCTTTATTCATATTCTGGCGGGCATCTTCCATTTGCTGTAACCAATGTAAAGACTGAGACCATGCGGGATTCAAAAACATCTTTAACCATGTTTCCAAATCTGAGGAGAGGGAGTGTGGACTAATCGATGGAGTCTCTTGGAACGCGCTGAATGCTGGATGGTGGGAAATGGTGAGATCCATCAAGCTTTGTTCGACAGAAATAGTACTGCTCTAGCCAAAACAAAAGCCTAATTAACTAGCCTTTGTAAATTGGGCCACTCCACCCTGAGTGAATGTAGAGAGTAATATTATGCTATGTGGGCTAAAAGACAGCGGAGAGCACGGTGGGGCGGCGCGCACTCATTACGGCTGCCTAGAGTAACAGGTGAAAGTGGGGATCAAGTTGCGCTCCGGTTTTGCGATGGGATTACTCACTTATAGGGCGTAGCAGTATATAGTGTTATCCATCTCTCTTTCTTCTAGAGACTAGCGATATTTCTTGGAATATAATCTGCTTGTGGTAAGTTGCACGCAGTACAGGTCTCTACAAAATATTCGATAATGGATAGAGTTGCAAAACGATCAACCAGCCTTCCATCTTCAAGGAAGGGCCTGCACGGAAATAAGCTCGTGGGCAATCCAGATTCTACAATTAAAATGCATATTCAGGTACCGGATAAATCTGCTGGTAAGGATAGACCTATCAATGAAGGGCTTTTTAATGACATTCTTAGTAGGCTCTACTCACACCGATCCTGAGGATGCCGTATCTCATTTACAGCCTGATTTGCACACAGCTACAGGCCGTCGTGACATCCGAGACCGGTCACTCGCTATTCCCTTACCAATACGACCAGATCCCCAGATTGTAAGACAGACATCCTCTCACCAGGATAATGGGAATGTCAATTACATCAAGATATGGGAGTTAGACCAGGCTGGCCGTGGCTTTATAGCTCTAAAGGATGCGGACCGGCTTCCATTAGTATTACTTAAAACAAGGTCAAGTATCACGCCAAAGCAGAAAAGATCACTACAGAAAGCATTCCATCAGAACTTGATTGGGCTTTATGGGTTTCAGAGCGACGGATCCAACATTACCTTCATATACCGACTTGAACTCTTAGCAGTTTCACTAGCTTGTGTCAGTAACAGTCCCAGAGTTCAGTTCAGTGAGTCCGATGCTGCTACCATTTCCAAGGAAGTATTACTTGGGCTTGACTATATCCACTCTGAACTGGAAATTATTCATGGAGATATTGATTGTGCCAATATCGTGTTGAATACTGATGGTGAAGTTAAGATCGGTACGAAACTACGTCCACATGCATTATGTCCTCTATT
Source organism: Aspergillus sclerotioniger CBS 115572 (assembly GCF_003184525.1). Classification (NCBI taxonomy): domain Eukaryota; kingdom Fungi; phylum Ascomycota; class Eurotiomycetes; order Eurotiales; family Aspergillaceae; genus Aspergillus; species Aspergillus sclerotioniger. Next base: position 1,627,948 of record NW_020290992.1, on the reverse strand, counting down.
AACGGCTTTTAGCAAACATAGGAGATAGTATGATCCGGGGCATAGATTTAAGCTCTAGGAATCATGATCTACGTGGCACAGGAAAGATAATCGCGAATCTAATCGATCCAACAACGAGAATAACTGGCGAGCCTATTCTGTGTGATGAGGTAGCGCATAGTATCTCATCTATAACTTCAGACTTTATCAAAAAGGCTACAGAGGGAACTACAGCTAAAGCGCTTCTCAAGGTAGGACATACTTCCACTTCCGTCTTAACAAAACCTGTACCTTGCTGATGTAGGCTTGTTTTAAAAGCATAATTTCCTATCCATAGCGACACCAACTGGTTCTTGGAGCTTGAAACCACTAGTAGTTAATGCGTTACCATTCGCTATAAAATTCGGGAAACACCTAGAGGACGGAAGTTAGGAGATAGTTAACTGTGTAACTAACGTAATCGGTAAGCGAGCGGGCAGTGTAAGCGAGCGGGCAGCCGCGCCCGCCGACACAACTTCCATGAAAAGATGAAGCAATTATTAGCCACTATATACGTAAAATCTCGTGCTTACATGGTGTTTTGACGTGTAGGACACCTTATTCTTGTATGCCCCACTGTATTACAGTTACTGCAGCGAGGCGGTGCCCGGCAGCGAGGCTGTTCTTCCTCTGCAGCCGATTCCACCGGCCGGATACCACTTGCTTTATCAGCCTCACAAGCCTGTGTAAACGCATTTATAGCCTCACCAACAGTGAGACCGTTAAGGCCTGCCATTTGACGATATGATCTCTTCTTCTTGGTGTTTTGCCTCTCCAGCCCGGCTCGTAGTTCGTTAACTTCCTCTTCAAGCAAGGCAGTCCGGTTGAAGGCGATCTCGCAACCCTTTATAATATAGGCTAAGACTGCTTTCATCTGCAAGGAAGGACTAATTATATATTTACGAAGATGTCTCTCAATTGTTGTTTCGTGCTTCTTTAACTGCCTCGTATTCTTGGGCGTCTTTGGCAGTGTTGACGTAGTGGTTATACTGCCTGTTGGAGTAGCCTCCCGTAGTTGTAAAACAAGCTGGCCAAGTATCTTGTCTGGCTGAAACGGTACTAATCCTGAAGCCTTAAAGGCGCTTTGTTTAGTTGATTTCTTGAAGGTAAAAGAACGTGTCTCTGGATATATATTCAAGAAATTAACCTTATTAATATGGTAAGCGCCTTGGCGAGTTAGCCGTTCTACTAAGCCACTGTAGACTCGTTTTAACGGCGCGAAACAAGCTATATCAAGCAGTTGATAAAGATGTGAAGAATGCGGAGGTATATAGATAGAGACAATATTATTTTAACTGCAGATATCATCAAATTCTGGAGTTAAATAGAAGTCGTGTCTATCAAGAATTAAGAGGCTATATTGTCCAATCTGCTGATCTTTAGTAGCTGGAATAAAGTATTTACAAAGCTAGTGTAGGTCAATCTCATTAGAAGTCCAGCCGTTTGGTGATAAATTGATATGCCAATCATGTGGAATACAGCCTTGAAGCTAGGCCTCGATATAGACTTTTTCTTTAAAAATCATATACGGAGCCAACACGGCGCCAGCGGTGTTAATATACTTAATTGAGATCACCCATTCACGGTTGCCAGGCTGTATAAGAAACAGCTTGCCTATACAGTCAGATTGTGTAACTACACGCGCTGTAGCTACCATGCCCATAGCAAAGCCTGTTTCATTAAAATTCCAAACATCTTCGTCAAGGATTCCGTATTCTGCCTTAACACCTTCAACCCGGGCAAACCACTTGCTAAGAACCTTTGGATCCTCGCACTTCGCACGTTGATAGTTTAATCTTTAAGAAAATCAAGTCTTCAAAGCTTCATCGCAGTTCACGAAGTTGTATACCCATTTCTCGCCAACAGAGACTGTAGAATTCGACTCACGCCTTTGGAGAAGGATATTAGCCATTCTCCGAACGTGTAATAATCAAGGATAAAGCCCATGCTTTACAAGCGAGAGAATCTAATTCTTTAAAGCCTCTTCTTCAGAAAGAGTCAGTTTATGAAAGTTGGCACGTATATCACAGCGAGATTGAACTCCTTGCAGGCGTCGTTGAAGAGTTGTTCGTGAAATATTAAAAACACGTGCAGCTTCTGCCACAAACGAAATTTTGCCCTTCTGAATAGCTTCAATGGCAAGGCAAATTCGGCCTTCTTGTTCCACCAAAGATTTTGACGATCGAGGCATTTTTGGTGGAGTTGTTGATGGTTGAATTGCTTCAACTTGAAAAACGCGAAACTGACGCGCACGGCTGCCCGCTCGCTTACCGATTACGTTAACTAGAGGAGGAAATGCTGGATGACTAAAACAGTCATCTGACTCTCGGCCCCTTAACTAACGAGTTAGAATCCCGTAGTCTTACCAAATCCTACGAGCTTCAAGGCTTCCTCATCTCTCAGGTTATGAGCCCGGCAGCTCGCTCCTGCGTTGTTTTGACGTGTAAAATAGCCTCTATTGCTATCTAAACACCGTCGCTCGCTCGTTTTTTTGTTATACAAGCACCACATCACGCGCGATTCGTCGTCAAACCTGAGGCCTTCCAAATCATCTCCCACAACGGAAAATTCTTCCACCTCTCCCGATTCCCGCGCGGGGATGACGATCCCGCCCGCAGGGGTTACCGAACCCCACAAACACGCAGGAAACACCAACAATTTTTAGTCAATGTGATTTTCGTCCTAGGATCCCAGCAACAAGAGAATGCCGCAGACGAGGCGCTCATATGGAAGAAAACAAGCCGATCGCAAACCCCGAATCTGCGGCCGGCGGAGAAAACAACGGACGGGTGACGTACCAGGATATCAGAGAGTTTTTCACCAGCTTCAATGAAACACTCAAACACCAGACAGAGATAATCGAGACAGCAAGAGCGAAAGTCCGGAAACTAAAAGCCGAACAGGAGCTCTTACGCACCCAGAATGAGAAGCTACAGGAAGAGATCCAAGCCCTCCGGGCCAAATTGGAGGCACAACCGCCGAACACCCCCCAACTCATCCTGGACTCCTCCCCAACTACTGCTTCTAACCCGAACTCCCCATACATCCACTGCACAGTTTCTATATTCTTTTCTTTCGAAAAATTAGCTATGGAACTCCCTTCTTTACTGTTCCAGACCAGTTCCAATGGTACATTTTCTTGTCGGGATGGATATGATAATGTTTCCGACCAGGATCTTGTGACTTTATACAAACTGGCCCACAAGGCACTGCTTTCTCTGGAAACAGAGGTTGACAAGAGGCAGGTCACAGTAGGAATATACACAGCAAAAACTATAGGAACAGGTGTAAACCGAATGTACTGATATTTCTTGTTTTTCCAAATCCGCTGTTGACTGTATTCGTTCAAGCAGGATATAGCCTAACAACTGCAATCAAACAACACTGAAATAGGCTTTGAGTTACAATGGGAGAACATATGATGTACAATACACTGGACCAAACTTATTCTCACGGCTATGTTGATTGTTCCTGCTAGTGACTCACTTCCGGGGGCAACCAAGTGCAGCTTAAACAGCACTGGATTGGGCCAAAGCCTCCTTGGCTTATGCCCAACAAAACGCAGAAGCACCAGCAAACAAGACACGGTAACCCACACCCCAGTACAGAGTGGGCGATAAGGTCTGGTTAAAGCTAAAAAACCACCACGAACCATGGAGGGAGTATGAGGACAGGAGATGGAGTGATCCCGCGGAGGCGGGGATACAGCCTCTGAACAGATCACAGTTATCTCCATATCTAAGGGGAGTCGCGTAGAAGTAATAGCTAGTAAATATGATATATCGTAAGTGAGCCCTCGTCTAACCAATAATAAGATTCTTCTTGCCGTTGTGATGTTATATTAGTCATTCTAGCCTAGCTAGCTGGCCTTGCATCAGGATGACTATCAACTTACTTTGGAAGAAAATTTTTCATCTCTCCTAAAAAGCACAGTGGGGTGTACGAGAACTGTTTCGCACGAGCTGTATTCAAAGAAGAGTAGTTAATCCTAGCTATCTTGATCCTCCACGCCAGCACCGGCGCGAGCTATAGGGTATGTATTAACCTAACAAGGAAACATGAAAAGTATGCAATAGACAGCAAGGAACAACAACCTCAGAATGAATCATGAATAATCGGATCGTGCCCATGAATTTTCCAAACACCTTAGTCACTTCCGTTCTGATGTCCGTTTTGCTTGAATTTTACCTGCAGCGTAAAGCGTTATGGCAAGGAGGATAGGACCCAATTGCTCCATGTGTGATTGCTGTTGTGTATCCCAAGGTCCGTACTGGTGCATTGTTAGGAAGGATGGGGCTTCATCCACAGGCGCTGAACTTGAGGGAATTCGACTCTCGGACGACTTATGATCTGATGGTTCGGTCTTGGATGGTTTGAGATATGCAAGGTAGTTATCGTCGTATTCAGCGAACACTAAAAAGATCTCGTGCCGATCCTGTGAAACATGGATTCGCCTGCAACAGACTATCAGATTGGTTCATAGGTCTCGGGGTATAAGAGAGACTTGCACTTTGTCAATGTCGTTATTCTCAGAGTCATTCATAAGCCAGGCAACCATTTGGGCGCTCTCTTGCATCTGTATAAGATTTTGTCTGTTTCCTCTGATAACAGGTTTAACTTCAATGAGAGCGTAAGCGCTCTCCTGGAGATCATCCAGATAACCATCTGTCCGAGCTTCGAAGCTAGCCTGGGTGAAATTGGCATGAAAACCTTTCCGGTGCAGCGTCCACACGCAAGACTTGCAATCAGCGAAGTGAATAGTAAGCGCGTTCAAAAATATCACAAGTGCAATGTTCACAATCTGTTCATCTTTTGTCGGGGGGTACATCATCTTTTGGAGCTCTTCAGGGACCTGGGCAGCTGGGGTAATAGGTGAAACCTGGGGGGAAGACTCGTCATAGTCGGCAATCCAATCATCGTCAGAAGTTGACAGAACAGGTGTCTCGGGCAACTTGGTTTGCTTTCCCGGTGGGGTCTTGGGTGGATTCAGTTGTAGTGTAGATATATCCGGCGCGCCCTTAGAGTAATGGCTGCGGGTACGCCGCGCAACCGGGGTGTCGAAGCTATTGGGCCGGATGTTCCCTCTGCTATCTGCAGCCATCTGCTGATAATGGCGAGCCACTGCAAAGCTTCCTTCCGGATTTTCCGTTTTACCAAAACTGCCACGGTATTTTTTCCACGATTCACACCCTGCCAGCATTTCGGCTGCCTTTGGAAGTAACTTACTGATTTCCTCGGGGAGTGACAAATTTGAGCGATGGTCCACCCATAGAACGCGAAGGAGCAAATATTGATCATAACCAATTTTGGACCCAGAAGCCAGCTCGGCTGCGTGGACAGTTTTTCCCTTGAGGTTTCTGCGCTTGACAAAGTTTTCCCACTCCTCCTGATCGGAGGGAATGTTGCCGGAAGCACCACTCATACTAGCATGCAAGATAATAGACAATAAGAGGAACGTTCCACTCATGCGAGAACTAGAATGCGAGCTTTTCCGTCTCCGATAATTATATGGTAGAATACAGATTTCCCTTCTAACAAACCGAGATAGTCAAGAATGAAGTAAGTCATCTTCGTCTCGAGAGGATCTGGGAAGCGAGATTCCTTTAATAGGCCAGGCCCACACCCCTTCATCACGCCGAGGTGTAGTTAGGACGTGGAAGATAGGCCACAAGCCAGACAGCTCCGATCCCAAGGCCATAAACACTGACGTCCAAGCCGTACCCCGAAAGAACCCAGCACGCCACTGCTGCATCAATCTGAATCGGGTATGTGAGTCACATCACCATTCATGACCATGACCAATGAACAACCTTATATTGGCGCCGACTTTTTAAGGCAAAATCTCGTCACATGTCACCGCGACTGCAGTAGCCCCATTGGCTAGGGACCAAAGGAGGTCACACCGCCCGGGCGGCAAAACGCCGACACTCCGAAGTTCCAGACAAAGCACTCTTCTAACTCCCCAACCCAACCAGAGGGATAAATTCACCATTGATCAGGACCTAATAAACCATCGGCCATTCTGGAGCGGACCATATTTTGTCTCCCCGCGTCTAGTAATTATCCCAGCTATGCATTTCCACGAGTCTCGGGAACACAGGGCCCTACGGACTGCACTCCGTGGGCTCGAGAAGCAGTTCAGCGGCTTTGGAACAGCTCAGTTCGATTACAGTGGTCTGCAGACACACATGGTGAAGGTCTTATCCATGGATTTGGAAGAACCCAATAACATGCCGAAGTTTTTTACCGCATGCCTTGCCTCTCTCTTACTAGACCCTGATCAGAAATATGACCAGAAGAAGAGATCCGCGTATCTTGAATTCAATTCAACCAGTGAAATACACAGACGTCCGATCGACTGCGCACGCAACACGATTGCTTATCTCGCCTCTTATGTTTTATCCAATGAGATGGGTAGTGAGACCGAGACTTATGCCACGTCGTGGTCTAGCATCAGGTAGTCAACCCCTTCTGGGGCGCCCCTCTCCAATTCTAATATCTCTCCTACATTCATGCACTGTACTGTACTTGAATTCTTACACGAGGGAGCAGCTTAGGTGATAGGCCCTTTGAAGACTTGGACGAATATAGCTATCCGGAATTCGGAGTCACCAAGGCAATTGAGGTCAAAGACCGTTCGTATCCGCATGTGAAGGCGATGATCTACAATAATCTGGATGGCACGGATGGTCAACTTCTCCGGGGCGAGATTATAATGGTTCTCCGTATCATTCATGCACAAGCCAGGCGGGCTCGCCTTTTGGAGCATACAATTGTCCCGGTAATTTGCTCTGCTCCGCATATGCTTTGTCAGCTCACGCAAATAAAACAGAAGCTAAGTGCGTACATATAGGTTCTTCTTTTCTCCTTTATGGGGCCCCAACATGCTCGAATCATCGAAGCATATTTCGATGGCAGTTCGTTGGTGATGCGTCCAACTCGGCTATTCGACCTTCGTGAGAAGGACCAAGCTTTGATCAAATCCTTCGGGCAGTGGTGGCTCGGAGGGCTGACTGGACAAACCAAAGTTCCTGTGCACCTACGATCCTGACGCTCTACAGACATGGGAAGTGTTTGACAGAACTTCGCTACCGAATGTGTCTTTGTTCTTCACGCTGTTATACGTTTTATCAGTTGTCTTTCCCTTATCCTTGGTTCTAGGTATCCTTATTTGAGTCTGGACGAGTAAGTAGAGAGGCGAAATAAGTAGGCAGAATACTAAGAATCAAATACGTTTTGCAGCTGAAGTTTTAAAGAACTTGGTGTGAGTTACTGGATCAATAAAAGTGCAAGTGGTGATACGAGTACCGGAATTACTGCAATTGACCTTCTCAAATAGGATATCCCCTGTCTCATTTGCGATCCATACGAGTTTTTTAGGCCATTTGGGCATATAGGTCCCTAAGTATTGTTCAGTGCTAAGCAGACATCGTCCATTGAAGTACACATCACCAGCCGCGTCTTGGAGAATGGTCTGTACGCGAATGAACGTGCCATTGTGAAGTTCTCAGGATTGCGCGGAGGTGTATACAATACTCCCGAGACAGACCTCATTAAGAACACGTCTTGCAGGTCTTTCATTAATCATGGGAATAGCTTCTGAACCATTATCATACCAGTTCCGTATAAGCTTCTTATAGGCATCGTCATTGAGATAGTCCCCGTCATTGAACCCCTCCTGCATAGAAATAATGGTCTCGGCCTCTGAGGCATCCCGACGCCTTGGGTTGGAGCCTATAAACAGCACTTGATCCAGGTTATCATCGATGGTAGTATGTCTTCTGAATATAACCTTTGCAGACCATACCGCTGCTCAAGCATTTTCGGATTAATAATTGATATAGTACCGCCTTTATTGTTCCGAAATGGTTGTGGGCTGGCGACAGCATCGATATGAATGTCGATATGAAAGGAGATGGCTTCTTTCAATGTGGGCATGCCTTGGAATGTATTTAGAGAACTTCTCCTGGAAGACATCCTCCGGGCAGAATGGTCCAGAGCCATCTGCAAATAGACCGGCCAGAAATAACTTCGAATTGACGCCTTGGCTGTCGATATTAGACTACCAATATAAGAGCGGGATTTGACTCTTTGGTTCAGTTTTCGAGGAATTTGTCTGTTCGATCTCCTTAAGCCATCGTTAAATTGCATCTCAAATTCAGGTCTTGTATAATCTGTATATTGGTGGTTTGTTCTTCCGCGCACCAGAGGCATACTTTGCCACCACCAGTGCATAAGCTGGTGTTGTTTTTCGTGGGGCCAGCGGAGTCTGGCTCTAGCGCCTGTTCTTATCTGTCTATAGAATCTGCTGCGTCGGGGCTCTCTATCACGGAGACTTTGGAGTTTTGGTGTAAGTCAGTACATATAGCCGCTCCGTTCTGCACGCAAAACTTGCCCATCAATAGCTAGTGGGATCGGAGTTGGCCGAACTCTGGCAGTATTGTTTTCATCGGTATAATTCGGGACTATTTGTAGCCAGGGAAGCCTCGTAGTGGCCTTTATCTGTGAAAGTACAGAACGCTAATGTAAAGGCTCACAATAATGTTCCAGAAGATCAACTAGTTGTTTGGTATGTAAGTGAGAAATCGATAACAGCGGCGATGTACTGAATTTGCAGATAGAATGTTCATTCATTATCATAGGGGCACCTTCGACAGTCTCCAGCTCCCTATAGGGCAGACTTCAGGAAGGAGCATCGTGCAAGACAGTGGGGACATGGAAACATGACTGTGGAGGAGAAGACGAGTGGTAAGACTTGGAGAGAGAATGAAGACGTACTAACAGACGAAAGGATAGAGAAAGTTGAGGAAATGAGAGAAGCAGGGAAAAAAGAGAGAGGAAAAACAAGACTTTATAGCGAGCGGAGCCAACACCAGTGATCAAGAGCAATGAATGACGCCTGATAATGTTTAATGAGCCGACCATGAATACCGCTATAGATATTGAATTATCCATGCCCCCTATCTTTCCTAGAAAAAACAAACGAGAAAAGAAACAATGACAAGGAGCCACCACGGACCAAGCCACCCCCGGAGCTCTAACTGCCGATGCTGTCCACATAAAATCCTAACGCGCAACGAAAACGGTAGGGTCGACTAAAGAAAACAGAGGTTATGTCATCGTGCTTCTGCCTTATTAATGAGAATGAGAACCCTGCATGACAAGGAGGATAAACTTAGAGTAAAGAGGAACAACCATTCCTGCTATATCAAGAAGCAAGAAACTGGCTTCGGAGGTTCGGTTCAGCGCCTCGGAAAGGGCGACAGGCAGGATCGCACGGTTACAGTGAGCCGCGCTACAGATATCTTTCAAATCATTATGAAAAGTGTTGGGGATGCGAGGCAGGAAAGCGGTCGTGATATTGATTATTACTAGCTAAGGCTACCTCACTACGTTGCTTGTAGAACAAGAAACACTGGTGCCAACGTGACCCCTGGTCACATAACACTCGCCTACTGGCCAACCGGCTGATCATTAAGGGTTCCACCAATGCCTTAATGGAACTGTCAATAATGGAGCGGTAGATTAAGATAAGAGTCCTATCCTCCTGTAGTCATACTATTTCGTTGTTCATACATTAAGCAATCCTGTGCCGACTCAGTGGTTTACAATGACATTGAGTATCAATAAGAAACCTATCAAGCAGCACACCGAAGTCACAACTCGCACTTGAAATATTGCCTCCTCTTCCATACAAACACAACACGAAAAATATCTACACGGGTCCGGTCCATACTAGACCCCCCTGCGTCCAAACAGAATCTCTGCCAAATCTTCTGCGAATAACAGAACGACGAACCACCTCCGGCACAACTATGGCAGGGACACACCCTGCCTCAATGCTCTTTGGCATCTTCCCAGCACACGAGCAACATGGCCTAGAGAGACTTCTCACACAAAACATAATCAACTGCCCCCGATCACGGTTAGCATATACTATACACTGTATAGACACCGTAAGTAAAACAAAAAGAGACATATATGAGCCAGATACGCTGCCGCAATTCCGACATAGAGGCATAGCACGGTCGGATACACTTACTTCTTCAAATGATGAGGCAAAACCACTAATCACCTCGTACCCTTCAAGGCTCTCCAACATATCACACAAGTATCGACTCTTCTTGATTCCAAGAAGTACCAGGAAACGTCGCAAAACGATACATGTCGGGCGATTCATCTCAACCGCCCCAAATTTCTCCTCTCCATCACCGTCTAATAAGGCAACACAGAGTGACTGAATACCAACCGCATTAAAATACTCCACAAACTTGTCAACCCATTTGAGATGTGTGGAGAGAATCCACACCGGGTTCATATCGACATCGGGGAAACAGAAAACTAAAGTCCAACCAGGGAAAACTCCCCTCTTTATGCCAACGGCTCACGCGTATGCACTTTAATCTTCCCTAAATAGTTATTATAATTTAGCAAACTGACTCAAAAAAAAGTAAGGGAGTCTGGCAGACACTACTGACCTGTTCGAGGACCAGGACGTGACAAACATGAGTATGCTTATTTCGTTGTGGCCAGCATTGCTTATAAAAAGTGTAAGCTGGATTGGACGGGTCTCTTCAAATTTATTCTTTTTTAGAAGAAAAACTATATCATATAATTTTCGGCAGACTGTGATAGCCTTGGTCGACTTTGTATGATTTAAATGCAATTCCATAACTCTTTAATCAATGGAGCAGATCTTCAGGGCTTAGATTCCTTTATAAGGAACGGTAATCTTTTTGGTATGAACTCCGGATTCAGAAGGTAAGTAGACCCACACACTGAAAATGGAGTGGCTTCTTCAAAGTTCCCCCAACTTCCGTAGGAACTAGCGGAATTCTTGTACGTGATGTATTTGACCCGTTTAGGAAAAAAATATTCGAACCAGGCTATCGAACATACTATGGGCTATGCCTGGTAGGTTTTTGGATCCCTAACTATACCCAGCCCCAGTTCCAGTAGTATCCATTATCTGTGTCTATAAAATGCGGTATATGGCGCTGTGATGTGGGCTACAATGGTAGTTTCTTCATTTTAATATTGAAACACACTTTTGTCTGTGACATTCCTATCATGTGGCTAATGTTTTCCAGTGTTCTATGTTCGGTCCTTTTCTTTACTATTCCAGTTTGGTCGTTCTTACATGTATAAGATCCACTGTTCCACCAGTGAATAGTCCATCGCTGACAGTGTATAGGTTCATAATCTTCAGGCACTATATATTAATAAAACTATGATTGGATGGAATCCAGGATACAGTCGGAACTTTAGTAAGTTAAACACGATCTATTATATTATTAACAATAACAATGATGATTAAATCTACTTATGGTACTAGGTACTCAATATACATCATACTCAGTTGTGGACACATCTACCACGGCATACTTTTGCGGTGAATACGAGAGGCAATTGATCCAGATTAATCCATGGCCTAGATTAAGAACAGTCCCTGGATTAGTGGTTTATCCATACTATTCTATCGAAAAGTTGTCTACACCAAACCATGATGGTGTTGTTCATTGGTACTGGATGCTGGCGCAAAGAAACTCAGATGATAGGACTTTGGCAGATGTCCTTCAATTTGGTAGAGTACTGGAGGCTTTCCCACCTCTACCTACAACTGAGAAGGGTCATCCATTCAGTATACCCGTGCAGGCCCAGGTCGGCAGCTTATACACAGTCTATTGGATGTGGAACACAACACTCGAAGTTGGAGGAGGATTTATGGTCTGTCCAATAACCTTTTGTAAATATTTGACTGAAACTTATTCCTATTTCCAGCTATACACTTCATGCTTCGATATTGAAATTATCCAGACGTCTGGAGATAACCCGACTATAGAGGATGTTCCATCCAGTTTTCTGTCGCCTTCCGGGGTTGTTTCAACATCTACCCCCTCTTATTGGACCAGTGATGTCTTGATAAGCTCCTCTGTTGCTCAAAACCCATCATCTTTGGCGCCTAGTCAGATATCAGACGAGGCAGTAGGCCCATCTATCTCAGGGTCAATTACCAACGTGACGAGCTTGCCCAGCCTTGGGGCCCCAAGCAAAGCTATGACTTCAAAAACGGTGGTCAATGCTTCAAGCAGCTTATTACAAACAACTACATGGCTAAAGGCATGTTTGGCTACACAGAGTATTCTGGGTAGTTCGAGACCAACAAACAAGCCATCCAACACCCCTATCTTACGAACGGACAGTACACTGCCAATGTCTATAACCGGTATGGCCCTGTCCACCAGTCTCCGTCCAACTCCAGGTATTGGTTCTACCCAGACAGTGCGAGTAAATGCAGGAAATATGACTGAGTTCGATCCTCCGTCACTCAATGTGCCGATCGGCGACGCAGTGGTGTTCTACCCAATAAACGGGACTTTCATCTTATATAACACCACCCTTGATGAACCATGTGTAGGTGCTACAAGACTTGGTAACGATATAGATGGCGGTATTATATATAACGTCACCACGTCTAAACCAGCTTGGTTTCTTGGGCTCCAACATGATGATGATTGGTATTATTGCTTTCCTGGGTCTCATTTCGCCCTGAATCCGGGGAGCCAGAGTGGGCAGTTCTTCAGTACGATTCAAACGACATCTTATATATCAATCGCGCGGCCCTATGCCGCGACGTTCACTACAACGGTTGTGGTTACCAAACATTGAGCTAGGAAACCTAGGGGTTCTCAGGAAGCAGTAATCGCGATGGTACTGAGACATCAGTGGTGTGTATATATATTATCGGGATTATGGGCTACTAGCTGGCTTACTTATTACAACAGTAAAGAATAATGGCAGTAAGTCTGCAGCGCGCTGGTACGCCTAACGCTAAAACCACTGAATTAAGGATACATAGTATTGGGAGAAAGAGGCTCTGCGGCCGCATCAATCCTATACACCTTCCGAAGGGTCTCCCGAAGGGAGTCACAGAGTACCTCACAAAAAGCCGTCAAAGTTGGATTTTCCCTTCCCAAATGGCTGCAAGCGGTCATGTAGATGGTCTCAAGAAAGGAATTATTCGAATCACCATTCTTCAAGTAAAGGCATGAATAGGAAGGCGCCACACCAGCCAGGCTACCACTACAAAGGGATCTGCTCATGCCACACTCCGCTTACCGTTTTAGGGAGGCGTCGGAAAGAACTTGGGTATATAAATAGCAGTATCGCCTCAAGCTATTTCATCGTGCAGGCAAAACTAACGTCGCTATCAAGGCAATGCAGTAGCCTGAGGCATAGTTTAGAGCCTTAGGCGTAAAACTTTGACTTTAGGCAGAAAATATTAGCCTGAGGCAGGAATTTTACACCTTAGGCACGAAAGCATGGACCCCAGGTACATTGAAGCGGTGAAGATTCTGCTAGGTGTAAAACTCAACCATATCCTGAAATAGTAGGCGGAGAAATTTCAGGCCTCAGGCATAAGCTAAGCTCAAAGCGGTGAAAATTCTGCTAGTTATAGAAGCAATCCTTCCCCGAAGCAGTAGGCGGAGTGTTGCCTGGGTGTGGTATGAGCCTCCTTGGCAGAATCACCTGTGAAGATGGGAATCAACGTAACCGCAAAAGAACAGGATCTACGAATTGCTGACCTCACCTACACATGTGATCCCTTGACCATCTTGCCGCATCTTTACTCTTTGCCCTGTCTTCTTGCAGCAAAAGCAGGCAATGCAACAAGTAAAGACATATATGTCATAATAGCTAGACAACGAATGATACAAGCGGGGGATGAGAGTCGGGTCTGGCGGTGTCCGGATCAATAGTAAGGCCGGACCCCCATCACACGGCAAGGCTCAAGGGAATCACGATGAGAACCCATTGCAGCGATACCCGATCAGATAAGAAAGGCTATAGCAAGACTATAGGAACATAGCGACAGAGGCCTTCATAATTGTTGAAGAGCATCCTGTGTCGAGCACGATAGTAGTGTACTTGTCTGTGACGTTCAGTCCTGCGTCCGTCGTGGCGGAACGCCAAGTACGTAGAAGCGTGCCTTTCTGGTGAGCGCCTTCAATGCCGAATCGGTCAGATGCAATCACATTTGTGATAACGCTTCGACAACGTCATTGTCAGAAACAACAGCAGTAGGCAGGACGACCGAGCGCGTGGTCTCGCCCTTGCAAGGAAGGTGAGCATGAAGTTGATTGTTTGATGCAAAAGTAAGTTGGCGATTATGGCAACTGACGACGACTTTGTCATCTGGTTTGGCAATATCCCCGGGTTGTACTTCGAAAGCGTAGATGTCGTCATAGTCGTTATTGTCATGTCCTTGAGTATCATTTTGATCACTGTAGTACGCGTAATCGTCATTGTAAGGGGCGTCGTCATAGGTGTTGGATTGGGCGTACATATCTGGTGCCTGCGAAGACTCGTCTTGTGGATCTGCAGTAAAGGCAGTGTCATCGTAGACGGTCTGGTCCTCGTTGGGTGTAGTAGGGTCGGTAGTAGCAATGTAAGCTTGTTGGTTATTGTTCCGATTCCGATTCCAGGGTATCCGAGAGTTGTACCCTCCGTTGTTAGTATACACAACGATTGTTTCGACGGTCGGAACGGTCCGTATGCCAATTATTAGCATTGTAAAGGCGATCGCTCAGTAGTAGTTGACCGGGTCGAGGTCCTTGGCCTTGGTTGTTCTGGTACGGCCGATTCTGCCAACGGTTCTCGATCACGACCTCTGGAGCGTTCATCTGAGAGGTCTTTCCACAGGTAGACTTGGCCATCGAGTTGTTCAAGGAACTCGCCAAGGGTGATATCTTGACGTGGTTGCTGAATGTCGTGTCAGAGTTCGGGACTCAATCAGCTGCAGATACTATTTATTTAGTTGAACGAATCGTTGAGGTTTGCTCCACGTGCGTAGCGAATGACATCCCGAGCGAAGGTCTGGCCAGAAGAAGCCAATCTTGTCCGGTTTGAGCTGGTTGTACGCGATAGTGGTTGTGACCTCGTCAGCTAGCTCAGCATTGAGTTGGTTGGCACCAGTATTATTACCGTTGCCATTACCATTGTTGTTATTGCCTCCAGGCCCTGGAAATGCAGGTGACATAGGTGGTGGCGCAAGAGTAGGGTCTTGTCGTTGTTGGGCCTGTATGTCATTAAGGCGACAATCGAACCGAACTTTTGGAGAGTATCAGTAACTTGGTCCATTCGTTGTTGTCTGGTCAACGACAAGTCCATAATGTCTTGCATGGTAGGCTGAAGGGGTCTCGGTTGGTCATGGCCATGTCCATGTCCAGAGCCTGAAGCAGACATGGCTGGATCCTCTGTGACTGGATCTTTGTCTTTCGTTCATCTGTTTCGGAACTGAGGTCGAACGGTAGGTATCGACGAGGGAATCGTTGAAGTGGGAATAGATTCTTGGTCGGAGACAGGTTCCTCTACTGACGTGGGCCCAACGAGTGACCCTCTTAGTGACGTGGACCTGACGAGCGACGCAATTGACGCAGCTACGTCGGAGGCTTCAGAAAACGGCTCCTCGATTGGCACGGGTACTTCAAGAAGTGGTCCTTCAGTGTGCTCCCCAGTGTGATGCGTGCCAGTGTCAGTCCTAGAGGCTGAGTCCTTGGCTCGTTCTACCGTGGGACTAGGTCGACAAGCTGAGTCAAAGGCCCCTAGTAAGGTGACATCGGGGGTGTTGACTCGGGCCTAACGGACAGGTGACCCTTGACGAGAAGGAGGGAACACTGGTAGTGTTCATAAGGGCTTTGGAAAGAGAATACCACATGCAGCACCAATGACAGATTCAGGTATCGTTGAATGAAAGGTTTTTTGTGGGACGGCAGGTATTGGTACGTTTATAGATGTAGTCAGTGTTTCGACAGGAGGTCGAGGTGGAGGTTCGGTCCTCGTAGAAGCTTCGGTCCTTGCAGTCGGAGCAGAGCTCGACGTACCGCTAGGTACAGGGGTCGTTTGACAGTCTTCCTAACCCACAGAGCCGGACGTTGAAGGAGAGGTCGAAGTTGATACAGATTCTGGACATGACCTCGGACGACCGAGGGGTTTCTCAGGTTCAACACCTTGTAGTTGGTTATGATCCGACCAGGTCGAGTAATCGGAGTCTTCTGATAGGAAGGTTTGGCTTGACCGTAGGAATCCTCGGACGTTCCTGGAGGAACGGTCGATGTCCCAGTTAGGCGGGTGTGGATAAGCTCATATGGAAGGAGGGGCAGGTAATTGTAGTCCACGTAGATAAATGAGACGTTGGGGGGTGTCAAGGTCGTGTTCCAAGGCGAACCGCGAGCCCGTACGCGAGATGAAGAAGTTCCATTGATGAGATAGCTCAATTGGACGTGGCTCTTGACGTCTAGCCAACGTCATGAGGTTCGATTCGATGGTTCTGGACGCGTCTAGCGTTGACCGCGTAGGTGTAGGTGTGGTTCGACGTAGGTACCTGGCTCCCAGGAGGTCGAATCGTTAGCAAGACGAGTAAAGGAGAGAAAATACACTTGTTCAAGTCAAACATCAAGGCTTAGCGGTATCCTACTGGCCGTAGCGGACATGCTACCAGTATTATGATGAGAGCTTATCATGGGGAAGATGATGATATTGTGAACAAGGGAGTCTACTAGCTAGATGTTCTACCTAAGGCGGAGCCGGCTGGCAGTATCCTTGTGGTTGAGCCACACCAGCTCGCTCCGCAACGATCATAACCTCAACCACAACGACCACCACCGCCAAGTCCTCTGCTGCGGCTGCCATTACTGTGATCGGCTCCTCCTCCTTTACCACCATAGTCGCAATGTCCAATTGTGGAAGCGAGCTCAGATAAATCCTTATCATAGAACTAGCGGCTCATAGAAGAAGACGAGCCCAAGGGTTGAAAATATTGTTTCTCTGGAGGAACCCTGTCAGCTCGGATTGTTGTCTCCTGACCGGGATATGGAATTCAAGGCGAACCTAAGGTGGCCCCAAATTTGGAAGTTTACACTATTCGAAATGATTATTCTATGTGCTTAGATCTTGGCCTTTGACGATGTCAGACTCTAGACGTACACGTGCATAAAAAGAATGATGAGGATCATATCCGGGAACATAGAACTAAGGGAAGGATCATCAAAGGCAGCCAATGGTTTATAACTTTTGGACGGCAACAGATAGGCCATCCATTCTTTCATCCCGTGCACACACAAGAGGACTATCAGAAGCTCCGCATTGGTTCGCACCAGGCTGCGTTTTCAAGGCTGGGCCGGCCCAGCACGCGGGCGTAGACAGTTGGGCAATGTTCTCAGAGCTCAAAGTAACGCCCATTGGATAGTACATGCAAGTCTCTGGCATGGCCCGTTACAAATCCATAATCCTGAGGAATAAACCGACGGTCTCCAAAGGATGGCGTCCTGGGACCATATTGACTGGCAGAGTACTCAGCAGTGCTGACATCCGGAAAGGACGCCTGGGTCAGGTATTCAAATGAAGAAGCCTGTTCAGTATGTGTGGTCAACCCCCGAGTCACGGGTGCCTCAACAAGAACATTTGAGTTGTCTCCCAGATAGTCGTTGGATGACATGAAGAACGGTCGGTCCTGTCTCACTGGCTCTTCAAAATAAAGAGGCTCCGGCAAATGGAAAGGTTGGTCTGCATTTTCTCCCATAGAAGGCATGGTACAAAGCACTGGCATGTTGCTAGGAACTGCAGCAAATGGTGCTTCCACTTCCTCCATCTCTGTTGGCTCCTCTGGCTCGAGTTTCAGCTCAGACTCGGCAAACGAGTATGCATCCTTGTCGCTATTAGTGTGTGCTTTATGGTCCATCACGTATACAATTGTTGAGGCATCTAGCAACAGTTTAGATCGGCGTCTCTACTATATTAGGTATAGGAAGTTCGTGAACACTTACTCATTTCGCCTCGCTCATATCTTTCCTCCATCTTCCGCACCTTAAAGATCTCTTCAATAATGTTGAACTTCTCTGGTTTATCGAACTGTCTTCCACAGTCATACACAATATCTAGAAGCACGTCGGCTGTGGCCCCAATCGCGCCCAGCTGGCGCATAATATGGATCAAAAGGCTAATCCTATCTGTAGTGCCTCGTAAGTACTGATAGTTTATAGAAGCAAGGATGCCAACCATTTACCGTTCTTATTTAGATGATCTGGCTCTCTGTGCGCCATGCCAGCTGGCCACCATTCAGGCTTTGTCTTTTCTGGGTCGGCTTTGGTACCGGGGGGTGCTCCTCGTCGAGGCCGGCCGTTATAGGGGTGCTTCACTTGCTTACGCGGCTCAATGAATCTGATGAAAGCCTTTGCAATAATGCGGCAGTTGAACTGTTGGAAATGTGTCAAAGCAGTCGTGTAGTACTGTCGCAGCCGATCGGAATCACCAATTTGAAGCGCCATTTGCTTTACTGCTGTAGGTCAGACAGTCGTAGAATATATTAGCACTGTAAAAGAGATGTGCTTACTGTGGATTAAAGGCTCCTGATGCCCGGTTTTCCTACCGAGAGTCCTCAGGAAATTATCACGCACGTCAGGAGTAAAGATAGTGGCATGATGGTGTCGGATTGAAGGGGACTCGGCTACCCGGAGTTTACCCATGTTGTCCAAGAAGATCAAAGCATAGTGATCATAAGGTAAATCGATCGATGTGCGCAGGGGACTAAACATAGCCTTCGATTACCTGAATCAGCATATGAACTCAATTTCATATTGCAGTACTTACAGGATCACTCCCTAATTCGATATTATTACTCTTCATAGTGGACGAGGGCTTCTTGCCGATACCTGTCATTGGAGAAAGACCATTGAATGCCATATTAGCTATAGCACAGAACATGCACGATTTTAGGGACTGTGTATCGAGGTTGCTAGGATCACTCTAAGAAGAGAGAGTTCAACTCTTTGAGCACGAATTCACAGGCTAGTAGAAGGGTCTAGGGATAGAAGTTTTATGGAGAGAAAGAAGGCAAGTTTCCGGGAGATTGTGAGTGATGCTGTCTATTTGTATGCGTGGCCCAAGGCTACATAGTAGGTAATGGATCGAGATTGCAACTATGAACAAGAGAACCAAGACGTACTCTCTCTGCGCAGCAGAGCTTCCTCCCCTTAGGTCATTATTCACCCGATCCATAATTGATATCGCACTGAGGGCGTATTGTGGGATCTCAGCAACATGGGTGATCCTTGAATGCATTAGGCCGAAGCACTGATAGACAGCGGCTACTGGAATGGAGTTGACGACGCATACGCGCTAGAGCATTTCAGACAGGTATGACAATGGAACGAAGACAGCTGCACAGACTGTGACCATGTACAGAGCATGTAAATCAGCGTTGGACCTAGTAACCCCACTTGCTAAACACAAATGAGTTAGTCAAGATCACGGAGCTGGTTTATTCGAGTATAGGCTAAATATGTGAACATGTTGCGAGATCGAACTACGGCCCGGGATTGGGCCGCTGTCGCATAGGATTTCCACAATCACAAACTGCATGTCAGACTAGAAGTGCGTAGCTTGATAGATTCACGATAGATATTTTCTATACCAGGATTCAGTTCTTCCTAAGTAGCTCTACTACCAGTATATAAGCACTGGAGTTCGTAAATGTTCACCCAGATCGCTCTTATCTTTCCACCAGCCCAGATACATTCTGATTCAGAGTGAAGGCATGGCTAACGATCAGAGGGTAAAGCTAGGTTGAATATGCATGCTATCTTGGATGAACGAGAACTATCTAGTTACTTGCGTCATACTCTCTTCGAACAAAGGTACTCTAAGTTACATATTACATGTAAATGTTTTTCAAAACCATCAGGATGATCCAAAGTGGGACCGAGTGGGGAGGCTAAGAAATGCTCGGACTCGATCGGACAGTTCACATCATGTGTGATCCAGTTCAGGATAAAGCTGAACGACTCACATATGAGATAACGCCTCTAATACGCGATGGCTTTGGACTAGGAGGTTTCAGAGTTCGGATCCTCTCCATATGTTTCGGTAAATAGAGAAAGATCCATAAGCCCCAACTTTTTCCAAACTTTTCCAACTTTTTTTAATTTTCTCCAAGCTTTTCCAAGTGAATTCTTATGATTCCAAGTGAATTCACATTCTTTTATGTCAATAATTATCTTCCCAAGTTGATTCACATCTTTCCGATTGGAACCATCTTTTTCGATTGACTTATTCTCTACGCTTATAACGGTACAATTATCCTGACGCCTCCAATTGTTCCAAATATAGACAGTAACAGCGAAATAGCAGAGCTAACAATGGGATTGACTGCGGATAATGCTGTTGCGAAGCTCGTCGAGGTCTCTTCATTGGCCCACCACCGGGGCCGTCTCAGGGTCGCGGAGAAGAAGCGGGCCGACGACGCTCTGCAGCTTCTCGCTAACGGGAGGCCCCCAGCCGATGCAAAGGGTGCCAAGCAAAGAATCATCTACATGGAGACGCTGCTGGGTATACGGAAGGAGTTCGGAGACGTCGGGGTCATTCTCTGTGCTGCTGGCTTGGGAATAGGGGCCATCGCGAACATGAGAGACAGCGAGCGGGTATTCCTACGAAGTAAACTGAGGGAAAAGTGGGATAAACTAAGCCTCGATATTTTTCAAACCTATGCGGACCTGCTAGACCAAGGTAGGCAGCCGAACTATCTATATACCACATACTATTACACTTGGGCTAACTCATTGAAGATACGCCCTTGTCGTCTGTTGCTGGCGATGTATATGAGCTTTCTATGGAAGACGTCCAGAAAATAGTCGCCATGCCAGGTCAAATCACCGGAATCATACGGCTGACCGAACCCTACAACGGTTATCAATCGCCTTTTGTCACAATTCCATTATCCAAGGAACTTGCAGAGTCCTTGATTGTTAACCGCGAAAGAATCCTCGAATAAGAACCTTTACTTTCCCTCCTTAGCTAGAACATACCCAACCTCGATATGTCCGGAACCTCTCAACCACAAGTTACGGTTCCAACGAACAACGACAAGATGACCAGCAAATTCAGTCCCGACCATGTCGATATATGTTCTGTCATCGTCCGTGATGTGGATCGCACCTTGGTTATGTATAACATCGACAATAACCGCAACAGCTGTTGATGGAGGTTTTATGCGAGTTCTTCTGGGGAGTGTGGTCCACTCTATACTTTCGCAACCATTGTCATTTATCTATACAAGGAGCATAGAAAATGATTAGCATAACTCGTTTCAACTTGGTTCTGAAGATGTACCTTCTCAGTAACAACATTTAATAGCGATTCTCGTGGGGTGGGTTCGAGTTTGTACTTGTCTATCGTGTTTGTCATATTTGAACTGCTCTCAAGAGCCTATCACCCGTAGTCGATCTCGTTGGAGATGGATGAACCAGATATTGCGTTCTAATGCAGAACTTGACCGCGGGAATGTCAGAAAATACCATGAAACTCAAAAGCAGCAAAGGTCAACAAGCTTGCGCGATTTTAAGGAAACAGTTCGAATCACCTGAGGTATGTGGCAGCATCGATCATCTTAGTTAACCATGTAATATGCTGTTCCCATCCGCTCACGCCTGATATGGATTGCAGTGAATTTGATGAGATTTGTAGAAGAGAAGTTTCTGGTCAACGTGGGAATGAAACCGAACAGCTGGGTGCTGTTTGAGGCCAACGTTTCTGCAAAGGTAACAGAACATATCAAACGGCATTAATTGGGGGGCAATGCATACAGTGTGTCAGATAGTAGGCTGAGAAGATTTTCAAGTCATGCAAGTGAAACGTCAGGTTACCACTTCAAATGAGCGAGGGGCATGACTCGCGGAGCGGATGGCGGGCTCGGAATTACGATTTTCCCCGAAGGGATTGGGCGAGAAGAGTTCGTCTCCGGATAAAGTCCCAGCTAAAATATCTATGCTTCCATCTCCCTTGGGGGTTGCCCAGAACTGGGTCGCAAGAGCATGAGATACTCAGAACAGTCGTAGGCCAGTCTCTTCCTATTATTCATCAACTGGGAATCATGTGATCTCAGGCCACGTCATCTCGTCCGTGCTGTAACTACCAGCAAGCCACACAGCATGGTCCCCATAGGTCTATCATTCTTAATGTACTTTCATCGTCTGCTTTTAAATGAGTAGTAGAATAGACAAGCAATAACAGCAGGCCCTTGTTTTCAATCTTTTCCATAGCGTCGGAGATTACAAGCTGCCTACATCTCTATTAATATGTTGTGTGGGCTATTTTGATGGACGACGGGAAGTTGAAGCGGCATAATTGAGGCGGTGAAAGATTTCCTACCATTGCAGCGGGCATGAATGCCTAATATTGTTAGTCATGTTCCTCCGGCCCCCATTCTACTTCGTAGTAATAATGAACGGTCGATGGTATGGAGTAGATTGCTGCATAGTAGATGGGAGGTATTGGTTTGGTTAACTAGGTAACTGCAAGCAACAAACGCGTGGATGGTAATGCCTCGGAGGGGTCCCCGAGGGAGTTGCTACAGCCTGTGCATCCAGCTAGGGCCGGGTTAATATTGGGGCCGAAGTCCGCATGCCTCCCTACTTATATAGAGACTCTTGACGGTTCATAGTTCATACGTGAGAAGCCCAGTGCATCTAGATCTCAGTGTGGATACGCCAGAGTACTGTAGTAACGAGGAAGCCATGGAGTGGGGACAGCTGGGTCCCACTTGCGTAGGTGGAGTAGCTTAGTTCCTTTTCTGGATAGGGTTCTCTCCGCGGAAAGATTTGTTGAGGAGAACAGAGCATCCTACCCAAATAGTTAGGATTACTGCTGTCAGGTACCTGTCAGACTGGTAAATTACAGTATAGATTAAATTAGGAGAACGAGTCGAGTAGGTTACAATACCACTCTCTAGACCATTTCGTGTCTATGTTTGAGTCCAGTCACAAGTGATAGGGTAAAGGCACAGAAGTATTGGAGTCCTCACTATTGCTAATAATCAGGTGTATCTTGCTTCTTCATCCTTTGTTGGTACATCTAGAAGCATTCCCAATCAGGTCATATATTTAGCAGGTCCTTTGATAGGAGTAATGATCATTCTTATATCAGAATACATAAATACCTGAACGATTACATTTGCCAGAATGATGTCAGGTATGAGGTATTTAACGTTCTATTATTTATCTTCTTTCTATTGTCTGATCCTTCTGTACTTTCTCATCCTATCTATAGGGAGACACTGGAAGATAAAAAGGAAGCTAAGTACTTCGTAGTTTAACACTAACTGTCTAGGCCTAGGTCCAAGAATAACTTTGATCCACTTATCTAAGTGAACTAATATTCGAAAACTTCAAATAGATCCCAAGTCCATTACTATGGGGTTCTTCAATATTCTGTTCGTCTTCCTCGATCATTGCACTGATACAGCCATTTATCTCTTTACCAGATGGTATAAGGCATTACCAGTGATTTTTTTCTGTACTGGCTAGGGATATTTCCACACGTTTGCCGTCTGCTGCTCATTATAGTATTGATCTATTATTTCTACTGGTTCTATACATCATTGAGCCAGCTATTCTATGGAACGGCTCGAAATGCTTCTACCATTATTGATGTATGTCTCCTATGGAGTCTTATCTTTCTAATACATATATCGAGCTCTTGAAAGAAACCGATATACTTCCCTTTACTAACACAACTCGTTATAGGGGTTCAAATATGGGCAGAGGATGCTATGACACCACGGGTGTTAAAAAGCCTGCTACACCACAACCACTACCAACAACGATTGAAGGAATTCCTACCGAACTTACCCGCTGAAGGACAAGTATTAGGAGGAATTGTGTTACTATCTTCCTATTATCTGCATGTTAAGTTACTCAATATAAATCAATAGCACTTCTTTTTATTGCATTTCATTGTGGCTAAGGTGGTGGAGTGATGGATCCTTGGATACATTAGATATTAAAGAAAGGTGCACGTACTGAGGAAATATGGGTTATGCTTAGTTAAAGCACGTTATGATGAAATATATGTTATAGATCCTGGTAAGGAATAGTGAAAATAAGTGATATCTGGGGGGTCAGTAAATCACCGGATGTTATATATCACGTGCCTACCCCGCTCACACGAAAATAGAGCTAAACGGATTGCTCCGTTAGCACCTCCAAACTCAACTTAAGATGGAGGGAGATGGTTATAGCTTCCTTGAAGGGGTATCATCACCTTCTAAAAAATCTATCACAGATCTGGAAAATGTACAACGTGGAGAAAGACCGACAGCCTTTGGAAACTTTACAATATGGCGAAATCCCGGTTCGAGATTCTCCACTTTAGTCCGCAACCACATGCACCAAGGAGCTGCAGTACGTTATCCATTGTTGTGTACGGTACTGCTATTATATGTTAATGTACTAATTAATCCTAGTCCCTGTTGTTCTACGAAGGAAAGTTCATAAATAAACATCATTATATAGAGCCGAGAATTGTCCGCTACGACGGTGAAAACACCCAGCCACAGACCTTTGTCATTGGTACTCCAAGTGATAAGAGAACTCAGCTGGTTATCCTATTTCGTCCACTCAAAGAGGTGCTCTGTAGTGGTAATGGTTTCTTTGAAATATGTTCTGGCTCCTTTGCTTGGAACGAACACCAGGTATATGATTGGCTCCAGCCGGGTACCAATCAGTCTGGTTCAAAGTGGGAACCAATTTCAGTCAGCCATGATCGGGTTTTGGTTGTCCGAGCAGGCACACTGGTTCGATTTGGTCCGGGTAAAGGCCCGTGTGATTTCGTATGCATGGGCTACTCCAACAGCCAGGCAAGCCTTACGCCAAGTGACATTGAGTTTGAATTATTGGTTGCCCCGTTCCTGCGACGTATCCCTGAACACAAGAGACTACAGATACTTTCCAGGCCAGCACTACAGGTCCAGGATCAGGGATACCAGGGCCTAAGAACAATGGAGAACAACGGTGATCCACACCTCTCTAATCCAAACACGGAGTTAAACCCACCTTTCCGGAAAGACTGGAACACGATTACACAAGTCCTCAAAACCTTGCGCAATGAGGAACAACAGATGATTCGTTTCTTTAATGGCGATCGATTCGAGGATATCTTCGCAAGCAGCTCACCCGATAATGTCTACAGCCAAACCCCTAAATCTGAGAAGCTTCGTTATCTACTTGACGTCCAAACGAAGACTTGGCAGTATTTCAAAGATTATCCGGATTTTGATACTAGAAAGGACAATATTAAATTCTGGGAAAATATCTATCGTGAAGGTTTCCGTGGTGGAATGCAGAGTGCCTTTGCATCTAAATACCGCTATGATGAGAAGAGTACACGAGCTATACTAAATCGGGGTGGAAAGATCCAGGCTCTCACAAGCGAGCTCAAGGAGCCTGGACTAGCCCCATTCCTTCTTCCGGTTGTTGATCGCCTCAGTGAGATTTCATACCCCAGTATGAAAAGACTTAGTGACGAGATAATGAAAGAATTTCCCGGTATCTTGCAGGCAAGTTCATTGATACGCGGAAAATGGGAAATGTATGTAAAGACATATTTGATGTTTATGACGGATATTGAGGCAGATGTTTCTTCCAATCCCTGCAGCTGTGAGGTGGAATAAATTCCAGCATTGATTCCGACAGGAAGGAAAGGAAGAGCGAAGAGAAGGAAGGGGCGAGAAAGAATGACACCCTAGCCAGGGTTACCCTACACCTACCATGATTGGAGGATACTCCGTCATTGAGTCTATATTGTGGGGCTGTTTTCGCAGAGTGGGCCTATTTGATTTGTCTTACACAGTACTCCTAGCCGCACGCACGGAGTAGGTAGAACCAACAAGTACTAAGTTTTCCCATTCGAATCAGCCGTCAGCGGCACCCTGGTACAGGTTGCTAGGTAGTATCCTACCCTGACTACAAGGAATTGAAACAGGATGCTTGCAGCCAGCTAATATGCCGGAATTGTATATTACTGGAAGGGATATCTCTCGACTACCACGCCTTGCCTATACCAAGTCCGATCGGCCTTTGCCGAGGAAGACCCGGACCATGGATGGCCTGTGTGCACATGATATGTAAGAAACAGGCCATAGCTGAATTTTTTCTTAGTGATGATGTACTAGGGCGTAGGATAAGGGCCGGTGTATGGAAACGTAGCACGGATAACTCGGATTACGCAAAAGCTGGTGGAATGGGGATAGGGTGAAACCTTTTCCCAGTTCGAATCATTTTGTGAACTATTACTATCATGGACTTTTTCTCTTTTTTTTTTTCTTTCCAAAGTGGAACAGTCTATCGCTGTACGATATTCATCATATTCTAACATTGATTTCCTTGTCTCTATTTGGGGTAGGTTGGTGAGAAGGGAAGCGACAGTCATTAGGATGTGAAGCACCAGAGTGTCTTACCTTACCACCGGCCAAAAGCTAGAAGGACAGCTTTCTACAAGCTCGGGTCAATAGGCTGGCACCCTAGTTCTCATGGTCAACTTCATCTTGCGACCGAGCCAGTGGCCTCGCACCCCAATCCTTTCGCACTCGCAGCCGAGTCACCGGGCTGGCATCCTAGCTCCCAAACACAGCTTCATTCTGCGACGGAATCACTAGTCCAGTATTCGACTCTTCATGGATAGTCATCTTTCATAAGCAAGCTATTAATCCCCTATTCTAGTTTTGAAGAAAACCTTCCCTCCACTGTCAGCCGCCTGTCCGACCTCCCAATACCCAAGCACATTTTCCCTTCGCGACCGAACAACTACCCCGGTATTTAAGTCTTCAAGGACGAACCCCGTTCGAACTAGCCACTGATTTGGAAGGTTAGCTTCAAAGAACGATTACCATGTGCCACTGGGCCACTACTCACGCGTCTTAGATCCCTGCCCGCACGATCCATGCCGCCGAATTATCCAGATACATCCGATATCGAATGTAATATTGTGGGTATTATGAAGGAGATACAATAGATATTGAAATACTTGAGGACTTGGGGGGACCCTCTTATACTCTGTGATAAATATGGCGAGTCATGTCTGGTGGACTACCACATAGGTGTATGGGAGAAAATCACTATCTGCTTTTTTATTAGAGGGATTAGAGAAGCTAAATGGATAGAATAGCGGCGTGACCTCCCATGAATAGCGTGTTGGTAGGTTGCAAATAAATCATAATAAAAACTTCTTGAGCTTTCTGTCCATGAACTGGACCCATGTGGATCATCATGTCCCCACGCTCTGGATGCAACAGAGCAGGATCCGGACGCCCGAGGTAGTTGGTTGTCAATAATCAGAATACGACCTTCGTGTACACCTATGCTAGGAAACTGAAGCAGAGCCTAGGATATTCTTTTATTGACTATCTTTGGACTGCTGACTAGGAGCAATGTTTTATTTTGGACACCGGCGATGAAATGGGGAGGAACCGAGACAAACAAGAACCCAGGTACATTAGTTACAGTACGATAAGACCGAGGTATTCTCTTCGTTCCCATATGGACTTAGGCCTGGAATCGATAGGTTATCTGCAGAATTAATTTTTGCCGGGTAAGATACTCCAACAGAAAGAATGCCCGAAACCTGAAATAGGGATTATAAAATCACCATACCATATAACTCATCAAACAGAGTAAACATAGAAACTGCCATGAATAAGATGAACGATCAAGCTGGGGGCACAGATACTTTTCACGATCAAATACACCTGATTTAGAGTCCTTGGAGGTTGATATTTGGCCGCGACCCATATACATTCCATCTGGTCAGGCTTATATTCAGCTAATGTTAGATGTGATTATATGAGGGAGTACTTACATAGTTAGATATCCATGAGTTCCCTTTAGGAGCTCTCCACGTGCCAATGCGCATTTGAGTAATATTGTTTCGTGAGTCCATCCCAGATGCTTCGTCATCAAGTCAAGGGCGAGTGCCTCTAGGCCGTCAAACCAGGTTTTAAGGAACCTCTTTTGTAGATCGCTGGAGTACTCTACCATCAAAGGTATCCTGTACTGATGCGATACCACATTTGTGTAGCCATGGATTAATAGTTCAGATTCATACCGGTTAGGTAAATCGAGTCGTCTCCCATCTTTCCAGTAGGCTGCCCGTAGGCTTTTGTAGAAACCATACAACCAGCTTTTTTGATTATAAAGATCGAATGTGATTCCGTGTAGCTCTACCACTCCACATGGCATAGAGCATCTGTAATGAACTTTAATTAGCTGGATTTGTAGATATAGCCTTCTCTACATACTTGAATGCTCCAGCCAATAGACATCTCAGCAATGAGATGTCACCACCGAGGTCGTTGATGTGCACGAGACTGATGTCCGTGTACATCTCCCACCAATTAGATCGAGTAAGATCGATAATATGAAATTCACAGTTCGGGGGCACACTATCAATGAATAAGTCTAAGTTTAGATCGTTATACTACCAACATACCTCGAAGGCTGCATATAGACGAAATCAACGCCAAAAACCTATTTATTTAGCTTGATCGTTATTGACATGAGATCGATCATGATTTACCTCACAATCAGGATTATTGTCAGCTAAAACAGATATTAGTTGCAAGGCTCCAGCGGCAAAGATAGGTGCCATACCAAAATACATTGCCCATAGGCCAAAGCCAGTCCTCAGATCAAGCACACGTCCTGCCTGTGTTATTATCGAGGAGTCTTGTTTCCACTGATTTAGCTCTTGCAATAGATGAGCTTGTTTGCCTGCTTAAAATCAGATTTGTATCTTGGATAAGGGTCAGGGTAGACTTACATTGTCGTAATTGTTCATACTATTATAATTAGTGATTTTCTTCTGAAAGGGAAGATATGCCAAAGTAGAGAAGTACATACAATATCGATTGGCCAGGGGTGTCGGTCTCCATGTTCCTGAGGATATTCTCGACGATATCGTATTTCCCGTTCCTTGTAGTTATCCCTTAAAGGTTCGCTATAGCTAGAAGATCTGCTGTTAGAAGAACATGTGTTTTATGTTAGATACTGCTTACATGGCCCAGTGAGCCTCGGGCTCACTTGATCCTGGTGATTCTAATTGGCCCATTGATAGATGACAGGATCGAGGCTTGGGCGAGGACGGGGTCAGGACATACAGAAGAAAGCTGGGGCCCTAGGGGGGTAGTCCTCAATATTATTATCTCTCCAGCTATGTAACGCCTAGTATTGCCCCACTTATGCTGCTCGTTGCGGACCAGGGATGATATACCAGTACTGAATGGTATCTACTCTGTACATATGGTTGGTATGCGATACGTACAGGAAGTGAAACAAGACATATATTCAAAAAATAGCTCCACAATAGACACCAATTTGGATAGTCTGTAGAAAGCCCCCAATCATGACCATGGACGATAAGTCCACTTGACGTATTATCTCCTGCCTCCGTCCCTCCCCTGCCGTACGTTTCCATTACCCTGACTAAAGCTAAGGCCATCCAAAACACTGCACACGGTATCTCTTATCACGGTTAGGAAGGATCCAGTCACAGCCATCTGTATCACAGCTTATTTTCTGGATCGTCATTACCTAGATGAATCTGGTTAGTCTGGTAATCAAAAAATGGAGGATATGACTCTACCTGGTAACAAAACTTTAACACCAATCACATGAGCCCATCCATGTTCTCGCAGGTGATCCTTCAAGTGGACTATCACTTCATGTGAAAGTTTTCCAGTAGGAGCCTCTCCGCCTAAGTGTAATCTTCCATGACATGTACCAATTTCGCACCAGATCACGCCTTTAGATGGATTGATGCGAAGCATGTTACTGGCTGCCTTGTCCAAGTCCCGAAAGTCTGTCTTATGCGTGAGGTAGAAATGGGTTTTACATCCTTGTTCATTGGGAATGAATGCTCTGTCCTTGCATTCAGTGCACACAAAGCCTTGTGGGAATATGTGTGTTTGGATGTGTACAGACCAACTGTCTATACTGGTGAACTTCCTGCCGCAATAATCACCAGCCGCGCATGGATAAATTGGGTTGGAAGCCATTATGTCTCGGGCAGATAGTAGGGGGATGCAGCTTGGAAGGAATCAGGGAAAAGGATAGAAAAGAAATAGATTGATGTTACTACTCCTCTACTACAGTCCTAGTTTAGTGGATATTTATAGAGAAGACCTACTTGCTTTCCGAGAGCTTGATGTTCAGGGAACTAATAATAGAGTGTCTATAGAAGATTCTGATACCTCAGAGTATCATTATTTGAACATCATAGTATAGAATAATCAAGTACACCTTCTGATGTATCAGCCGACATAGCCTGTATTGTAATACATACCCATAGAGCCATGCACAGAAACAAAATGCGAAGAGAAAAGTGAAAGCGATCAATTGTGTAGAATAAAGAAACTGTCTAGAAAGCGGGTCATCTCTAGCCCAAGACAGCATGGTTAGTGGGAGAAGGAGAGTAGCAGCCCAAGGGCGAATATTTCCTGGAGGTGAGATCTCCCACTGCGGGAGGGCCCTCGCTCCGCTCCCGCGGCCCCCATGGCAATTTGGCGTGTGTCTGGACCAAATGATAAGCTGTGCCAAGACTTCTGCGTACGCAGAAGTCTTGGCACAGCTTAAACCTGAGTCATTGATATTAAGTTCTCCCTGAGCGCCTGGGGTAATACGAAAAAGTGGATATGTGATCCACAGAAGCCATACGTCAATCAAGTCTCTGGTTTACTATAGTACTACGTACTAGTATGTATATGGGTTTTAGCACTGTCACTCGAGTCCCCGCTTGCGTAATACCCAGCTACGTACTAAGGAAGCTTTAGACCTCCGCAATTTTAGTATCCCGAAAGACTAAAGCGACCCCTCCAAAGCCAACATGTAGTCTTAGTTGCCATCATTGGCTGTACAAGTTTCGGGCGGGTATTGTTGCGGAAGTGGACTCAGGGGGCTCTCGGGCCTACGTTGTTCCGGCGGGCCCAACACCTACCACACCACCGCCACTGCTGACCTTCTGCCTAGCTACAGAACAGCGTCTTTAGCGCCTCTTTCAGTTAGTTGAACGACGAAGACTCTTTTTCCCCTCTAGTTCAGCTGCTTCCCGTATAGTTCTATCGGAGATGCGGATACGTGGCATCTCAGTATATTGTGGAGCTATACTCCGTACGGAGCACAGCATTAACGGTTGGGGACGCGAGGCAGGAAAACGATCGTTGTATTCGATGAGTAGCTGCGTTGCTCGCAGAACAACAAACACCTCCGTAGCCAACGTGACCTAGTGTCACGTAACACTCGCCTACTGGACAGTCGGTTGTTCCAACACGGCCCCCTAGGCGAGCAAGAGTTAGAATACGAGCAAACATGATGCCAAATTGCTTTCCTAATCGGGTAATAAATATTATGCAACTTGAGGCAGAGGCGCGGAGTGGCTGCCGAACGGGGTCTTTGGCTCCACAGTCATCAAACATGCCTTCATTTATAAACGGGTTCTAAACACGCAGAACGCTTCGGATTCTAGTGGCTTGGTGAATCCGTCAGCAGTATTGGTGTTGCCAGATACGTGGAGCATCTCAACGATGTTCTTCTTGATTAGATCTGCAACGAACAGATAGCAGTTATCAAGCCAGCACGTCGACCGGGTAAAGTTGCCGTGATTCAGGATCTTCAGGGAGTTGGCTGCATCACTAAGGATAGGGATCTTGCCATTTTCTGATAGCATTAAGCCGAATGCTTCTACCAACTTCTTGACATAAAGAGCCTCTTTGGCGGCTGCATCATATACACAGTATTCTACAACGGTTGAGGATGGAGCTACTATAGATTACTTCTTCAAGAACCATAAGATACAACCTCCGGCAAAGAATATAACGTATCCCTCCATTGATTTGCCATCTTCATGGTCAGCGTGGGCCGTGCTAACATAGACTTCAATGCCTTAAATATAATCCAAAACAAGTATGATACCAAGGTCCCCTGTGCCTTTCATGTAGTAGTATACCAACTTCAATACTTTGGAAGCAGCGGTTGTAGATAAATTCATTCATCTTTACAGTTGGAAGAGAGACTGTTACAGATCAGATCGCGTCTTCAACACCAGCCAATTTAGGCGGCTAGTAAGATTCGATATTCAGTACTATCAACTCCTTCAGACATCATATTAGAGCGGTCCGCCTTGCGATATAAAGATATCATCAAAAAAGTTAGTTTTACGTAGTCCTTCATGCCCGCAGTAATCATGGATTCCTCCACATACACTGATTGGGATAGCGATATCGAACCTTCATTCTAATTACGTTGGATATTGCAGCCAAAGAAGACTTTTAGTTCGCCGAGTTCCTTCAATCTAAATACCTGATTCAGGTGGTATTTGACCTCATCAATGCCCTCCTAGCCTAGGCCAGCAATGATAGAATCGTTGACATAAATAACAAGATAAACATCATCTTTCTAGTAGATGCAGGAGTCTTCTAGCAAGGCAGTAAATCCAACTTCTTACAACTTATTGTCAAAAGTATGATACCATGAATATGCTGCTTGCCGGAGGCCGTACAAGACTTGTTTCAACTTACAAATATAGTCCTCCGGTCCTTCGTGATATCCGGATAATTACTTCATAAAGACCTTACGACCTTTTATCTGAGCGTGCAGGTAGGCAGAAATAATATCACATTACTCTCACATAAGATTCTTGATCGCCACAGTAATAAGGAACATCTTGATAGCGGCCTCGCTAGCAACCAGGACAAAGAATTGGTCGTAATCCTTACCAGACACTTGGCGGTTGCCGCATACAACCCACCGAGCGCGGAATTAGGTGTCGAATCCTTCCATATCAATCTTCAAGTCAAATACCCACTTGCCTGGGATAACACGAGCGCCCTGGAGCCTTTTCACAATGTCATAGGTTCCCATAGCTTCTATCTTATCAATATGAGTGTCCATCGCTTGCTTCCAGTATAGCGCCAGAGGAGACTTCATGGCTTCGGTGTATAGCATCAGGACAACGACTTCGTGATGCTTTAGCCTCAGGATAGTAGTATTTTGATCGACTGAGACGAGTTGCTCATGGCCCAACCAGATAGGTGATTTGCCTTTGATGGTCCTCTCGGAGCGCCTCACTATCGGAGCGGCTTCAGGAGTTGGAGTATCAAAAATTCGGTGGTCCTGTGTAGCGAATCTGACTGATTTAGCCTCGTATTCGGCAGGGTTCTCGATGGAACGCAGGGGTCTTGGTCAGGTGGCTCAGCGGAGGTAGAAATCGTCTGTATTCTGCCAGTGATGACGTTAGCCTCTTTATCAACGTCTGCAGTCTTTGGATCATCTGTGTTGCTTTGACGAATGAAGGCGTCATCTAATCGCGCGGATCCCCCGGATTCAGGAGGCGGGGACTTTGGGGATCGCTCCGGGGGCCACTCCGCCGGGTTCTCAGGTACGCAGGACAAGTCAAGGAACGTATCCATACTATAAGAAGCAACAAATTGTCAGCTCCTGGAATATATGGAAGGCAAAGGCGGATCACTAACGGAAGGTCATACTAACTCATCATCTTCTCAGCGTGTTAATTCCCCACCACCATGGCTGGCAGAGAAAAGTATTTTACGTTGTCAATCCGTATCCGCGGCCGAACTCGAGGAGAAGGGGGGAAAGCACCGTTTCAGGTGTTTAGTATAGTTTTAGATTGGATGGATTCAGTATCGATTCGTTGGGCCGAGGGGAGATTCGCAGAGCCATGACCTACCAACCCCGTGGGGTGGGCGCAGTGAAGAGTAATATGCAGCACCGCTCACGTGCTGAGTATGGACGGGGAGATATCTCGAGAAGTAATCTGTATCTGAGGCCGACACGAATATGGAAAACATCCTAGTATGTTCCTGGAGTGAGGAAAATGGGTAGCTAGTAAAGGAGTGACGGAGCTGGTTTTCCTGCTCTGATTTGGCCCTTTGCGCTGACTAAACTCGTGTTTTCGGGCCAGCAACCACGTCTACTCCGAGATGGGTCAATGCGCATGTTTGCCTACATGCGGGGTCGAGACGGCAGCATTAATACATCACTGATAATGCTAACAGAGACCGTCTGTCCTTTCATGAGAACAATCTAATACTGATTTACTCCAGTATGGGTGTCTCTGAGAGTAAGATAATCTCGGGCAAACTCAGTTTCGCCTGTATCAAGGCAGAGGCCCAGGGCTGTGGTAATATCGATGACCTCCTTTCTGACGACGAAGTGAGTAGATGCCTTTGCTATAGCGGCAGAATCTCTGACATACAGAAGTTCACCAATACTTTAAGAAGTCTCTGGCAAAGGATGTCTCCAGCACACAGGAAAAGCATCCAAAAACCTACCAAGTTACCAAGAAGATCCCGAGCAAAACCCCAACCCCGAAACACCAATGTTTTACTCAAATATTCTCCTCAATGGGAGGATGATATAAAAAGCTTCCTAGAAGCAGGAAAACAAATCCAATCGAACTCATATCACCCAGTAGCTGATTCCTATAACTTCCTCTCACGTCTGGAAGAGCGCGAAGAGATTAATCTCTGGCATATACGGTTCCTTGAAGTTATCTTTCATCATTTTTTGAAAGATTTATGCGGTTCATATAAACGATCAGAAGATGTTCGGAAAGCTATATCAATTATACGAGCATCTGGAGTTGTTAAGGATGACGCGATTTTAATTGAGAAACGTGTTCTCTCCTGGGGTAACGTTGGACGGAGACTAGAGCTACTTTGTTTTGAGCTCAAATACAATCACCACCCAGATGATGAATATATAATCGACCGGATAGGTGATAAGAAACATCTGGGGCTGCTATTCCGTTTGCCCGGACATGTTAGAGATGATTAGTAAGTTATATTACCCTTTTTAGCTATCACCAAGCTAGATTATAACTAACAGTCCGTCAGTATGAAGAGGCTTCCTCTCAATAGTAGCTCGAAAAGAGATCTAAAAGTCCAGGAACTAAGGTCTTTTGACTTGAGTACAGATATCCAAGGTATTTCCCTGGATACACTAGCTTGCGACATCTTCTCATCTCTGTCGGCTACATTTGAGCGTCCAATCATACGTGAAAGTTCTTCCCATGAATCATGTACTGGTGACAGCCATGATATAAGCAGGAATGAAACTACGGTTGCACCCTCTCATACCATGGAACCCGGTCAAGAAAACTTTGGGGGTAATGATCCGTCAGAGGTATATCAGCAATCTGACACGCGAGGTCTTTCACCGTCCTCGATTGAACAAGAGACAAATGATCACGAACGTTTGAATAATAGCATTTCCAATGAGTGGCCAAACCTGCAAATGACGCAGGAATCTCAAGTCCTTCGGGGCTTGCGATCTTATATCCCGCCACGACCCAGAGTGTTACATAATGAGCCATTACACTGCGATTCTGATCCCGCCAATCTCCAACTACATATGCAGCAACTGCCAGGCCATTCACTATACAACAATCAAGCCTCCACAGAGCATACAATGATGTTCAATGCAGCCCAGGTTGGCCAACCACAGGCTGACATAAACATGGAAGCCGCTGATCTACACCCTTATATGAGGCAACGACTAAGTTACCTCGTTCCGGAACCCTTAGATCACACATGTCTCGGGACGCGGACCATCTTACATGGAGCGGTTGTGACTGAAGAGTCTGGAGAATCGTCGGATTATTTTCAAAGGCAAGAGGATCATCATTCAAATTTGCTACCGGTTACGAGCACCATGAATCTTAATGATGGGCCTGGGGCGGGACATTGGCAACCATATGACACTTCTTATCTTCAAATCTGAGCGCCTTAGCCGAGATTGCGAGGTTAAATACGCTGAATAATTATATTGCAGTTTTTTGGGTTCAATTTGATGCTCTTTTAAGGGAAGACGTAACACGAATGAAGGGTCAACTGACTGGTCTGCCTACGCTGAAGCAAAGGCCGGGAAGCCTTGGGCACATGAACACATATGGATGGTGAAAACAAAAGAACCCCTATCACTTAAACTTCATGAAAACTATTACCGTGGATCCTGAATTAATAATGGGTTCCGGTTCCGTGACATGCGTAAGGGAGCCTTCCTTCAATGATCCACCGCATATCAATTCTGAGCGATCTGACAGTGGGACCAGCCACATACTCCGATCCGGATTCTGCACTGCCCTCCGATGAGAGAAAGTGAAGACAGTAAAGCCCCATTCCTGAAAGTCTGTAAGCCACTCTGCACATATAGCAAGGGGTAATAAGAAGCTAGACCTACAGCTGATAACCCGGAGTGCTTCATTAGGTCACCGATTTTCATCGAGAGAGGCACCCCTACATATAGTATTCGCCCATCACGAGCCTCGAGACGATCCACATTGTTTATAGTACCGTCATCTGCCTTTGAAATGATGTCTTTGATTTGCACTCGGAACGATTCGGCTTCGGGTGTTAGGGGCCGGCTCATCTGGGTGTATTGGGAGGGTTCTGTATTCACAAGCAATAATTTTGGGTATTCCTTGGTTTCTGACGTTGCTGCCTGGTTGTTCCGCAGCATGGGATAGAGGAGACGAAGGAGGTGGATGAATTTGCGGATTTGATGTCGGAGAAAAAGGCACGCGGGGCACAAGGGGCTTTAGAAGTCGTTGTGGTCATGTGGTTAGGCAGATTGGTCCCGAGATCTGCTAACGTAATCCATGGCCAGGTCAGCCGCGCCTCTCTCGTTAATGATCAAACGGGTTGTCAGGTGCTACTTTAGTCAGGGAGTATCTTGTGAAGGACTCCGTGTAGATGTGCTCTCTGCCAGGCTGCAAGCATCACGACCGCTTTCCTATAAGCATTTCCCCCTAAGCCTACGAGCCTTGCCCTGGAAGCATGTTTCTCTGGTTTTCTCCTTCCGAGCATCGCCTTCCACCCTGAGCCCGAACGCCTTTCTACAAGCACAACGAGCGCCTCCCTACAAGCATCTTCCTCCACTACGAATGTTTGTCTACAAGTACCACGAGCATTCCTTTCTAAGCATCTCTCTTAAAACCCCTACAAACGCTTCACTACGGGTATCCCGGGATGATCGTCTCCTTCCGAGCACAATACCAAGCTAAATCGAAGGAGCTTACTGCAAAACCAGCACTCCCCGTACCTGCTTTCCGTGTTCATATCTGCCTGGCTAGCATGTCTCCTGCGACTTGTGGCTGCTGGACCAGCACTGCTTTCGTCTATTTTCCTTCCATGGCTACCGCCTCCTGTGTACTGGATGGCCGCTATTGCCCCCCGACCTGTGGCGCTTGCGTCGTGGTTAGAGCCTCTGCCGTCATCTTCAGCGCCTATCCCCAATGTCCCTAAGCCTAAGTGTCCGTGTTCCTCGTCAGGTACCAGGCCAGGATCGAGATCAAGATCCACCTGACTCAACTGCCCGAGCAGGCCTGTTTATAAGATGAATTCGGCGATGTAGCAGATTGTCTGCGGGTTCGTTATCAGTCTATCATTGTCAAGTCCTCCAGATCCGCTCGTGCGGCAATCTTATCCAGTATATCCTTGCACAGCTGTGTTTGTCAGGGACACTGCAGTAGGACATGTTTATAAAACCTGCGAGCCTTTTCCGCAGCCACACCTATCACTCTTTCTGATTTTGATTTTATATAGGAAGCGCGCGAGTTCGATCCTCTGCGTGTGTATCTATATAACCGTAGCCGTATAGGTCATTGGTATCCCCTCATACAGTTCCAGCGACTTCATCATCAGGGCCGTGATCAGATACTTCGTTGGCGCTGCCATGCGCTCAGTCTCCCATTGTTTGGCCCATCTGTCTTTAAACTCCTTGCAAACTGTTGTCTTGGGTGCAGAAGAATTGTCGGATTATCTATTATTCCGCTCCGACCCCGCTCCACGCGGCCGCTTCGCTTCAGTCTGCAGCCTCATTCCCGAGGACCCCTACATGGGTAGGGGTCCAGTGGAGCACCACAGGGGCCTGCAGGGTCTGAACTTCACATACTAAGAACGCAGGAGATGGTGGCCTGATGGACTTCCGGGAGCTCCAACCGCATTGATAGCAGCCTGGCTGTCTGCGAAAACATGAATGCCGCACCCCGGCTGGACACTCCCGGCCATTGCTTGGGCCATATCAATCCCCTGCGCCTCCTCTTACCACTGCGTCCCCCGCCCTGCGACCCTCAGGATCACGCAATCACACGCCCTCACCAGCTATCAAAATACATAGAGTCAGGTTGGGGTTCCTATCAAAAGAGAATATCCGGCAGGAAATTGAATCAAAGAAGCTCATGGATGCTAAGCTGGGTCGGGGCCAATTTGCCAGGAGATTACAATGATGGTGGTAGAGTCCCCTTTAACCCCCCCCCCCCCAAAGTTATACTATACTGACTGAAGGTTTCCTATGCTAGACACATAGAGGCTATTGCAGCCTAGCGAGTTCCTAATTCGTCGATATTATCTGCCAGGACCCCGGGCTGATGTTGGATAACCGGACGTGTGGACATATTGTGGCTCTTTCCATGCTAGTGATAATGAATTTCCAGCTAGACGGCCCAAATGGGATAGGATGACGAGTGACAAGATGAAACCTACAAGGGAAGGACTATAGTCAAGCTAGGGCCTTCAAGTGGGATGGAATATGTGATGTTGCATGCTACTTTGTCAAGGATTTACACAAGTTGTTCCCGATCACTCTCTATGCTAGAGTACCAGAGGCTATTACGCCTTGGAGATATAAGAAGAGCTCTTACCTGGATACTGGAGGAAAGAGCAACAGCTAGAGAACTTTTACATGATCCTTGGTTGGCAAATTAAGGTATGGGAAGCGATATTTGATCGCTTAAGGTAACGGACTAGCTCGTACGAAATCGCTATAGAATATGAGATAGGAATATTATGGTCTACTCCTTCCATTTCTCGTCTGTTCGT
The DNA here is from genome assembly GCF_003184525.1 of Aspergillus sclerotioniger CBS 115572. Taxonomy (NCBI): domain Eukaryota; kingdom Fungi; phylum Ascomycota; class Eurotiomycetes; order Eurotiales; family Aspergillaceae; genus Aspergillus; species Aspergillus sclerotioniger. The sequence continues at coordinate 1,589,214 of NW_020290992.1, read as the reverse complement.
TCCCTCTTGTGTGCGCGCCTCGTTCTCTTAGTTGTCTTGACTGCTTCACGGCATTCCGGGGTGGAGCCGGGGTTGACTCCGCAATTGCCTGTTGTATCATTTCCACGAGATGATCCGTGGCAGCATTGATCTACACAGGGGTTGGATCCCCGCCCAGGCGCTGCCACACCCTCCATGTTTGCTTTCACGAATTCCCGCATCTTTTTCGTATTCATGGCTTTCCAATCCCTCCCCGGCTTCGACCTCGCTAACGGTGTATCTAGGTCGATGATTGTGGCAATCGGGAGGTGGTCGGAATCGGCGTGCACTGCGGGTGCTGTCTTGCAGACAATCATGCGGCTCGTGAGCTCGGAGGTGCCGAAGACCAGGTCTATCGTGGTCTGCCACCCTGTACGCTCCTAGATAGTTGTACCTGGTTCAAGCCAGAGGCCAAGATTAGCATTGTCTGCAAGGGTTAGTAAGGGATCCGCCTCTCGATCGGACTCAGCATCCTCGCCGCCCCAAGCGGGGTGGTGGAAGTTGAAGTCGCCAAGCACCAGCCAGTCTTCATCCTATGGTCGTTCACTGTCAGGGGGATCACATCGCTCTTTCCCCTTCACCGTTGTATATGTTCACCAGATTCAGGGTCCGGTCGCAATCGCCACGGAGGCAGAGTTCCTGCACGTCACATGAGTGCTCTGTGGCCACTTGCTTGGGTTGATCTTTTTAGATATGACCATGCAGACATGCGCCCTGCCGTCGCCGTTGGATACAACAACTGGTGGCTTCTAGCAGGGCTGTGCGTGGTGTCTGAGAAAGAATCCTCCCAGGGCTCCTGAATCGCTAAGACGTCTGCAGCAAGGACCTGAGGGTCCCGCGAGAAGTATGCCATCACCTGATCCTTCGATTTGTTCGTGTCATATTGGATGATTCGTAGCCGCTCTGTCTTCATTGAGGGCCGCTAGTTGTCATGTTGCGGGGTGTGCGGATGCGGCGGTGTGGCGAGTCGCTCCTCGTGTCGTCGATCTTGCGCTTGCGGGAGCGTGTCATAATTCTGGGAACGTAGCTGCTGGCCGGTGCCGCACTTAGCGACAAGCTGGAGGGTGCTTCCTGGGATCGGGATTGGGCCTGCGGTGCCCATGTCGAGTTGTTGAGACCCCCATTGGAGTGGAGGTCCTTGGGAGCCCAAATTGATTGCGAAAGGTTAGTATCGCTGGGGGTTTTAGTACGTAGGATTCTTTCTACCCTTTCTGACTGCACACTAGCGGCCCTCGCCGTTGCCCTCGTTTGTCGACTTGCAGGCCATCGCCCTGTCGTGAATTCAAACATCGGCCGGGTCCTGCCTGGCCGCGACCCCTGTTTCCTGCTGGCTTCACCTTCGCCTCTGGCCGGGGGAGTATCTGTTCCCTCGGAGGCCACAGGCTCCGTCGCCTTTCGCTGGCCCCCTCGCCTCGGTTAGACCGCGTACTTCCCACGCTTATTGTCTCTGTCGCTGCTCGCCGGCTCCGTTCGCGCGCCTCTGCGGGCGTTGGATCTGGTACCATCATATTACATTGGGTGGGTGCGGCGGTTCCTCCATAGCCGCTACCCCCGGAGGCGCTGTCCCGTGTTGTTGTCGGTTCGCTTGTGGATGCCGTCCTCGTCGACAAGAACGTTACTCGGAAACGGGGAGGAACAGAGTGGTAACGGCCATGGGCCCTCTAGGCGACCCTGGCCACGGTTCACTGCACTTTCTTCTCGTGTGCCGGGCATTTCCTGCTCCACGCGCAATGTGTGCCCCCGCAGCTGACACACTTTGGTTCCTCTAGCGTCCCTGCCTTCCTATGTGGATATTCACAAGCCTGGTAATGCTCCACAGAGTACGCACAGGCTATCTTGTTGGGGCAGACGCTTCCTATATGACCGTATTGTTGACAGTTATAGCATTGACGTAGGCGTGCCGATCGATCATATTTCACTGCCGTCAGGATCTCCGAGATCCAGAGAACGCTGTACTTGATCGCCGTATTTGCGGGAACGGGAGAGGTGAACTCGACGACCATGCTGAAGACTTCTTCTGATGGCCTTGGGATGCAGGAGTCAGCCAGCCCACGTGGGTGATCGGGGCCTCACCCCAGCGGAACGCGTTGTCTGTCAGCAGGGCCTTGATGATACCCTCTGGCCGAGTGAGGTCGACTGATTTGATCCGCACGCCGTGAACCACCATGCCCCAGGTCGGAGTGCGGATGTCCGCGTCCTTCCAGAGCCTGCGTGCCCGCGCAGAGTGCTGGCGGGCGGCCTCTGCCTCTGCCACAGAGCGGAGGTTGAGGCTCAAGTCACCTGACTTGAGTTGCCGCACCGCGACGAATTTTGCAGCGGCCAGCCGGGGGGGCCTCAGCCTGGCAGACCTGGATGCGCGCTTTCTCGGCCTTCGCGAGCATATCCCCAGGGATCATTTTGCGAAATCTGGCTACGTCGTCCGGGTCGCCGAGTTTGACGATGATCTGAGCCTCCATCAGCTCTGAAGGGGGAATACCCGTTGACCCTGACCGCGTCGAGGCGACCGGCGGCGCACCTCCCTGAGCGGCTATGTTAGCCCAGCTGCGGTCATCAGGAAAGGAAGGGTCCTTTGAGGCGATCTCCAGAGAGTGTAAGCGCTCTTCCATACTCTGACGTAGCGCCTTGATTTCCGCCTGGAGGGCTTCGTGTCCCTGCGACCAGAAGCGACCAGGAGGGCTCTTCAGCAGGTCAATCAGGAAATCCTGTACGTTCTTGACATGATCGATGATGGGATTTGGCACCCGAGAGCCCTTGCTCACTTCTAGATGCCTTAGCAGTGTGTTTGCGCCGTGTCGGAGGTCAAATACGCGTTCATGGGGGTGCTCCGATTTTCTCGCGGAAGCGGCTAAAATGGGCCACTCGGGCGCCTTCGTCGCCATCGTTGTGATAACCTAATAAAGTCGTATCAAATGATAGCGAACGGTGTCGCGAGAACCTTAGGAAAAGATGAGGCTTCAAGGGCGTGGCGTTGCGGCATGATTTCAAAAATTAGATCCGTTCTAAGAGGCAGAGCTCTCCGCCAGTCTGTGTGCATATGACATTGCAGGATGAATTACTCCTAGTGGGTGATGGCTTTCTATTATTATAGCTGAAGGTAAGGCTACAACAACTCCCACTATTAAAGGCTTAGAGCAGCACGCGCAGATTCCTGTGTTGACGTGTGCCATTGCTTCCCTACCAGAGACTCTACGGACGCCTCCCTCCGAGCACAACGACCACCTTCCTACGAGCATCTCCCTCATCTCACTTGACCACGAACGCCTCATGTATCACAAGTGCCTCCCTACAAGCATCTCCCTTCAGACATCATAAACGCCAAGCTGAATTGGAGGGACTCACTGTCGGAACAATACTCCTGTGATCTTTGCGTCTCGCGTCTCTTCCCCCCGGCCCTACCTGCCTGGCAACACGCATCCTGTGTCCCTACCTAGGATCATACACCTTCATGCCTAGTTTTATATCTAGAGCATCTTTATCCGATATGACCTCCTCAAGGCTTCTTCTTCCGCTAGGTCGACCTCAGTATCCTGGCATCAGGAGCTGGGGCCTCAGTCTTATCGTTGTTCTAATTTCTGACTATAGTTTCGGAATCCTTTAACATATCTCTGCACTCAGCAAGCGTTCCTCTTCCATATAATCCAAACCCGTATGTATTCCGGCTTCAATATCATCAGCCGGGGTCCCTTGGTAGAACGAGTTGAGGATCCTGCGCTTCCATACATACTGTGAAGGAGGGTCCTATGTAGGTGAAAGGGCCTGTGGGATGAGATACGTGGCTGTGGAGGGTCACGGCAGGCAGGGAGACGAGGAAGAGGTGGCGGAGGTCTCGTGACTCTCAGCAGCCACCTGCCAATTCAGACCATCGCTAGCGAACCAGCCATGGCCATAGTCATGGCCGCGGCCAACATAGTGCTCAGAATTAGTTTACACCTCAAACTACACTGCAAATTTTGTCAGCACTCATGATGAAATTGATCCACTATCCACTGTCAGACCTCTAGATAGATGTGTCTCTGGGTTACCGTGCTATTGGGCAGTATATCAGACCCACAGCGCGCATTCTTTTTCCGTAAACATATAACAGATTTACTTGCTGAACTAGCTAAACTTTACAGTGCAAGCAGTGAATGACTCCATAATGCAAGTCTATTTACTAGGAGTACACGTATAGCACAGTTGAAATGCTAATCACTAGAGCTCCTTGTAGTGTTTCGAGAAATATAAGACAGATAATGCCATGCGTAATGTCTTATTAAAGTATAGGCTTCGTGATAGTCTTTCAAAAAATCACTTGGTCTCTCAGCCCTATACACTGTCACTTGACTTTGGTGATACCTTATGAAACCTCGCACTTATCTCCATCTCATGCTCTCGCTTTACTGATTCCAGCTTGCAAAATTTGTAAAAGATGGTCAGGGTCATGGACACTACCATTGAGAGGCCAGTTGCAATCACAGTCATTATTGCTATGATTGACCAATCACCGCCCTGGGCTGTGTATATATTGATCAATGTGCTTACCAGCCCTGCCATGGCATTTAAGAATGTTGGTCTGTTGAATTGTAAGCATTTAGCCTTCTTAACGATACTTAATATTCACATAAATAACTTGTTAACCAGCCAGATATAATTATTTCTTCTCTCCCAAGAGAGCCACAGCATGAGAGTAACACCCAGGGCAAGGCAAGAACAGGATATTCCGAGAAGCGGTGGATTCCTAATAGCCTTAATAACAGATTCCTCGACGCTATCCTTTGTAAGAACTTCATCTAAGTCTTTTGTTTTCTCTTGGAGGGAGGTAAATGTTCCAGGAACCACTAGATATCCAGCTAATAGAACCCAATGACCGGCGCCTGCGAGAACGCTGTAGAACCATGGAATATAGTCCAGTTCAAGAAGCATCTGCATATAGCGAGTCGCAATAGTCTGGCATGAGCTAACTTGACAGAGACCAGACTCCTGGTCAAGTGCTGAGTGTTTCTCTTCAGCCATTATTTGTGTATTATTCCTGGATTAATAGTACATATGAGATCCCAAGGGTTATTATAGCTATATAAGTCTAGATAGCATTAGCGGAAATGATAAGTGAAGACAATGGCGCGCACCCTTACCGTAGGCTGACATGTTTCAGATCAGCTTGGCTTAATGAGATAGACTGTTATTTGGAGGTGCTATAATCATAGTAGTCAGGCTAACTAGACCAGTTCTTTAATATGTAATAACAAAATCCGCGGATAATCAAAGTGATAGTTCTTAATCTCGATTACATTGAGTCTTCTGATCAGTCCTTTCCTTGGCAATAGTCTATCAACCATAGGGGAGCGAGATCTTTGATAGAAGAACTTGCTGTTATTTCTATACGATATAGCCTCTGCAAGCTGATTTTTGGTGTTTGCAGGTAAATCTTAGATCACTAAAGCCTCTACCAAGTGGAGACACTATAGTTTGTCAGAGCCTATCATGATCCATATTCCACTCGGTGTTGCCACGCCTTTTTAGGCTCGCGGCTAATTTGAACAACTGGGCAATATAACGGAAGAACTTTCTTTGTTGTAGATATAAGTAGCAAACCGATTAGTTATCCTAGTTGATGACTCCATACTTCCTTATTCCGTTGCATTCGTATTTTTCAAACATGCAGTTTTCAACTATAGCAACAATCATACTCAGTGCTATATCTATAACCAGAGCCGATGTTCATGCGGGGAATAATGCTCTCGTGAGTCTGCTGTGTTTACCAGACCCCATATTTTCAACTTCTGTGATTCAGTTTTCGCTTGCTTACATTCGCTGGTATACAGAATATGTACAGTCCAATACAGCTTGAAGCCTGGACCGAACCCAATTGCCAGGGTAGTACGGCTTTCACGAACTTTACCGACTCTGTTTATGGACGAAATCTATCAAATGCTTTAGTATCTCGCAGTTTCAAGCTCTCACGCGTTCTTCATGGAAAAGAGCAACTCGATATCTCTGTGACTCGCAACTTTGATACTTGGTATGCGGACAAAGATCAACTTTCGAGAAACAATTCTTCATGCCAAATATTCGTTCAGACATACTACGCTGTTAACGGAAGTGCAGGATGTCATAATACGCCTAAGTTCACATGTCATCGGCTTTGGACAAATTCTGGCCTTCCATAAACTCCTGTCACCAAACAAAAGAAGAGGCTTGGTAGTGAAATCTGTTGGAGCTTCTGCCTGGTTTATAGGCGAGGATCACGTGGCATACGTGAGCCACTGTGGGGTCTTCACGATCTTACGAGCCACCTAGATCGCATAATAACCAACCAGACTTTCGTTTTCTTAAGCTACAATTCTTGACAAAATCACTTGTACTTTCTACGTTCATCGTCGGGTTGTGCGAGAACGTGCTTCACTGGAGCTATATAAACTTCTTTATATTGAAAGGTCACGAGCGTCTAATATACAAGAGCAGCTTCATAGAAATGTATCTAGCATTACTTGTACCGTCAAGTCAAGTCAAGTCACATTCTATCAGCCTAGTGAAGCCTGCTGAGTGTAATTATAGCTATGTAGGCGTATCCCCTTGAAGTATGAATATGAAATCAGAACGTCCTATCCCCAAACTCGCAATATGAAGCAACGCAAAAAGCCACGCGTATAAGAAGAAGCCAATAACGCAGCAGACCATAAATCACAAATAAACCTTCACAATGATGTACAGCTGCCTAGCCAGTTGCTTGCGAGTCCATTATGTCCTTGGCGTCTCATCCTTGCATCCAAATTTCACATTTTTTATCCTGATATGCGTGCTTCCCCGGGGACTCACTCCTGGCTGCTTAGGACTGTCTACCCATCGTCTTCAGCATCTATCCCCATCGCCCGTAGGCCTACATGTTCTTGGCTGCAGTCGGGATCCAGCTCCACGTGGCTGAACTATCCGAGCAAGCCTGCTTGCAGGGTGAATTCGGTGACGTAGCGGGCCGCCTGCGGGTGCGATACCAGAGTATCATAGTCAGTTTCTCCCCGTCCCTGTGCGGTAATCTTATCAAGCATAGCCCTTCGTTGCTCCATGTATCTGGTACACTGGAGTAGCACGTGTCTTGGCGTCTGTGGGCCCTCCTTGCATCCGCACCGGTCACTTTCTCGTGCTTTGATCATGTAGAGGAAGTGCGCATCTGCATGAGGATAGATGTGTACGTCTTCGAGTGGTTCTTATAGATCTCCACTACCGTCCTCATGCGGGCCTTGACCAAGCGCCTCGTGGGCGCGGCCCCTCGTTCTTTCTCCCACTGCTTGGCCCAGCGAGCCCTGATTTGCCGCAAACCGGTCCTCTTGGCGGCGGAAGCGAGTCGGATTATCTGTTGATCCGACCCGACCTCACTAACCGCTGCTTATTTCGCAGCCTCATCCGTCTCTGCATTGCCGGGGCCGTACACCACAATATCGCATCTGTGAAAGTTTGCATCAAAGAACACAAAATGATGGAGAGTCAAATCTGCGCGTTTGTTTCTTGGAATATCTTTCAAAAATTGTCGAACACTATTTTGCATGAAGACTTTGTTAAGTAAGCCAGTGTTGTCAGGCATGGTTACTGCCATCGAAGCTGCTGGATAGTCGTATCTTTTTTGGAGGCTCATCCGTGGTATTATCGTCAGAGATCCATTTCCGCTTTCTGGCAACACAGTTACGGCGAGGTTCCTGAATTGAGTGAACGTTGTAAAAGTGGTGTTGCAGATCCAAAACTGAGGGATATACCTTACCCTCGCAACATGGATGAGGGCACAGAATAGGCTTTCCCTTGTCTATCTTTGCTAGATGTTCACTGTCAATATGATTGATTAGAGTAGCTTTTTCGCGCCATTGCTTGAAACGATATTCAGGCTGCATGCTATGGTCACCCAAGCAAAAAGGGCAAAACCCAGGTGAGACCAATGTATAACGGAATCTTAACAAACCACAACGTGGCTGAAGATTTCTCAGATGAGAGCAACAGTGTTCCTGCCAGACTGTTTGCGTGTGGAACCATTTTGCACACAAAAAGCACCATTCCAGAAACGCTCGTTCAGTGCGACGATGTGCTCTCTTCCCATTTCTATATAACTGTTGGTATGGTGCAGCGTTAAGAGATGTTCTTTTGCATTGCAGAATATGCTTAGAACGACCTTGAATTTCAATACTGCGGACATCAGCAAAAGAGTCAACAATAAGGAAACCTGCAACAGACCTTGACATGTCCTTCGAGCATGTCGGGCATTTTCCATCAACTGGTAATTCACCAGGATAGTATGCTACTCTCTCTGTGGATGTGCAAATTGCTACCATATCTAGTAAGCACTGTCTCCCAGTTTCGCTGTCAATTGTCACTTCAGTGAATAAATGGTCCCGTAGCCTGTCTCGCTCTGGCATGTATTTGCGGTAGATTGAAAACAGACATGTTAAATCGCGTTCGGTGAAATCCTTTCCTGCAATATATTCATTATAAGAGGAATTCCACCACTGTTGGATAAACTCTTTTGTCTTGCTGCGGCGCTTCTTGGCCACTTTGTTATATAATTTTTCTCGTTCGCTTGCAAGGTCGCGGTGTTCATTTGGCTTGCCATTAATTTTCTCTGTTAAGATCTCGATCCTTGCATATAAGCCTCTTATCTCTTCGTCATTTTCAAATGCAGCTGCTGTTGCTGCATCGAGCTTCTGGGGGGCATTAGGATCACGGTGGTGGGCCATGCTTTCTTCTATATCGAGGCATTCATAGTTAGGCTCTAGGTTCCAGAAGTGGGCCTGGATATCCGCGCGTTTGAATTTTGATTGATACTTGAGATAAGTATCTGGATTTGCATGGTCTAATGCCTGGCTTCGTATAGCTTGAGACGCCTTTGCTGCACTATAATCAATATAACGTCATATGATGCATAGAGGAAGAGCATACCATCAATTGTAGTTGCCACCCGGCCTCTTATTCCATGTATTCTCAGCGGGTCTCGAAAATGCTCTCGTTGGGCGAGAGAGCTCAAATCATTCCGAATTGAGGAAAATGTCAGTGCACGAGTAGGATGCGGACCATTTACAGTGATCATGCGAAGAACTGGCAAACACTGTACATGATCCTCCCATTCAAGTGTCCATGATTCCCTTCCCTTGGGTGGCTTCATTGAAAGCAACTCATCAACACTGCGAATGCCTTTAAAAGCTTGATCAGCTATACCTGCAACCATAACATAGAAGATAAAGTTCCTGCCAAGCAACTTCTGTTCTGTAATCCAGTTCTTTGGACTAGGACTATTAGCTTAGGTAACAGTAATGCTTTAAGGTAGGAACTTACATAACTGCTTCATCGCTATACCTGTGGCCTTTGACAAATTCTGGATCTATAGTAACCCATCGTTTGATTTTGTTATCTTTATATTGGATGTTAAAGATAAGATGCTTTTTATAAACAAGTCAACTTCTTGTATACGATTCGTATAGCTTAGAGATCAACATACCTTATAGTAAAGACACTCATTGGTGTTCCTATATGAACTTGACTCAACAATAGCCCCAGCTCTAGCCGCAGAACCCGAAAACAGTGACAAAGCAAAAGCATCCTGAAATCGAGCTCGTTCATGAATATAATCATGATCATCATCCTGAAACAAGCGTCTGAGAAGGAGATCAAGATCTGTTGCTGTAACATGGAACTTTTCTCTATGGCTTGTTTTGAGTCCATATTTTGGTGTCAATACATAGCGTATATGCTTTTGTCAAGGAAAGGTAAGCATGTATATATCAGAGAGGAAGTAAAAGATATCTAACATACGTTATAGACATCACTTTTAACCATTTTGGGGATGATTCTGGAGGTTTTCCTTTCCCATTCAGCAACAAAACAGCATAAGTTATGAATCACACTGTGTTGAGAAGGTACGCTTCCTTGACGTAGACATATAAAGCTCTCAGAGAAGAGTTTCAAGACTTGGCTGGGAGGGTCTGGCTCTAGCTCTGAGAAGTACCTGTCTTCAGGTTCGTTTTGCGTCATCATCCATCTAAATTAGGTTCAGAATTGTCTCTTAGATTCAATAAAATAGTTTATACACTTACATTTTCCAGTTTTCGACAGCTCTGTTGTACCTTTCATCAGTAGCTGGAGCCCTATTTTTGTGGCATATCTCATTCTCTTTCTTTTTTGCATCTTGCTGGTACTCTGTAGTAAAACCACGTTGTTCACCAAGCTTACGAAGCTCATTAACCTTTCTCCACCTCTGCTCCTCAGATGAGAACGAGCTTTGATCACGTGACATAATTGGTCTTAAGTATAGGATCACCCTTAAAAGCTGTTTCTGAGAATGAAGATCTTGAACAGAACAAGAGTAATGGACAACCGGGTCGAGAGCCCTATTTAAGTTCACATAATTCCTACCTGATTATTAGGGACCCGCTTGCTCACCCGCACTCACCCTGCTCACCCACGCTCTTAATAACATCACCCAAATCACCCGCACTCACCCTATGGCTTAGCGTTGCTCACCCATAAGGCAGCAACACGCAAAAGGCTCACCTTCCAGTCAGCCGCGTTCAACGTGTGGCTTAAGTACGGCTGAGCGGACGGGAAGCCCTGTTCTCCACACCCTGTGGTCGTATGTACCAATTATAACCTCGGAGCACCTTATATCGTACATGATTTTGCTCATAGGAATAAGTAGATAATGTAGCAAGAAGCCAACACATTACTTAATTATCCTTACTTATAGGATCGCAACTATCGTCCTAAATAAACATTACATTACCCCCCATCTCTTAATCCATAACTCCCACCCAGCACAGCCATCATATCGCCCCCCTCTTCAACGGAACCACCTCCTCCGCGGACCCCAACCCCGCCATCCGCACACCATCTCTCCCTCGAATCTCCCCAAACATGACCTTGAGATTCCTCAAATCATCAGGGACATTCTCCCGTCCACCTAAACACCCCTTAGCCGCGAGATCATCCAGCCTGGTACTCGCCCGCGTGGTACACAGCGTCTGAAACAACCCCGTCATACTAGCAGAAATACCATTACTGACGAGCGCGTGTCCACCAAAGAGAATAAACGCCAGTCCGACTCCAAGACAAACGAAGTACGGGGTGATGAGACGCGCGGGTCGCTTGAAGGAGTAGACGTTTACGGTGACGTTGTTGGTGACGGTTGTTTCGGTGGTGGTTTGGTTTAGGGTTAAGAGGGAGAGGGTGATGTTTTGGAGGAGGTTTTGGAGGGATAAATTGGTGATGTTGAAGGTGGGGGAGTAGATGCTGCCGGAGTAGAGTTCGGATAGGGAGATGATTGTGTTGGCGGAGGGTTGGTTGTGGAGGACTGGGTTGGGGTGGTTGTTGTTAGTGTGTGAGGTAGGGTTGGCGGGGAGAAGGGAGGTAGGTACGTACGGAATATATCAATGTAGCCAGACAATGCGAGGACTAAGGAGTCTTGGACCGCGGCCAGGTTGGCTCGACGATAGATGTCGGTGACGTTGCCTCCGCCGGATCCTGTTGTGGTCGCGTTGATATGTGCGTCCTCTGCCATTGTCTCGGGTTCTACGCCAAAGTCTGTGTATAGACCGGAGGTGTTCAACGGGCGGATGGGATCGACTTTTGTCGTGATGCATGGTGTGCCTCCGGTGTAGGTGATGTCTAGCGTATAGGTTGACTCGTATGCTCGGCAGGTGAGATTCTGATACCCGTCGTTCTGTTTCCAGCGTAAGGCGAAGTCGAGGATATATTCCGACTGGTTGGTGCGTGCGGCGTAGTCTGCCGAGGCGAGGTACAGATATGGCCATGTTTGAGTCTGCGGGTAGGTTCTATTGACCCAGGTGTAGAGATCGGGAGAGGAGTAGTTGCGACACTCGAAGCTGGGACCTGGCATGGTGATTGTATAGGAACAGTCTGTATCGCATGGGGATGATGAGGGCAGGTAGTGACCGGCCATTATGGCCTGCCTGGCGACGCGCGTGAGCTTGTTCGTGGGTCCGCTGTGGCTCGTTAGTGAGGAAGGTGGCACGGTGGAGGGAATGTCGACCTGTATGCATCAAAATCATCCGGCTGCCACAGAGCCTGGGCCATCATGCCCTGAAAGGACCCGTTTCCCATGAAACTCGGGTCGAAGGTTGGAACAGATCGGTTGGCCAGGATATGGAGCGACTTTGGCTCGACGGTGAGAGCGCCGCCGGGGAAGATCATGGCGATGGGAATGCACCAGCAGATCAAGGCGCAGATGAATGGGATGGGGGCTACCCCGAGAAGCTGTATGCGCCCGAGGTAGATGGGGTTGGTTAAGACGGAGAGGAAGCAGTCGAGGTCACCGATGCGCATCGGACGCGCGCGCAGGTCTTTCCACAGCATCTGGATAAAAGACATGCCCAGGGCGGCGGCCAGGAAAGTTCGAAAGGCATTGACAAAGACGACCGATAGCGCTGTTACGTAGGGTTGCTTGATGGTCTTGTTGACTTCCCGCTGGTCCAGCCAGTGGAAGAGGCCTAGGTGCATGGACGCCAGGGTGGCCGCTGAGCCAGTTAATATATTGAACTACGCTCAATGTGTAGACGAAAGAGTTTGGAAGACACGGCTCGCAAGTGGGATTGTGTTGATCGTACCTAGGAGAAAGCAAGTGATGATGGACCCTGGGGTCATCCATCCGATGGTCCAACGCGATGTGACGGTAGACCCCTTCTCCAACGAGGATGCGATCGACGAAGGGGTTGTCGGAGGCTCATCGGAATACGTCGTACCTTTTTGAGGCGACGATGTGTTTGTCGCATCTGTGCTTGTATGTGGTTCGACTTCTGCTTCTCCTTGGTCCGCCAGCGTGTAAAGATGCTGAGGGGCCATGGTGAGGGTCTGCTTGCCCAGCGAGGGGTGAATGTGGAGATGGAACGCTGAGCGCCCGACGCGAGCAATTTAAACGAACAGGGTCATATGCGAACAAAGAACAGACCTGGTCAATGCGGCGCAGCCCCTAGCTGGAGGGAAATTGCGAGATTGCCCATAGGGCTGGATAGTCGGGGGTCGGTGCGACCCGATGGCGCGAGGGCAGCCATGATTGCTTGATGTTCCGTAAAAATAAATCGCTGCAGCAGTAATCACTCTCAGAGGCTTAAGCAAGTTGCACTTGCAGCCTCGCAGAGCTCACAAGCGGTTCTTGACTGGAGGGTGAAGTCTGTATCACCCCGTCAGCACTAGTGAGCGACGGCGGGCAGTTAGGGCGCGGGGCCATCCAATCGAATGGGTGTGAATATGCTCTTCCTGCACTCCCCGCCAAATTATTGTTGATTGGTTGGATAATGGCCGCAATATCCCACGATCAGGCGCTAGCACGGGGCTCCTGCAGGCCACGTACTCCGTAGGATACTTTGTCGCGTCGTGCCTCGTCCCGGACGGACATGCTCAATAGTGGCGGACTTTAGATGAAAAATTCAGAATATTGATACAAACCTCCTCGCTAATCGAGAGGCGAGAAGGCTATGGATGATCTAGATAGCGTCCACCCAGGACTGTTTATCCCAGCTGGGCATACACTTGATCTTTTTGGGCGGTTCTTCCTGCCAACGTACGAGTTCGTCGTGACCTTTATAGCGCGGCTTGTTGACGATGTCATGGACATAGCCCTTGTCCTGTTTGGCCCTTAATGTCCAGCGATATTCATACGCGACATTCACGGCGGGCACTGCAAGCACTTTTCCCATGCCTTGCCGCCAGAGGTCCTGAGCCAGCAGAGTTGGCTCTCCTTGGTAGCACTCATCCTCCTCCGAATAGCGGAATCGAACCTGGCCATCTATGAACGGCCCACTGTCCAATGTGACCATTCCACCCCAGCAACTGAATACCTGCACCGGGAGATGCTTCGAGAAACGCTGGCGACTGTCTTCGTGATGTGAGAACAGGTTGTGAGAGTCCCATATGCGCCCGTCGGAGGAAATGTCGAAGAAAAGATCACCGGCCAGATCGCGCGACACCCAAACATCGTGGATGACGCCCTCCTCCCTCCAGTCAAACGCGCATGTCATAGATGCCGATTGCACCTTTTGCTGATATGCCAACTCGAGGATGTCCTCCGCACAGATGCCAATGTCGTTGATAAATATAATCATAGGATCGTGGGCAAAGGGTGCGTTCTTCTGCTTGACGCCGGTGATGAGGGGCTCGAGAGCCATATTCCGTAGCTCGGCCAGATCCTTAATGCGATCTTCTCCCGGTCCGAGCGGATTCAATGAGCTCCGGGATAGATAGTAGCGGACTCCCAAGACATCCAGCTCTGCCTTCAGACTGGCCAAGATTTCATATGTCCCATCCGTGGACCGGCCCTCCACAATTGACAAAGCGCAGTGCTCCGGTCCCAAGTATCGAATCGCCTCGAGTATACTTCCCATGAGCGGGAGGATGATGTGTATCACTTGGTGTAGGTTGAGGGTGAAGAAGTATGCGATTTCTGGGGATGTTCCGGCATCGGTGGGGATTAGGGTCTGGTATCGCGGGCTGATGGTTGCGGGACACTCGAGCTGGGCGGATGCACTCATGTCGTGGTTGACGATGCCGCAGACGAACTGGTCAATTTCTGCCGGAGTGTAGTCGCTTTCTGCCTTCATTCGATCGTGGAGATCTTCGGATACCGATGCCAGATCGAATCCTGTGCACGAGGTAACCGGCACCGGTGCCTGCCATTGTGTCCAGCTGCTGTCGTAAGTGGAATAGAGGAAGCAGACGATGACGAGGCCCCCCAGGACGAGCGAAAGCCGTCGCCATAACGTGGGGAGTCTGAAGGAGCCCATGTTGATGGAGCATCAGGCAGTGGCCGGAAGAGATAGAAGCAGCGGGGGGTCTTCGGCTTTTGAGGAAGACTTGCGCACACGCTAGCGTGACAGGGGCTGAGATCTTCACGATCCAGCCCGATTGCATATGACCGGTAGGCAATAGGCAACCTCCTTGACAGAGCCGATGCCAGCAGCGCTAAAGCACTGCGAGTGACATCAGCGGACAAGAAACCCTCCGACACTCCTGATACCCCCGTATTGACGCGTAAGGATACCGGCCCCCATTGGGCCCGGCCCTGGCCCGTGTTAATTTCATTGGCTGCCAGGCGGCTGCGGGTGGGGATGGCGGCAGCTCAAAGCCCTATCAGGCAAGGGACCGCGTCACTCTGGGGTTCAGGGACGCGTGCAGTCAGCCTTGCCCTCAGTTCTCCAGCATGTCGGTCATTGACGACTCTGTTGGAGAATCAATTCTATGCAATGCTTATGGTGATAACTGCTGGTAGCATCAGGGGTAATAAAAGTGAGGGATGAGCCTCAAATCCTTGATCCTCTGGGGCATGATACTAGTACCGATTGGGTAAATTACTATCGCTTATCAGCCATGCGATGTTGCTATCTGCGGGGAGATACAGTAGGGTCCACCGGGTATCAACCGGTGGATATACACAGCCCGGTAAGTGGATTGCGATTAATGAAGGATCACGGTGCAGTCAGCACCCCTATCACACCATCGTTTACAGCCTCAATCTCAGGAACGGGCTTGGAGGAAGTGAGACGGGTGCCTTTTTTACAGGCGCAGAATACGACTCACATCCAAGAGATAAACACTGTTTCCGGGGCACAGGAAAGTGCTATCTAGGCAGGAAACTGGGTCACGACCTGGCGAACGAGCTATCGAACAGTTGCGCATCTTGGGCATAGTCGTCCAGAAGTTAAGACTTTTCAACGGAATAGCCGACCATCAAAGCTCACTGCAGTGATAATCTCAATAAGCCTACCTAGGACGGGATAGTGACAATGGGGTAAGAAACCCGTTTCTTGGTGAGATCAGCTGCAATGGAATGCAATCAATACAAACAACTGGTCATGTGCTGTTAAAGTATCCACGGACCTGCGGAATCCGGGCATGAGCTAGGTTAACTTGGCTACAGCCCTTGGCAACTGTCTAGGCCCCCCATGGTGGAGACAGGACTTAGCAGAATGCGGCCCAGTGTCAAGAAACCCAGGCTCGGGGGGACCGAGACAGCAAAGATCGATGGGAGGAAGTCTGATTAAAGTTAGACTCAACCGACCAGCCTCCACATGACAGCTACAATCTCAGCCATGGCCCACTGATCTACACTTCTCTGGAATGTGCAGGGATGCTACCAATCCGAAGCAAGCCTGCTGAGCTGTACCAGACCATGGCCTACAGCATACGTTTGATGATGGCTGTGCAAGCCACTCCCGTGTCATCTCGGTGGCAGCGCATTTAGAGTGTCGGACTATCCTAGCAGAACCAGAGATGCACCTTGGTCCTGACCGAGTCTAATCACTTGAGCCAACCATAACAATCACCGGGCTTACTCTTTCAGATGCCCCTAGACTCGGGAGTCCTGATTGAGCTCGGTTTCTATTCCAGGAGGCCTAAAAGTGTTGCCAGCTTTTGACCGCATCGATTACTCGACCAAACATCTATATACAAACTGCTTGTGAAAATGAATCATAGTTCGCCACGCAGAAATGCATCTGTCCGTGTAAGGCCTTCTGGATCTCGGCATCATCTTGGCTAACGGCATTCACCTATGAGGATGATGTCTTCAGTGGGTATAGCCTTACAAGTCTGGAAACTACCGTTCTAATTCCAAGTATATGTGTCCCCGGATGATGAGGCGTGGCATAACTTATTCTAACTTGGCAGGGAAATGTTGGCACCATATCACATGTATGTCTGCTATCACCTTCCTGCTACTATATATATACTTTTGAAACATCCCTTTAAATGTAGGAAATGCACATTTAACAATGGCCAATATCCTCTCTTCGCAGTTACCATTGTAAAAAAGTCCGATCTCCTTGGAATAGTCCTACCAATTTATGATCAATTACATTTCCTCCTTTATATAAGGGGACCTGAGCCTACTAGCAAGGTCGTGATTCTTTAATCTACTATCCTTATCTTCAGAATCATCAATATCATCGAAGCTATCAGCATCTAATCAATATCCTGACCCCTGACGCATATACACTCCGAAAATGGCGCCCGTCTTTGTCGAAGAAGAACCGTGCATCATCAGCAGTGATGTCAAACATGGGATCCCCGAGTCCCCAACCACCTATACTATCGACTTCAAATCATTCTTCGGCGTCGGACCTCAAAACATAAACCGCAAGTTCAACATCTCTCTATCAGACCTCAGCTACCTCCCCAAGGTACCCCCTTTCCCCACCCTTCCCCCACTCCCATCACATACCAACCATCCAGATCCACACCCCCCGAGCCGACTGGGCTGTCACCGCCGCCTTCAACTCATTCTCCGCCTTCCAAGCCGCCAAGTTTGGCCCCGTGCACCGCTTCGCAACCATCGGCACTGGATCCGGCACCGACGCCATCGCCGCGCTGGACATCTTCCCCCATCTCCGCACCATCGCCATGACCGACCTCCACGACGAGGTCGTCACAAAAGCCAAAGCAAATGTCCTATCCGCTACAAACGAATCCGAGAACCGGGTTCGAACCGTCGCAACCCAAGCCATTGGTATCTCTGGCGAATGTCTAGTTCCGCTTCGCGGTCAGGAACCTTTTGATTTGATCTATGAGTGAGCCAGCATCAAGCCCTAGTAGTCTTGAATATGACTAAGAAGATAAAAACAGAAACCTCCCCAACATCCCCCTCCCCGACGACGCGGACCTCCTAGACGGCCAAACCTCCTCAACATACTTCAGCTCGAATGATGTATCGAACCTCGTTCCGCGATTTGTCTCCGACTCGCTATTGGATTTGCACTTCGTGTGTCTCATCCAAGCCCGGACTTTCAATCTCCTCAGTAAATCCGGCGTCATATTGTCCAGTATGGGCGGCCGCGTCCCGATTGAGACTATGCTCCGATTATCCGAAGCAGCTGGCTTCACGGGCCGGATTCTTTCCATGTCGTGGAAGGTGCAGAGTGAGCCGGATGAAGTGATTGGGGGGTATGCGAAGGCGCAGGAGCGGGGGATTGGACCGGTGAGTTACCGACCCACATAGTAATATAGCACAAGTAGGGTAGGCTAATAGTTGTGTACAGTTTTATTTCTACCGCACGAGTACCCTAAAGGATATCTTCGGTGATCAGACTCCCGCTGGGGCGGGGTTGAGAGCCAAGCAGGTTGAGAATGAGCTGTTGTCGGAGAGATTGGATGCGGTGACGGCGTTGAGGGCGCATAGACAGGGGATTGAAATTGGACATCCTGTTGTTGTGATGGCTAGTGTGATGGTTTAGGGTGTGGTTTGTGGGTTGGTTGTTTGGATTTGGGATTGGTGGATTGTGTGGAAGGGAGGAAGTGTGGTATAGGGATGGATGTGGGATACAAAAGTTTGGGATATTTGTTTTTTTTTATGGCTTGCTATTAATGAAAACTCTGGTTTGATTTTGGATTTGTTTTTGGCGAGGTCTAGATTGCAAGTATGGCGACCTTATTATCATATCATCTTTGCTTAGAAGTATTCAACTAAATCTCCAAAATCAATACCATGCTTCTTAATACACCCCTACCACACCAACTACACCCCACCCCACCCCTCACTTCTTCGTCGCAAACCGACTCTTCCCCCGAATCCTCTTCCCATACCTAAAGAAAATATACCTATCACACTTGTCAGCCATCCCATCCCCCACCTCCCCCCAAATCCACACAACAATGCAAAGAGAAGAAAACAACTCACGGAAACGGCGCCATAACCAGACTCAAAAACGCGAGTAGCGACGTCGCCCATTGGTCTCCCAGTTTATGGTACACTAAATTCCATGTACTCGTCATCGGGCGTTCCAACCCATCACATGGTACATATCACACGGGAAAGGGCAAACTTACTAGCCACACCGAACAGCGGAAATGCCGCGGCAAAGGTACTTCTCGTGAAACTGTTTGCGCCGAGAGCGCTTGCAGCATATAGGGGATATGCGTCGACGAAGAAGGTGAAGACGCCTTGGAATACGAAGATCATTCTATTTTTGGTATTGGCGTTAGTGGGGGGTTCGAAGGGGGGTGTAGGGGGCCTGTGGGCCTGTGGGCCTGGACGCCTGGACGCCTGGAAGGGGGAAGGGTACGTACCCGGCTCCGAAAACTGCGCTGCCGATTATGGGGACGATCCAATGGATTGAGGGGGTGCTAATCAATGGCTTTTTAGTATTCGTAATTTGTTCTGGGGGAATGGGTGGACGGGGAGGGGTTACGCTGTCCATCCGAACCAGAACAAGCCTATTGTGAGAAGCGGGGCGCCGATGACGGCCGGAGGGAGACGGCTTTCGGGCTCTTGATCTGCGGTGGGGTTTTGTCGGCTGGATTTGCTGGAGAAGTAGGGGTAGAGTTTGCAGAATCTGGTAGATGTTAATGGTGGAATAATGTAGCATGCGGGATGCAGTGCATGTCGGTAGGTCCTTTGAGGGTTGTCACGTACAACGGATCGATCACGACCGCCAGAACCATTCCCACCAGAAGGCCCAGAAAGGCCAGTCCTGTCTGCCAGAGTTTGAAATTGTATGCATTGCCGTAGACAACCCCGAATGCGCCGAAGAAGAGGTATTGAACACCGAGGGCGATGGCGGAGAGGATGCACAGGTTGAGACACATTGGTTCGAGGACGAGGAGCATGAAGGGACGATAGAGGGAGCGGATAACGGTCTAGTCAAACAGCAGTTAGCAACTGTAGCATTGCAGAATAGGAAGCGCCTCTACCTTCAACACAGATCGATCCAGCTTTTCGATCGGTGCTCTCCATCGCTCGTCACCGGTCTCCTGGCGTAGTTTGCGAGCTCGGTTGCGGAGTAGAACAGGATGGTAAGTCTCAGGGACGAAGATCATGACAAGGATAGATTGTAAGCTTGACCAGATGAGAAGAAAGTAGAATGACCATCGCCTGTTTGTTTTAGTCTGTAGCACAGCGTACGTCCACATGTGGACCTACCATGAAGCCCAGCTATTTATCAGTCCACCGAGGACAGGACCCAGACTAGCCCCCGTGCTGCACAGCAATTAGTCTCAACCAGCAATAAAGACCGGGTTCATACAATGGTGAAGCCGTGTAGACCAGCATCGGAGTATGCAGGGTACTCTTGCTGTACATATCGCCCACGGTAGCCCCTGCGACCGACGTAAAAGCCGCTCCTGCAAGTCCATCCAACAATCTGGCAACTAACATAGTCTGGATATTATGTGCCGCGGCACAAGGGACGATGAATATGACAAACAGCGGAAGCGAAACGAGGTAAATAGGCCTCCGTCCATAGAACTCCGACAAAGGACTCATCACCATAGGCCCCCAGCCCAGCCCAGCAATGTAGAAGCTCAGTCCAAGAGTCGCGACAGTCCGTGAGCAGTCAAATTCGACCATGATCTGATTATAGGTAGTCGTGTAAAGGGAGCTAGTGACACAGACACACAGTGTCATAGACGAGACCAGAATCACGATAGCCCATTTTCGCTTCGGTCTCATAGTATGTGGATTGGCGACATCATCCTCGTCCCAACGGACCTCAAATTCATCGCGGTGTTGTCCCTCATCTCTGGTGGAGAGATTCACCTCCTGGACACTGGGTTCAGCCTGAACCATTACCATCGTGGAAGGCATCACATTCCGGGCCAGAGGGGATGGTGTCCCTTCGTAGTGGGGCATCAATGGTGCTGAAAGCAAGCGTAAGCCTAATCTCGGGCGATTATTCTTCCCACTGCGATGACAAGCATCGAGAAAACCGGGTTGTTGGGGTGTTGGGCGCCACTGCTCCTCGGAACCGGACTTTGGCATCTTGTAGGGTTCGGCAGGCGGGAGTCAGCCACCAGAACCAGAGGCAGGAGATGTTGGCATCATGTGAGCTATGATGATATTGTATATTATAGAATAAGCCGAAGTAGTCTGGTGTGCCACGTGATGGACATCGTGATAGGTACTTGGGATTGGAAGGTGGTACAAGACCGTGACTAGGGTGTTAGGCTGAGCAACAATTTGCCGATGCCAGGAAGAAGAGCTATCACATTACCAGAGTGGCATGATTGTGTTTGTTATTGCCTAATACGTTTTCTTAATTGGCCAGTGGGTTCAGAGCACACGCCAACCATTCATGATCGGATTTTGTGGTCTTGCGGAGTTAGTCTCCAACTGAACGATGGCAAATAGAAAAAGTCTAGAAGGGCGCGGGGCAGGAACTTTGGTTACCAAGTTGAATCATTTACATTGATCTTTGATTGGCGTCAGGGTTTTATCATAGCCAGGTCAGGCTGGCTATATATTCCTACCTCCACTTTGCAGATCTCGCTAGCTATCCGCTTGCATTTTGTCGATAAAGCCCAATTCAGGATAATGATAAACAAAATACATTCGATATATATTACACGTCAGACCTACTGCCAACTAGCCAACAATCAGAGTCACCAGTCTAAAGGCTGCGAAAGACCTGCCCTGATGTTTGAGGGACTCCACCATCTACCAAGCCTGAACCCCGTTCTTATTAATCACCTTCCCCGCATCCGCATCGCGCTCCCCCTCAATAACACCGCGGATAAACGCACCAACACCCGAAGTGACGAGATCCTGAGCGCCATGCTTCTTCGAAGCCTCAGGATCACCACCCAAGCCCGTAGCCAGATACCCAGGGGAGATAGCAAACACTTTCGCGCCATCCTCTTTCAACCAGCGATGCCACTCGCGCATGAGCATATTGAGACCAGTTTTGGAACTCCGGTACGCAGGTACATTGAAACCAGTTTTGGGCCAGCCCTTAGGTGGTACTTGGTTCACGGGGGTAGCTAGATTATCCGTACCAGCTAGAGTGGATGTGCCGGAGGTGAGAAACAACAGACGAGGGTCCGAGCTCCGTAGTAAGAGAGGGGCAAAGGTCGAGGTCAGGATATGTGTTCCGGCAGTGTTGACGTTCCAGGTCTTGTTCCACATGTCTCGCGCGCTGAGCTTGCCGGATAGGACTTCGTGATCGAAGGTTGCCCCTGGGAGAGTCAGAAGATAAGTACTATAGGAAGGGTATGAATGCATACCGCCGTTGTTGATGAGGACGTCTAGTTTGCCGAACTTGGAATTCACCTCGGTAAATGCCTGCTCGATCGAATTGTCCGATTCGAGGTCCACTTGGAGCGGTACGAATGTACTGGGGGTCGATGGGAATGTTTTCTGAGTGGTGGAGATGGCGTCGTGCACTTTTTGAGGGGTCCGTCCAGCCATAAGAATGGTGTATGGCTTGCTGGCGCCCACAAGGGCTTTGACGACCTCAAGGCCGATGCCCGTGTTAGAGCCGGTGATTAAGACAATTTTAGACATGTTGAATTGATGCAATATGAGGAAAGTATGTATGTGGAGTCAAGGGTGAGCATGATGGAATATATATGAAGAATATTGGATTCCCGGAGTTAGCAGGGTTACAAGGTTTAACAGCGCCTCGGTCTCCGACGTGAGTTCCGGGTGGATTTGCAGTGATGTCAGTCAGCGGGGTTCATCAGGATCATCCACTTTTCTATCGGTTCTAGCGTCTCGTATCGCCCGCAGCTAGAGCTAAGCAGGAACGGTGTACCAGGAAATCTTACCATTGATGCTTGGATAATCTATAGCTGTTTGATGCTTGCAAAGTCTGGAAATGTAGATGTTTAGCAAGTAAGCTTGGTTTAGATTGCTTTGTCTCAAAGATATAAATCGACGACAAAGGAGAAAGGTAGAGGATGAGCCTCATTCAGCATCCAGCGTTGGGTCTATCCGAGCTTAGTGGAGTATAGTGGGGCACCTGGGTGGAGCCCTAGTCAAGTCGGGCTTTTGTGACTGGAATATTTACTCATCTTTTACACATAATCTTTTTAGATTGTTCGCATGTTAATCATCTCCCTCTTCTCCTTGTGCTTTATCCTGCAGATGAATTATCCCTGCCCCTATGACCCCACGATATCTTCTGCCGCAATCTTCTTAGATGAGATTTCTAGCATCGATTAATTGTGTTTAGAGGTCAGACAGCGTGGGATATCACTTGATGATTTTGGAGAGATGGTATTGGATAATGTCTTGGGTACTGGTAGAAGTGATAGGCGAGGCAACATTTGTATTCTGAGCCTCTCAACAATCTATGGCCAAGGATGGATGGAGGAAAAAAGAAAAGAAGAAAATTACTCCTAACTAGATCAAAGGAATATCTGACCAACATAATAGTGACCGGAAAGACGAGTAGACCACAATGTATAACAGTCAGTCATCACTCTCCCGAACGACCGCCGCCTCTTTCCCATGATGTCCTTCTATAACACTGTGACTGACCTGTGCCCATATCAGATATGCAAGCGTACAATCCAACAATATCCATCAAGACGGAACAACCGACCAGCTTTCAGCAGTGAAGACTAACTCCTCTCTTACTCGCCTCACTTCCGGATCCACATACACCTTCACATTCATGCTCCGTTGTCCCAGATCATAAACACGGAAGATCACGTACACCACATCTGCGTTCTCCGATTGGGACTTCCCGTTGGACATTTCCTGCATCTATGAAGAGTTAGATACCATACTTCTGGAAAAAGGTATCGTCTCACCCGTCGGTACTCATGTTTGCTCATGTAGAAAGGCGTCTGACAAGCCCCCGTAGAGGATTTGACATCAATGTGGAATCGGGGTGTTTCCCCCCTCCAGATATCCTCACGTAAGTATCCCTTGTCGATAAATAGAGAGGTGAGAACACCATCGTGGTCGTCGTAGGCGATATCAGCTGTCTCCCGACCATGCCATGCGGTCATGGTAGAGTATTCGGGGAGGATCGTGACGAATCTCCGAATCTTGCTTTTCCAGTTGTCGCGAGTGAACGCAGGTAGGTGTGGATCTAGACGTGAGAGGAGCTCGAACACCTTCTAAGATTAGTTCCTATGTCTCGGACGATGGTGAACAGGAAGATAACTTACGAACAACTCTCCGGCTGCCCCGATCTTAGAGTCCCGTTCCCACTGGTCAGAGATTTGAAGCTGGTAAGGCTTAGAGCATGAGTCCGTTGTAATCGACTCATCCAATGCTGTCATATCAAATGCTCCTTGGCTGGGTAATGCGGTACCTCTCGCATACTCGAGGACATATGATAGCAATCGGAGGTACTCTGGATCAATCGGAGTGTCCGTATAATGTTTCAGGGTAGCAGTAGAAGGCTGAGCCATTGGGAGAGACCGCAGGGACGGAGAAACAAGGGTGGATTCTGAGATCAAAGAGTCATGTCTCGGCCGGGAGGACATGGATGTGAGATCGTCCGAGCCAAAGATAGTGTATTCGACCACGCCGCTGCTTTCTGCGGCGGTGGATGGCGGATCACGTTTCGAAGCGCGGCTCTCTCCAGTGACAGTTGCGTCGTCCGCTTTCGCGATGGACATAATACCAGCGCGGTCTAGCAGGTCTGAGACGTAATTGTTATACGGGTGCAGAAGCGTTTGCATGACAGTAATGGCATTGTTACCAAAGTCATGCACAATTTGCGTCGATGGGTCTGTCTTCATCCATTGCAGGAGGGCTACTGGTAAGCGGTCAAGGAAACATATGTCCTGGGCGCGCCGGTCTTCTGAAATATACACGGTGAGTCGTCCGTCTCGGGCGTCGAGGTGCAGCTCACTCCTCGAAATCTCAACCTTGATGTCCATCCCATCCTGATGAAGACGCAGCTCAGATAAGATCCCGTTGGTTTCCTTCATGCTGATTGTTTTAAGTGTTTCGTAAAGGGCCTCTTCATCCTGAACCGCGCGGGGGCTTTGAAGATGAACTGCAAAGCTGTAGGATAATAGTTAGTTCTGACGCATAGAGCTAGTTTGGAGGTGAATAACCCACCGAAGAAGACCGTGTGCCTTTGGACGGATATCACGATCAGGATTGGACAATGGCCGAGCTGCGTCTCTATCCACCATCGTGATCTCCTTGACACAGCACGACAGATAGCGGTCCCAGAGCCCACTCCATAAGATAAACGGCTCAAGGCGTGGGATTTCATCAACTTCAAAGTCCAGCAGCTTGGCCTTGGAGCTAAAATGGCTTAGAAGATGCTTGCGATCCGCAATTCCAAACGCGGCTGCATACGTCTGAAGCTGCACGCCACCTTGAGGAGACCGGACAGGGAAAACGGCACTGTTTAAAATAGCTTCAGGAGAGAAGATATCTGAATCATCAGTCTGGATCAGAGCATTGAGGGTCCACATGGTTTCTTTCACGCTGTCGACAGATGAGCTCGTCAGACCCAGGTCTCGAAGCCTTTCCACGACCATCTGCATTGTTAGTCTCTGGACCCCGAGAAAATCGACAAAGAATTCTCTCAGACCGTGGTAATGGTCGTTGAGCGCAGTGCGACCAGAAATAGAGGTACATGTTGACCATAGACATTCCGGAACGGTATACCAACCGGAGGCCACATAAATGAGACGCTCGTTGGCAAAGCAATAGCTATTAAAGTGAGCCAAGAACCATCAGTATCATATATACGACTAACCGAACACGATCCGCAGTCTCTGGAGACATCATTTCACACATTCGCCTCAACTCAATATATACCGTACTGATTTGGTCAAAGTTATTGCATTTATCAGACTGCAGCATCCTCAACTCGGATAAAAAATCATCTGCGCCGACATTGGGGATTTGCAGCGTCTTTTGAAAGAAATCCTTGAGGTAAATGGCGTCTGCCGGGTTCTGCCGACAGTAGTCTTCAAACAGTGACTCGAGGGGATACTTGCTCTTCATATCACGGGGTGCCTCCTAGAGACATCGCGACATATCTACATAATCCTGTGGCGGAATCCAAATATCGGTGAATCTATAAACGTGGTTCCTGGGAAAATTAGTAATTTAAATAACACACAGGTCCTAGACTTACCGAACTTTCTCTGCAGCACGAGAGTCCGCAACAGATGCATGGCATTCCATCTGGACTTTGACATAGAGGTCGAACATTCTGTTGGGGTCCGAGTCCCCATAATAGAGGGCATCACATAGGGAGTTCATAATATCCAGATAGAAGTCTAATTGAGATTCAGGAGACCCAAAGCTGAGAGCCTTGGTCAAAGCCGCCCATGCCGGTGCAAGCATGCCTTGGTCAAATGGTAGATCGAGATGCAACCATGGAAAGAACTCATTGTCCCTCATGAACTTTGAAACCATCCCTTTCAGCGCTGGGGTTGGAATATAGCAGCCCGACAGTCGGTTCTTAGTGCCGTCCTCGTAGAGGACCTCGATTTATCGAATTTGCTTTACAAGGTCTGGTTGTTGAACGACCGTGGGCCCATCGAATGGCCAGCGGGCTGCAAGTAGACCCATGAACCTTTCTGGCCGGTGCTGCGCAACATAGAGGAATTCCCGCCCCAGAGCAACGTTAGGCGTGGATGTAGTGGATTCAGTTAGTGAGAGGGTATCACGGACTTGGCAAGCTTGCTGTAGCCACCTGTTCCATGGTAGTGCCTCTGTTGGTGGGCGTGATGGAGGATCGTGCAGATATTCCTTGTTTATATACGAAACCTCCAGCCCGGGTGCCCCGCTTGGAACAGGCTCAAGTAATGCTTTGGCACCCCATGGGTCATCATGAGGAAAATAGAACTTGTCGGTCTTTGGGTTTCGTAAGCTCTCCTTATCGTCGAACAACTGTATGTTGATAGCTTGAGCAGCGGGAGAAAAGAGGGTTGTTGTGCGATAGAGAAACACAAGGTGACTCCTTGACATTTGGGGGCTGAGGCTTGCAGGATTGCTTGATTTGAATCTTTCCAGGATCAGCCCTCGAACGTAATCGATAGACGCCTCACGAACTCCTAGGTACTCGAATAGAATTCTACGCTGTGGGTTATTCTCTGCATCGGGATTGACTAGAGCAAGGCCAAGGTCTCGAGGAAGTGGAATCTCCCCGATTGATGAATAGTGGACAGATATTTCTCGGATCGATACCCAATGACCGGTCATCAAAGGAATCAGGGGCAAGGCTTTGACCATCCGTATCAGGTTAGGGCATCTCTTAACGAAAGGGATGGCGAGGATCTTGGCAGCACGAGAGTGCTAGTCTTGGTCGGTGTGAATGTTCTTCATCTGGGACTCGGGCAATTGAAGATCCCTTTGAGCCCGCAGGACAATGCCACCTAGATGCATGGATTGGAGGCCGTACTCCTTCAGCTGCCCAATATCCTGCCTATCGTAACTCGATGAGAGGTATCGCTCCCCTGGGAGGTCGGGGAAGAGAGGGTCTCCAGACTTATCAAACGAATAGTCCTTTAGATACAGCATAGTTTCAATGGAGAGCCATGATCGACTCGTATGACTCTGTAAAATGGGGCTTGATCTCAAGCAGTCCTTAATTTCGCTCAGTAGCCTCGCCCAGAACGGGTCCCATTGATTGTCATTGTCTGTCGGCAGATAGCGCATCCATGTGTATCGCAGTAAGGGATGATTGCACATCCCCAAGACAGCCATGTTAAAGGCATTGGCAACCGCAGCCCGCAGCTTACAATTTCGTGCGGAGGAGTAAATGATATTTTGTCTATTTGCATTTGTCACGAAGTCCGAATGAATTAGAAACTGCCATCTGATATAAGCTCAACCATAAATAACCAAAAAGAGCGAGGTCCCTACAGTGAATCCCATATTGCCAATGGGAAGAAAGACAAAAACATCTTGCTGTTCAATTATTGGAATAGAATCTTGGGTTAGGGGAAATGCAAGCATGACTAGTGCCTTGCTATATGTCTTGGTGGCCTGTTCATATCTGGTATACCTTCGATTCTCACTTGGGGGCAGGTTTTGGGCGAGGTATTTGGTGAAGTAGTAGTGCTGTGTGAGTTCCTCTATCTTCCCATCTCGAACAATTGTTTTGCGCAGCACCTTGCGATTTCCTTCCTGTCTCTTGATTTCAAACATTGTCGAGGATATCATTTTGTCATTGTCGTACATGAACACTACGAGCTGCTCAAGGTTCTACATGAACAATAGTAGTGTGTCTTGCAAATCGCGAAACTGCTGCATAGCGGACTGCCTCCGGGCCTCATCATCCTGAAGATAGAGGGTCATGCGAGTCAGCGGGCCCTCCAGCTGCTCCTCGCCTTCCTCCCAGACCGGGGTGATCATCCCCATGCCTGAATAGCCCGGTTTATGCTGGAAGGAGAAGGAGAGGTTGCCTGATTGGATGTGTACTTTCCAGGCGACCATGAAGACCGACTTGAAGCCAATGCCCTTATCGCCTATGTAGCCCTGGGCACCCATTTTGGAGCTCTTACCGACGTTGCAGATGGCCACAATATCCTCATGCGTGAAGCCATCCTCGTTACAATCCACCACAATGCGTCGCGGATACACGTGAAAGGTAATTGGGGGTCCAATACCACGGCTCTTTATTGTGGTGTAGTGATTATCATCGGCGTTTTGTAGCAGCTCGAAGACGAAGCGCGCGCTGCTGCTATACAGATTCTTGGACAAGCTGATGGTGTAAGCCAGGAATGGACAGATAGCGGATAGGAAGGCCTACTCACGTCATCACAGAAGATGCGATTATCTTGTCTTTCTTCAGCATCGCTTCCACAACTTGACGTCGGACATCGGCCGACATCTGGCTTAGAACATCTTCATTGAGGTATCCATATTGTTTGGATATCCCTTCGATTAGTTCTCGTGCCTTTTGCCGGTCCATGCTGGGAAGAAGGTAGGTAGGCGTAATAGGAACGGATATAGACTATAGACGGGGGGAGAGAGAGAGAAGAGATTAGAGAAGTGGGATTAAGAAGGTAGGAGCTGACCGCGAGGGGTGGAAGGAGGGGGGGGTGATGCTTCCATGACTCGCAGTGGTTAACCAGCCAATAAATTCAGATTCTGATAGTAGTCCCTATGACCACAACACACCTGTTTCAGCCGTTGATATGGTCCAGACATGACATCGTAGCCCCTGTGGGCAGGGCGCGTGTGCGCCAGTGGCATAGCCTATATTAGTTCCTGCCACACCTACACTACCTTTACAACGCTGGCCACCTTATTGGCCTCACCAGGTAAAATGGTTAACAGAGGGGATTTCACTCTCATAGAGTAGAATGAGTAGTCTAACATGTTGTAGCCCTTGGTCCCCATCTTATTCATCCAAGATGTCCAAGACTTCTGTAGCTAGTGGGGATGCCCTCGGCCCGCGCCGCTTTGACCTCTTGGCTGATTTTGCTTTCCCCATCCACATCTTATTTTGGGATGTGCCCCCCCACCCAATCACTGCTATGACCTGGAGAGTATCTCTTTTATCCCCTTGAGGGTTTCCACCATACTAAACATACCCGTTACTTGCTCGTGCAGGGTAAACCTGCACCCTTTCAAAGAAGCTACTTACAGTGGAAGCGGATCCTCACCAGGCTCTTTCATGTCTAGGATGTTGTGCAAGTATAACAGCCTTGTGTCACTGTGTCTGAGGGAGGAATATTCCACCGCACCAGGTCACTTCCAGTTCCCCATCGCCATGTCCGATGGTGGGTTCGTACAGCCGGGTGCATGTTTAGCCGCTGTCAGCCTCGTCTCAGCTTTCAGCTTCCGCCACTAGTGGATCACCCAGGCTGCGACCGCGGAGCCCGTGCTGGTCAAGCGTTTACCCTCGTATGAGCTTTGATTGGGCTATGCGATCCTACATCTTGGAGGTGGGGGAAATCTGGATTCTGACTATTGGTTTGGCTGCAGTTAACCGCCATAGGGCTTGTACTCATGCCACCTACCCTGCTGCTATGGGTGTAGCGCTAGTGCGGCTGAGTGGCTGTCGAGCCCCCTTTGTTTCTTATTTTAATTTTTCCTTCTTTTTTTGCTCCGTTTTATCTTTTCCCCTTCAAACCTGTCCACCCCTCGCAGCCGAACCCCTTGCATGCCCCAGTTTTGCCGAGGTTTTGTCCATTCATGTGGTATTCTTAACAAGTATCTCAACTGTTGAAACCCACACCCTTCAATAATGTCGACTAGTGCTCGGACATATCCTGAGCGATGGCGACTCAACGTCGACAACGGGGTTCATCGGTGGCGGTATGTCGACGAGCAGACATCGACCCAACGGCCACAGTCTGCGGCCGAGAAATACTTCCTCGGACTGCCTACAGTGCGTAATGCGTAGCATGGTCTCACATTTGACTAGCCTAGCTCACTTAGGGATTACCGCAACCCCCGACTCAGAGCAATTTCCAGGAATCTGCTCGCAATGGATTCCGGTTCTACCAGCGTCTCCAGCTGAGTGATGGCCACTGGGGCTGTGCATATGGCGGGCCCAGCTTCTTGCTGGCTGGCATAGTGATTGCGATGTACATCACCGAGACAGAGATTTCCCCAGAGTGGAAGATTGAGATTATCAACTATCTAACAAGCACTGTCAATAAGGATGGAGGCTGGGGCCTACATTCAGCTGGCGATTCAACGGTTTTTGCCACCAGTCTCTACTACATTACTCTGCGGATCTTGGGTCTTGAACCGACCCATCCTTTGGCCACCAAGGCTCGCACGCGCCTGCATGCCCTGGGTAAACTCTTCTTTTCTGTATATTATATAGAGTTGATATTCAACTCATGAATTGACAGGAGGAGCAATTGGAGTACCTCAATGGGGAAAGGTCTGGCTAGCATTATTAAATCTATACAGTTGGGACGGAGTGAATCCAATCCCACCCGAGTTGTGGTATATTCCTATGTGGTGTGATTAATGGCATGAGCTTACCAATTCAGGTTACTTCCTGACTGTGTTCCATTCCATCCATGGCGCTGGTGGGTTCAATGTCGCGTAGTATACCTACCTGTGTCGTATCTTTATGCAAACAAGACCACCAAACCCTTGAACTCGCTCCTCACCAGCCTCCGTCAGGAAATTTACACATCACCGTATGAGAAGATCGTCTTCGAGCGGTATCGGGATCACGTGGCACCCTCAGATCTCAAAAAGCCGACATCAACTCTACTTCGCGTGGCCAATGGGCTCTTGCGTTTCTGGGAGAAATATGTACGACCCGATTGGATCGCTCAATGGTCAAATGAGCGGGTTTGCGCATTGATCCGGCGCGAAGATGAAAACATGTCCTACAATTGCCTAGCTCCAGTGAACAAAGCCTTTCACATGGTCTCTGTGTGGCATTCTGATGGGACCAACAGCCCTCGCATGATTCGTCACCGGGAGAAAATATCCCCGTATATGTGGATGGGAGAGAACGGAATGACCTGCAGTGGCACTAACGGTGTCCAAGCGTGGGACACCGCGTTTACGATCCAGGCCATGGTTGAGGCTGGACTAGGCTCCGACCCGGAATTCCGTTCGACGTTGGAAAAGGCTCTGCAATTTCTCGACATCTCCCAACTACGGGATGATTTGGCCGATCCCTATCGCCAACCGCGGAAGGGTGGATGGTCATTCAGTACCAAGGACAATGGCTATGTGGTGTCCGATTGCGCTGCGGAGGGTCTCAAAGCAGTCTTGATGCTTCAGAAGGAATGGTTTGTTTCCACCAACCACAAACTGCACATTATCGTAAAGTCAGTCACTTACCTTCGCATCGCAGCAACTTCCCCGACATCATCACCGACGACCGTCTCCAAGATTGCGTCGACACTCTACTGCTCATGCAAAACCCCTGCGGGGGCTTTAGTAGCTATGAACGCACCCGCGCCAGCCATCTCCTTGAATACGTCAACGCATCAGAAGTCTTCGGCCGTATCATGGTGGAATACCCATATCCCGAATGCACCACAGCGGTGGTAACGGCGCTATCGCTCTTCCGCCGCCATCTTCCCACCTACCGGTCGGCCGAAATTGAGAAGGTCATACACCGTGCTATCAAATACATCCTCAGTGCCCAACGACAGAATGGAGGCTGGTATGGATCCTGGGGAGTGTGCTTCACCTACGCCTCGTTCTTTGCAGTTCTGAGTCTGGAACTGGTTGGTCAGACGTGGGAGACCAGCGAGCCCGTACGCAGGTGCTGCAAGTTCCTACTTCGCACACAGAAAGAGAATGGAGGCTGGGGGGAGCATTACACCTCTTGCGAGGTGGAGGAGTATGTGCAGCATGAGAAAAGCCAGGTGGTGAATACTGCGTGGGCGTGCTTGGCACTGATGCATGCGCGGTATCCATATAAGGAGGCTATTGAGAAGGGACTCAAGGTATACCCCCCGTCTATCTGGGATTGTGAGCAAGTACTAAGTGATTTTGTTCCAGTTGATTATGAGTAGACAGCAGAAAAACGGAGAGTGGTACCAAGAGGATGTGGAAGGAGTTTCCAACAATACATGGTATGTCTGAGACGGTATTTTGAATTGACGGGCAATGTTGACTGACTTCCCTGTTCACGACTAAATAGTATGATCGGCTATCCGAACTACAAGCTGTATTTCACTTCATGGGCCTTGGGGAGGTATCATCATGTATATCTTCCCATGTTGAAGGAGATGGAGGGTTTTTGATGCATGAGATGCGCATATCGCTGCATCCTCAATCTCTTGTGCGCATGTAGCTATGCTATATGCATTGGACACTTGATTTAAGCTTCCTTTCCTATCATAACGACTGAGATCTGCCCTTCAATAAGTGACTTAAATAATGACGGTGAGCCTTGCATGTCTTTTCTTAGAATTATTATACAATTCCATTACAGAATTTTACCACGTACCAATCTTTCTTTCACACCATTATTTCAATACTCTCGTATGAAACAAAAAGATCCACAATTTGAGATATATTATGTTGGAGTGGCTACTAAGGCGATTCAACCGTGTAGAATGAGATGGATGATGATGTAGCTAGGGGCCTCGTAGGCCATCTATATGGACTAACTAGCGGTGTAGGGAGGAGTGTCACGTGACCCTACGTTGCCTACCGGCGTGGGAGCCCATCGGGGATCCCAACATATTACACACTGTGGCATATATCACCTCAAGCTTTCACCGAAGCGAATATCAATCCAACCGAGACGATAGCCGAACTCGCAAATCTAAAATAAAGCCCCGTAATGTAGTGCTCCGGCGGTGGTCTCAGAGTCTTTATATTATGATGAACCCACTTTCTCTGACGAGGTGCAACAGACAGAATACGATTCTGGCTGGTCCTGAACTTCACAACAATTAGCCAATACACCCACTGAACAAACCAACCCCATACTCACAGTCAGACCCAACGAATATATATGATCAGAGGTTATCACCTCAACTTCAGCAATACATTCATGCGGAGCATCCAACATCATAGACAAGGGCACCCCATCACACGACCCAACGGAATAACTCTCCGAATCCGTACAAACAGATACACCCGAAATTCCATCAAATCCACGCCCGTATATCGTTATCTGTTGCAGTTCTCGACCGAACCGAATAGCTTCAGTCGGGAAGGTACCAAATCTGCTCACGAACGCCGTTTCTTGGTCTCTTTTTTGTTGCACGTAAAGGTCTTTGGAAATGAATTCCTGGGATGATAGCAATGGGTGATTATCTATTATTAAGAGAGTTTCTTCGAAACTAGGAGCATCTTCATGATCCCAACCGAGGTACCGGAGCTTGAGTGCCTGTGCTCTGTAAGCAACAATACTGGAAAAATAGGGATTGTGCTTACATCTCGAATAATCCGAATTCTCCTCCGTCCTTGTGGTACACTGACCCCTCCCCAACAGTCAAGAAACTCAGGATCGCCGAATAACCACGGCGAAGTACCATATCGCATACTCCTAATTCCCAACGAATCTTGTGCAAACCCGATGTTCTCCAATTCCATATAATTGAGATCGATACTGCGGAGGGTCTCAGTTTTGGTACCAAAAAACAAGCTTGAATCTCCGGTATCAACTCCAATACCAGAAACATAACGTCTGCCTTCTATCAATATGCTGCATACCTGAATCCGTTCAGCATTAATTGGAATATCTATCAAGTCCTCGCGTAGTCCGTATTGATGTTGGACGGGAAGAAGAGGGGCTCGGGGGTCATGCGAAGGTCCAGCAGGTAAGCCTATCTCGGATAGGAATTAGTTTAGCTAAATCGCACACTCTTGAGATAATTTGCCATCTCTGATCAAGTTCCGGATAGCGAGCCCAAGTTGAGAGGGCAATCATCAGGATGCGTTTTTCCTCTGAACAGCTCGTGGCATCGGTGGTGCAGCGATAAAAGTGTAACGGATTTATCTGACAGAAGAGATTTGCGTAGGATAAAGTTCGCTTGCTGGCTGTGAAGAAGCGAATTAAGTCTGAAGGTGGTAAGTATTGAAGAATAGCCATCATGATCTCAGTAGATAGCTTGAACAGGGGAGCCGAGGGATAGTGTGTTGTGTCAGGCTGTAAGAATGACCAAGTAACTTTCGAAGAAGATAGGGATTTCCGAGGCGTTACGAAAGGGTAGAGATCCGGACATGCTATCAGCGTCTTTTTAGTACAATTTCACACATTAGAATTCCTCAGCTTACAGTAGGAAAACCCCTTCGTTTCATTAAAGTATCGCTCCTGGTCAGGTTGAATAGCTTGACAAAATCGATATGTCTGATGAGGACTGATCTCACACCCAGCAAACAGACACAGCAGATTGTAGCAGGATGCATGCATGATGAAGGTTTCTGCAGGGGTGTAAAATGGTGAATGTATTAACCTTATCCGAGTTTCTTCATCGGGGCGTAAAAGACTTCTAGACATTTGGCCAAAAAATTTCATGTTGTATATGATGGAACCCATCTCAACACTACTCTCTCTGAGTGACACTTTAATGCGTTAGGGAGGAGAGCTGGAAATATGTGGCAGCGGGGTATGTATACCTGTAAGCAGATTTTGTGTCCAATTTGCTCGGGTAATGTCACCTAAGCATATCGCACACTTGTTTAATGATTCCATGGATGCTGGTGGCTTTGCGTTGTCGAGAGAGGACGAGGCACAACAGCATAATTTATGGCTGATGTGATGTTACACCAGCGTTCAGTCACTGGCCGCAAATTTATATACTCTACGGCGGTAATTAGCGGCATCATGCAGGGCAGGCTTTGTTGTGGTACTGATGTATTAACAAATCTTATGGAATTCATAGTTCTACTGTGTTGTTTAGAGTCCTCAGGCATATCTAAGTCCGTATTTGCAGTTCGAATTGTATCATATTAGGAATTGACGTTATTATATTTATTGTAATTGTATCACAAGACAAATACTATAGTATGCCCCGTGGAATACATGTAGTGACCATCATTAAGATAGCAAGACTTGATAGTGAAAAAACAGTAAGAAGTTGAAAAAAGCAGCAATATGAGACATATGCATTTACTCTCTGGCTGCTAATTATCTGCTTGTAGTTCATCGTGGTCTAAGTTTCTAAGCATGGTGAACTGCAATCTGAATGCGTGAAAGCTCGGTCGCAACCCCATGTATGTCATCATGCGTCACCCATCGGGTATCCATCTCATCCTAACCACCACAACATCTCATCTCTCCAACACACAACCAACATTAATTTATCCCAGAATCGAAATGGCGACCTCAAATACCAATTCCAAATCTCCGTGTGACATCCTAACTATCGACCCGAGTGCATCCCAGCCACCCACCAGGAACCACCACCACCCCATTCCGACCAATCTTCCAAAAGCGAAAGTCACCAAAACCCATCCCAGCACTCTCGCTGAAGAAAATGCCTCAGTGTATTTCATCGGAAATGCAACGACGATTATGTACAGTCCCTAAACACCCCCCTATCTCTTAATGAGACTCTACTAACCGATAGAGCAAGACAATGGCACGGTATCCGTATCATGACGGATGTATGTCCACACCTAATCCATAATCCAAATCGAGTCCTGTGAACATTCGAATTCGACCGCGACTAACAAAAAGCTAACCAACAGCCCAACTTCCTCCACGCAGGAGACCACGTCCACCTGGGTCCTGGGGTGACCTCGATGCGGAGAAAGAATCCCGCTGTGGACTTGGAGAATTTGCCACCGGTGGATCTGGTCTTGTTGTCGCATTATCATGAGTACGTATATTCTTTTGTGCAGTCGGTTGGGTTTATTCATTTCGCATTTAATTTGCTGTTTTTCTCTTCTCCCTTTACTCTGCTTCTTTTTTTTTTTTTATGGAATTGATTATTACGAGTAAATCAATTTGGCTCTGTGATTGGAAATGGGCAGGTAGGTACGCTGATCTCAGTGAGCGCCAACAATCAACAAAGTAAAAAGAACAAGAGCTATAAACTACTCTGCCCAATACTCCAGCACATACGACCACAGGGTGTGGAAAACAGGGCTTCCCGTCCGCTCAGCCGTACTTAAGCCACACGCCGGGAGGTTAGTAGTTGGGTGGGTGACCACCAGCGAATCCCTTCTGTTGTATGTTTTTATCTATTTTTCGCATACAGGATGTATTTAACTAGCAGTCGCGTGGTGTCTTTTTTTTTTTTATTTTATTCTATTTCGTTCCTCTTCTGCTGTATATCATTGATTTGCGTATATTGACAACATTATAGAGACCACTTCGATCGCCATGTGGAAGCTTCCCTGCGTCGGGACCTTCCTATTGTTACTACTCCCCACGCGAAGTTGAATCTGACCGCGAAGGGCGAGGACTCATTTACAAAGGTTACAGCAGTAGATGTGTATAACCACGCAATAGTCGACATTAAATCCGACGAGACGAGTCGACAGCCCCGGCTACGTGTAACCGGTATGCCAGGGAAGCATATTCCCATGGGGAAGCCTCTCGAGAAATTGAACGATATAGTGGGCGCGGTGAGCCTCCTCATCTTCCTCTACCAAATGCGATAATACTAAGAAAGTATAGATCCCCCCAACCAACGGCTGGATGCTCGAGCTCGGCTACAGTGACCAGTCCACCGAGTTCCAATCCGGATACCGAATCTACATCTCCGGAGACACGTTGGTGTTCGACGAATTGAAGGAGATCCCTCGACGGTACGGAGACCAGGCTATTAATCTCATGTTGATTCATTTAGGTGGCACTACGGTACCTTCTCCGGCTATGTTGCCTCTGGCGATGATGGTGACGATGGATGCGAAGCAGGGGGTGGAATTGATGCGGTTGATAAGACCGCAAGTGACGATCCCTGTGCATTTTGATGATTATGATGTAATGGCTAGCTCGTTGGAGGATTTTCAGGCCCAGGTGAAAGAGGCGGGGTTGGATGAGGAGGTGGTTTATTTGGAGAGGGGAGATGAGTTTAGGTTTTGTGTGGGGGGTGAGAGGGTGTAGACAGAGTGTGATCGGAGTGGTCTGTCTTTTTGCTTATTGGAGCTTTCGTTGCAGTAGTAGCTGACAGGATGAGAAAGAAGACGATGGTATGATGTTAGGATATCAAAATCAAACGGGATGCTTGACACAGGTCCATATATTGATAGGTGTGTTCCGGTAGTGCCAGTAAGGAGCTTCGCGCGACCAGCTGTCCTTAGATTGTCACCGCAGGTGAAGCAGATATTGTCCAATGGTCCTTTACTCTGACTTGTTGAAGAGATACCACGGCGGGAATAGTATCTCCGAGGGGCAACGCATATATGAAGAAATCTGGGTTCACTGGTTATTTAAGGGTTTCATTCATTTGGGCTGAATTCCAGTCCAATGCCTCTTGCCTAACAGGCCCGTTGTGCCTATATCTAAGGAATAGGTTAAAGTCCGGTAGACCGCGGAACATTGTGGAAGTCAATTTGAAAGCCGGGTCCGGTTGCGGAACCCCGATCTCTCCAGTTGGGGTTCGCTTACTATGACAAACCCAGAGACCCATTTGGATGATCCCCATCTCGGCAATTGAAGCGGCAACCATTTCAGTGGATCCCAATAGTCTTATATTACATCCTCGCGGGCAACACCAAGTCCAATTCCACATCACCCACCATGGAGTCCAAAATCACCCCTCTCATAATCGATAATCGAGAAATCCTTCACCCATCTGGCGACCGAGTGGAGTCAACCCCCTCTTCTTTCCAAGGTGCTACCAATGACCTTGCCATCCAAGCGGTGGAGAGCTGCGCGTCTGCATTCTCCAACTGGTCAACTACCTCTCCAGCCGAGCGGCGTGCACTATTAAACAAGGCAGCCGATATCTTAGAATCTCGCTCGGAGGAATTCATTGGGTGCATGCAAGAGGAGGTCCACGCACCCCGTGTCTTTGCCGAGTTCAATGTTCGTACGGGGGTGGATTTCCTCAGGGAATATGCCGCCTTGACAACGGATGCTTTGGCAGGGTCTATTCCCGTATCCCAAGGGGATTCCTACGCACTGGTCTTTAAGGAACCCCTGGGGGTGATTCTGGCCATTGCGCCTTGGAACGCACCAATCCTACTGGGCTTGCGGTCGATTGCGGCACCGTTGGCGGCGGGGAATACCGTGATTTTCAAGGTATGCTACCATCCACCCTTTTCTAATTTCCCATCGAGAGACCAGCTAACCACATACACTTAGGGCTCGGAGCTCAGCCCTCGTACCCACTTCCTCGTCAGCACCCTATTCAAAGATGCCGGTTTTCCTCCAGGCGTGGTCAACTTCATTCTGCATCGCGCCGAAGACGCTGCCTTCATTTACGAGACGATGATCAACCATCGGGCAGTGCGCAAGTGCAATTTCACCGGCTCCACCAATGTTGGCCGCATCATTGCTTCCAAAGCGGCGCTAGCCCTGAAGCCCGTCCTACTCGAACTGGGAGGCAAGAATTTTGCATTAGTGCTCGAAGACGCCGATATCGCCAAGGCCGCGGAAGAGATCGTTCGCGGCTCAACCCTGAATGTAAGTTCCCTTGACGAATGCCTCTGCATTGGACTCGAAGTAACAGGATTCGCATCCTAGAATGGCCAGATATGCATGTCCACAGACCTCGTTCTGGCAGTTGACGCCATTCACGACTCCCTCGTCTCTCACATATTTGCCCTCTTACGGAAATCAATTTCGCCACACCGAGTCATCACCCCATCAAGTAACCAGAAACTGACCGGCCTGATCAATGACGCCCGAGCCAAAGGCGCGACAATCCACACGGCGAACCTTGATTCAGGGTCCTGCAAGAACGAGACTGACTGCCACGCCACCGTGATCGAAGGGCTTACTCAAGAGATGGACTTTTTCACAATAGAATCTTTCGGTCCTGTGGTGGGCATCGTCCGGGTCAAGGATGAAAACCAAGCCATGGATCTAATCCAGCAGTCCACGTACGGCCTGTCAGCAGCGATCTTCACTACTTCGCATTTCCGGGCTCTTCAATTGGCACGACGGATCCGTGTCGGAGCTGTTCATGTGAATTCAATGACTGTGCATGATGAAGTTACATTGCCGCATGGGGGTCATGGGGACAGTGGTTGGGGCCGGTTTGGTGCGAAATGGGGAGTGGAGGAGTTTTTGCAGACTCGGACGGTGGTGTTGAATCCGTAACTGGTACACACGATAGACATTATAATCGAATTGAATAACGATTAGTTTCTCTGTACTATGACTTGGATCTTGGTCCTTGATCCTGTTTGAGTAGTCTAGCGAGGGGGCTGTCACCCTGTAGATTCAGACTCCGGGATATTTCATGATCCGTAAGCCCCGATATCAAACATAAGATGTAAGCAGAGCATGATATTTTTAATTCCAAAAGTATGACAGATTTGCCATGCCGTAAGCACGACTCAATCGTATCAACTCATTGTAAGCACCACCCTTGCCCCTGTGACAGTATCCTGGACGCCTTACCTGCCACTCCTCTGAATAGACTTTGTGGCGATGGCCAAATATTGGTAAGCACGAGGCATCTGATCCACGGTTGAACTGAAGTGGATATTCCGCTGCGGAATAGTTCCGCTTTCACATCAGGCCCAGAAATCATGCCCTGAATATTGTGTGCTTCAATACAATGCCAACATGCATCAGTACTCTCTCCCTTGGAAATGTAATGGACCATGCCCTGACAACATCATACTCAAGACATCCGAGACATGATATACCATGATAAACCATATAAACTCTCCCTCCTTCTCCAAGAAAGAAATAACATCCCATCAACGTCACCATCAAAACCATCCCCCAATTCCACTTCCACAACCATGTCCACAACCAAAATAGCTCTCATCGGCGTAAGCAACCCACCCCCCCCCCTTCCTCCTCACCCTCCTATCCCCAAACTAACCCACCCTCCTAACCGCCAACTACCCCGTCACCGTCCTCACCCGCCAACCCAGCACTCCCCCATCGACCCCCGAGCCCGCATCACAAAAGTCAACTACAATCCCTCCCCTCCCTCAAAACAGCCCTAACCGGCCACTCCATCATAATCAACACCCTACCCGTCAGCCCGGTGCCCATAACCACCCACATCCGCCTAATCGACGCCGCCTCAACCGCAGGAGTAAAACGCTAAATCCCGTCCGAATTCGGCTGCGACACGACCCACCCAGCTACCTCAACCCTCCCCATCTTCATAGACAAAATAACCATCCAGGACCATCTACGCGACGTTGCACACCGTTCGGGACTCACATACACATTACTCTTCACTAGGCCGTGGCTAGACTTTGGATTGAAGACGGAGCTATTGTTGGATTTGTCGGGCCGTGTGACTCCGTTGTACGATGATGGGGATGGGAAGTTTAGTACCACTACTACCCGGGGTGTGGGGCAGGCCGTGGTGTGGATTGTTAGGAATCTAGCACAGACGGAGAATATCCCTGTTAGGGTGCATGAGGGTGTTGTTTCGCAGAGAGAGTTGTTGGTGGTTTTGGGGTGGAGGGTGGAGATGAGGGTGGTGAGGACGGTGGATTTGGAACGGAAGGCGAGGGAGGAGATGGGGAGGGATTCGCCGGATGGACGGCTTGTGGCGGGGGATCTTTTGAAGAGGGCTGTGTTTGGGGAGGGGTTTTTAATGATTTGTTTGAGGTGGAGAGGTTGGGGGAGAGGGAGTTGGGGAGGTTGGTTGGGGAGGGGGTTGTTTGAGGGATGGGGTTAGGGTTGGTTGGGTGGGTTGTATTGGTGTCCATCAACAGCGGAAGGCGTTTTTAGAGGATAAAATTGATACTCTTTGATCATCATGTATGCTCACTGGGGATTTTGAAAATGAATATATATTAAGATTTCTGCTGCATATCAGAAAGCGTCCGCCCATGCCACACAACCTGAATGAACAACATGCTCGGTGAGCCATCAGGGGAGAGACAAATATAGAATGTATATTTTGAGGCAGAACCCCTCGATGCTGTTGCAATACTTCATCTCAGCCATTCCTAGTACAGCTCTTCACTCAAAAAACCCACTGTCCACACCAATGCCTCATCAACTCAGGCGAAACTGGCTCCATCCGCCTCATCGTAGGACTACACATCTCCGTCTGCTCCGTCGCAAACACGAACCCCGCTCCAGCATCCTTCGCAGCAGCTCGATACGTATCCAACAACTTGACAGCAGGATTCCTCTCCACGTCCTCTGGCCTTGACTGGCTCTTATCAAGTGCATCAACCCACTCACCCAACGATACCACACGGGTGATCCTCTCACCATAGAACTCACGCAAAGTCGGCACCAGCCCCGCCCAGTCTACCGGGGTCGGATTCAGCGCATGAAAGTACCCGTTGCGCTCATCCACCGGCACATCGATCGTCACCGCAGACGTCTCCAACACCACAGCAGCAACATCCTCAATCGGGGCCCAACCAAGATGACCCAACGCACCGAGCGAATCGGGCAGCATACCAAGGTAAACCGAGCTGCGGACCAGACTGGGCAGCCACTCCTGCGGGTTCCATTGACCATGCTGACCACGCGGGCCACCGACCTGGCCTACACGGACAATAGCGCGCGGAACATCTGATTCTATTGCTGCGGCATCGAGAATCATGCTGCTGGCCAGCTTGGACTGGCCGTACCCTGTTGCTGCGAGAGACCAGTCTGAGAGTGCTGTTTCGGGAATGGGTGTCTCTGGAGCTGACCAGTTCTCTATTGTGCTGACGCTGGAGACGAAGGTGATGGGGATCGTTTTGCGGGCTTGCGCGCTAAAATCGACTAGGTTTCGTGTTCCGCGAAGGTGTGGTTCGAAGGATGTGATGGTGAGGTTGAAGTTGACGGGCCATGCGTTGTGGATGATCCGGTCTACTTCGCCCGCAAGGCGGGTGTAGGTATCAGAATCAAGGCCAAAGGATGGGTTGGTTAGGTCGACTTGAAGGACTTCAGCCTTGGTGAAGTCGGTCGACAAGCCCCGGGATGCACTGGCCTCGGTCTGTCGGGCCTGGCCATCGGCGGCGCGGTTGAAGCAGATGACCTTGCGGACACGGGGACTCGCCAGGGCTGCGTCAAGCAAGTATGAGCCTATGGCACCGGTGGTGCCGGTGATGATGATGACTTGGCCGTCGGTCGAAGGGGCGGGCTTGTTGGGAATGGGTGGGGGAAGGCTGTGGGTGTATTTGGCGACTAGGGCACGGCAGGCTTCTGTGGCGTCGGCCACGACTGCGGCGTCGGATACGGCCAGAGAGTAGACAAACGCCGCCAGCTGCGTGAGGTTAGGATGGGTGTAAATGGTGCGTGGCTCTATGAACACTTTGATGCCGGCTTTGTCTAGGCTGACGCGCAGCAGTCGCGCGATCTGTATGACTTGTAGCGAATCGACGCCTGCGGAGAACATATCATCGTCCATACCTAAGATCGGTATCTTGACCACGCTTTGTACCAGGGTGTGCATCCCGGTTCCAAATGTCACTAGTGATGTGAGGTCGAGGTGCACCGCCGTGGATGGCACATCGCGGCTGGTTTCGAAGATCCGTTCAATGTCGTCCGCGTAGACTTTACCAACCATCGCACGCTGAATCGTGCCCTTTCCGGCGCGAGGGAAGGGTCTTGTCGGGTCCGTCAAAAAAATGTATTCCCGCGGGATACGTCCATGGGCTACTGTTTCCGCGTTGACCTTCTCCACAATAGGCCAGATATCATCGACGAATTGTTGTTTTTCTGCTTCAGTCTGGGGATGCTGAACCGGTTCGATCAGCAGGGCAGCATGAAAGTGATTGGTGCCGACGACTTGCGCACCGAGAACTCCCGGGTGACCCATGACAGCGCCCTCGATGGTCGTCGGATTGAGCTTCTCGCCCGTCGAGAAGACGATGATGTCGTCGGCACGGCCAACGTATGTCCAGTGATCGGGCAGAGTCGGGTGCGGCCGGTACAGGTCCTTTGTACTGTACTCGGCCACTTCAGGGAAGGTGTAGAAGCAGCCCTGCTGCCCTGGGTGCTGCTTGTTCTGGCGGATGATGACTTGTTCGTACGCGTTGTCGCCGAATGGGCGCCATTCTATGCCCATCATCTCCGTGGGAATGATGAACCATGAAAACATGGCAGAATCCGGTTGAGAGTAATATGGAA
The DNA here is from genome assembly GCF_003184525.1 of Aspergillus sclerotioniger CBS 115572. NCBI lineage: Eukaryota > Fungi > Ascomycota > Eurotiomycetes > Eurotiales > Aspergillaceae > Aspergillus > Aspergillus sclerotioniger. Next base: position 1,545,976 of record NW_020290992.1, on the reverse strand, counting down.
AGAAAATATACCTGTGCGGTTCGTAAGCAGGGCTTGGAATAGAGGATTAGTATGTGTGTAACATACTCAGTCGTAGCAATGGCGTTGACCATCTGAATACCATGACTTAGCAGATGGCTGGCCGGGGCTGGAGCTATGGAGCCTGCATATACAAGATTGGTTAGCTGAAAACGCGTACATTATGAATGCTACCGACCTCCCGCAAATCCCACCGCATGCAGCTTCTTCAGCTCCTCCACTCCCTGTGGTAAGCGCGACATCTGCTCCAGGGTGCTCGGTGGCATCAGAGTCCAGCCCGGGTTCGAGTTTTGCAACCAGTCGATCACGTTCTCGGCGGTGATGGGGACGGAGGGATCGCGAAAGGCAATGGGAGTGTTATAGTAGAATGCGAACAAGCTGGAAGTCATAATGCCGGCGGTATGGAAGAGAGGAAAGATCACGAGGTACCGCGGGTTAGGAAAGCTGGACCATGTGGGCATCAAAGTTCGATTTCCATTGAGCGGCGGAATATAGCGATGCAAATCGTTCAACGCGAGCATGCCCTGTCGGATGATAATCGGCTTGGGAAGCCCGGTGCTGCCGCTCGTGTGCAACACGACGTACGGATCCCATTCAGCCTCTTCAAAAGTCTTGGTGTAAGGGAATGGTGTGACTCCTTCGGCATTCACCCAGTCATCCCACTGGGTGATTGGAACGCTCTTCATGCCTGGCCTGCCGTTGACCCAGGGCTGAACTGCGAAGGCATATTGCGGATCATAGTAGAGAAGGTTGCATTGAGTCTTGTTGAAGAGGTTCAGCTGTGCCTCGACAGAGTTGCGTGGCGAGATGAAAAGAGCCTGGTAGCCAGCCTTCACGGCGCCAACTATGAAGATAGGGTACCGCGGGTCTTCTAGACCAATGTAGGCGACGGTGGGAAATGTGCCAGGGGCGGGGTGACCGGCTTGGTTGAGTAGCATATGAGCCACATAGTCGACTGCGTGGGCGACCTGAGCCCAGCTCACGGGCTTCCACCCATCGCGGGGGTTGTTGGTCCGGGGAACTGACAGACACTCGACATCCGGGGTTTCCCGGGCCGTTGCGTCGATAACATGGGGTATGAGGCGCTTGCCGCACTCCCCACCGAGGAGGGGGTTGGAAGTTGGATCTACGGTCGTGCCAAAGACGTTCATCTTGGATGGGTGTGGATTAGGGTTGTGGTTGGGGATATTCCGTGGACCAGGGGCTATTTAACATCAAGATCAGCCTGGGATGCCCGATTTCTACCACAAACATTTCGCCCAGCTATCTCTCAGCTACGCCTCGTCAAGGGCGTTTTTTCTCGGGGCTGAGAGCGTATGGTCATCGCTGCCATTGGTTGATGCTGCCATGTTGAGGAAACATTAGCCGAGCACACGCCCCTATTGGCCAGCCGCCACAGCAAACATACTTTTCAGGCGACCAACAACATCATCTCATTGTATTGCTCGAATGAATGTGCTCGATTAATAATAACCATCGTCGCCCAACAATACAAGAGGGCTGTCTAGCAGGTTGGTTTTTGGTTGGTTGTCAACGTACCATACTGCATCATGGACCAAGATTATAAGCATGACAATAAAGGTCGAAGTACCGAGTCTCTTTGAAAAGATATAAATAGCTGCAAGATTGTACATTCTGATCTATTTTATTCCTAGGAATGTTCAGGTATTCAGCACTCAACCCTTCTAAGCCAAGTATCCAACCTCATGCAAGTCACTCCACGTGACCTCACTTTGTACATTACAAGATCCGGAACGCTGAGGTTATACACAGTGACATTCTCTTCTCCATCGCTGCGACGCCGCCTAGCTTGATCAGACACCCACTTACGGTAACTGGAGACCGAACGGTTCATCCAATTGAGATGCGCCTCTAATCCATTCTTTAAACCATCTCCGTTGCCATCGTGTAGGTCGGTATGGAACAAAATGGTTACTCTCAGATAGAATACCCTCGTGCTGAACATACCGGGCCCGTAATTGGTCGCTAATTGATCGCTATCGACACGCCATAAATGCCCCCTCGATGTAAAATAATATAATTGTAATATTCTCATGGACTGGGAAATCGAGCAGAAGGATGTGACGTAGATATTGAGATCAAAGTAGGCTGCAAGAAAGAAATGTGAGCTCATACCTGAGAGACATTCTATTTACTCATTTTAGACATCCCTTCGATCGGTCGGGACAATCACTGGCCTGGCTATGTATGTTATGTTTTCCACCCATTATTTTCACAGGTGTAAGGTGCAGAGTATACTCTGGGTTCGGGGAAGCCTGCTTCAGGCGAAGACAGTGAGGATTTAGAATAGCAAGTGTAGGGTGCCTGATGGCTGGGCAACAAAAACCGTTGTAATGCCACAGAACATATTTCTCGCTAGTCGGCATTTCACTCAGCTACATAACTCGCGGCATGTGGCTTTTATGTGCTCAAGGTTTGGATGGCCAGTATCTGGGTGAGCTAGCAGGTGGCGTTGGGTTGTATTCATGGAACCAGGAAGCCAACATAGATATAATATATGACTTTCTAAAATAATTAGCAGGACGTGATCTAGGTATCGAGGACAGTGTTTGTCGTGACCAGAAGCCATGACTATGTGATAGCTTTCTGCGACCACATAAAATCACTTACTAGCTCGTGAACATCCAAAAAAGGTCTAGCAGACCTGGAGAAGCCATAGTAGAGTATTAGCCACCGCCGTTGCTCGAATTACTCTCGACTATGGACATATTTCTTCGAATTGAATCTATTCTGTTCACAATGATATTTTTATATACCTCTGTCGAGGACTCGTACAATGCCAGCTAATATTGACAAATGCAATTAGTTATTAAACAGAACCACAGCTACCAGTTAGGTAACTATCGGCCAAAGTACTTGAGCTCCAGATATCTCGCGGGTATATAGCTCAAAGCAGTCACTACGAACGTAAACTCGTTGGCAATATCACCACCGTCTTCTCCAATCAACTTGGCAAGAGGACCAATGAACCAAGTCTCGTCCATGCCCATGCACCATGCCACGACTCCGAGGAGAAACGCCACAGTCGCACCGATACCCAACGGCAGTCTGGCCGGGTCATTCCATCCCTCCAAATCATAGTTATCGAAGTTTCCCTTGCGGAAAATATAATGTTCCTCGAATAATATCACCGCGTAACTAGTGCACCAATATCCGAGCAAGCTCAGGAAATCCTGAAGATAAGTGTTGAGTTTCTGACGACCGCCAATAGCCAGCGCAAGAATGCACGCGAAGCAGAACAAAGTCCAAATAAACCGAGGAACACGGCCGAAAGGTCGCGAGAGTTGCTGGAAAGAGATAGCGGAACTGTAGATACTGATGACGTTGACGTTGATTCCGGACAAGACGAGAAGAGTGAGGAGGAACTTGGCGAATCCGCGAGGGTAAAGCATGTCTTGGATGAGATAGCCGATTCCCTGGTTTTCATACGCATCGGACCAGTCCGGCTTGCTGTTGAGGGCGGAGGCGACCACACAACCGGCGACTAGGCCGATGGAGGTGGGAATGGCAATACCGAATGTGGTCATCAGGAAGACTTTGACGCGGTTCACGTTGGTCGGATAGTGGACGTAGTAGTCGCTGGCCATGGTGCACCAGGAAGCACTGGATCCGTAGACCACGGCGATTAAGCTGAGGACGGCACCGGAAAAGGAGGTGCCCGTCACGGTAGCCGGGGCTGTGTTGTCTGCGTATTTTCCGGTCTCGCCGTAGATGATCATGAAGATGATGAAGAAGACCATCCAAGCGTATCGCTCATAGATGAGAATGGCGTTCAGTCCGACGACAGAGATGAGCAGCGCGACAACGGCCAGAATCACGATACCCAGAATCAAAGAAACATGTCCATCGGAAACTGCCGTCAAGGCAAGACCACCCGTGATGCATGCGACGGCTGCCCAGCCCAATTGTTGGATACCGTTGAGCAATGCCACGAGCTTATTAGGCCACCAACCGAAGCTGTACCGACTGACACTGATCTGGCGCAAACCGGTCGCGGCGCCGAACGTGGCGCAGTAGCCACTGAGCGAAGCAGCCAGGATGGAAGTAAAGATGCTTATGAGGATGGATTGTTTCAGGGTCAGGCCGAATTCCCAGCCCAGGAAGCCCGTGGCGAAACAAGAGGTGTTCATGGTGCCACTGGCCCAAAGAAACGCCATGGATAATTCCTCCACCCAATGCACCTTTCTTTTGTCTTCGGGGCGCTTGCGAGTGATGGCTTCCGATTCGAGTCCTAGCTTCTTGTCCATGGCGGCCTCGATAGCGCGAAGCTTGGCCATAATACCGGTCTCGTGCGAAATCGTGCCATCATGGTCGAGGGAGGTTTGGTCGTGGGTCGAGTAGTTGACCGTGCTTGGTCCTTTTTCTGGATCAAAAGCCATGGTGACGTGCGAAGAGTGTAACACGAAGGGCACGAGAGGCAATTGTCGAAGCGAGAAAAACACACAGACAAAAAAGATCACACGGTGCTGGGACGGGGATTTAAACCGGACTCCCTGCGGGGGAAGATAAGGCAGCCTACACACGAACCACGCCACGCGCGCCGCCCATTGGATGGGTTCCGGGCTATCTCGAACACAGGCCTATCGCGGTTAGTTCAGGCGACGGGGCACGTGGAAGGATTCTCACTGGTAGGCAGCCAAGCCAACTCTTATTAAAAGAAATAGTATTTGATAACATTCGTGGATGGAGAGATAAGCCTTGGGTTCCTCCCAATCCACCCACGCCCACCGTCAGGGTTCATGATTCCCCCTCTTTTCTCGAATGTAGGGGGGCTGCGGCTGAGTGGGACTAAATTCTTCCCCGGGCGGGTTATCTTAATCAATGTGCCAAGGCAGGCCCTGATATTATGTGGCGATAAGACACGGAGTTCTCCGATATTCCGCCGGACGCTGGTCTCAAATCCCAGTCGATTAAGACATGTGCCATACACAGTAGTTGAGCTGAAATTGCCACCCCTTGGTGGACTGTTATTTGTCAACCATCACCTGTACCACCCTGCGCCCAACACGCCCTCGTGATTAACCCCTGTATCTCCTCAATTCATATCCACCGAGCCACTACTGAAAACAGGTTCCCTCATCCAGTGCATGGCCGATGGCCGTCACGAAGGGGCAAACAACCCCCGCCTAGTCGCTGCGCACTTGGATCACAACTTTGCCACGCGCGCGCTTGGTAGCGATCCGTGCGTAGGCATCCACGGCGTCCTCCATGTCAAAGACAGAGTCGACGGGGATACGGAGGCGGCTCTCCTCAACTAGACGTGCTATATACACTGCATTTTCGCTTGTCGGTGTTGCGCTAAACATGATGTATCGTCTAGGAATACCACCCAGCCATTTGGGGAGGTACATGTTGGAAAGAACATTACGCGCTGTTGCCATGACACTCTCGAGCGTACCGATGTTGACCACCATGCCCTCAGCTTTGAGGTAGGTCGGTGAATGGACAAAGAGTGCCTGCGAGCCAACACAGTCGAGTATGCAATCAAATGGCTTGTCCCCGTACTGATGCGCCAGGTACTCTGGCAGCGAGTCGTGCTCGCGGTAATCAACAAACTGGACAGACATTTAGTCATGATGAACCCGTTAGGCGACATGTTGCCTACCTCGTCTACGCCCAGGTCGCGCACCATGGCTTCGTTTGCCCCGCTGGCTACACCAACAACCTTGGCCCCGCGAATCCTGCACAGCTGCACCAGAAGCGAGCCGACCGAGCCGCTGGCTCCATTGACGAGCACTGTGTGTCCCTCACGCACACCACCCGTGCGGATCATCTCGAGCGCGGTACTGCCACTACCGTTGATGCCTGATGCTGCCGCCTTGTCAACTGCGGCGTCTATGCGCGTAACCTGGCAGCCAGGCAGGCGGATGTACTCCGACAGTGTCCCGTGACCCATGATGATTGTGCTGAACTTGTTCTGGAATGCGACGACGGGGGTGCCCGGATCGCGCAATTCAGATGGTGCACCGCCACCTGCTGCCACCACTTCGCCAGACAGCTCGATCTCTGGGATCCATGGGCCTGCGAGAGGAATGCTGGGCATCATCCGGATTAGCATCTCGCTGCTGTACTGCAGCGAGACATGCGAGACTCGGATCAGTACGTCCGATGACTGGCCGGTCGGCACGGGGGGCGTGGGGATCGTGGCAAGCTCGAGGGCGCTGTCAGGAGAGCCGCACCGCCTGCGCACCCAGGCGCGCATGGCTGGCGGGATGACGGGGGTCTTCGCTGTTGAAGCCATTGTTGTTTGTGCTGGTTGGCGGATGGGGAGTTGGAGAAATGGGAGGCTGGGGACGATTGTGGGGCCGGGGTGGAGTACGGGGGACGACAGTGGGCTTTGCGCTGCTTCAATCGATCGGGATATGTGAACGTGAATTGGTGTATGCAAATGGTCAAGGAGGTAGTACCATAGTAGAGTCTCCGCACAATTGTAAAAGGCGAGAGCCACCCCTATTCCACGGGCTTTCAGGAACACCCGCCGCTTAGGCAACAACTGGCCACTTTTCTTTGTCTCGAAGGATCCATCCTGATTGGCCCTTTCTTCCTTCTATTAGCTTCCAGTGTGTGATTGGTAATGGTATTAATAATTGAGCTATTAAGCCTTTGCAGGGCACCATGGTCTCTTTTATAGAGGTTCGAATTGCTCATTGATTGTATATGCAGTGTCAGCGATCGGAGATTATGTTTTGTTTGTGTTATCTCCACTCCCAGATGACAAGCTTGCTAACCCGAATTTGTACTAGGACCAGTCGTCGTTGGACGCAAAGTGGCCCGTCACTGTCAAGCTCAGTGAACTCTCAATGCTGTCTAGGTTACAGTAACAGTGCTGGCTCATACACCGTACTGAAACTCGCAATCAAACAGGCGCAGTGATGGGTAGCCACAATATTTCCAGTTCAGACGCGATCACCATATCTGCAGGTACTGTCGATCCAACACAATTGGCGCAGGACCTGTAATCTATGACCTGAACGAAGGAGTGCTGACAATAAGTGAAGATCAAGTCAGCAGGGTAACATTAGCTCTGTCAGCTCGGAGTTGGTCAATCCCCCACCTCGCCCGATGATGCGGATCTTCCCGGTTTGTCCGTTTAGTATTGATGATGTCATGTCATGCTCAAGCGTGCAATTAATTCGATGACAACTTCAAACCATTGGATATTGGACTCGTATTGCAGCAGGTTCGCTTCTTCGAAGTGGTTCCAATGTACTATGAGTCTGCATCCTTTGTTCTCCGACCGGTTGCTGATTTATAAGCCTTCCCATCACTTTAAGAAGGAAGCAATTCCCCACAGGTGTCATACATTCCAAACACAAGAAAATAGGATCGATCCAATCGCATCGTCGAATGAAAATGTCTTTCTCTCAAGCTTTCAAAGCCGCCATAGTCCCCGAACCCAAGGCCCAAAATGTCATTTCCGACCGTACCCTCGGACCACTGAACGATGATGAAATCGTTATTGAAATTTCCGCTACAGCCGTCAACCCAGTCGACTGGAAGATGCGAGACTACAGCGCGTTCATCTCCGAGTATCCTGCAATTCTAGGGTCCGATGCCGCTGGAAAGGTCGTCGCCGTGGGGCCCGCGGTCTCCGGATTCGCTATTGGCGATCGGGTCTTTTTCCAGGGCATCATCGGCACGTACGATTCCTCCACCTTTCAACAATACTGCAAAATGCCAGCTTCGTTGGTATCCAAAACCCCAGACAACATCAGCGACGAGCAGGCCGCTGGCGTGAGTCTCGCGACAGTGGCTGCTGTCACTGCGTTCTACGATAAGGAGGGTTATGGATTGACCCCTCCTTGGGAGAAAGGCGGCACGGAAGCCGGTCGTGGCCATGCTATAGTAATTCTCGGTGGAGCTTCTTCTGTCGGTCAATATGCAATCCAACTCGCCAGACTCTCTGGTTTTGAAAAGATTATCACCAATGCGAGCCCTGCGAATTTTGACCTATTGAAGAAGTTGGGGGCTCATGTGGTTCTTGATCGACACCAATCAGACGCCAAAGCTTTCGCTGCTGCTGCACAAGATACCCCTCTCATGTTTGTCTTTGATGCTATTTCAGTAAAGGCAACACAGATGCTTGGTGTGCAGATCCTCCAAGCAACCAACACAGCAAACAGTCAGGTCGTGACTGTGCACACAGTCCATCCGGAGACCACCGATCAAGAGGCAGTCGCACTTGGTCAGTCTCAGGAGCCGAAAGTGGGAGTCAAACAGGTCTTGGGTGTTGGCAGCGCTCCCCATCTACGCTACCTCAGCGAGCCTCTGGCGAAGCATCTAGGCGGCGCAGATGGCTACATCGCTAAAGGAGAATTCATCCCCAACCGGCCGCGTGTGGTACCTGGGGGATTAAAGGCGGTGGAGGAGGCACTGTCTCTGAACAAACAGGGGGTTTCTGGGGAAAAAGTGGTCTTTTGCCCATCTTCGAAATAAGTAATGAACCAGCCTTAAGCCTTTCTCTTGCGGTTCTTGTGTATCAGTCGATGCCATATCTTTCTCGAGAATTTCCTAACCTGGTGGAAAATTCATATGAATGAATATACGACATTGCTTAGGAAATAGGCTATCTTCCCTCCATATGAAAATCCCTCTGTTAAACATGTGCCCCAGACAACCAAATTTATGCCTTGACTATTTTGTATAAAATCTCCATGACGTCACCTGCAAGCTCCCCTCATGAGCATGTGATCGGACGCTATACTATATCAAGGCAAGCCTTTCTGGTACTAGTCCACATTCGGCTACCTGCATCGGCAATCCGGGGGAGTGAAGCTATAGCTTATCGCAGAAATCACACCGATTGTGAGTCCCCATGATCGACTAGTAACTCTGTAGGTGCTATACTGTTAGTGTGTATCATCTTGCCCAATGCATAGTGCTTGCACTTCTATTAGTCAACCCCAAAAAAATAGCCCAACCCGGATCTGCCGAGGTACCTGCCGGACCATATAAGCTTAAATGGATCGGCTGCCAACCTCGGATCATGGATCCATTCAACGCCCCTGATAGGGTCTATTGTATCCAGGAGGCGTCAGGGGCTCCTAGTTATGAATCCCTCCACACTCGTTATGTCCCTGTCTCCTAATCTCTTCACCTACGGACATTTCCCTTCGATATCCATCTTTAAACACCTCACAATGACTTCCCCAACAATCATCTTTTCCCATGGAGCCTGGATCAGCCCCCAGTTCTTCGAGGCCATTCGATCCCGACTGGAGAATCTTGGATTCCCCACCGAATGTCCCGCACATCCATCCATCGGAGCCGAACCCCCCTCCAAAATCCTAGCCGATGATGTCGCCTCATTCCGCCAAGCTCTCACAACCCTCGCCGACAAAGGCAAAGACCTCGTCGTTGTAGCCCATTCCTACGGAGGAGTAGTCGTTTCCAACGCAGTCAACGGTCTGGACAAAGCCTCACGCACAAGAGACAGCAAGCCAGGCGGTATTATCCAGATAGTCTACATGGGGTCCTTTGCCTTGGACCAGGGACAGAGTCTCCTTGGGGCGTTGGGAGGATCGTACCCGCCCTGGTGGCGAATCGAGGTGCCCCCTCCCCTCCCCCCAATCCACTAGTCAATCTCGCTAAATAGGTTCTGCAGAGCGACTATCTCTATCCCGATAACGCTGGCAATATCGGCTTCCAGGATCTCCCCGTGGAAGAGCAAAACCAGTGGCGTGCTTTAGAACGACATATTTGCCGGGCTGTTTTCGAAGGCGAGGTAACTAATGAGCCTTGGACGGAGGGGATTCCGTGTGCGTATATCGTTTGCGAGCAGGATCTGGCTATACCACCTTCATTGCAGGAGGTTTTTGCAGCGAAGATTGCTGGTCCGGAGAATACGTATCGGCTGCCGACTTCACATTCTCCGTTTTTGAGCGCTCCGGATAGGGTGCGGGATGTTTTGGTAAAGATTATCAAGGGGACATTGGCGAGTGTTTAATATGGGGCGGGAGAGTTCTGATTATATGTCAGAAGATGTATATTAAGTGAGGGAGGAGGCGTGTTGAACTATTACTCTTATTCTTCGGGTTGCATCTTGAGAGCTTGATTCATGGGGAAATGTTAAGATAAGGGGGACAGGTGCAGAGCATTGGGAGAACAGAAGCTTCAAATACAACAAGTGAATCAAATGCATGACCCGATGCAATCAAGTTTGAGCAGTTGGTAACAGCAGCGTGTTACTGGGACAACCAATGCTAGATCTACTCCTTTGTACATTCATCCTCATTGTGATGAGACTCACTATGCATTACATTAAAAAACAGGAGACAGGTTAATGAAAATATTGTCTTCAAATTCCCATTTAACACCATAACCACAGCTACTTCTCCAAATTGCCATGAGGGGATATGGACAGTCTAGATTCACCATCTTGAATGGCTCCCAATCACTAAGAGGGCCATCGCTCCCGCGCACCCGATTGGGTTTAGCGCCGCGTACAGCGTCTGCGTTAGGGATACTCAAAATGTCGAGGCACCAATTGATTAGTTTTTCATGGCCAGTGGAGCATGGGTAAACTTTTTACGCATCACAGAGCATCTCCTGCTCAATACGGTGAACCATTGCGATGCACTATTCCCCCGATATGAAGAACTAGAAACCATATGGAAGATACTAGCGACAAAATATATAGATGACTAGCCAGCATCCGCATCACAACACGAACCCTCCATCCCAAATCATCCACCAACAGCTCAGCAACATGTCCAACCCCAGGCCAGAACCCCTACGCATCGCCGTCCTCATCAACACCCCCCCAGACAACGACTTCTGGAATGACGTGACCGAGTCCTACCGTACTGGCTTTGAGGTTGTCGCGCCCAACGCCCAGCTGGACATGTACGACCCCATCTTCCAGCACAACTTCCCAGACTCCCAGGAATACGACCTGATCATCCTGAGTGGCGGCAAAGCGGACGCCTCCTCTTCAGAGCCCTGGGTACTGGGTGTGTTAGAATTCTTACGTAGAACCGCACAGACATCACCCAAGACAAAGATCCTGGGTATATGCTGGGGTCATCAGGCCATCTCCCGGGCATTCGGGGGAGAAGTGCGAGCTGTGCCTACGGGTCCAATTGTGAGGATATCATACCACCCTTTTACCGATGTACTGGAAATGGCTCATAGATGGTTTTATTAACATAGGCCGGAATCGAATCCATCAAATTAACAGAAGCCGGGAGGGAATTCTTTTCCTGTGCCCCGGGCATTACCAGCTATGTGAGTTACTCCTGTTCTGATGTTGTAAGATCTCCGCTAATGAGCCCCAGAAATTACCAGAGTTTCACGTCCGCGAGGTAGCAAGACCTGGGTCAGATTTTATTCCTCTTGCGGAGAACCATGAGATGTTTGTTAATCAAGACAATACTGTGTTGACCTTCCAGTCACATCCAGAGGTTCAACCTGCTCTGGCAAAGAAGATGTTGTTGGAAGAGGATGATGTTTATAATGGGAATCTTTCGAAATTGGAATTGGAGGATCAGTTGAAACGGCTTGAGCAGCCGACGGATGGGTTTGAGGTGCTGAGACGGGTGGTTGAGTGGGTGAAGGAATGAAATATAGATGGTGGTGAGACTTAGCGGGATATATGAATGTGGTTAGTGATTCAAGTTCTCTGTTTGCGCTTTCACTGATTGCATTGTTGGAACCCCTGTTCCAGGAATGCTAGTTCACTCACTGAGTAAGCAGAAGCTTAGATTTTTGAAACTATCTAATACGGCTACATGCAGTGACTCTCCTCAACCCTCATCCCCTCAACACCTACACACATCCCATTCCCCATCTACCACCCACCTCCTCCCCAACATGTCAACCCCCACATCATCCCCTCCTCTCCAACCCCCACAAACTCTCCCTCGATTTCGACTAACAATCCCAAACCTCAACAACCATCAAAGTCCTCTCCTCCACAATCCTCTCCGCCATCAAATACAACCACCCATCCACCAACCCCCAAGCAGAATTCAACCAACTATATATTCAACAAATTCATCTCTCTAGACCAAGATAAATGCCAATTCACCTACCAGCTAATCACCGCCATAGGAGCCATCAATATCATCGAAGCAGGAACTATTTTCGGAGTGAGCACTATCTTTCTTTCTCTAGCTGTTTCATCCAAAACCAAATCCGTTACTAGCAAGCCCGGCATAGTCATCGCACTAGAAAAAGAAAAAACAAAGGCGGATATCGCACCGAAGCACTGGGCGCAGTGTAGAGTGGCAGATTGATCTCCGAGAGGGCCGCCACGTCCTAAAGTTGGCTGGCTATGTCCTGGTCATGGTCATGGTGTCTTCTTTCCGTTGGTAGGTTCTATTATCTGTTGTTAGCTGGCCGGATAAAACAAGAGGGGACAGAGAGACTAGACTACAATGAAAAAAAGAAGAAGAAGAAGAAAAAAAAGAAAAAAGAAAAGAAAAGAAGAAAGGAATCTCCGATGCGGGGAATCGAACCCCGAGCTGCCGTGTGAAAGACGGCGATGTTAGCCGTTACACCACATCGGATCGGCTTGAAGGTTTCTCCCGCAGATGCCGTCATCTGCTGAAAGAAAATTATTGTCCGAGTAGAGACGAGATATCGATTCATACATCTATCGAACAATGCTAGCAACGACGAATAAACCTTTTATCCATCGCATCAAACCGACGTATCCAAGCTCCGTTTATATTCCGGAAACGCCCACTTTACCCTCCACTCCGACTGAAGCACATCTTCAGCCGTTAGTCGGTCTTCCGGACGAAACATCAACATCCTGCGAATCAAATCCAAAAACGCCTTTTTCTCATCCTTCTTAATCTCGCCTCTCCATTTACGCCTCCACTTCTGTATATCAATTTCGAATGACTCCTCAAGCGGAGGCCATTTTTTGGCCCGGTAGGAATCCGTCGGGCCCCCGTCTTCGTCGAAGTATTTGCTTCTTTCCTCCAGTGCAGCTACCATTCCCCAGGCATTTGTCCTAGGACATCAACATGTTGGGCCACAATTTGGGCATGGGGTATGAACTCGTTACTGAAGATGGGTTTCATTCCAACGATCTCCCAGATCGCGGTAGCCAGGCTCCAAATGTCTGAGGAGTACGTGAGCGGGGTTTTGGATTCCAGGTAGGTTTCTGGAGCTCGAAAGGCCGGAGGCGCATGGCAGTCTTCCCCAAGTCGAACTTCCGAGTTTGGGGCAAAGGCTTCACCAAAGTCGCCGAGAAGTAGACGCACGTCTGCCAAAGTAAACGTTTCAGCATATTTCCCTAGGAATAGAGGCAGAACCGCGTGAGTTGGGACATTGGGAGTGAGAGGCTTTCCATCACATCGCGTAATAGGGACTGTCTCAGGCTCGCCATATTTCCCGTAACATTCTTTGACGGACAGGTCGTTAAATCTGGACGAGAGCTTGATCATAATGTTTCCCAGGTGAATATCTAAAATAATATTGCCTCAAGTATTAGCTTCTAGGTTTCCAAAAGTGCAAAGATATTACTATCGCCATGACTAACCTCCGTGTACATGGCCTTGCGAATGTGTGTATGCAACAGCCTGCACAAGTCCATAACATAACGCTCGAGCAACGTCAATGGGAAAAAGCCGGCTGAAGGATATTTCTCTGAGGTCTCATCGTGCAGGAGTCGTGGTGTAGCATTTGTGTGTTCCATTTGGACCCTGCACCTCGAATTCATCCAGTATGGCCGGGACCAAGTCGCGTCCAAGGTGTACGGGCGAAGAGGATAAAAGGGAGGTAGAAAGAGCCTTGAGTACCTTTGCCTCGTTTGGAAGCGCGTCCGCGATGTTGACTTTTAGCGTGACATAATGCTTGAGAGAAGTATCATGTGCAAGCCAGACGGTCGAGTAGCCCCCAGAACCTAGCTTATCTACAACGAGGTATCGGTTGTGCAGTGTATCACCTATCATAACCGGGTGATAGCCCCCAGGCTGATAAAACTCAAGGGTTTCCACGTCCTCGATCCAATTGTACTCGATGCGGTCACTAGCCATTGTGGAGCTCGACCGTGTAGGGAAACCAGAGTGGAGCTTATGAGGACGGTGAAAAGATGTTGATGTTGGTATCGCACATTGTGATCGAGTTAAGAGCAGAGAAGAAGAAATAACGCGTTTAAGTATCTGAGAGTGGCGTATCATGGTTTGTTGACGTGGTGATTCCCAAAGATGGTTCGGAGGCGTCCAGCAACTATCAGAAAGGGGCACGCTGGATGTAAGCGCGACTGGTCACACGTATCATGTGGTAGGCCTATTCTCATTGGGCCAGACCACCATCCTCCTTCTGTGAGGATTCACCACGAAACAGCAAGAGCCTACGATATCACGGAAATCTCTAGAATAACCTGATAATATCAACAAATATATAGAAGAAGCCCGAACTAGCCATACTGTGATGAAGGAGAGAACGAAGCTTCCTAGATCCACAGGGCCCACGCACAAATATTTAGTGGCACTTTCCTATCTATAAATCTTTCTTTCCAGATTCGATACTTATTCATGAGGCTTCTTAGTCAGAGTAGTTTCTGATGCCTCACAAAACCCGGATCTTGCAGTTTCGGCACGTGACCGTATATATCTGGTGTTGATCGCCCGCGTTTCAGGCTATGATTGGCCGTCGGAAAACACCCTGGGGTGCTGCCTCATGTGTGAGAAAAGCAAGGAAGCTGGGGTAAGTCAGCGATCTGTGTAGATCAATTAAAAAGCCATTGTCCAGGTGATCGTATTCCTGATGCTCCAGCCAGTCATGTTACAGTCGGAGTACCCCGTATGCTCCACAGATTTCAATTGCCACAGGACACCTAACATGACAGCTTAATGATTGGACTGGACGGTATCTCATGGTCAGATCCTCAAGAATGTGATCTTGAGACTATCTCCCAACCCTTGCATGTCAGGCGGGCCATGAATCATGGACCCCCGAATTCGGAAGCCGGTCGACGCATTCGGAGCACCTGTGTGTCGTCATAGCCAATGCTAGCCCTAGATCAACATTAATAACCAATCTTACATTCCACGCCGATGCATTCCCCTTTCATTCCATTGCATTGCATATCCCCATACATCTATCTACCCCTCTCCCCAAACCACACCTCCACTCCCAACAACAACCCTAGTCTCAACCCCATCCCCCCCAAACCAATCACCACACCACCACCACCATGCCAACCGGCTGGCTCGACGTCCACGGACACTTCGCCGTGCCCTCCACGGCCGCAGAACGCGAAGCCGCCGCCAAAGAACTAACCGACGACCTCCGCTTCATCACAACCGCAGACCGTCTAAAATGGTCCGTCGAGGAATCCCTCACCAACACCGACAAAATGGGCGTGACCATGCAAATGCTATCCAACGTGCCCTCAACCCTCGACGGCCTCCGCCAAGCCAACGACTTCGGGGCCTCAATCATCAACAACCACCCCAACCGATTCGGTCTCTTCGCTGCCCTTCCCACCGACATTCCCCATGCGTGTCTCGAGGAAATCGACCGAACATTGAAATACTCCACCCCCCCGGACGGATTCGCCGTGCACCCATGCCATAACAAAGTCTACCTCAGTGATAGAAGTCTCGACCCCGTGTGGAGCAAACTCAATACCCTGAAAGCAGTCCTATACATCCACCCAGACGCCTACGTGCCCCAGTTCCGCGACCGACCCGGCTCTCTCATTGAAGTTACATTTGAAACGGCCCGAACGTTAACGGATATGTTATATACGGGGTGGTTTAAGCGGTATCCCGATATCAAAGTCATTTTTAGTCATTGTGCGGGTGCGTTTCCGGGTTTATATGGGAGGATTCTGCGTCTAGGGACTGAGAGCTGGGTATCGAATCCGGAGAATATCACTGTGGAGGAGATGGAAACGCAACTGGGTCGATTGTTTATTGATACGGGAGGCACGGCGTTGACGGGGTTGCCGGCTGCGGAGCGAATGGTGGGGGTGAAGCATTGCTTGTATGGGTCTGATTGCGGGGCTCCTTGTTCGACAATTGATACGATGATGCGGAATAAGCAGGATGTGGTGGATTTTGAGCGCAATACGGGCGTTCAGGTTGGGACTATTGGGGGGAATGCGTGGGAGTTGTTTCCGGGGGCGAAGAAGAGGGCGGAGAGTGGGTAAGATTTTTGAATGTTTCTGGACTAAGAAAGGGTTTAGTTTAGTTGGTTGGTTGGATAAAAGTACTGGTTAATTCTACTATATGCCTCGCTGGATGGTGTTGATTACATTGGTGACCTATACCGCATCACTATCATGAAACTCAAACCTGAGTAATTTCTTCCCGTTCTGATAACCAATAAATAGCCCGATAATTCTCTATCCCATCTATAGCCGTAAGAATTACATCCTTATTAGTACCTCACCAGTCAGAATTACTCTCCGTTGTTTCATCGGGTAATCATCGCTGAAACGCACCCGATGACATAGAACTCATCGACCATGTATAGTAAGTTATGAAATCATCATCAGTCAAGCTTCTATGACATCATGAAGCTCGGCTATATATGATGCATTGATCCGGGTTCCAAGAGCAGGGAGCAAGGCAAAGTGAAGCTTCTGCGGCACTTCTCTATTTCCTTAATGACACAAGGTCGAGGTAGCCGACTTGGTGACCGGGGGGGTTCTACCATTTTCTATCCCTCTGAAACTCTCATATTTCCATATGTCCATCTGTACCAGTAAATAACGCTGACAAGTTAACCCATACATGCCTAGTATCCACTCAAGGCAACAAATGCTCTAAATCAGGATGATACCGCTGGATATACAAACAAATAGACTGCAATTCGACAGTTGCGCGCTGTCGACTCCACCAAATAACCTGGCCTGAAATATCATACCACAGAGCTAGGAGCAGCAAAGCGACCGGATCCTTTTCATGAAGCAGGTTTCGAAAAGCTGGCGTCATTTGACTAGGGAACGCGAGAACACTAGCTCTCGACTGTTCTTCAAACGATCGATCCCAAAGCGGAACCAGTGTATGAAGGGCAGTAAAGTACGGATTGTTCTCGGCTGTCGAGGATTGATCCAAATGGCATATGCGAGCCATTGGTTCTGGAACTGTGAGATCGGTTGCTGTCGGCTCGAACATTTCCTCATATTCACCTACCATGCCCCGGAAGAGACCGTCCTTTCGTAGCGGGTCGATCAGAGTCCAGAGTGACATTTTGTTCCTGGTCATGCGCACCCACTCCAGGTCGGAGGAGTCTGATTTGAGCGGCCAGACTTCTTCGGCGGTGGTGGCGGATAGAGAGGAGAAGACGACGATGCCGAGGAAAGTAGCACCGATCCATACTGCGTCTCGTTCCTCTTGTGGAATTGGCTGGGCGATCTTCTGACTGAGTAGCTTGACACATTGGGAGGTATGATGGGCTTCAAACGTGCGTAGATGTTCCGATTCCGACAGGCTTAGATGGCGATGATGAATAGATGAAATTGTAAGAACCATATGCATTAGGAACGGGTGCTTCAGGTCGTTAGCAGTAATATTATCACACATTCTGTCCCGGAGTACATACCGAGCGTGCCAATCTCAAGATATCATCCTGGGGTACATTCATGATAGTCACACTTGTCTGCGCCCATTGAAACCACTTCAACCAGTTCACACAGGTTTTATCAAGCTCCAGAACAGTCATTGTATCTGCACTGGCAGGCATCGGAAGTTCAAGCTCCTGCGATATCTGAAGATCTCCATTACTCTGGGCATAGCTGCAAACGACCCCATACCAACGACACCTCTTGCAACCGGGCTTTGCTTCGTCGCACTACCTCATGTCATGTGTGAGTCATGTGCATGTCAGCAGGGATTCATCATACCTTGACGCGTCGCAGTTTGCAGTTACTACATCCGAGACGAGATTTCCTGTGGTGTCTGCGCAGACGCGGCTTCGACACGGTCATATCCACGACTTGGAATTGGGCTTCCACCATGATGTCTGCTCCGAATGTGCCACTTCAGGATATGAGGGGTAGAAGAGGTCTGGCTTTAAGTGGCACCAGCGTAAGCACGATCGCGGCATCAAGCGCCATTAAACCGGATAGAGAAAAGTGGTGAGCCGGCTCGCTTGGCAGCGCGAAGGATGCCCGAGCCAGAACCCGACACGTAAACACACAGATAACCTCATTTCATTCAAACTAGTAGCAACAGCTTTCACATTGGAACACCATCCACGATCCAGTTCAACAGCTTCGAGTTCTGGATTTCCTCTGCCCTTTGCAATAACTCCTGCGCATCCCAATTGGCCCAGACGAATTTGCCTTTGAGGAACTGTGCCTCGGGAGAAGCCAACCAAACGTAGAACTGGCCGGGGAGGTCGGCTGCATAAGTTAGCATCCTCTCGCTGAGATTGAAGATCATGAGTAGACTTACCTGAGTCGGGAGCCTCCTTTTGATAACCGTTGAGGCTAGTAGCCACCCATCCCGGCTGCACGTTGACAACATGCACATGGGGATTCTCTGCAGAAAGATAGTTCATCATTTTCAGAGAAGCTGCCTTTCCGACGGCGTATCCGCCCAAGCGGGGGGTGGGTGCAACATTCGCCAGGCACGATGAGGTATTCAGAAACACTGGGCTGGGTCCGGCCTCGGATAAAAAGCACTGGAAGGAGTTGAAGGTACCTCGAATGGCCTCCCCAATGTCGAGTACAAATTGATCGATGTTCTGATCAACAAGGGGTCCCGGTTTTGCTACAGTGCCTGCGTTGGCAACGAAAACATCGATCTTGCCCACTTTGCTGACAATGGACTTGAGCGCGGTAGTGAGTTGGACTGGGTCAAGAATGTCAGCAGTCTCATGCAGGACCTGTGTGCTTGTTCCTGACGAGATGGCATTAAGGATGCTTGCTGCGCCGAGGTGTAGTTTTTCCGGTTGTCGTCCGAGGATAGAGACGGACTTGGCGCCTGCTTTGGCAAACGCGATGGCGATGGCATTCCCGATACCTGTTGCACCACCTGTAACAACAATGTTTTTGCTAGATGCTGACAGCTCCGACCGGTTGAGGGAGATGAAAGGGTAGGGCTCGGAGTGCCAGGTTTTGGTGAAGGAGATGGGCTGGGGGAATTCACTGTCGGCCATGTCTGATTTCAACGAAGCGGGAGTGATGGGAGTGTCTAAATAGAGGTATGAGATGCAGACAGTTACTGTGTCTTTCCTTAAGGCTACGAAAATAAAGAAGGAAGGAGACCTCAGCTTTCAGACGGTCATGCTCCATCTTATACTCGTCAAAAAATCTGCTATGACGAGGTTTTCTTGGTGACATGAAAAAAAATTACACAATCAGTTCGTATCTGATCAAAGCAGGTCTCCAGTGACCTACGTCGTATAGTCGGTCCACCGGCTGATCTGAATACGAACCAGGGAATAGCGGAAGCAGCCAAGCGCTAAATTAGGGCGTGCGTCAACGGAATACGAGCCACGGCTTAGCGGGCTTTCTAATCTTATCAGGAGCTACAGAATGCATGACATCTTCAAGAAATGGCCCAAGCTTTCAAAAAATCCAAAAAATTGACAATTGCACAGTAATTATACCAGTAGACAAAAAAATGCATCATATCCCAACATGCCCTACTCCCAATAATCCTCATTAATCCACGTCATCCATTCCTCAGGCTCGGGCTCAGCCTTTTCGCGCGTCCACTCCTGCCTAATTGCAGTTAAATGCTCGGTTATAGTAAGATAGTTTGCCTCCATATGAAGAGTATCCTGGTGATTCTCGAACTCGATAATTGAAACCTTTCCCACTTCCAAACTTTTGTAAAACCGTATATATTCTCCGACCACGACTGCGCCGTGAATTGCCTTTGCCGTTCCATCACTCTTATATTGATAAGCGGCAGGAAGCCGCTTAATCAGAAGTACTTCTCCCAGTTTCCAACAATCCAAATCTGCAACTGTCGAGAGATCTCGAAATTGCAGTTTGAAAAACCCTATGTCGTCGGCTGTGCCAAATTTCCTACACTGCGCAATAGGGCTGGCTTGCTGTTCAGTAACCAGGTTATCTGAACGAATTCGGAGGTTGTATGCATGGGCCTTATCTGTCGCCTCCCCGTAGGAGAGGTAGTCCCTAAGGCACTGGTTCCAGAAAGAAGCTATCTGCTGCTCACTTAACCATACAGGGGGCAGGTCTGTGTTCTGCACGACAGCAGGGGTTTGTGGCAAGGTGGACGGTGTGGGTTGAATCGGAGCCTTTGCAGGCTTCTCACCCACTCTCGGTGCCGCCACCCTGAAGCGGCGCATTGGAAACGCAATCCGGGCGTAATTGGGTGATCCTCCTTGATTAGCTATGCGCTGTGAGCGACGATTAGGGCTGTACGGGATGCTATAATTTTTGCCGATCCCATACCTCCCAGGGACAGGAGATGAGTTCGCGCTCAGCACGATGGGCTCCACCATGAGGCTATATCGGGGATCTTTCAATTGTGTGCTATTCAAACTGAACGGATTGTGTAGCACGATGGGAGTAGATTCAGCGAAATACGAACCACCCGTGTCAGTCCCATCTGCCAGCAGCTGGTTCTCAGCGACGAGGGCTTCAATTGTGGTAGCACGCTTTTTCCGATTGGGCTCGCTTTTGGGATAGGCCTTTTTGCGACCGGAGACAACAGGGCGCAGCATGCCCGTTTTTCTTCGTTCAGAACTCTGTGGGTCAGTCATGTTGGTTTTAGAGAGTTTGACTGTTGAGTTGATAGAACTGAGAAGTTGAGATGTAACCAGGATTATCCATGTAGTGACCTCACTGCTCTTACTTATATGCCATTCAATAGCCCTCTGCTTAAGGTTTGAGCAGCTCCCAGCAGCGCCTTGAATCCACACCTCATGCACGCACTACTGCAATACAATGAATATCCGAGGATTTCCCCCCGACATAACCGGAACATCCCTGACTAACCCCCAATTCGACACAAAGGCTCCTTGTGTAACCTGAGAACTAAAGAACACCCTGTCAGCGGGAACAACGAATTCAGGGAATAATGCAATGCCTTGTGCGATGCCTTTCACCTGATTGAATTGGAATATAGCCACAAAGAATATACTGCCGCATCAACATTCTTCCGCTCCGAGAGAGCCCAACTCATCACGTGTTGTGGAACGTGCCGGTTTCCGTCTCCATCCTCCCTTTCAACTCCCTGCAATCTCCACAATCTTTCATCGAAAATGGGGCTCATCGATTTTATCAAAGACATTATTCGCCCAGGGAATGGGGTCGATTACCCTAAACCTGGGGACATGGTGACCGTGCATTACCACGGTTATCTGTATGATCCGACGCGGTCAAAGAATCGGGGGCGTCGGTATGTTCCGCGGACACGTTTGTTTGCAGTTCACTGTTTACAGTTTGCTGTGTTCAAAAGAATTGTCGGAATGAAGCTAATTACTTGTTAATCTAGGTTCGATAGCAGCATCAAAAGGGGCTTCCCTTTTACATTCCAGATCGGAATGGGCCAGGTTATCAAAGGTTTGTCAATTACCTCGGGCGTTTATTGGTATACTGATGAGGATTAGGATGGGAAGTAGGTATTCTGGGAATGAGTTTGGGGGAGAAGGCTTACCTTACATTTGGCCCGTATGTTCCCCTTCTGTCTTTGTCTTTTTGCATACATCTACTGACCAATTCTGTCTGATAGGCATTATGGATATGGCGAGAGGTATGTATACCAAGCCCATCATCAACTTTTAAAAGAATCTATGCTGATGTATTTACAGGGGAGCACCCCCATTCATCCCGGGTAATTCCAGCCTTGTCTTGTAAGTGACCTCCAATCTACGTTTATACCCTGCTCATCTCCTGCAGCAATGTGGAACTACTCGCCATCAACGGCAGAACCCTTCAGTCGGATGATTCAGACTGATGTTCAATACTTATGTATCAATGAGAACATCTCGCGTTTAGTATCCATGCATGGAAACCCACCATTCGTCTAGATCAGCTAGCAATGATGCACTTTACAGCCCCCTCTCATCCATCTCGCCGAATATCATGCACTTAATCTCATCACTCCATAGACGTCCCCCAACCATCCATTACCCTCACAACCCCACAGCAGCAGCCTCAATCACCTCCACCACCCTCTCCTGCTGACTAACCTGAGGCAAATGTCCCGCACTGCACCTCTCAACCTGACTCCCCGCCAACCCAGCCAACTGCTCCTGAAGACCCACCGGAAGAGCCCTATCCCCTTCACAAATCAGATAAACACTCGGCACATCCTGCCACCCAGCGTAGGGCACAATTCCATCCCATCCCTGTGCCGGCTGCGGCTTCAACACACCCAACCACTTCGTCTTTTCGGGCTCCGGGACATCATCTAGAAGAAGAACCTCTGGTTGAGCGCAGTACATCGCACCACCCTATACAATCATCATCAGTCACATTTCCATTTCCAACCAAACATCTAAAAAAACTCACCTCAGTGACACCAAACGGCAACGGCTGATGTTCAAACCCCACCGGAAACACCGCCCCACTAAGAAACACAATCTTAACCACTCCTCCACCACTCCCAACATCCGCCTTCGCCAGTCCCTCCATGGCCGCACTGCCCAGGAACCCGCCCGCGGAGTGCAACACGAGGATGACTTCTTCTCCGCGCTGGACAATCTTCTGCAGATGGGCGCGCACGGACGCGATATCGTCGGCCATGCTGGGGTTACCCGGGGATGTGGTGCCTGTGCTAGGGAGGATGGCGGTTTCGGTAATGAAGCCGTGGGCGGTTAGGATGGTGGAGATGGGGTCGAAGACGGTAGGACCTTCCCAGAAGCCGGGGACGAAGAGGATTGTGGGGGGCATTTTGTGGTATTATTTTTGGGGGATTGGTGGTTGGGAGGGATGGAAGGTAGATGGGGGGGAATTGGGTGATTTAAGCTTGGGTTAAGCGGGGTATTGCTGACATATTATAGAGTATAACTAGAATATAAGGGTTAAAGATACTTGTACATGGCAGCTGATGCGAATAGGCACGATCGAATCAGCAATGACTGTATCCCCCACCTCACCAATAACAACGATGCAGTCGAAACCAGACACAGCCGCTTAAATCTCACGTCAGGCTGAGCCTCATCCAGCCTTGAAGGATGATGAATTGTCCGGCCAATTGAACCTTGCGAGTGGCGTAGTGCTACGCTAGACACCGTCTAAGCTTTATCATTCGCTTAGGGCTATCCACTTGATGTAACGGGTGCGCCGCAACCCCACTCACTTCAGCTTTGTACTCTTGGGAACACAGCACGTAATGCAGAGCTGAGATCCCATTCTTTTTTATTTTCATGGGATATCCGATGTTAAGAAGATTGGGATGCTATGCATCATATTGAGGTACTTGGAGATACAAGCAGGGCAACGGATTGACGTTGCCCCGACACTGCCATGTTTTATATAGTATATGGAAGGGAATTAATAGGATACCGAATAAAGATAAATTAGATTCGAGACCAGTGGACGGTTCATGGCGTGGTCGGAGGTAAGATGTTTCCGAGCTATAAGAGATACCATGGGTTAACTTAGAGCTTGAGAAACTCTACTAAGGCATGTTTGACGCCACAGAGACATTGACATGGCAAATTACTGTATATTATTTCCAGACTAAAGGAGGAAAACATAGTAGCAGACGAGAGCCAAAGCCCTGCACTGTACACTCTTTCCAGCTAGAAGTGGCATTCTGTGCGCAGTCGAAAACACATCAAGTACAAAGCAAACGAATGAGAATGCCATCTTATATGTGATAATCCAAATCCAGTCCCTAAGTGAGGCTAAGATTATAGACCCCATGTAGAACTACGGGAGACACGGTTTGTGTTAAAGCCCCGGGGGTGCCAGAAATTATAATACGGCACACTCTGAGACTGCGCTTTCCCAGCTTTATCCCGTTCCGCGTCTGACTCCGTTTTCCATTTCTTCGCTTCGGTCATTCCCATCGGCCAGGGCCCTGTCTCTTCCATGATCATCTGCATCAGCTCAGGAGGCAGGTGTGGCATATGAGGCTGCATTGCTTCGCGCCACCAGTGATTCTGTTGTGCGGGCACGTTTCGTGTCGAGCAAATGCGATAAACGGAGTCAACGAGCCAGATGGTGATATATCTTTGATGGCCGGGACAGGTCTTGTCCTTTAATGAGAAGGGATGGGTCCTGGATCGGAGGGTGTTTGGCCAGACGAGGAGCCGGCCTTTGTGGGCTGAAACCGAGCCGAGTATTTGGAGTTTCCGAGGAATGCCTTTCTCTTCAGGAGTTACCTGGTCTGCAGATTGTTTCTTGATGGGCGAAAAGCCAAATATCTGCCGATTGGCATGGCTCTCGGGATCGAAAGCCGGCGTCGACTCGATGGTATCCTGTTGTTGAAAGGAGATCCAAGCCGGGGTGAGATTCTCCACGTCGTAGTAGTATCGCGACATACACACGATGTGCTCGTTCATCAACCTCGAGAGAGAAAAGTCATCCTCGCCGCAATGATGTGGGTTTTCTGGGGTAAGTTCGACACTGGATATCCGGACAATCACCTGCAATCCCTTTTCCCGGAACTTGTCCTGTACAGAGTAGGACTGATAGCTATGATCGCTATCTGTGACGTAACAAATGCCGCTATATCCATTATCTGGATGGTCATTGTCTGGATTGTCATTGTCCATCGAGTACAAATGGTTCTTCAGAATGTAACTGCTGGATATCTTGCCTTGCTTCCAATCTTCGTACGAAAATGAGCTGCCTGCCTCTGGATATTTGAATGTCCGGAGATTTGACCTTTTCCAGTTATAAACCTGTTTAAACCGGGCCTCTTGCCTTGTGTCTGGTGTTGTGTCCGGGACGGTAAACTCTGATAGATCCGCCTCCTCGAAAGGATCAGGATATTCGACACATTACTTTAAATCAGGTCTGGGTAGAGCAAAATACTCCCTTGCTCTGACAAGGTAAGCTGCCCAGGTCTCTTTGGTCCACCTCTTGTTTGGCAGCCTACATTTGTAGACGAAAGGATCTGCGTCCCGGGACTCATCACCCAGATCATTGGCTTCGTACTCGTACGACCGTATGCGCGGCGGATAGCGACCATGGACTTTCTTAACAACCTGGTTCCATGGCTCTATGCTGGTGGAAATCAGCTTCTCGATCGCAGTATAGGCCCGTCTGTTTTTGGGATGAAGGTTATTGATGTATGAAGTAATCCGCACTTCTGTCTCCCGCCCAGTGAATTGGACTTCACAAGGTAACCACTGAAATTTGTTGGTCCAGCAGTACTCCGGTTTCATATCATCCGCCGTTATGCCCGTCATGCTGAGGTATGGTTCCATTGGATTGGGTGCAATTGGGACGTTAGTGGGGTATGATATATTTCCATCAGTCATGGTAACTTGCCCTCCCTCAGTAAGAACAGGAGTGCGACCATAGATCAGCATAAAAAGCGACGGGTCAACCAGCTCCCGAACCGGACTTGTAATGGTTGATGCAGGGGGGGCTGAGTCCAGCAATGGTTTAAAGGCTTCCTGCAATTCATTCTCCATCCCAACCAGGGCGTCCGACTTGCAAGCTCCGGAATCGGCATTGAAAGTAAGCACATGACCTGTCTTTTGGAAAACAATAGCTTTATCTCGTAGCTCCGCAATGCATCATTCCCATGCTCGGGGAGAAACGAGGTCCATGTCGACCTCGCTGTCGGGCTTTGATTGCGATTGCATCTTCAAGTCGCAGAACTCGGTGTACCACTGGGCGACAAGGTGCTCATCGAACACATTATGTTCCCAATTTGGCTTCTCGGTCACTAGTTCCATTAAACGCAGCATGTAGACCTCGCATATTGTAAGCCGGTAGCCGTAACAGAACTGGGCCAAAGCAATATCAAAGCGGTGATTATCCTCTGTATCCTCTGATGATTGTGTTACATCCCTCTCGGATCGGCAACAGCTACGCAAAGGACGGCGAGGATCCACCTCATGATATACTCTCAGATCCCCAAAGCCTGGAACCTGGAGCTTGCCAGTGCCAGAATTGTTCATCGGAGGGCCATCCATTGTGTTCAATGAGTGGGTGAAGGGACTGTAGTTGTGGTTAGTGGCATAACAAGAAACGATTTAATTTAGTGATCTTACCACGTATAACGCAATATCTGTCTTGCGGTTGTGAAGATCTGTAGGTGACACAACTCAGAAAAGAAAAATGAAACGGCTGGATCAAATTTATAGAGAGAGAGAGATTTATTGTTCCTTCCCAAATTGAACATACGGCGGAGATTTCATTCACCTCCTACCCGCTTTATTACATGTTCATTTATTATCCCCTCCTCTCCCTTTGTTTCTTTCCCATGAATCTCCTCACATCCTGCTTTTGACTTTCGGCTCGGGCGAAATTTTCGCCTTCTATCATCGGTTGATGACGACTTATACGGAAACCCGCTCTTCCCAGTGGTCAGGTTCCTAAGCCCCCTGGTCACATGATGAATGATTAAAGGACATGCCCTTGGCCAATAAGGTAAAGACTTTGTTTGTGCCTGAACATAGCTGTAAAATGGCAGTCGAATAGATCTTCATACTGGTAAGCTTCCTATTTATCGGAATAATCCGACCATTCGGTCAAACATAGCGAGTCTGAAAGTCTATGATACGGGAGGATTCTATACATGTACTCTAAAGATGCCGCATAATAACTGACATCCTTTATTGCAATCCTAGAACAGCGATCAAGTCTTTCAATACCTAACAGCGAAAACCATCGGAATAGACAGAGGATTCTACCATTAACTCTACAACGATATTTAACCCTAACATCCTACAAAGCCACAAATTCAATACCAAATAGCGTATTCCTATCAAGCCATCATCATCCATCGTAATCAACGACCCACCAATCCCCTAATAATAAAAAAAAGTCCCCATAACATCCACCTTAATACCCTCCAACACCTCCAACGCCTCATCATACTCCTTCCCAACCTCAAAATTAAACTCCGTCCGTCCCCCCCTCTCAATCAACTCCAATCTCCCCTTTTCCCACTCTTCCTCATACTTCCATCTATAGAACCTCACAATATTATCACACTCAGTCATCCCATACATCGGTACTCCCCTCCTCCTACAAACCGTTTTCTGCATCTCCCTAGTCAGAATCTTCTCATACTCACAGCTCGCAATATTATCGCAAGTCAGATACTTCAAGAAGCTTTTATGTTCCGCGGAACGTACAACCGCAACATACGTCTTCTGGCCATTGTCCATGGGCGTGTCGAACCGAATGACGATGAAATCCATGCGGCCGGAGGAAAATAGCCGGTCGGGGAAGATCTCCCGGAGACGGCGGCACATGAATGCCGCGGGGGAGAAGTCGTAGTCTTCGGTCGTGTCGGTATTGGGGAATGTCATGGTTGGAGATGGGGGGGATTAGTGAAGATGAGACGGCGGAATTGGTAAGTCTTACTTATACCTTTTTCTAGGGCTTGAAGTATACTGTGGTCGGAATTATGGTTTGACTTTTGTCGTTGATTATAATGTTTAAGAGGTAATTTCTATGATGATATCTCGTGCATTGCGTCTTTTCTATCGGGTAATGAAAATTTATACGGAAATCCCCTCCTCGCAGTGGCAGATTTCCAACACTCTTAATCAAGATATGAATGAATTAAGGGCATTTCCCTGGGCAATGAAGATATAGTCCTTATCGTTCTTGAATATTGCTGTAGAATATCGGATATGTAGTATTCTATTATATTCCCCAAGAGAGAAAATGCACCAAGCCATGAAATCTGGGAGAGTGCATCATAACCCCCCCCCCCTCAATTACTAACAAGGTATAACCTCCGCTCTAAAGGGAAGAAAATCCTATAACATCCCCTGTAGGCGCTTCCCTTTAGTTGAAATCAAATTCATTGAAGGTGCGTGGGGTTACTTCTAGGCGGGTGGTGGAGGACATACATCGTCAATTGCGCCGACCCCGTTTAATATAACTTGGTTATGCTTGATTGGGACTGGTTATAGTTAAGGAGGAAATCGATGCTGAGTCAGTGCCTTTGTACTATTTTGTGAAATTTTGGGGTGGCTGGCAGATGCAAATGTCCTACAGAATTTCTTTATAGCATTCGCAGCTCGGTATATCTCAACTAGTTGAATATGATTGCTGCTAGTCATGATTATGTATTAGATTGAGGTACTTTTGGCAGGTCCAATGCTGGTTTAATCTAATGTTGTGGTAAATAGAGGAGTGCATAGAGCAGCAGCCAACCCGGTGTCTGTTATGGCTTACGGTCTGTAAAGGAGTAGGTCATGATGTTATATTTGTAGCGACCAAAACTAAATACAAACCTGAAATACATGAATCTATCTTGTAAATGCTTCACCCTCCTAACATAAAAATCTAAGCCGCCATGGGGCTGTTCTGCGGGGGAGCAATCTTCGTTACCTGCTCACCGGCTCGTACAATAGGTTGGTCCTTACTGTCTTGCATGATGAAGTTGTTCTGCTTCTCGGTGTAATCACGCTTCCAGATCTCCACCTCACCACCTCCGTAGATGACACCCACACGCATGGTAGAAAGCAGATTGTGCGCAGCGTTGGAATGCCGATAGACACCGCCGTTGAAAGTGGCCGTCGCGTCCTTGCCAATAGCCGAGGAGATGAAGGCCTTGCCACCGGGGTGTTGTTTGATGAAGTTGGCCACGTCGTGAACGACACCGGCGATGGCTACCAGGGCCCTGCCGTCAGCCTTTGCAGCTTCGATTTTGAAGTCATCCCAGGTCATGACAGGCAGCTGGGAAATCGGGGTACCCCAGTCCAGTTGAGACGACCTGATGTCCAGCTTCTTTTGCTGCTGCTGGAGTCTGCCCTTTTCGATTTCGTTGGCCTTGAATTCCTTGAGGTCATGTGCCAGGCCGAGCTGCTTCCATGTCCAGATAGCCCATTTGGTCGGGTCGTACTGCCACCATTCGATAGCGTTGCGGTAGTCGGACGGGAACTCGTGGTGGAAATTGTGATATCCTTCGCCCAATGTTACTAGAGCGGTGATGACATGGTCACGAGGGGAGTTGCGATCGTCAAAAGGCTGGTCTCCCAACCAGTGGGCCAAAGAGTTGACACAGAATGTGGCTTGTTGCACAAACGTCGCGCGGAGAATTCCTGCGTAAATGAAACCACCCGCCCAATCGCCCCAGCAGAGGCCGCATACCAGAGTAGGGAAGATGAGGCCCATGAATAGAACCAGCTTGACGTAGTGGCGATGCTGCCAGATCACGATCGGGTCTTCGTTCAGGTCGGTGATATCGGAGCGCCCGATGTTCTTGGGGTTCTGCTTCATCACCATCCAGCCGATGTGGGAATACCAGAAGCCCTTGCGCACTGAATAGGGGTCCTTTTCGGTGTCGGTATAACGGTGATGGGCGCGGTGGCCTCTCGACCACCATCGGATAGAGCCCTGGACGGCGCCGACGCCGACGGCTGCGAGATAGATTTTGAGAGGGGTTGATGCTCGGTAGGAGGTATGGGCCCAGAGACGATGATAGCCTGTTGGGAGTCAGCAATTTGCTCGCTGACTGCAAAAAAATGTCGATGGACGCACCTGCTGTAATGCCTAGTCCGGTGTTAAAGTAGTAGAGAACGGCAAAGGCGGCTGTGGCGCGCTGTAGGGGATAGAAAGAGGCCGCGACAAAGCCCATGAGTGGGACCATGATGATAAAGTAGACATTAAGCCAGTTGACATGTTGGTACCAGTTTGCCCATGTTATGGGGGTTTCTGTGATGTGAGGCTTGGATTTCCGGGTGGCGCCTGGTCCAGCCACGGGGGATGTAGAGGCCGCCATTCGGTCCAGTGCGTGTCAGTTGTTGGATCAGGGTTAAAGGAGACTTTTATGTCCTCCAAAGCAGTTTCCGATGATATAAGAAAAGAAAACATGCACAGGAATATCGGAAGAAAGGGACAACGTCCCCGCCGAGCCGCAACCCCGGGCTGACATTATTTTGTTGGGTCGGGGTTGTTGGCCCATTCTGTTGGGGATGAGAAGCCTTGGAATCATCCCACTTGAAGCGCGGCATGAATGGGCCGATGGATCGAGATTCCCGGACGCCAATTTGGCCCCACTGGGTCTGCCAAGATTAGAGTCATGATTGCTGCGTTTTTAATTCGCGCATCAAAATTGATTATAACGGGTTTGCTGTGTATACCACGAATTGCTTAACTCTGTAGCATTTCGAGTATACTATTCTGGAAACCTTGAATGAGATGCTTCCTGTTATTTTTCACTCCACATAACAGGACGAATATGAACATCTTTACCCCAATATACAGCACTAATTATGATAAACCTGGTCCGGCAGTTTCGTTTCGCTTCTCGCACATTGGCTTGTGAAATGTTGGGAAATGATGGATGCAGATGACTAAGAGTATGCATCGTTGTGTTGCATACATAACTTATGTGGAGGGAACCCGGCTTGTCCAGTTCCGGCCTAGCGTCCCCTCCGCGGTGGATTGCGGATCGCGCCATGATCGGAGCTCCCGACTACATTTACTGTGTTCCAAGGCCACCATGAGACGCCAAACCACACAGTGTGCTCGCCCGGGATACATGACATTCCACCGGTGTGAAAGCATGCTCTAGATTATTCCCATCACCGTGGGTGCTATCTCGATTTACCAGAGGAAAGTATACATTGTTCAGACTTCTAGCTGGTACAGAAATCAATAATGACACGCATTCAGGCACACGATATAAAACGAACACAAAACAGCAAGATGACAGATGTCAGAACTCGATCAGGCAGGGATCCAGGCTCATTTCTTTGCGGGAGAGGCCTTGGCCCACGGATCATCCTCACCAGCAAGGTAGCCTGGGATATTAGCCTGGGCAATTGTGGTGCCATAATCACCTCCCGACCAGCACGAGATGCGAAGAACTTGAAAGAACCACTCAAATGAATATGAAGCGTGCCGACACGTAGTCCTCCCTGTGTCTGCAGCCCCACCGTGATAACCTCCTCGGGGTCGCTCGTGTCCTTAGAGGATATGTGGGCCTTGGCACCCCTTCAGGAAGTATTAGTGACGACTCGAATGAATCAACAGTGGAATTTGTTTGCTTACTGAATATCCGCAGCCACAATTCGGGGATTCTAAATGTTCGTCAGCTGAATGTTCCAAGCATCGGGTTGTTAGTTGGACCTACTGCTCTCTCAACTGCGTCGCAGACAGATCTAGTCGACTCCAACCAGCGAGCACCGTTGGGTCCATTGATGTTTCAGACCTGCATGAGCTCTGCACCTATCTGCTGAATAGCAGCTGCGGTGGAAGTTTGGAAGCCTCTGATGACGTTACGGCTCATGGCGAAGGTTGAATGCTCGACGGGGTATAAGACAGAAATCGAAATATTAGAACTTGGAACTCGGGAGTGAAGGATTCGGTAATATAGTCAGAAGAGAGAAGAGAAGGGCTACATTCGAGGAATCTGAGGAGGTTTATATGCTAGCATTCTGGCTGCTAGCATGCTGTGGCCACATTGAACCGCTACGTTGTTCCGCGAGGCTGAAACAATGTGGTTTATTAGCACAAGACCATGGTATTGCTTCAAGACTCTGATAGCCACTCAATCGCGCGCCGTGGTCAGACGGCTGAGCATGCGCCATCTCTCCAATCGCTACGATTGGTGCTCGAGGACCGTCACAAGACAGGCGGCTGATCCTTCCATTTTGCTGGACGGCGGTTAGACACTATATTTAGGGATTGAATGATTCCGTAGGCGCCCTGTTCACAACCAGGGCGTTCATTTGGTTTCAGTCGTATGGGATGTACGTCCCATGCATGAATGACTCTCAGCCGTCCATCAGGCTGCCAGACCAAACTCGCATATGCGCGAGGCTGCTGCCTAGGCAGTAAGCCAATCATAGGAGTCTTGTGTTGTACAATTTTCAGTTAACTAACATGCGTTCCGCTTATATAAGATATACATGTCCGAAGAGGGATAGCGGGTCATCCCCCCCGCTCGGGGCTCCCCGTCGGAATGGATCTCGCGCTCTCCAGCTCCATCATGTTTACCTTTCTCTCCTAGCCGCCCGAGAGCCATTGGCGCCATCATCATGATCACTCGAACCGCACGATGCGCTCGCCGGATAGGTATCCCTTCTTTCTCCAGCTCACGTCCAGTTTCACTTATTCCTCTCCGGCATTCCCTCTTTTCACTTCCACGCGTGCCATATCGAACCATGACCTCCTCAGAATGGACGACCCCCTTGAGAGAGTTCCCTACCTCTGATCTCCCCCTCTTTGAGCAATCCGCGGAGATTGAGGAAGAAACCCTTCCAACCTACGAACCGGAAAAGTACTACCCGGTGCAACAGGGAGAGGTATTACATAACAAGTATCAAGTTCTTGCCAAGTTAGGTTATGGGGTCACGTCAACAGTGTGGTTGGGTCGCGATCTCTGGTATGTGTACTAGTGCCCTTCGAACCCTCCAGATGGTGCTAACACTATATGGAAATAAGCGACTCGAAATATGTGGTCTTAAAGATCTATGTCACGGGCCAAAACCGGAATCATGAGCTGGAGATTTACAAGCGCATGGATGCCGTGGAAGCCCATCATCCAGGAAAGGACTTTATCCGAAAACTGCTTGACCATTTCTCGATTGAGGGACCTCATGGCCAACATATCTGTCTTGTTCATCAGCCTTTAGGAATGAGTGCAGATACGCTCTTACAAAAATACATTCCAGGGAAACTTATGACTCTCGAGGAAATGAAGCCTTGTATCAGGCAGTTGCTTATTGGCTTAGATTTCTTGCACTCTGCGGCTCATATCATTCATACAGGTTAGTAAAGGGCTTAGTTCTATAAGAGCTAAATTATAAGGCTAATCTAAGATAGATCTTCAGTTGAAAAATATGCTTCTACCGGTTACAGAT
Organism: Aspergillus sclerotioniger CBS 115572; assembly: GCF_003184525.1. NCBI lineage: Eukaryota > Fungi > Ascomycota > Eurotiomycetes > Eurotiales > Aspergillaceae > Aspergillus > Aspergillus sclerotioniger. The sequence continues at coordinate 1,513,093 of NW_020290992.1, read as the reverse complement.
ATCAAGAAACTTTCAAGCCTCGAGGAACGAGAGGTCAACGCTCCATCACCTAGAAAAGTGCTTAAAGACCGAACAATATACTTATCCACCATTTACAACGCTGGTGGGGATGGGTTACCCCTTTTAAGTGACTTTGGCGAAGCCCGATTTGGTGATGTTGAGAATAATGCGGATATCATGCCAAACATGTACAGGGCTCCCGAGGTCGTTTTTAAAGAGAGCTGGGACTACAAGGTAGATATCTGGAATGTTGCAATGGTGGTAAGTGCACTCATCTCTTGATCTGCCCAGAGTTAGAAACTGCAATGAACTACAATGAACTAGGCTTTTCATTGATGCTGATACTCAAAGGCCTGGGACATTGTATGCTCCCGCCACATTTTCAACGGCAAAAATCCAGACGGTATTTTCGATGATCGAGTTCATGTTGCTGAGATGATAGCGCTCTTGGGTCCTCCGCCGGCTGAATTTCGCGAACGGTGCAAGCTGGCCTACGTCTTTTGGGATGAACAGGGTAAGATCCGATACCCAAATTATCAGGACCTTCTAATTATTCTAGGTAACTGGAAGGACTTGGCGCCAATCCCGGACATCTCCTTGGAAAGCCTGGGTGCTGACATCCGAGGAAAAGATAAAGAGGGATTCTTCCGGTGGCTTCGGGCGGCCTTGCAGTGGAATGCTGAGGATCGGCCGTCGGCCACGGATCTCTTGTTTGATGAATGGTTAATGGAAGGCCTCGGCTTAAATACCAAGAAGGAGAATGCCAAGAATTGATGGCATACGGCTCCTTTTCGGTCGAGGTGCCAATGTGAATGCAAAAACAGGAGGTACGCATATCGAAGACTTGTAACATTATATACAGAGATCTGGGTAGATCACAGATGAATATAATCTCTTCTCGCTCTATCTCAGCATCATTCAGCAAGGTTGTCCTTATCGGCACTTGGCATGTCGAATCGACGTCTGCAAAATTCATCTCTATCAGCGTTTCACTAATACTGCACACTTCCCAGATCTTCCGCATTACTCTTCTCCCACGGGTATTTCTGCTCTAGTGCCCGAATCAGCTCCAGATGCGCTGGGCTCCGCGGGCGGATGGACACATTGAATGGGGCAGGATGACTGATAACCCCGGGAAGGAACTCCGCAGTGATATCCTTGATTTTCCCACCTTCAATGGGCTTCGATATGTCAAAGACAGCCAGTGATTGTGCGACGGTGAGGAAAACGTTCACGTCAGCCAGATTGCGCCCAGGACAGACTCGCCGGCCAAACCCAAATACAAGCAGATGAGGATCCCGCTCTGGGAGATGCCCCTCGGAGGCCAGAAATCGATCTGGGTTGAAAGTCATGGGGTCTGCGTAGACATCTGAGTTGTGGGTAAATTCCCTGTAACTGGTCAGTCTCAACAGCATACCCGACGAGCCACACTAACCAAATGTTGGCAAGAACTGTCGCTCCCTTCGGGATAGAATAACCCTCGATTATATCATCCTTGATAGGCGTGTGCGCCAGTGACATCGGAACTACCGGATGCCACCTGAGGACCTCTTTGACTAGCGCGTGGGTATAAGGCAGCTGTTCCCGATGCTCGTACTGGGGCAACCGATTCGTCCCGATCACTGCGTCGAGTTCCTCCTGAGCCTTGCGCTGCACCTCGGGGAACAGAGCCATTGCAAGGAAGAAGCTGGATATCGAAGATACCGTTGTATCTGCCCCTCCTGCGTAAAGCGATCCGGCTGACCATTTAATGGTATTTTCGTCTTTCGACCCTGGCTCTGGAGCACCTGCTTGGAGTAAATTGGATAGGAAAGAGGGCACAAAGCAACCATCTCGCATTTGTTGTTGGACAAATCCGTACGGGATGTCGCTGAATGCCGCCACTGTCTTCCTATAGCTTTGCGCGATCTTCTTGAACCCCGCCCCAGGAAACCAGGCGGGCACGTATCTCACTGCAAACAGTCAGGCGGGCCATCAAATGGACTGTCAGCTTACAGATAGGAAAGAAGTCTACCGCCCAAGTAGCGGGCAGCATCGCTACGCCGAAGGTCTCCATTGCAACGTCGGCCAGATCGACCAAGGGGTCCCGACCATGCGGTTCAATCGTGTAGCCATAGCCGATCTTGAGTATGATGGCCCCTGCCTCCCTGTTGTCATCAGTCGCGCCTTCATGGCTATCGGGCTATTGACCCACTTCCGTATATGCTGGACCAGCTTGTCCGGCGCATCCAACACCCTCATCAGGAACCGAGCCACCTCCGCCGTCTGGATGTCATTGAAGCGAGCGACGGATTTGTTGGATCCGATCTCGCGATGTAGGTTGCGTCGCGTTTGTCGGAATTGCACCATATCCGTTACTGCTCCTAGGACTTTATCTTTCCAGCCCGCCCTAATACAGTCAACCTTCTCTCGGCATCTTGGTTGGAATCCGAAGTCGTCTTACATTTCCGCAAAGGTCTGATGTGGTCGCGATATGTGGATTGCGGATCGCTTCTCCATCAGCTCCACGGCTAGCCGGGCGTCATTGACGATGATGATGGTTTGGCCCATGACATTGAGTGAGCTGATGGGGCCTATGTAGAATAGTTAGTGACGTGTCGGTGTTTACGACCGGACTATTACCATAAAGCTTCTTATGCTTGAGCCAAAACTCCCAGTCTTTCTCAGTCGAATTAGGCAAGTCAGATATGTTGCCTATGATAGGCTTTCGTCGAGGACCAGGAGGAAGAGGCAACTGCTGCCTCTTGCAGCCATAGAAAGTGGCGATGTAGAAACCCGCCAAGAGGACAAAAAATCCTGTCAACAGCGCAGCAGACATGGTGGCTGCAAAGAATTAAATTAGTGATAGAAAAGAAAGATTAACAGCTGAGCCGGCTCTACTTATAGTATTACTGGAAGAGGTGTATGTGCCGTCATTGCATATTCATACTGCTGTTGATTGGCTTCTGTGGCTTGCATCCACATTCCATCCGGACGGTGCTGCATGGAGGTGCATTAGCTCCTCCGATGAGCTCTCGATAACCCCTTGTCCGCCTTGTAATTGGTGTGACGCAGGACTAGCGATCGCGTCTCGAGATTTCTGGTAACCATCCCTGTCCTACCACATCTCTCGGAGTTGGTACACAGAGTGTCTCGGAGGTAGCAGGTTTGCCACTTGTCAGAGCGTGTCCTTGTACGCCCGATCGACGTGTTGCTTCGTGTGTTACTTTTTATTGACAAGACCTGCTGATTGATTGAGGTCTTATTCTGGTTTTACGCAATAATTGCTATTATCTGCGGGTGAAATGTAATGTTTTATGTACCACCTCCTTGCATGGTGATAACCCCCGTCGGAAATATATATCCGCTAGGAAAGATGAAGATTTTGCATGCTAGCTGAGTTCTCAGCCAACCACAATACTTTACTGTAACTCTAGTATGAGCTATAACAAGTCATCCTCATTCTTGCTCAGTTCGCTCATAGGGTATGCATCCATCGTATGAACTGGTGCAAACAACCAGATTATCTGAGCCTGTCTGGTAGTACTGGCATCATGTAACAAAATAAGCAGTCTGCCTTCCAACAAATGGGGCTGTGGTTTAGTGGTATAATATTCCCTTAGCATGGGAGAGGTCCGGGGTTCGATTCCCCGCAGCTCCATTTTTTGTTTTTTTACCTCCTGCTTCTGCTTACTCTGTAGTATCCACTTCCCGAGATGAGGCATCATACGCGGGTGTCTTCTCCGTACAATGATTAGAGCATGCGCAGCATTCGTGGAAGTAGCATAAAATTAAATTTTCTTAGATACCGAATTGTCCAATGGTTGGTGATCTAGCATGATTGGGACAAAGGAAAGCGTAGATAAAGAAATATCCCAACAACCGCTCAGCTGCCGTAATGTAGGGTTTGTGACTTGTGATAAGAGGTATCAAGGTGAAGCACCATGCCAATTTAGATACCTTGGTCGTTTGAAAGGAATAGCCCAACCACTAACAGATACATAAAGTTAATGAACTACTGCCACTGCTATTGTGGAATTGAATTGCTCTGAATGGAGATTATCCCAGCGATTATGATAAGTCTTTCCCATCCGGTTTGCTGTCTGCTCTGGGCAGGCATAAAGTAGTGTTTCGCAGATATAGGCTGGTTATAACCAAAATGCTGAAACTTCTACTCAAGCTCTTGACAACGCCGACAATTACATACCCACTCTGACTTTCATCTGAATTCTCCACCATAGCGATCTCCCGCATTGAGTTTGCCGAACTCTTCCTTCATTCACCATCACAATTCACAACAGACTGCAAGAAACCGAAAAAGGCCCTGACAATAGAAACCAAGTGACACTTGAATGTCATTCCTCTTATGCCCCGAATTCATTGGCCGCCTCACTCCCCGGATGATACTCGGATCAGTCGGCCGGCATGCCTCGGCTGCTTATAAATGACCCGAGCTACCGATGTCTATCCGAGCAACGAACCTCCTCCACCCCTTTCCCCACACCCTGCATGCAGTCCATCATGCTTCTCTTCCTTGTAACAAACGTCATAGCATGGCTATCCTCAACATGGCACCCTCAAAAACAACCGTGCAACCGCCTGACACTACACAGTGTCCCCGGAATTGACATCCTCTCCATCCACTCCCAAGAAAGATACAATTACAGCTTCCCACACCACCCAGAGGACAACGACAAACCCATCCCAAACTTCTGCGACATCACCATCACCCTAACCCACCCCGGAGACGACGACATCGTCACCGTCTCCACATGGCTCCCCCTCACCAACTGGAACAGCCGATTCCAAGCCACCGGCGGCGGCGGACTAGCAGCCGGATACATCGGACCCGCGCAAGTCGCAGCCATCACCCAAGGCTACGCAGTATCATCAACCGACGGCGGCCTCACACTAAACAACACCATCGACCCGCAAACCGGAACCTGGGCTCTCCGTCCAGACCGAAGCCTCAACACCGCCCTGCTAAAAAACTACGCCCACCGCTCCATCCACGACATGACCGTGATCGGCAAAGCCCTCACCCAAACCTTCTACGGCACCCCGCCCAAATACTCCTACTGGAACGGCTGCTCCACCGGCGGCCGTCAGGGCTATTTCGCCGCAGCCCTCTACCCCGACTTATTCGACGGCATCCTAGCCGGCAGCCCCGCCATCAACCTCCCCCATCTCTTCTCCTACCTCTTCTGGGCCCCAATCCTAATGCTCAACTCCATCACCCCACCCCAATGCATCTTCCGCGCTTTTCAATCCGCAGCCATCGAAACATGCGACCCGCTCGACGGCGCCACAGACGGACTGATCTCAACCCCGACCCCTCCCTCTGCACCTTCAACCCTACCTCCCTCATCAACACAACAATCCAATGTCCCGAAATCACCTCCCCCACAAACACAACCATAACCATCACCCCCACCCACGCCACCCTCGTCCACCAAATAATCCAAGGCCCCCACCTCTCCTCCAACCACGACACCAAAAAACAACCCCTCTGGTACGGCCTCCCTCCCGGCTCCTCCTTCCAGGGCACCGCCAACACCACCACCAACCCCACAACCGGCCACACCACCATAACCCCCTTCTTCCCCGCCATCGGCTGGACCAAGAACTTCATCTTCCAAGATCCCTCCTACGACATATCCACCATGAACTTCACATCCTTCGACACCGCCGCTCTCCTCTCTATATCACGGTACAATGAACTCCTCGGCTCCGACACCCACCATTTACACGCTTTCCACGCCGCAGGCGGAAAGTTACTCTCTTGGCATGGGTTAGCGGATGATATTATTCCGTATATGGGGACGGTGCGGTATAGAGAGAGGATTGAGGCTGAATTTTATGATGAGGGTGAAGGTGAGGTGGATGTAGACGATTTCTATCGGCTGTTTTTGGCTCCTGGGGTAGGGCATTGTGGGGGTGGGTATGGGCCTGGGCCGATTGATCCGTTGGGGGCGTTGGTGAGGTGGGTGGAGGAGGATTTGCCGCCGGAGAGGTTGCCTGCGGGGGTGTGAATGGGCGTGGGAGGTGGGTGACGAGGGAGTTGTGTCGGTTTCCGCTGCGGTTGGTGTATGATGGGGTTGGGGATATGGATGATGGGGGAATTTTGAGTGTGAGGTTCCTGGGGAGGGGGTGGGAGATGTTGGGGGCTGTAGGGTTTGTTCTTGGGAGCTGGCTTTATACAGTCGATCTTTGTATTGTGAGCAAGCCTGGCAATAGAGAAAGTGAATGGTTTAGGTATATGCGGCACTAATACAGCTTTTACAAGGATATAATGAGAAGAAGGAAATCTACGGAGTGAACAGAAACAATCAATAACAAAAACAAGCACCATCAACTATTAGTATCAGGATTTTGATGTCCACATCAATAAACATAACGAAACCTGGTATTCTCCTTATCCGTCAAACCCGCCCACTTGGCCTCATCCACCATCGAATCCTCCACTTTTCCATACTGCTTATCCCTCCTCCGGTTCTCCCAGACATAATACCCAAACAACACGACAGACATCACCGCCGCCGCGGCCTGAGTAGCCAGAACAGCAATCTTGGCTGGGCGATACTCCGGCGCATCACGGGCCTGGAAGGTCTGAGGCCCGATGATGTTTCCGACGGAGAAAGAGCCCGCGACTAGGGCACTGCTGAAGGCGCGCTTGGTGTGGCCGGCGGAGTTTGCCATGGTCCATTGGTACAGGATGGGGAGGGTGGCGACGATGGCGTTGACGAGGTAGATGCCAATCAGGACGCCGGCTTTGTTGCTCTTAGGGAGGAAGGAGAGGAGAGCGCCGCCGATGATGCCGGGGATGGTGCAGAAGGCGTTCCAGGCCCAGCGGTGGGAGGTTTTGCGGATGCCGAAGCCCACCAGGAGGGTGAAGAAGATACTGACGATGCCGGAGGGCATGTTTAGGAGGGCGGAGATAGGGCCCGAGTAGCCGAAGCCGGCGATCAGGGTGGCGGAGTAGGTGGTTACGACGCCGCTGGAGACGGAGATCTAGGTGGGTTAGTCTGGTGCATGAGAGGAGGGGAGGGGGAGACTTACGAGAATGGTGATCAGGACCAGAAGCCAGAGTTGGATGTCAAGCACAGCTTCCAGTAGATGCTTAAAGTTGAATTTTGTGCTCCAGACTCCGGTCTGGTTGATACTGACGTGCTGCAGCAGAGCCACCTTTTCTTGCTCGGACAGCCATGTGGCCTTCATGGGAGTGTCGGGGATGAAGAGCAGGGTGAGGACACCGACCACGATGGTCAGACATCCGATGACGATGAACATGATTCGCCATCCGGAGACTGTGGCACCGTGATGCACATGCTGGAAGCCAAAAGACACAAGGCCACCGATGATCTGGGCCACGCCGAGACCGTTGTACCACCATGTAAATCTCGGGGCCTGCTCGCTTTTGTTGTAGTATTGGGAACTGATGAGCATCAGCGACGGTCCGATGGTCGCCTCGAAAATGCCCAGGAAAATACGGGCTGTGAGAAGAGTCGCATAATTTTTGGCGCCTGCAGACGCAGCAGCAGCCACGCCCCATAGCGCGACGTTGATTCCGAGCCACTTGGCTGCGGGCACTTTCTGGAGACAGTAGACTGAGAAGGTTAGCATATCTGTTGATGAGGGTGACGAGCAGTTGGGGCTTACTGTTGGGTGCCTCGGCAATCAGATAGGCGATGAAAAACCACGAGGCTGTATTGGAAAATTGATTCCCCACGAGATGCAACTCTGCTTTCATTCCCATCACGGCGGCATAGTTGAGCATGACTTTGTCCAAGAATTGAAGAACGTAGCAACTAAACATGAAAGGCATGAGCTGCCAATCAATTTTCCGACGTAGAGCCCGGAAATCGACCTGGGAGGTGTCGGGGCCCTCATGTCCCTGGAGGTATTGCACGGCATCATCGGTGCGATCTGCAGGCAGCGCCTGGGAAAAGGCTTCTGGGTTTTTCTCCTCCATGTCACAATGCAAATCTGTGTACTTCGTACAGCGAGGAGAAAAGAAAGTCGACTCGAAGGTGAAAGAAAAGATGCAGCTAGGGGAGGAAACCGGGAAGGGGTTGCTGCAAGATCATGCAGGCAAGACGAACAACGGGTTGGCGGCAGGTACCATTGGGTCCCGGTAGATATATTAGTCAAGATAACGTGCTCACTAATGTATGGCCACTTCATCTGCAGAGACCTGCAGATTGGAGAGGGCAGATAGGCTGCTCTCAGTCGACGCTAGCCAGGGTTAGGGCGAACAAGATTCTGCCCCGACCCCGATCATTTGATTGCGAATCCACTCTGGTTTGTCGCAATTTACTCCGGCCTTGGCCCAAATGTTAATCCCGAAGGATGTTGGTTCGAACCCTATTCTTGTCTTCAGGATCAGGTCTACGCCCCTGGCTGTAGGGCTTCGCCATGTGTCCCGCGCGAATCCGAGGTCGCAATGTGTCTCACATTGCCACAATGCATGATATCCTCGTTTCCTCGCTCTCATGTCTCTTATCCAGTGTCTGAATCTCTCCAGGTACTGCGATCATGGGCTGGGTGCACCATGCCTCGCCTGAGCTCGAGGCCGTGTCGCAATACCGCCTGATCCTCGGGGTGTGTCTGAGTCTGACGCTGTTGATGATCATCACTGTCTGTCTGCGATTAGCGATTCGATTCCAAGCCCGCCGCTTGGAAGCGTCCGACTATGTGATGCTGGTGACCATGTGGTTCAGCATCATCTACAGTTCCCTTTGTATCGCCCAAACCAGATACGGACTTGGATTACCCTTGAAGCTGCGCCCAAAGGCGGACTTGCCGAATTACACCAAGGTATGCCCTTCAGAAAAACTATATTTGAAGGGAGCTGACAGGTCAGCTCAACTATGCCGGTCGCCCGTTCTACCAGCTTGGGATTGCCGGGTTCAAAGCCTCGCTGTGCCTCAATTACCTGCGATTGCTCTCCGGGACTTCCAAGACGTATTATCGAATCCTCATATACGTGGTGATTGCCATAAGCACTTTAGGCCATTTTGCTGGCACCTTAGTCTTAATCTTCGATTGCCACCCAGTAAGACACCCCTTGCTCCCCACGTATTAAGAATCTGACGACGCAAAGATTAACCGCGCCTGGGACTTGACAATCTCTGGGTCTTGTCTACCGGCAGGACCGACCTTTTATGGGCTGGCCATCTTCAGTATCATCTGCGATATAGTGATCATCTGTCTGCCAATCCCGTTGTTACTTCAACTGAACATCAAGCCCGCCCAGAAAGCGGGCATTGTCTGTCTGTTCCTGCTGGGCCTGTTCACCACCATCTGCTCGATTCTGCGCCTCACGCAGATCTATCGCGTGGCATACGGAGATGGGAATTCTTCCCTCCTCGTCCTATGGGGCACCATCGAGTTCAACGTCGGGGTAGGTCGCCATAACCAGCCACCGAACCATGCTAATATGTGCAGAACATTGTGACTTGCGTGCCCTTCCTCGCCCCCCTACTCAAAGGAGCCGTGCGCGACTTCCGATCGTACAGTGGCCCGAAAGGATATAATGGCCGAAGCTATGCGCTGCAGTCCTGGTCGAGGGATCCGCGTTCGCAGCTCAAATCCACCACGTCGGCGGCACCGCAACCCAAACGGACGCCCAGCGAAGAGCTTATCCTCGACAGTGGGGATCCTGAGGAAGGGGGGATTCATATGACTGTCGAACTACACGTTTCGACGGAGAAGCGACCGACCGAAGACCACGAGTGACATGCTCTGGGCCATGTCTGATGGCGCCATTCTTTCAAACTTTTTTTTTCATATGTATATTAATCGCTCACTGGTCCAACCGCTCACTGGTCGTGTTTCATTCTGAATGGGTAATCATTTCCGTTATGCTTGTTAGTGCAGTGCAGATAATCCTGCGCAGTGCTTCCTTAGTGCTTGCCCCTCATGACGCACTAGCCAAGGGTCAGCTGGGTCGAGGGCATCAGAAGCCAATGAGCCACTGGCATCCAACGGGATCTTCCCGGCCATCAAGCTCAGCTCCATCCAGAAGGAATCCTGTGCGTTCCGTGAAACTTTAAAGTGGTCCACCCGGAAGGACATCCCCGGGGGTCGGCCAGGATGGTGCGTCCCACGCGCCTATGGCTGGTCTGTTCGTGTTGCCTAGTTGAGGTGGCGTCTGGATGAAGTCAGACCATTGTGCCAGTGGCCAGTGTATTATTAATCGCAATATACAAGATGGAGCTTCAACCATCTCAGGCAAATCGAGGTAGGGCTAGACTCGGACCAAGGCCGAAGGAGGGCCCCGGCCCCGGCCTAACAGCCCTAGTGCCCTTAAGTCTCTGTTAGGGTTGACCTTGTCTCACACGTCGTGGGGCAGGGTAACTGTCAACTAACAATTTGTTAAGATGGTTATGCCGCTTATGCTTGAGTTAAGATTGGTGTGTCTGACAGAGCGGCTGGCCTCGGCCAATCCCTGTCCAATTACTCAATGATGCAGAGCCGATAAGGAAGATGAGTGACTAAATAATTCGTCAGCCTAAACCCCTCTTCAAACAGGGTAGCACAAATTATTCAGAAACACATTAATCTAGCCAACAGCAGCACAGCTAGCTGATTCGGCCTCTGCCCGTTCCGAAGGATGCCTATATTCCGGTCCAATTGGCAGCAGCTCATCTGCCACGATTCCACCAATGTGAATCCTGCGCACCTGCCACCGAGCTCACCGTCCGAAGCCAACCCCGCAATGCGTCAGTCAAAAGTCAGGGATGAACGTGATCCCCGTGGAACCGACTCCGTGCCTCCTTGCTGCCCGCCATGGCTGATCATCCCGTCCTCATTGTCGGTGCGGGCATCAGTGGCCTCTTGCTGGCCCAGCACCTCCACAAACTCGAGGTTCCCTACCAGATCTTCGAACGTGATGCAGCGATTGATGCTCGCAGTGGTGGCTGGGGACTGACCCTGCATTGGGCACTGCCTGCTCTGCGATCACTGCTGCCTGACCACCTTGTGCAACAACTCCCGGAGACATATGTCAACAAGGCAGCGGCTGCGCGTGGTGACACCGGTCGCTTTTCCTTCTACGACCTGAAAACCGGATTAGCCTTGTCCAGCGTCCCGGCTGCGGAGCGCATTCGCGTGTCCAGAGTGCGCCTCCGACAGCTGCTCGCGACGGATCTCGATATCAAAGTAAGTACCCCCTACCCTCTGGACTACACCTCTGACAACACCTCAACGTAGTGGAATAAATCCCTCCAAACCATCGAATCCTCCGACAATACCGTCACTGCACACTTCGAAGACAGCACCTCATACACCGGCTGTCTGTTGATCGGCTGCGATGGATCGGTATCACCGACCCGCAAGATCTTGTACCCGGACGGCCATGCGATGAATCCACTTCCTATCCAGCTGCTCGGCGGGGCAACCCTATATACGGCCGAGGAGATGGCAGGTGCAGCGGAAATCGATCCCTTCATCTTCCAGGGCTCGCATCCGGACTCCAACATCTTCCTATTCCATAGCAGTATGTCACGCACCACACCTACAGTGCCATAGCCAACTAAGTACCTCAATAGTCCTCGACACCCCAAACAACTTCGAAGACAGCAGCAAAGACAAATACCTCTGCCAGGTCATCATCTCGTGGGCCGATTCCAAGAACATCCCCGTCCCTAGAGACAACAGCGAGCGCATCGCCCTGATGAAGTCCCTGACCAAGGACTGGGCCGAGCCATTCAGGACCTTAGTCCATCGCTTGCCCGACGACACAGAGGTGCGGTCCATTCGCACCGCGGACTTTATGTTCCGACCGCAGCAGAATACCACACACCCGCGGGTGGTGCTCATGGGTGATTCGGCACACACCATGACCATGTGTATGTCTCTCCTGCTTTCTACTGCACTTACACTACACGAGAACACAATCCTAACAAAACCTAGACCGCGGAGAAGGAGCCAACAACGCCATCGTGGATGTTTTCGATCTCACAAAGCGGGTGGATATGCAGTCTCTAGGGTACGACCCATACATACATCCCAAAGAGCGCACCTCTGATATGCAATACTAACAACCAACCAGATCCATGACTACAGAAACCCTCCGAGAATGCCTAAGCGCCTACGAAAACGACGTCTATATGCGCGCAGAGCCCAGCGTCTTGAATTCGCGACAGGCATGTTTTGACGCCCATGACTTTTCTGCCATTCTAAAGGGCAGTCCATTGGTGTCGGCTCGGTTGCTCAAAGAACAGGAGAATTAGTGGGGAGGTAATGAGCCATGAAGAGCAGTCTATCTACTAGCGATTATATAGACTACGTTGATGTTCTAATCTATCTTAAGGAATCCACTTTTATTGTAATGCCGTGCAGGAACCATTACTACTGGACAGGCATAGTAGTTATATCAGATTTGGTGAAATGAATGCTTCGATCTCAACGAATTTTGCTTTGATCTTCATCGTTTCGATCGCATTGGCAATATCTCTCTAGGAACTAATCTGTAAAAATCAAGCAATGCCATCTTGGATGCTTTTCTCAGTAGCACACTTATACTTCTGACTGCATACTCAGGCAATGATTGAACGACTGTTACGAATGTAGTGTATTATCCCCGCTAGAGCTCCCCTCGCTGCTCGTCCTCATCACCTCCATTCTCCGCGAGAATATTATCTGCTATCTTCTCCGCAAACATATCTAGCACACCGACTATTCAGTACTTCTTCCCACATCAACCGAAGGAGAGAAGAAAAACTTACACGCAGTACCCAGCGGAAAGCCCGCAGGCAGGAAAGGAAAGGCAGATGGATCAGCAATCCTCACTATAACCCCAATCAGTCCCACATCCATCAAAGAATACAAACCCAAGTAGACACAACTCACATCCACTAATCCCAATCACCTTAGCCGTACTATCCACCACAGCCATAGGATCATCCTTCTTCCCCATGCGACACGACGCCGATTGATGATTCAACGACCGATAAGAGCTTTTCACCATATCCGCGAGCTCGTTCCAGCTAGCTGTCTCCAAATTGGCCGAGGTAGCAGGACAGTCCAAGATATGCGACATGGCACTGGTATCGTAGAGCCGAAGCAAGTATTGCAGACCGGCGACAGCAACCTCCAGATCTGTCTGCGTGGAGAGCCATTTCGGGTCCAGCACGGGGTTGTCATCCATAGAGTTTGATCTGAGTGTGATTGTTCCTTTCGATGTGGGCGTCATAGGAATGCAGACGAGTTCCGCATAGTTATGTTCTGGCTCTTCGTTGACGCCGAGCGGCGAAGACACGACGCACATATCTGGCCAGTCGGAGGGGAATTCGGATAGATCTGGGGTTGCTTGTGAGTGAGTGAGTCCACAACAGACAGCGCTGTTCAAAGAAGAGAAAGATACCAGATAGAGTCGTCCCAGAAAGAGAACTGCGAATATCAGACGGGAAATCAACAAAGCCGACTAAATCTGCACCTGGATCTGCGAGCATCCCGTCTGCGTTGGCCTGGAATTTATCACACTCTTCCCATCTCCTGGAATCGTTGAGCAGGATGGACGTTGTCTCCACCTGGACTGCACGCGTGACACCAAGCAGAATATGATCGTTATAGTCCTGGCCCACCCCCGGCTTATCAAGAACAACCTCCACCCCTTGCTCTCGTAGATGATCCTGAGGACCTACCCCGGAGACCATGAGAAGCTGCGGAGTGAGGATAGGTCCACCAGCCAGAATAACCTCTTTGGATGCCGCAATCGTAAACGATCCCTCATCTCTCCGTTTCACACTAACCCCCCTCGCAACCGGCCGGCCGGACCGAAGTTCCAGAAATACAATCTTCTCAGCCATTGTCCCCACAAAGACATCAATCTTCGACGTGCCATCATTCAGCGTTGGGTCCAGAAAAGCCGTGTACGTAGTGGCGCGATTACCGGTCTGCGAATCGATCATATTCGCGATCCAACTGACCCCTTTGATATCTCCTTCCACGAACACTCGATTAACAGCGACCCCCAACTCCCGGAGACCGAGTTTCACCCAGCTACTAAACGCCTGGGCATATTTGGGGAAGGTAAGTTCCAGTGGGCCCGGAGTAGGACCGATGATCTGACTTTGGTCGTAGTCCGGCGTTGCGTTCAACCCTCTGGCGGTATTGTTGGGGCCTGTGAATTTGAACGACTGTTTATAGTATTTCTGGACGTTTTCCCAGCTCCACGACTCATCACCTACTTGGTCGGCCCATTTTCCGAGCGCGCCTTTGGTGGTTCGGAAGTAATCGACAAAGGTTAGGCCTTGGCTTCCTCCGATCTGGAATGTCATCTATCAGACATATATGTGAAGAGGGAGTAGGTAGGAGAAAGAGCACGCACCATCTTCCCCATCATATGCTGTTGCGGGTTTCCTCCCTACAGAATAAACCTTATATCAGTACACAACCACAACGGTATTTCCCCCTCAATAGAGGCAAAAAAAAAAAAAAAAAACATACCACCTGCGGCTCTGTAGGCCACTTCCACAAGATGTTGTCCCAGTCTGGCGATGGATCCTTGCTAAACCATTGTTCATTGTACCCCGGGATTGTAGTCAGATTCCCAGTAGGATATTCGCCTTTTTCTATAACGGCTACTGAGTTTCCGGCCTTTGCTAGTCGACTGGCTACTAGGAGCCCGGTCGTGCCGCCACCTACTACAATGTAGTCATATGGGTTAGTTGGGGGTGGGGGGTCGTCTGGGGGGAGCTCGTTGCTTAGGAAGTGCTGGAGATGGGGAAAAGCGTGGGGGTAGGCAGAGACTGTGGTTGTTGAGAGTAGTAGAAAGAGGGAGGGTATTGAGGTGGGAAGCATTGTTGGTGCTATGATGGTGATGGAGTGGGGTTGTTTACAGGGTTGGATTACGGGGGTAGGTGTAGGTGTTTTTATTTGGAAATTGATATGAGAGATTAGCATACGATTTCAATGACGGCATGGAAAACACGGTAGAATATGTGGTCTTGCACGATTTCGCCTATAATTATATTGTGTAGCTAAATGGAAATCTTCATTTATCTTGAGACAACATGCGTATCCGCAGTCTGCCACCAACCATGGATGAGAATATGACCTGTCAATGGACGATATAACATGAATCAATCCATGGAACATCACCCAGACAGCAAGACCTAAGTGAATATGCAATGGTGATGCGGACTCGCTGGAGTTGTCTCTGACACCGGACTCAATGTAACCCGATCCACTCCAACCACTAGGGTGATCCATCCACTTTTTTCCATAGGTGACTAGCTAATATTGCATTCATCGCTCACAGGGCTAGATGTCCACCGACAACCGAACCCACAATTGCATGCATCCCTTCCTGCCGGGTTTACCGGGATCTCCGCATACAAGGACCTAAGATGGTAGCCAGATCGAGCCATTTTCTCTCCGCTCCCGATCATCCGCTGCATGCGGAGTAGTTATCTCATTTTTCTCTGCGGGCAAGGTAAGGTCTGGAGGCAGTACAGCTCTGAATAGCCAATCGCGCTGCTCTGGTTGGTATTCTCTAGATCATCCCTCTGGCGCACCATCCGTTCGATCGCAAGAATGCTATTAAGAACAAGTGTCTCGAGAATTGACCCAGCTAGGAAAGGTGTCGGAGAAGCTTCTGCATCTCCTGGACGAGAAAGATACAGCAAGGCCAGTGGTTGAACCAGAACTATGTCCCCATAACATGACCCAGAGGTTGGTGTGTGGGACGGCAAAGGTCTGCGCAAGCAGAGAAGCTGGAGTGTCGGTCGAGCTAGATACCGGGGGGTAGGGTGATCGGATGGTACTATGTCGGAAATAGCAGAACTTATCTTGAATCTATAATTTATAACTTGTTCAGAATAAATTTCTCTAGTAGAAAGACTCTGATGAGGATAGATTGATAGAGAAGGACACCTTACTGCAGAGTAAGAATATTTTATCTACATAGATGGAATACCTTCAATTTTCTAGTATAAGGGATCCTAATTAATCTGTATATTTGATTCAACGTAACTAGAGACCGCGAGTATAAAAGTCCTTGATTATCCTGGAGCATACAAGATCTTGGACACCTTGCAATCTTGAATGCAACCCTACATTAAAAAAGGTATAACACCATCATAGTAGAATATAATCTAAGATACGCAAGCTATATTTAACAAATAGATTAAACAAACAGTATCACCGAACTTGGCGTGGCAATTGAAGCCACAAACGAGAGCTGTTGAGGAATGTGTGTCTGGGCCCCTGCCATCCATCTGGACTTCAGGAAAGAATAGGTGCAGAGTGACAGCATAACTCTGCCGAGGAAGCATGACAGCATGCAGTATGCTTGTACTACCATAAATCCACGCCAAAACCTGTTTTGTGTCCGACTCCCGACCACGGAAATGGGTCAACACGTCATGCCAGATTCGTATCCTTACCCTTACACTATCTTTCCTCCACTATTGGCATGATTCTGCGCCTTGTATGAAATTCAACACGATGGATTGTTGCATATACATCAAAGTGTGGGCTGAAACCGCAAACAGACTTTAATTCCTTGGTTAGACAGAAATCCAGGCATCTCGTGCAGCATTGTAACCATATGTCTTACGGCTAGACCATCTGCAGGGGTTAGTCTCGATTCCAACTCTTCTTGCAAAGACTAGCATAACAACTATTGAGCGGCATCGACAGTCGTATTGGCTGCCCTTCATTGAGACTTCGCAGTAACAGTTACTACCTTCATTCTGAACGGCGAATATTATGATTCGATACCGATAGTTTCGGACAAGGAGCACTGTTACAGGATATACCACGAATGTATCAATTGTTGGATTGATACACGCACTCTTCACTAGACCTCAGGATACTCGTTTAATCTGCACGCTGAAGCATTCTATCGGATGGCAGGGGGATGAGCACTTCGCGTGATTGTAATGGCTTGATTGGCCCAACCCAAAAATGTATGCTTAATTGTGTCCAGATGGCAGCACAGCAATGCGGGCGGGTATCGCGGGAGGAAGGAACCGAACCCTATTATTAATATTAGCAATTGAGAGGAAAGCGGGGAAGACGTTGATCCTCGGTTATACCACGCCTTCATCGATGTAACGGCTATGCAAGAGCCTTTCACCTTATCTTATTTCATTCTATTATATTTGCAACCGACGTTAAACTCCAAATCACAGCCATCATCATGTCCAACAAACCTCCATTCCAAAAAACCTACCCATGGACAAGCGCACCAATAATAGCCCAAGCCCCCATGCTCAACATTGCCGGCCCCGAGCTAGCCACAGCCGTATCCGCAGCCGGCGGAATCGGCTTCGTAGCCGGTGGAAACGACGTATCGAATCTCGAGCGCAAGTTTCAGCGAGCTGAGCAGCTTATTAAAGACTACAAGGCGGCAGCGGCAGCAGAAGGAAACCTACCCACCAACAACAGTCTTCAGTTCTATAACGGCCCGAACTTACCTATCGGCGTAGGATTTCTAAACTGGGGAGCCGATATCAAAACAGCACTGCCGCTCATCATTCGCTACCGCCCATGTGCCGTGTGGCTGTTCGCGCCACCTAACTGCGCCGCAGATCAAGTCCCCTGGGTCGAGGGAATCCGGGCCCAGACTAGCGGGAGTGTGGCTATCTGGGCCCAGGTAGGGAGTGTTGAGGATGCAGTCGACGCCGTGGCCAAGCTGCATCCTGATGTGCTTGTCGTGCAGGGGAGTGATGGCGGGGGCCATGGGTTGGAGAAGTCGGCTAGTATTGTGTCTTTGGTGCCGGAGGTTATTGACAAGCTGTGTGAGGATGGTCAAGGTAATATGGAAAGGTTGCCGAGAATTGTCGCGGCAGGTGGCTTAGTAGATGGGCGGGGGGTAGCAGCTGCTCTTGTCTTGGGTGCTGAAGCGGTGGTGATGGGGACGCGGTTCCTGGCCTCATCTGAAGCAGGTATACAGAGGGGGTATCAGGAGGCTATTCTCGAGGCAAGTGATGGTGGGGTTTGTACTATTCGTTCTACTGTGTATGACCGTGTACGGGGATTTCGGAGCTGGCCGGGGAAATATTCCCCGCGGGGAATTGTGAATAGAACGCATACGGAGTTGGTCGCGGGAAAGGTGTCGGAACGGGAGAATTATGATCTTTATCAGAAGGCTCTAGAGCAGGAGAGCCCGGGATATGGAGCTAATGGGCGACTGGCTACTTTTGCGGGTACGGCGGTTGGTTTGGTGAGAGAGGTACTGCCGGCTGGGGAGATTGTTCGCGGGGTTAGGAAGGAAACCGAGGCTGTTTTGAGGGTGGATAGAGTGGCGAGGTTGTAGAAAATAAAATATGTGCTCTTCTGACTGACAGCGCCAAATCTAACTCGGTTTAGCAAGGTGAGAAGGAGGAGGCGGTTGTAGAGAGTCAAATCGACGCGATTTGTTTCAGAAAGACACAGTTAAACTGCATACACACTATAGTAGTTATTGAATCAACAATCTGCAGAGGAGATAGATAAAAAGTATAAAAATAAACGTCTAACGAATGAATAAGACCAGTCTATTAATCTGGAGTCTCAAAAAGTACAAAAAGATATGACAAGAGTGGGATTCGAACCCACGCCCCTTTCGAGACTAGGAATATTCCGAAGAACATGCATGATCAGGTGACCTGACCCTAGCGCCTTAGACCGCTCGGCCATCTTGCCTGTTGGTTGGAATTTGGAAAGAACTCTGGTTACATGAACGGTAATATTAAGATGAACTTTTAAGATGTCTGTCTGCGGCACTGTAGGACTTCTTTACCACTGGGTCAATGGATTTGGGTGTGGTTTTTGAGATCCGGGATGAATTAGAACTGATAGGTTATGTGAATATGTGCTTTGGGGTGTTGTCCGTGCTTGTACTGAAGCGGCATTTCTTGTAAGATATGTATTTTGTTGGTGCATCTAGGGCGTGGTGGGTTGGATCGAATCGGTCCTGCGTTTCATTATAGCCAACGTGAATAGTAATTACAGATACTACGTTGATTGATAGAGGAAGGCTTGTTGATTATAGGTAGGCAATATGCGATCAATGGTTCTACCATGTGGGATCATCACACAAGCACACAGGGCAGTCCAGCGAGTGTCTGATAAATTGTACCACTGGGACAGGACTACTAACTATGGCCCCTTAACTCTGAAGAATATCGCGATACAAGGCTAGGAACTCAGGTCCGGATGACTATCCTAGACAGTATCTCTTTTGGTGCAGTTGAAAGGGTGATAACCATGTAGGCGATCCACCCAGTACGATGTTCCAACACTCCAGGGTCCGTATGCCATGCAAGCTTCCAAATGCTATGTGATTAGTACATCCATTGTACCATATTTTATCAAGGTAGCAGGTTCTTGAGGGTTAAAGAAGGTTTCAGATGTCTGCCAAAGTCAGTGTGAACATCACCAGTTAGCTCATCTCACGTGGAGAAACCATAGCTGAGATGGAAACTATTTCATGCCCCGTGAAATCACCATAGTTTGTGGTATTTCAGCGATGCGGCCAGTATCAACACATCTTTGACACATGGTGAGACTTGACATTCTGCTACTAGCCCTGCCCGGGCGCATAGGGCACACATCCTAGTAATGCCTTTGCGAGCTGCACGCGAGGCAGTAGTAGACGAATTAGAAACACCAGCAATTTCAAAGGCGCACTGCAGTGTATGTGGACCAGCCAGATGCCCGTAGCGATTTTCGGCCGCTGTATATAAAGACATGGCTAATGGCGCACAAGCGGATAGGCGAAATGCTCCGCGCTGTTGGTGCTCGTCAAGTCAAAACCTCAGAAGCAAATCGAATCGTAGGCACACGGATGCTTGCTGAAGAATATAGAATCTGCACAATCTCCTGAGAGTTTATTTATACCGTGTGCGACGATAGCTGCCATCTGAGAGCCCCCTGTCGCCTGCGCGATCGAATTCAGATAGGCCGACGAGAACAGACAAGCCATGACTTGATGAAAGCCACGAGCATGGTAGGTATTGCATGACTGGAGAATTAGAGAAATGCACTCGAGTAGTTTGGAGCAGATGCGATCGCCGGAAAGACAAGACTGGCCGTAAGTGCCGACACCCAAGGGTTCATCTGTATAGGACGGCATTAATCGATACCTACTGGTACCGGTAGGCGAGACCTATCTGGATCTATCCTCCAATGTAGCGACACTTATTATAGCCCATAGAAATCCTGTCCATCGCACTGCCCAGTTCGGCATTCCTCCCACAGTCTCATCCCAGGATTGTTTCGTTGCCGATGTCTTCGCATCGAAGGACCGTACCGATCGTATCAGCCTTTTATCGAACACTGCTGCTTAATCGCGGACCGTGGGTAGATTCTGCGTGACATGAAGTACATTAGCAATCCAGATGCCTTCATCGATAGCTGCGGGGGATCTCCGTTCGCATGCCAAGGTTGCGCCGAGATGCATGGCCACATAATGGGAGATTAGAAAACGGTCCTGTGGGACAAAGTGATAAGTTCAACACAATCCTCGAGAGTGGTTGCAGGCTATGGTGTCCAGGGGTGTGTCGCACACTGTTCCACCCCGCAGCTCCTCCCCGGCGCGGTCAACAGAACCAATCGGTCGCATATCGCATCCGCGGCAGACAGTTCAAGGTTCGAGCCAGTCCCTGCATGGGAGGTGCCAAGAGAAGAAGCATTGGCAGGTATTATTGCGAGGTAGCATTGCTAAGGGGATGCACGTGAAAGGTACATGCACCTTCCTGTTTGGATTGGCGCCGACGCGTCATCGACTGGCATCGCTTCTCCCCGACTCTCTAGCCCTCTATTTCAAGAACAAAGAGATACCAACAACACCATTCCTTATTAGTATGGAGGTCAACGGTCGCCAATCTATCCGATACACCCTGTCAGGGGTTGCTGTGGTAGCCTGCAGGGCTCGTGCGCGTTGGGGTACAGCCAACGGTCAAACCAGGGTATGGGGGACCATTTATTAATATACAGCACTGTTCTGTCCCCGACTGAACCCGAGGGAGATCCCGAGGAACAAATAGTATCAGGCTATCAGCATCACATCATGACCCCTGAGAACTGCTTACCTCTTGGCAGAACACCTCTGAAAGTGCCAAGAGCCCCAGTCAGGGACTGGAATCCACGCAGCGTGGAGCGCGGAGAATCGCCTTTCCGTTCTTATCAGGGCCAAGGAATTGAAAGTAGTAGGAGGTAAGCAGCATGTGCAAGAATAGCAATCCCATGCGTTTGATAGGATCCCCCGGAGATCCAAGGACACGGTAAACGAGCCGATCATTTGGCCAGGCCGGAAAGGGAGCGGACCCCGACGGCTGGAAGCTAATCCAAGCCAGCCACTGGCCATAGTCTCGCCAGGATTGGCTCGATTGTAGCAATCCAAACAATCGCATTCCAATGCCAATGCCATTGAGATGGAGGCTACATCGCACTACGTTAGTTTATGCTTTTTCCAGCCCGCTCCTGCCTCGACTCGAGTCTTTTGGGGACTCTCGACGAGCGCTTAAATCTCTGCGCCCGGGTGCTGCCCTCTGGTAGGGCACTGACTCGAGAACCCCATCCGACTGACAAGGTGGGCAATTGACCAAGTGGGCTGGCTTCACCAGGCTGCAGCAAAACCCGACCGTTTCATTTGTTGGTCTGCGCATCTGGCTCTGCTATCGGATCGGTGTCCTGGCCATGTTCGTGGGACGGGGTGGATGTCACCGCGTTGTTTTGTTTCCCACGCCCATAGGGCTGAGAACGCCGTCATTGCGAGCAGCCCCAGAACTCGAGGGCATACACTATACAAGGAGGGCGAAAGGATCATCATGCTCTGCCTCGGCGGCATACGGAAGTCCTCCGTAGCCCGGGCCGGCCAATCCGTAACCATGGATCCGAGGCCGTGTCGGACTGTGTCACTTCTCCTGGAGATCCGGCTCCACCTATTAGATTAATACCTCGAAGGGGAAACCGTGCTTCGAATCTTTGGAAGCTTCTTTATCCTCCCGCCCTCACCCTAATCCCCCTTTTCGGTTGGTTCTGTAGCCGGACTCCGCACCGTGGGCCGACCATTCCTGATAGTGTCTTCGATAACAATACCTCTCTGATCGCAGTGTCGATCAACGGTGAGAGAAGCTGGACGAATGTAGCAGTGCACTAAAACGGAGAATTTGCATCCGATGGTAGTCGCCACCACCGCACGACAGGCAAGGTTTTTTCAACGCCAAATACGATGATCGCCCAGGGATGACACGAGGCAAGAAGGTGGAAAGGAGCCCCGGGAAAATCTTGCCCAGTCGACTATGAAACCCGGAGCCACCTCCTGACTCGCCAGCCGGCTTCCCACTGGCGCTGGCAGCTTTGAGTGGGTCGTTCCAGAGCGGGGATTCCTCCATGCTCAACCCAGTGTTCAGTAGGTAGATAGATAGGCGATAGAAAGGTAACACGAACAGCCGAAACTCTGCTGAAGCAACTTGCTGTATCTGATCCCACAAATTCAAGCCAGCTACCAACAGCCCCCAGTAGTCAGTACTGAGAATGACAGCGTGTTGCATGCAGCTACCCGCACGATGATCAGACCGCCACTCCATCGTGGCACTCCAACCAGCCCGGAATGATGGCCAACACAAGCTTCGGTGGCGTTTCTAGGGTTCTCGTTCTCTCACTAGCGATTCAATCCTCCGCTGGACTCGCCTTGGAAGTTAGAACTGCGCCGGCCTCAGGGGACTATTGCACTTATAAAGCTTGGTGTCGACTAGGGAGCCTGGGATTTGCCTCCAACTCCACGAGTGGAGATGCGCCCCGAGTTGTCGCGGACCATGATAACTCCTTTCGGCACATGGCCGAACCCGTGCCGGTAATTGCAGTGAATCGAGCCGTCGAGTTCCTCCCTCGATCGACACTTGACACGACGTGCCTGATTCGACCTAGGCGGGTGAGGGCTAGCAGCCATCGTGCCCCGTGCCAACCCCAGGGGCTGGGGTCGATGGCCGGTTATATAGGTCAATTTCCGTCGGGAAAATGGAGGTCTGAAACAATACCCTCGGCCATCTCCCCATCATGCTGTCCCTGGCGATCCAGTCGTTCCTGCACCCGGCCAGTCCGGCCCTGCAGCGTCGGTCGTCGTCGTCGTCGTCTGCGGAATCCCAGGGCACGGCCATCATGAGCCCACTGCCCAACCTGCAGACCAAGGGCTTGATCGTGATTAGTGCCCTGGCAACCCTGTCGCTCATTTGCACCTTTTCTCTCTTGGCTTTTTTCACCTACCGCTTCATTTTCTGGAAAAAATACTACAAGCGCTACATCGGTTACAACCAATATGTCGTGCTCATGTTCAACCTCGTCCTGGCCGACTTTATCCAGAGTCTCGGCTTTATCATCAGTCTCCGATGGATCGCGACTGACTCCGTGACTGCATCCGATCCGGCATGCTTCCTGCAGGGCATCTGGCTGCAGATTGGGGATCCCATGAGTGGATTGTTTGTGCTCGCGATCGCGGCGCACACCTTCATCCACGTGAGCTTGGGCCACCAGATTGAACACCGCGTCTTTGTCGCCGTCGTCATCGGTCTGTGGGTGTTCGGAGTGGTCACGACCATTATCCCCATCGCCGCCCACGGACGGTACGTCTGGTATCCGGCCGTGGCCTGGGTAAGTCTTTGTGCCGTGCATCCACATGCGTCGCTAACCCCGTTCCCATAGTGCTGGATGACGCCCAAGTACGAGTCCATGCGACTGTGGACCCACTATTTCTGGATCTTCGCCTCCGAATTTTTCACCGTCGTTCTCTACGCGATCATGCTCATTCAGCTGCGGAGGAGAATCGCCGAATCGTCCATCCTGGGAGAGCACAACTCGGAAAGTCTGCGCCGCCTGAAGCGCGTCATTTTCCATATGGGCCTCTACCCATTGGTCTATATCGGCCTCACTTTGCCACTGGCCGCGGGGCGCATGGCTTCCGCCAGCGGGCACTCTCCGAGTGTGTTGTACTTTTGCGTCAGTGGTAGCTTGATGACATTGTGCGGTTTCTGCGATTCCCTCATGTACACCCTCAGCCGGCGCAGTGTGGTGCTGGAGCCGGAAGCCCGGATCAACAGCAGCAACAAGATGTCCAGTCGACGCAACAAATCCTCGGTGGCGCATCAGTATGGCGCCAGTGTCGACGGCAAGGGGCCCACCAACACCACGATTGCGCGGGGCCGGAGCGACTCGACCGAGGAGATGATCGGCAAGGACGGGCTGGAGTTGACGCCGATGGGCGTGGTGTTGCAGCACACGACGATCGAGGTGACACACGAGGCCGCTTATGACTCGGCCTCGAGCAATCTGAGTGCAACCAGGGACCGGAATAGCATGTACCATTAGGTCCATGCAGCCAGCCGGTTGAAACAGACCGATGCCAGTGCGATTGACATTTATTGACCAACGATATGTGATTGGCCAGATTTTTCTAGTTACACCTTGGACAGTCGAGAAACTGTCCTCATTCCTTGCGATCAGCCACCACCCTTTCGACATTTGGGAACATGAGTGGAAGCAACACGCTTCTGCTACCTGCGAGGAACTCAGCATGCCGCTCTCCAAAGTCCGCTAAACCGGCAGAGAGCTGCTGCGTTGAGCCTATTGTGTTGAGCAGTGGGCCTTCAACAGACACTATCTCCAGTGCTGTCCGTCTTCCTTCATAATGGCGGCCAAACCTCCAGCGCGCCCATAACCACCCGCTATAGCGAGGGCAGTCCCTGACCAAACCCCCCAGCCACCGTCCAGGCTACTTAATCGTGATGGGACAGTAAATCATGTCCCATCCAGTCCTCATTCATTGTACATATTTCCTATCTATGATAATGACCATCCACATGAAATAAACTCAGACCACCCAACCTTATTCGAAATTAATACGAACCATCCCCACATGGCCATGAGTTTATCTGCCCCAATCCTCCTAGCTTAGTCCCAACATTGAGCACAATCAAACAATGTACTGCAACCATGTGGCCCGATTCCAGCCCTCAACTCGGTACATCTTCATCCGCCAACACCCTTGACATTTGACTACCGCCCCTAATTCCCCTACTTCCCCCGGATCCTCGACACCCAGATACCATGACCCCCTCAAAACCACCCCAAACTCAACCTCCATCCACCCATACCTACATCTCCCGCTCTACCACCCACGCGCCCCCATCCCCCAGCCCTCCCAAGTCCCAACATCCACCGTAGCCACCCCACCCTTTACAATATTTTAGATACAAATCCTCATCACCGTCACACTCTTACCACAGCTCTACCACACCAGCCCAACAATATTAGAAGCCCTCTCCGGGCGTAAAATCACGCCGCTGTGGAGGTTTACAGAAATGGAGAAAAGTGGGATGGCTCCAGAATACCTGTCTAGTAGGCTACTAGTTTATAAATATAATAAAAAGATATATCAACAGGCAAGATGGCCGAGCGGTCTAAGGCGCTAGGGTCAGGTCACCTGATCATGCATGTTCTTCGGAATATTCCTAGTCTCGAAAGGGGCGTGGGTTCGAATCCCACTCTTGTCAGATTCTTTTTTTGTGTTTTTTTTTTTTCGGGGGTCCGGGAGGGATGGGGTCCATTTTTTTTTCTTCACCAGTCAGCATCAATCCTCCCTAACTGAATGTATGTCTCTTGATGATTATTGACCAGGATAACTCATAACCCAATAATTACTCTGGTGTGTATCCAGGTTGCGGGATCAGCAACCCACCCCAGGGAGCAAAACACTCGCTGCATCGAGAGTTTTCCTTAGCAAACTCACAGTGAAACATACTACTATTCTTGGACTGTTCGACCCCAACATCGCTCGTATTATGAAGCGAAACAAACATCATACCTGATCAGGTCTCATCGGGACATCCCAAACCTGCGATTCTCAGACAAGAAAACAACGGTCCTAACCTCACAGTATTGAACTAAACTCCTGATGAGAAAATGGCGAAAGAGCCCATTTACACTAACGGTAAAACAGTCTCAGAGCCAAAAGTCCTTGTCTCCTTGGCTTTAAGCAGAGAAACACAAGCGGGCGTCATATTCCAAAGGGCTATTCGCAAGCGATCCAGGGAGACACTGGGACACCACATGGAGAATATTCAAGCCACTATATTGTGGGAACGTTTTGACTGTAGCATATGAGTCACGATCGTGTTTGTTAAGACCTTCCAAAGTGTATCATCGATTACCTGGTCGATATAATGCACGTAACATCTAGGCTAGACATGCTGCATACCATGAATCAGTGATAAACTCACGAAGTATATTACCTGGCAGTCATGCCAACATAGACTTTGAAGAGGAGATAAAGCAACGAAAACTCAGGAAGCAATCACCCAACACTGCAGTCTGCAGCCCTACCACAAGCCACAAATGTAGATGTGGTTACCTGCATTATCACATAGCGTGTTTGCTACTCTAACTATATGCAGGAAAGAACATACCCGTCAGGTTCTGGTATCTTAGCAGTGACTCGAACCGGATGATAATATTTGTTTGATCGATAGGGATGCATGTGCGGTTCACGTGAAGATAGTGGATGGTTGCTGGCTCTCTAGTATGGAATGTCTGTACCTGGCCAGGTATTAGCACGACTAGCATTGTTGTACCGGACTGGTTTGCAATAAAGCTGGCGGATAAGCACTTATTGGTATATCTCCGAAACTCGAGGAATAGCAGTATTATGCTAGGACTAGGCTGTAATTCCGACTAACTATGGTGCGGCGGAGATTATCCTGAATGTAAAATATGAATATCAACCAACACTGATCTCTCGTTCAAGATGGTGGTTTGCTACCCGTTTACTTGGACCCCTGCTACTACAGGTGCTTGGAATATCCGAAGAAGTTTTTGTGCTCTAATTTGTTCGCCTGACAAACCTATTTCTAGGACTCTCCAGACATTGGAAGCAAGCGACAGACCACATAATCAACACTGGCTTTTCTATTTTTTGCAAGCAACAAGGACCGGGTTGTGAAATCGCAAGTACAACCGTCCAGAAACCCACTATGCTCCCATCAGTAATAACTTCTACCAGCTTCATCCAGCAGCCAGGTAGCAAGATGCCTCAATCATAGACTTTACTCCACGAGCTCCTGTTTGTTCCGCGGCACATAGACGGCACAAAGTTTTATACATTCACACCTTAGATCCAGTCACTTCCCTGGCAACGCCCAGTCCCCTCGTGAACCAGATCTCGCTCCTCGCAGTCTCACTCGGCTTCCTCAATAAACCCCCTGGAGCAGAAGATTGAACGCGCCCTTTCTACCAAATTACTCGCCGCGATGCGCCCGTATGAACTAATCTTGCACTGCGTGAGGTATCCTACAAAACAGCACAACAGATTACCGCCGATTAGATACATTGATCCCTGAGACCTCTCCCCTGATTACCACAGTGGGATATCTTAGAAACGATCAACAGCGGAGGAGCAGGAATCTAGAGTAGGCCCTATTTCTTGCCAAGTGAGGCTGATGCTAATGGCTTGAGCCTGAGACACAGTCTCGACCGTCGCCCTCGGTGCAGCCTGAGCCGGAGCACGAGTCCTCGCTCGCGCTCGCCATCGCCTCGACCGAGTCGGAAGCCGGGCCGGCACCCGAATCCACGCAGACCCTGTCTTCATGGCACACTCAACCGTCAAAAAGTGGAAAACCCGCTCTTGATCGAGATAATCAGGAAGCTGGGGGTGTACCAAGTGACACGATTGTATCAAGGCGACCGAGGGCTGCAACTGGAATAAGGGAACGATTTTGGTATTCATTGTGTTTCGGATGTGGAGGTGGAACAGGAGCTCAACGGAGTCAACGGAGAGTGGGAATTGCTGATAGGGGTGATTCTCGTAAAGCGTGCTGACTCGGCGAGCTAGTAGCAGAATGGACCTGCTGCGAGCTACTCTTCGAGAGGCATAGCCTTGAGGTCCGTTGGCAGCATCGCATGCAGGTTAATTTCTGTTATCTGTCAGTCAACCATTGAGTCATCTAGTGTGAGGTCTATTGATGTTGTTATCTTGATTAGACCTATTCAACCTGTCCGGTCCCATCGAGCACCAGATTACCCCTTTTGAGGCGCAGGGTCTTGCACTGGACCACGGCGACACGCTAGTGTCTAGTCCTATACGAAGGGTCCGTATCAGGGTCTGCCAAGGACACCCAAGCAACGCCGTCATCCGATTAATTTCCATCCAGGGCTGCATCCGACGAACTCAGATTGCCATGTGCTAACCGTTCAGGGGAGTTGGCCTGGACTCGTGGCCAGTCAGCGCCGTAGCCTCCCCGCTTAATAACTAGCTCTGTCAGACACCCTGCCCGGATCCTCTCATTGGCTGCTAATCCTGTTAGCGCTGGGCCAAGTCGGGTGCTCCGCCTGCAACCGAGGATGCGTTCCATCGCAAGTTCGGGCGCTTGTCCTGCACTTGGTGTGCACTATTGAAAACTAATCTGAATAGCAAATGAATCCACCAGAATCAGAATGCCAGATATGAGTCAATGCTCACCAAAGACCTCATCTCCGGTGCGGCCGTCGGCTCAACCGGTGTTCGTCCACTAGTTCACGGACAGCTTCGCACTTCGCAGCCCTGAGCCCTCGCTCGGGTGGCGCAATGGAGCCGTCAAGTTGGATGATGGCTGCCTACGACCCACTCGTCTGGTTTCCCCCTTTCAGATTCGTCGTCGTGTTCAGACAGAGCCTCTTCACAGCCCAGGATCGGTTGCTGGCACTGCTGGCTGAGTGCTGATGGCTGAGTCGGCCCGTTCAAAGTTAGTGAGGAACAGGTTAAGCCTAGTCAGTACCTAGGTAGTCAGTCATCGACAAGGCTGGAGCACTCGTGCCCCTCCTGCGCCCCCGTGGGCCACTATTTGGATTTTCTCCGATCTTTTAAAAGACCCAGACACCCCGGTCATCTTCCAGCTGCGTGAGCATCAACCACCGTCAACCGTCACCACCATGAAGTCCACCACCCTGCTTTCGCTGGCCTCGTTCACCCAGTCGGCCTATTCGCTTTCTCTCCACCCTCGCGATGAACCTGCCACTCTCGCCCTCAACTTCGAGCGTCGTCAGATCGCCAACCGTCCCCAACGGAAGCGATCGACGGCCTCGGCCGAGCTGGTCAACCTGGTAGGTGCCACCCACCAGACATCATGACGATCGCTAATGAGCAGTTTTAGGCCGCCAATCTTGGCTACACCATGAACCTCACCCTTGGCACCCCTGGACAAGCAGTCAGCGTGACACTGGACACCGGCAGCAGCGACCTCTGGGTTAACGCGGGCAACTCGAGCGCCTGCCCCTGCGACTATGGCTCCTACAACTCCAGCGACTCCTCCACATACGAGTTCGTGAACGAAGACTTTTACATCCAATACGTCGACAACAGCGAAGCCGCGGGCGATTACGTCAAGGACACTCTTCAGTTCTCTAACGTGACCTTGACGAGTTTCGAATTCGCTGTCGCATACGATGGCGACAACGATGGTAAGCATCCTCTTCCATCCTTTCATGTCCCATCCCTCCATTTTCCATGCCTCCATTTTCCATCCCGCTAACCATCCACAGAGGGCGTTTTCGGTATCGGATATGCCGCCGACGAAGCCAGCCTCGAAGGCACCTACACCAACTTCCCCCAAGCCCTGGTCGATCAAGGCGTCATCAACTCGGCCGCCTACAGTCTCTGGCTAGACGACCTAGAAAAAGGCCAAGGCACCATCCTATTCGGCGGTGTCAACACCGCCAAATACTACGGCAGCCTACAAACCCTCCCCATCATCCCCGAGGAGACCGACTACGGCACCGAAGTGTACGCCGAATTCGCCGTCAACCTGACCGCAGTGCACCTGGAGCAGAGCGGCAAAGCCGTCTCCGTCAACAACAGCGCCGAATTCCCCACATCCGCCGTGCTGGACAGCGGCACCGCCCTCGCCTACATCCCCAGCTCAGCCGCCGCGAGCATCTTCGATGCCGTGGGAGCCGAATACTCCGATGTCTACGGCTACGCCGTGGTCAACTGCAGCCTGAAGAACGAAGACATCACCTTCTACTTCGAATTCGCCCAATCCTTCAACATGACCGTCGACATCAGCGAGATGGTCATTGACGACGACGACGGCAGTGGCTACTGTACCTTTGGTCTGTCCGCCAGCGACGACGACACCCTTCTCGGCGATACCTTCCTCCGCAGCACCTACGTCGTCTACGATCTCGCCAACAACGAGGTCTCCATCGCCCAGGCCAACTTCAACCCGGGCACAGACCACGTCCTGGAGATCGGCACGGGAGCGAACGCCGTCCCCAACGCGACGGGCGCTACGGAGTCCAGCTCCTCGGGGTCCAAGACGTCCGGTGCTTCCTCTACGGGCACTGGGGACTCGAAGAAGGAGAGTCTGGCGACGGTGTCGCGTAGCCAGATCACTTCGCTGGTTGCGGGTCTCCTCGTGACTGGGTTCTTCCTGACCTTGTAAATAGTTTGATGTGATTTGTTTCGTGGAGATATTATTGCATTGATACCTTTTTCCCCCGCCTAGACTGATGGCTGGTTATGTGATGCATGGCATGGAGCGTATGTAGCATATGTTTGATGACTTATAGAAATAATCTTATATCATATTACTTTCTACTCTACTGTGATTCCCTCCGATCGTAATCTTCAAAAAGTACTCCCTAGGCAGCCATCAAAAAGAAATTACCCCCACCAACCTGATTTCTAATCCAATCCCAGATCTGCACCAATGAAATTAATCCCATCTCCCGGAGATCATACCGGAAAGCTTATGCAGGACTCGTCATTCACTCATCATCACCTGAAACCCAGCATCGCAAACACCAACATTCATTTTAATAACCCACCACCCGATAATTCCCAAGGATAGAATCAAATCAATAAAATGAAAGGATCGAATACGAATCCTCCGCAACATGAAACCAACCCATTTCTGCACGATGACGCGATCCTTCACGGATGACGATGACCCCTGAGGCACCAACGAATCCTTTAGATTGGGTGGATCTGATTAGTTGGTTCCTTGTGGGGCTAAAAATAACTCCGAGGTGATGTCATCATCCGCGTATCTTAATACTGTACTCTGGATCTCGATTATCAGGAAAGAGGTGAGGAAAGGATAGATAGAATTTAGAGTTGGGGTTTGCTATGCTATGAGATATATTTTTTGTTTTATTGGTTCTGGGTAGGAGGTGTTTCGCACACAAAAATTAAGAATTTCCTAAAGAGACTAGCGCTGGAATATGATAGAGCGGGGGAAGATACCTACTATGGTAGACTAAGTAGATTTGAGGTTGAGAAATGAGGTGAGGTGAGGTATGAGGAACAATGGTGTCTGGGTGTTGAGTGTGTTTCTTGATTTTTTGGAGTTGAGCTATGCACGGCTTTCCAAGCCGTTCGGTCCTTATTTCTGCCGGTGAATATTTTGGCACTGTCCAATCAGGATTCACCAGTGACATACTCATCCATAACGAAGCCAAACATAGCTTCTTCAGTTCATTTGAGGATTATATTAGATCTTGCAATAATGAACCGTCTACTGGGAAGATGTATAAGCCCGTGCTTGAAGTTATTTGGGAAAGGTTTTAGTGAGAGAGATGCAGGATGTATGATTGATCCCGTTGATGATATCTTATAATTTATCATCTTTCTAGGACGGCACAAGCCATCGCCGTCTCAGCTTGATGTCTACCGTGAATACATCAACAAAGTTGTTTTAAACAGAAGAACCATCCGAGCTAGTCACTTTGGTGTTATATTCTTTGCTGTGTTCTCTGCTACCTCTAGCATAAGGCTTCATTATGTCGGTATTTGATCTGGCTTGGCACTGCCTAACATTCAAGGAACGGGAGCTGTTTCCTCGACGGGGGCAGATTCTTTCTTGTATATAGGTCTGTTGCGTCTGCGCTTTCACGTATTGTATACTCTGTGTTGGTGACTGGTTAAGCCTCGGGGGAGCTTAGGAGAGAGAAGCTAAAGTCAAATAGAGTATATAGAGATGTGACGATGAATAAGGGATAGTTATTTGATCACCGAGACCCGAAATGATGGGGCCACGTTGGTCCATTGCAAGTTGCCCACTGCACATTACCACGGCTTCCAGATTAGCCAATAGAATCACTCAAGTGACATGCATTGACCCGGCCCTTCAAATAAACCGGACACCGTCAAATGTATAGCTACGAACCCAAGACTCAAACCCCCAACAACATCCATTCTTCCCCCCGACACCAACTCCAAAAAACTCTACTACCTACATTCCATCATCCTACCCTTATCACCTTATTCAACAACCCACCATGTCCCCAAACCCAAACCCAAACCCAACATCCTCTTCATCTGCATCCATAACGCCGGCCGCTCCCAAATGGCCGCAGCCTACTTATCGCATCTTGCAGGCGACACAATCGAAGTTCGTTCCGCCGGATCCGCCCCCGTCGAGTCTATCAATCCTCAAGTGGTGAAGGCCATGTTAGAGGAAGGTATTGATCTTAGGGGCCAGAAACCAAAGATTCTTACCCCTGATGCTGTGGAAGGAAGTGATGTGGTTGTTACTATGGGATGTGGTGATGCGTGTCCGGTTTATACGGGAAAGCGGTATATTGATTGGATACTAGATGACCCTGCGGGAAAGGGGTTGGAAGGGGTGAGGGTTATTAGGGATGAGGTGAGGAGGAGGGTGGTGGGCTTGTTGGGGAGATGAGGCTTTTGGGGTAGTATGTGGGAGGTACACGACATATATCTCTGTCTTTTTATTATCTTGACTGGTTTTGTTTCTCGTGGGTTTTGGCAATAAGCATTATTATTGTCCTAAGGTGCATTTTAATTTATTTGATGAATGTACTGCAGGCAGTGATAATCCCGGCACCATGAGAATGACATATTCGACAGTTTAGGACAGCGGAGGCTGCACTGTCCCTGCGGCATGAGTGAGAAGCTCTATCATGGTGAAATAGTGCCAGTCAAGTCTAGTTCCACAACTGGTAGCCAGACCGAGAACGTGGATGCTGACACCCTTTTAATCTCCACACCCGCATACAGAAATTCAATGTCGATCATGAATTTAGTATTCATAAACCGCGGGTCCCTGATGCCGTGCATATGAGGTGCTCGGGCTTGCTCCAAACCTTGGAGCTAGTATCTGATTAAGCTCAGTCGGCCGATAGACCTGCAGATGGTGTGAGAAGAAAGTTTAGTGATTGCGTGACAGCAACAATGGTTGGCGGCATCGGACCAAGAATAGGGCGGATGGCCCTAACTGGACTGCCAGCTCCCAACCAAAACATTTGAACACGCAAATCGCGGGGCCAGTTATTAAATAAAGAGCTCCAGATTATCCCCGCCGTTACCGGGGTTCGCATTGATATGATTATCGTGAATGGTGACCCCTCATGTGCTCATCACGTCATCCCGGCCCACTGTGGTGCTACACCAGCATGTTGATCGACCTTCATTTATAACTATCAGCGGTCGGAGCTTGTTGTCTATTTAACTGCTACTTTGTCAACATTGCCGGCCTGTCTGAACCGACTCCAAAGGCAACTCACTGTATTTTCATTCCGCAAACAGCGCATACCTCACAATGGCAACCGATAACCCCGCTCGGCCACGCAAATCGCTCATCCTCAATGCATTCGTGGAAATGTGTACGCAACCCCAATCCTTCTTATCAAATCCTAACACTCCATAGGCAGCGGCCACCAATCCCCAGGACTGTGGCGACACCCCGAGGACGAATCGCACCGATTCAACGACCTCGACCACTGGACCGAGCTGGCCAAACTCCTCGAATCCGCCAAGTTTCACGGCATCTTCATCGCCGACGTCCTAGGTACCACCCACCCTTGTTCCCAGTAACCCAACCACTAATCCATCAGGCGGCTACGACGTATACAAAGGCCCTCGCAATCTCGACCCGGCCATCATATCCGGTGCTCAATGGCCCGTCAACGAGCCTCTAGCAGTCGTCCCCGCCATGGCAGCCGTGACACAGAACATCGGCTTCGGAGTGACAGTCTCGACGACGTACGAACAACCCTATCATCTCGCCCGACGTCTATCCACC
Source organism: Aspergillus sclerotioniger CBS 115572 (assembly GCF_003184525.1). Classification (NCBI taxonomy): domain Eukaryota; kingdom Fungi; phylum Ascomycota; class Eurotiomycetes; order Eurotiales; family Aspergillaceae; genus Aspergillus; species Aspergillus sclerotioniger. Next base: position 1,479,104 of record NW_020290992.1, on the reverse strand, counting down.
ATTGACCACCTCACCAAGGGCCGGTGAGTCCCCCCCCCTCCTAACCACCAACCATCTGTGATCGCCACTAACACCCCCCAGAATAGGATGGAACGTAAGCACCCATCCCACCCCAACACCACCCCCGACTGACTCACCCCCCCAGATCGTAACCGGCTACCTCGACTCCGCAGCCCGCAACCTCGGCCACACCCAACAACCCCAGGTACCTCCCCCCCAACCCCACACCAACCCCAACCCTAACCCCCCGCAGCACGACGACCGCTACGCCCAAGCCACCGAATACATCAACGTGACCTACAAACTCTGGGAATCCTCCTGGCGCAGCGACGCCGTCCTCCTCGACCGCGAAACAGGCATCTACACCGACCCGAGCCGTATCCGACCCATAAACCACGTCGGAAAATACTTCACCGTCCCCGGCCCACACATCTGCCAACCCAGCCCGCAACGCACCCCCGTGATTCTCCAAGCCGGAACCTCCAAAGCAGGAAAAACCTTCGCGGCAAAACACGCCGAAGCGATTTTCGTAGCGGGGCATTCACCCTCCGTCGTTGCCAAAAACATAGCCGAGATACGGGCCCTGGCGGGGGAATACGGACGAGATGGGGCGAGTATCAAGTTCCTGGCGCTGTTGTGTCCCGTGTTGGGACGGACGGAGGAAGAGGCGAGGGAGAAGTTCAAGTATTTTAGGAGTTTGGGGTCGGTGGAGGGTGCGTTGGCGCTGTTTGGGGGTTGGACGGGGATTGATTTGGATAAGTATAGAGATGATGAGGAGTTGAGGGGGGTGGAGAGTAATGCTATTCGGTATGTTTTCACTTTTGTTTCTTTTGGAAAGGGGTTGGAGGTGTGGGCTGATAGGATAGATCTGCCGTTGAGGGCTGGTCAAAGGCTACGCCGGAGGTGGAGAAATGGACCAAGGAGACGGTGGGGAAGCATATCACTGTTGGAGGACTGGGGGCTACGCCGGTGGGAACGCCGCAGCAGGTGGCGGATGAGATGGAACGGTGGGTGAATGAGGCGGATGTGGATGGGTTTAATTTGGTGAGTTACTGACTAGGTTAGTTGGGATGGTAGCGTTTGCTAATGGGTTCAGGCATATGCGATCAAACCCGGCTCGTTCAAGGATATTATTGAGTTGTTGATTCCGGAGTTGCGCAAGAGAGGGCTTTTCTGGGAGGATTATGCCGTGAAGAAGGGTACGTATCGGGAGAATCTATATGGGAAGGAGGGGCAGACTGGTCCGCCGGATGATCATCCGGCTGCAAAGTATCGGTGGCATGCGGGGGTAGATGCGACGGAGCATCAGATTCCGGAGAATTGATTCAGTGATGGTGAGGTTGATATGTAGAAGAGAGAGTTTAATACAATGCATAGCATATGACAGAGAAACACCAGGCTTAGCGGATAATGGTAGAACTGGATTAAATGTGAATTAAAAATTAGTCTAATACCGTGAATACGGCGGAGGCGCCGTATCAGCCCTATCAACCCCCACTCCCTCCTGCAACCCATACACATCCAGCGTCGCTACAGCCTGACTGGCCCTCTTCTTCCGCTTCAGATCTCTCCTATACATCCAAATAACGATGATAAGAAGACCGATCGCCCCACCGACTCCCACACCAACCCCCACTCCGATCTTGATAGAGCGACCCGAGATGCCCGAGCTTTTTGACACCGCAGTCGAGGAACAAACTGTCAGCTCGGTGGATGTTATATTCTGCGGTAGCGATGTCCTACAATCAATACGGACCGTCGATTCGATTTCCACTTCTGTAAACACCTTGAGAGAAGCGAAATTCGCACTATCCAGTCAGTACCTGCCGATGAACAACACGGGGTATCCTTACGATGAGATCTTCCCCTTCAGAAAGATTTTACTCGTCTCGACGAGCGACGAAAGATCCACGTCTAGTTTCGTCGAGCTATCAATCGTGATATCTGCCGTTGTATTGCGCAGAGATGGGAGGTTTACACTACAATCCAGTCAGCATACCCATGATAGAAGGTCAGGTACATACCCGCTCATCGCCCCCTTCAATTTAAGACTCTCCGTCACATTGGTAAGCTCAGGAAAGCTCATATTCAACGGATGTCCATTATTCGAAACATAGACACCAGCATATTGCCCGCCACATCCGGTAGTCGCAAGCACCGGCAACGACAAGCTGCCACAATCAGCCACCCAATCCAACAACCAAAACGAACAACCAAACAACAAACCTCGAAAGATTCCCTGCAATCTTCACCTCACTCGCATTCCGCAACGCCGGCAAAATAACATCAAACGCCGTCCCAGGCGGAGTCGTACAATCCGAATCACTGCATATCTCCAACACCCTAGTCACGGTCTCCAACTTGGGTAAATCAAGACTAAACCTGTCAGCACACCCCACACCCAACCCCCAGAGAAATCACCCCTACCTATCCAATTCCCCCGTAATCCAAATATAATCCGCCTTGGCCACCCTCGGCGACGAGAACCTCAACTCCTCCGCATTATCAATATTAAAGCTCGCGACGGACTCCAATTTCGGCATCGAAATCGACCTCAACTTATCCGAGTCCACATCCACGGACCCCAGCGACAGGAGATCCGGAAACTCAATGGCAGTTAAATTCGATCCCACAGTGACGACCCCGGTGATGTTAATGAGGTTATTCACCACCGCCGAACCGGTGAAATTCGTCCCGAAACCTATATCCCCATGTAGCGTGGTGCAGTTCGTCGTGTAGGCGTCTAGTTCATCCTGGGTGTAGAAGTTCTTCACGTCCACGTAAAAGTCCCCGTATGTGGTGTTGGCGTAGCAGTCTTGTGCGGACACCACGCTGATACCTAAATACCATAATCAGCAAACATGAACAGAAAAAAAATAAGAATAATAAATCATAACAACAAATAATAAAACAAGTAGATAGATGTATAGATAGAATGTATACATACCCCTCAACCCAACCACCACAACCCCCAAGCCAAGAAGTCTCAGTTTCATGAAGTTTGAAATTTGATCCAGTAAGATTTCTTCCCGACGGCGCGGTAAAACTGGGTCCCCTCGGGCCCTTTTATCATCCTTTGTTTGGTATTTTTTTCGCGCTGATAAGAGAGAAGTGGGGGGAACACGCATATAGCCGAAACACTACTTCGGCTGGGTTGGGTTTAGGGCCCGAGATAATGCTGTAGCGTAGGGCAGGCAAACATGTTATTGACTGGTTGGGTGGGTGGGAGGGGGGGCCGCTATTGTCATCTTGGGTTTAGTCTAGGGGTTCCAGGGTTCGATAGTTCGGGTTAGTGGGTTTTAGTGTGGTTGATGGGAGGGGGAGTTGTGGTGGGTTGTGGTTTGTGAAGGGGGGTCTTGATATATAGGGTTTTTTAATGGTAAGGGTGATGTTGTAGATTTGATTGTTTCTCTGCGTGGGGTTTATGTATGGAGAAACTTATTGGATTGATTGATGGATAAATCAAGGTGGGGTTGATTACATCGCCCACCAGTTGACAGTCACCTCGGATATACCCGAAAACATTACTTCCCCTTCCCACCGCTAAGAACAAAGTATACAGCTAACTACGCTCGATCCGGAGGCCAGGTAGTAAGAAATACAGAATATCCTTCCCCAAAACGACCCAACTCCAAACTATCCTCACTGAATCCCCAGGCCGCAGCAGCCCTTTCGTCCGGGCGATAGTCTACCCGTGAGGACCAATTCACGCGTATACCTTCTGCACTATGTCCGAAAGAAAAAGTCAAGGAAATTTCAGACTCCAGTTGAAAGTCAATGGAGGCAAGACGGGGCATATGTCGTGCCGCATGGCCCAGGGAAATAAAAAGCCGGTGAAACTGTTCAATGTCCATGACGGGGCGGGAAATACACCCTTCTTCGGAATGGCAGATCTCGTATTCCCAGTCACTGATAGCAGCAATTCGAGTCTCGTCGTTTGGGGTTGGATAGAGGAGCCATTTTCCTGCCAGATGTGATATTAGCTATGTTTGTGTTTGGGTGTGTTCGGTGCAAATGTACCCGAAGGCAGCTAGGGAGGAACGGAAAGTAACTCGATAGTCTCTAGATGAGGCCAGTGTAGAGATGGGGCTGTAGGTTGCCCGTCATCGTCAATGGGACATAGAAAGTCCATAGACAGAGCTGTGCATCTGAGCTTTAGTACGCGAAGACCAAAACTGAGGTTGCGGATTGTCATGGCGAGATTATCAGACTCGGAGGATAAAACGTTTAGAGCAGGCATGGTATCTTTCCATGGTTCTTCTAGCTGGTTGATGAAATCGAACACTTTTAGAGTCTGGGGAATCAGGGCTAATCCGTTGGACACCGCTGGTGACCACCGAAAAGCATTAGTAAATGCTGTAAAGGTTCGAGGATGAGCTGTCCTACCTTGACGCCTCGCTTGAATATACTCCAATTGATCTGGCCTAGTTAGATAGTTGCGATCCACATGCAGTTTCGTGATTGTGGGACAGTGCTGCACGATCTGGAAGATTGCCTTGGCCCAGATCTGATGATCGCTACCTTTCTCCGGATCCCCAATGTTTAAGAAGGAGAGAATGTCAATACATGGAACATCTGGTAGCATAGAAGCATCATCATCAGGAAAACATGCTCGATAGGGCTTTGTAGCTTTTGTCCGCCCGTTTCTGAAATCCCAGGTATACTCCCAAGCATCAGACATGTATGACGTATATGGCTCCTCTCCTGGATGACGACCAAGTAGTCCTAATTGCAAAGAGAGTCGATGGGTTCGGTCCCAGGTGCTCAGTACCCGAAAAAGATTAATGATAGCGGATTTGAATGCTTGATCATTTGCATCTCGAACTGGGTTCTTTAGTCGATAGCCCTTGTGTTTGCGACTTGTCCAATCCGGGAGTTCGTATGGGACAATGATATTATATTGAAGATGACGGATCCAGGGTCTTCGTACCGTGCCGGTGCCCGATGTTAGTGTCGCAAAGCGATCCAAGGAGATCTCTTGTTGAGGATCTCCGTCCAGTAAATCATCGCTATGGATGATAACATTTCTGGAATGGATGAATGGTTCGAAAGCTGCCTGCCACCGCCGACAAACCGTTGTATAAGGAGCCAAGGCGACCCCTTCATCGGATAAATAATTCCCGATCTCCGTCAACAGCTCTAGAGGAAGAATCCCAGCCATGATGTTCACTACGAAGACCGGTAAAATGATGTGGACGATGGAGCTCGAAACACTGCTTATGGCCGACTATGTGGGTCGTTGAAATCCCCGCTGGAATTTTCCAGGGTTTGATTTTCAACGTCTTGGCACATTAATTGAATGGGCTGTCCACCCGACTATTGGCTTGGCAGGGCACCGGCAATTAATATAAATTCTGCCACATAGTATACAGACATGGATAGAGATTTGTTAACATCCCCTGACTTCTCTCAATCCTCATTCAACAAATACCCAGACCCCAGCAAGGTACAATAGCGGGTATTGTTCGCCAACTTGCAATCGTACACATCGACAGACGGATTCCAACTCGCAAAGTCTACCATGGACACTCCCTTGACCAGCCAACGGCACGGAATCTGCCCATACGTGTTATCTTCGTAATCCTCGCAATCACGTCGGGTATTGGGAGCCAAGGGAGCTGTGGTCGGGGTCACGATTGGCACCCATGATGTCAAGCCGGTGGCAAGAGGAAGATCGTCCCAGTTCATGCGAGTGCCTGTTTGTCCGACCCACCATGGTGTGGATGTTGTGCCGCCGTAGCCGGGGTAGTCACTGATTTCGCCTACCGGTTTGATGCCTAATTTGTCAGCTTGGGATATGCGTAGATGTTGAGGTACTGACAGTAGCTGTGGTTGGGCCGGATGTTGGAACAATTGGCGTGTATCTCCGGATTCAAGAATAACAGATCGGATACAGTGATGCCTTGTGCCATTGCAATGGCTTGGCAGTAGTCGTTTTCTGTCGCCATGTTAGCGGGTTCTTGATAATGGTATAAGAGATGGACCTTTGGCTCGGTAATATTTCCCACAGTTTGTGTTAGTTCCTGGGGCTATATCGCTGGGTACCGGGGCTGCTACTTTTGCTGTAGCCCCAAAAGCACCAGTGGCATAGGGGTTATGTTCAGAGGTTGCCCTGCCAGGATAGCTCACACAGACATAGTGGCCGATGAGAACATCAAAGTTACTACACTGGGAGTTTAGCACAGAGCTCCAGGTTATGAACTGAGTGATTGTTATGCCATATTTCAGAGCCAGGCTCATGCAGCTGTCACTGGCTGTTACTAGATGCGTCTGACAATGTCCAGTGACGCAGAGCGTTCCACTGCTGGGAAAATCAACGCAACCACTCTGCAACCCATTCTCGATCAGCATTCGCCAGGTACTGACATTGTTTGCAGCGGCAAATGTGTCGCAGGTGTCTCCGGGCTGAATGACGGCGCTCCGATCGGCGCAGGAAGTGGGGATTGTGCTGGTTGTGGAGGAACTGGGAAGTTAATGCCTGCACGTAGACATTCGCTGATAAGACGTCTTACCTTGTGACGACTACTGGAGTAGGCGTTGGAAGATCTAGGGTTGAAACACCGCAGCTCGACGTCAATGAGCTGTACTGCTCAGCCAAATCATCATTGTAGAAATAGCCATTTCTCAATTCAGCCTGGAACATTCGGAGCCCACACGCATCGCACTCATCCTGGGTATCCGTTGACTGCAGGTGAAACAAGCAGTAATTGCCGTCACTGTCTTTCAGACACCGCTGGTTGTAATTGGTAAAGTAGTAATCAGGCAGGACGATGGGCCGATACACTCCAGAGGTACCTTTGGATGAATCTCCATCATCATATTTATCATCCGCACAAGCGGTTTCCACAGCTTCCCGATAGGATGCGATAGAGGTCTTGCACTCGTCTGTGCACATCTGGTCCAGATGATCAGGGGTTAGGTCTGTTGTGAATTGGTACATTGAATTCCCACTTTCAATGAATGCACATGACAGACTGGCTGTCAAGGCAGCCACACATCCTGGAGACAGAGAGGGAAATTCATCCGAGGTGAATAGTTGTATTTCTGCGCATGCTGGTGCTGCAAGAGCCAGCGCGACCGACCAATGGTTCCACTGCATTTTGCTTGAATCGTCGCTGAATCCTCCGACAGGATGTTGGAAAGTCAGGTGCAAATAGCACTCTGGTCGCGGGGATCGAGACTTTAAGTTCTTGGATTTGGACCCACATGTCCAAGGCGCTAGCAATCGTCGGATCGGTCGGATCGTTATAGATTGTCGGACCCTGAATAGCTGGCCATGGTGCAGAAAATGCTTCTCTTATACTTGGTATTCAACTCCTTTGCACGGATTATACAGTTGGTTCAGTGAACCCTATATCAGCACTGACGGGTCTATCTGAGCTGTATTGAATCTGGTAAGAACAATACTTTGGTATGTTGGCGTTAGTGATTTTCATGAACTGTATCTGATAAGGGTTGACCTTGAGACTGGACAAGACGAAGACACATGCACGGTCAAGCCGTTTGTAAATCTACACGTTCTAAGCCCAGCCTACTGCCTCAAAATCTTCTTATTCATCACATTCCACAGCAACCTCACTAAACCATCCCAGCCTCCTGCTTAACGGCTTCCAACCAAAACGGATCATCCGCATAGGTCTGATTCCACGGATCATCACTCTCATAAGCAAACACCCTCGCGCGATCCTGAATCATCTGATCCGACGGACGCAACCCCGCAGCCATCTGATCCCGAATATACGCCAAAAGGTCACTATGCACATTGAAATACCGACTCAGCGCATTCGGCACATCCCACTGAAACGGGATCTCATCATCCTCATCACCTGGCATCCCTAGCACATCCGACGTCTTCCACGGATCAGGGGTATGCCACTCCGTGCCCACCAGATACGGGGGGATGGCGTTCTCAACAAGTCGCTGCACGTCTGGCTCAAACCCCCAGTCGCCGGTCCACTGCTTCATATCGGAGCCTTGTTTGAAGTGCTCAGCGACATGGTCGACTCTCTCCGGCCAGGTCTGGAACGTGGCATTGCAAAATCCGCATCGAGAGATAAGTTCGTTTCGGGTCTCTCGCCAGGAGTTCATACCGGAATGGAGACCGTCTACGTGGTGGGTGAGTTTCAGGTGCTGGCGGAGGTGGTCTTTGCGTGTGAAGGTGCGCTGCTCGGAGGGTTTCTCGCAGCAGATGCTATAGTTGTGGGCCTTTTCGAGGTGGTCTTCGTCGGCGTTGAGTTGCTGGCAGAAGATGCACATGGGGGTGCCGTTGTTGTCGACGAGAGCGCCTTCTGGGGCGCATCGCCACTGGTCCACGGGCAGATGAAGGGCCTTTTCGTGTCGCTGCCAGTCGTATTTGGTTGCGAAGGTGTCTGCGCAAAAGGTGCATTGGTAGGGTCGACGGGCTTCCTGGAGGCGGTTGGCGTGGCGGATGTGTTTCCGTCGACGGCGACGAGGCTGGGGACGGTGCATGGGGGTTGGTGGGCGTTGTGGAGGCCCGTGCGATAGGGCGACTGAGATTTCCGAGGATGACTGGCTATGGCCGCAGCTGCTGGAGGGTTCTCCTAGGATAAACGAGCCGCTGGAGTCATTGCTGGACCAGGCGTATTGCGGCACTCCGTATGGTGAACTGCCCGGGAAAGCGGGCATGTCGGGGTCGGCCAGAGCGCGCAGAATGTCGTCGGTTGCCGCGGCCTCGCTTTCTGGGGGCGAGTGTCTCCAGCGTTCCATTGGTGAGAGGAGGGACTGGCCCTGAGGGACAGTCATATACCGGCTGGAGCGCTTCCGGCGACGAGCATTAATGAACCAGTTGGAGATTTGAGTACGGCTTAAACCGGTCCGTTGCTCCAGGTCATCCTTCTCCTGGGCAGTGGGATAGGGATTGTCGGGGTGGCTCTTCAGCCATGATTTGAGAGTCCTCACAGCATCCCCGGACAGTCGTTGGTGGTTGCGCTGGTGAGAAGGGCCGCTTGGATACACTGCATCTGGGGCGGATTCGAACGAGACGTCGGGCAACTCTGAAGGCAGCGTAAAGATAGGGTCCAGGCTGGCGGAATTACTTAGCGGGTCTTCCTCGTCCAGCGGCGGTAGAGACAGAATGTCGTCACATAGTTTAAGGCGCGCGTGATGAGCGTGCTCCATCTGGATGGTGAGCGGGCATTGTCACGCATGAACAGCAGTTGTTGAGATTCAGAGGGGCAAAATTCTCACGCCCTTGGAGTGACACGCTCCACTTGCCGACGTCGGCAATCCGTGCGCGGCCATCCATGGATCAAACTTCATTGGCCATGACGCGTTCTGACAGTAGCCGAGATCGGAGTGGTTCTTACTTACTCCCATCTCATCATTAACTTGTTCTCCCTGACTCACTGTAGGGCGCCATACTTAGGGCTCCACCCTATATACTTAACCCTACTTTTCGACCACGGTTTGAGAATACTGCAACTGCACATCACCATGGCCACATCAACCACCACCGCAGTCGAGCTGCAGCCACACCTGGTTGAACTCGAGGCAAGAGGTCCCAAAAATGCAGTCACTCCAGTATCCGACGACGTCATGGAGGCTTCGCGCCTGGCAGACGCGGGGGTCCCTGAAGGAGGTGCCGGCTGGGTGGTCATCGCAGGGTGTGCCGTAATCACCTGGTGGTTCATCGGAACTTCCTACTGCTGGGGTGTGCTTCAGGCAGCGCTGGTCAAGGAGGGCGTTTCATCCGCATCCACCCTGTCTTTTGTGGGATCGTTGGCCCCAGCCTGCATCTCGTTTCTGGGAATTCTCAATGCTCGGGTGATCCGCCAACTGGGAACTCGGACGTCAGCTCTCCTGGGGATATTCATGCTAAGTCTGGGAGAGATCCTGAGCGGATTCGCCGTCAAAGAGGTTGGTGGACTTTTCGTCACAGCCGGTGTCGTAATGGGCGTCGGAACAAGGTATGTCCCCATCCCAACCATCACACCATAGCTAAGAGTGTAGTCTCTGCTTCATGGTGGTCTCCATCACCCCGGCGCAATACTTCAAAGCCAAACGCGGCGTCGCCAACGGAATCGTCTACGCAGCCGGGGGGCTCGGCGGCGCAGCCATCAGTTTCATCCTCAACGCATTATTAACCCGCGTCGGCACGGCCTGGACATTTCGTATCTTGGGATTCATCACATTAGCCACCGGTCTCCCTGCAGCATTCCTAGTCAAGCAGCGGATCCCGATTCCGCCCTCTGCCTTTGTCGAATGGTAAGCCTATCCCTCCACTGCCACACCACCACTAACACCAACAGGGGTCTCTTCCGAGACATCCGCTTCCTCCTCCTCTTCGCCGCGGGGGCCATCGCCACCTTCCCTCTATTGGTCCCTCCCTTCTTCCTCCCCTTGTACACCAACTCCATGGGAATGGGATCCGCCGCGGGGGCCGGTGTCGTCGCAGCATTCAACTTTTCCTCCGCCATGGGCCGTCTCACCTGCGGCTTCGCCAGCGACACAATCGGCAGTCTCAACACGCTCTTCGTGTCGTTGTTGCTTAGTGCGTTGAGCATGTTGATTATCTGGCCTGTTTCGACGTCCATTGGACCACTGATAGTATTCGTTATCATCAATGGTATGGCGAACGGGGGGTTCTTCTCTACGATCCCCACTGTGGTGGGAAATGTCTTTGGATCTGCGAGAGTGAGTGTTGCCATGGGGATGATTGTGACGAGTTGGGCGGGGGGGTATCTTTTGGTGAGTTCATGCCTTTTTCTGATATGGATAGGATAGGGTAGGGTGCTAATGGATTAGGGCTCTCCGATTGCGGGATATATTCTTGATGCCAGCGGGGGTGAAAAGGCGGGGATTGGGGCGTATCGACCGGCGATTTTGTACGCGGGGTTTATGGCGTTGGGAGCGGCGGTGTTGGCGGCGTTTATACGGTTGAAGACGGATAGGAGGTTGATGAGGAAGGTGTAATTCTTGAATTAGAGAAAGATAATAATGCTACTTATGCAATGAATGCATGGATGATAACCGCAATCACCAGGAATGCGACATCCGGTATCCCATTGGCCACATTCGACCCCAGATCAACACCCCTGCATCGCCATCTGAAATTCTCGATCCCGTGGCATGATTGGCCCGTTGGTGATCGTTTCTATGGAAGCGGGCCACATTCCACGGATGCTCATGTTGTCTATCTACTAACTTTCTATTCCACCCACGATTTTGCACTTCCCCAACTTCACGCAGCATCATGTATCCCTTATGGCTATGGTACATCCTCATCCTAACCGTAGCCGTACAGGCCATTGGCTTTGATCTCGATAACCCAGGTACGTCCTCCCATCATCCCAACCAATCCCCTGAAGAACTACCACCCATCACCCCATACCATGTCCCAACCACCTCCTCTATCCCCAATACTACTACTACTACTACTACTACTACTACTAATATCAATCATAGAATCCATCAAAACCTCCCTAAAACCCATAACCGCCTCCCTCCTAACCCACTACACCGGCAACCATCCGGGCGACAACCCCGGCAACCTCCCCCCCCCATACTACTGGTGGGAAGCAGGGGCCCTCTTCACCACCCTGCTCAACTACCACCACCTCACCCACGACACCACCTACCTCCCATTAACCATCCAAGCCCTAACCTGGCAATCCGGCCCCAGCGGCTCCTTCATGCCGGCCAACCAAACCCGCACCGAAGGCAACGACGACCAATCCTTCTGGGCCTTCGGCGCAATGTCAGCCGCAGAACAGAACCTGCCTGATCCTGCGCCGGAGTTGAATGTCCCGGGGTGGTTGGGCATGGCGCAGGCGGTGTTTAATACGCAGGCGGAGCGATGGGATACAGGGACATGTGGGGGCGGGCTACGCTGGCAGATATTCCCGTTTAACGAGGGATGGATGTATAAGAATACGATTTCGAATGGGGGGTTTTTTCAATTGGCGGCGAGGTTGGCGAGGTTTACGGGCAATGGGACGTATGCTGAGTGGGCGGAGAGAGTGTGGGAGTGGACGGAGGAAACGGTGGGGTTTGTGACGCCTGAGTTTAGGGTTTGGGATGGGGCCGGGGTGGAAAGTGAGTGTAGGAGTTGGGATCGGATTGAGTGGAGTTATAATTCGGGGGTGTTTTTGTTGGGGGCGGCTGTTATGTTTAATTTGGTGAGTATTATACTACCTTTTGGGGGCGGGGGGTGGTTAGATATGTATGGGGGTTAGCTGACAGGACAGACTGAATCCCCCACCTGGCGAGCCCGAACGGAGGGTCTCCTCAACACCAGCAGCAGCATCTTCTTCCAAGACGACAACGTCATGTACGAGCGGGCCTGTGAACCAGTCAATACCTGCGAGGTCGATCAACGGTCCTTCAAGGGGTATTTGGCGCGGTGGATGGCCGCCACGACGCAAATGGCTCCGTTTACTGCGGATCAAATCATGCCTAAGATACGGGCTTCGGCGAAGGCAGCGGCGGAGACGTGTACTGGGGGAGAGAGTAATGTGACGTGTGGGTTGAAATGGACGGAGCGGAAATGGGATGGGATGGATGATGTCGGGGTGCAGATGGCCGCATTGGAGGTCATGCAGTCGACGTTGATTGGGATGGTGGAGCCCCCGGTTACGCGGGATACGGGGGGTATGAGTCAGGGGAATCCGGGGGGAGGGGAGCCAGGGCAGGAGAAGCAGCCTGTGCCCGAGGGGTTGAGGAGGGAGATTACGCATGGGGATCGGGCGGGGGCGGGGTTATTGACGGTGTTGGTGTCGTTGGTGGTGATGGGGTCGACGGGGTGGTTGGTTTATGAGTGATGTGATATTACTAGTAGTAGTGTATATAGTTGATGAATGATGATTTGTTGGGTGAGGAGGTAGGGTTAGGGATTGATCCTTTGTTAGTGATTGTGATGAATTCGGGTTTTTGATGGATACAGATGTGATACCTGGAGGTTGTCGTAACTTTTCTGCCTGATTGTGTGGATTAGCGTGACTGTAGATTGGCATCTATTTCCCAACAGGTATACACTGCTCAATACCCTCGACAGTCCTCAACACAGACAACCTCCTCTTCATCCCAGCCAACATCCTATCCATCATAACTGAACCCCCCCTCTCATACCCCCTAACACGAAGAAACTCCAACCTTGACGGCAGACACTCCACCAATCTAACCTCCTCCTCCACACCCATCCCACTAGCAACATACCACAAACAATGCACTCCCAGACTCAAACTCCTCAACACCGTAAACCCCCTCAACCCCTCCCCCTCCCCTCCAGCATCCCCCTCCACCCCAGAAACAACAAACTGCCCCAACCGATCATCAAAATCCAAATCCAACACCTCCAACGTCCCCCGATGCCCAAGCACAGCCTGAATCAAACTTCTTCGATCAAACATCTCCACAAACCCCGCATAACACCCCCCCTGCACGACCGAATACCTCAACTCACGCAGACACTTCATCGCACGGATAACCCTACACAACAGCTCTGATTTAAAGTCACACCTCCTAAGATCCAAACAGGAGATATTCGATGACGCGGGCGGAAGAATCCCCGCCAATGCAGGGCCGGATGCATTCCCAAACCCTTGAATTGCTTGGATACATAATGACTGGATTCCCGGGAGGGCATGGACAAGCTCGATACAGAGAAGAAGGTCTTGTGGAGCACAGGCCCGGGACCGCGCATCCGGGGATTTAGCTGCCGTCGTGAGAAGGCGAAAGTGTTTTAGTTGGCCCAGGTACGGACTACTTCTGGTTAGATTAGCCGAGTTGGCCTGGTTGAGGAATTTGGCGAGGGGATATTTCTCGATTTTGGCGGCGATTAGAGAAATGGCTTCTTGGGAGTCGTCACGTGGGGAAGAGGTGTATTCCCAGAATGGAGGCGAGATGGCTAATGATACCAGATGGGGGGAAGATGCGACGAGGAGCGTGGTGATAGCCTGGGCGATGAAGGTGGATTTTCCGGAGAAGCCGTGTTCGCTGCTGGTTCTATTAGCTAAGGGTACATTAGATGAGGGACTGGGGACAAACTCGTAGTATGTGAGATATCCCCAATCCCTGGCGGGAATTATCTCCTGCATCAACATGTTGAGTAAGCGGTCCTCTCCGGTGGCGGTGAAACCGGCTTTGTTGATGGCACGACGGAGGAGTTGCATGTCTGCCTCGCTCAGAGATCGATCATGTTTTCTCGGGAGATAGCTTAGTGGTGAGCGGATGGGAATGTCCATCTCGATGTGGCGCAGATAGCTGCCCAGTTTGGGGTTGCGCAGGATGGCGAGTAGGGTGGTGAATGCATGATTCGCGTCTCGGATGCTGCTGATGCGGAGGCTGCGGTAATGAGTCTTGGTGATGAGGTCGTGGGCATGGATCAGGGCGTGCAGAGCTGGACTGATTGCTGACAGGGCACGGACATCCGAGCTGTGGTCGAGAAACGAGATGAGATGTAGCAGGATGTCGGCGGGGAGATCAGAGACAGACAGAGCGGGCATGATGGGGACAGCAGAGGTTGGAATATGATTAGCCGTCGTGGCCGACGGGGCTCGGCTCGGGTGAGGCCCCACCTGTATCGAGCTAGTAATTCGAATGTCGTTACTGTAAATGCGATACAGTCTTGACGAGGGATATCAACTAGGGTTACCCTTTCCACACGGCGTGTCCTGCCAGTAAAGCAGTCGACTGTTCTTCAATCTACCCCGCCATGTCTATCGCTTCGTATCCGAGTGATGACCGTGCGTCAACTGACAGCTTGCTACCGTTGCACTAATGCACGCCAACGGGGCAATCCCAGCCAACCATCCAATGCAATGCCTGCACATACGCCATGACGATGCACTACGAGCAGACCATGCCATCAATCACAAAGGCTTTCTGCTGAAACGGACAACCTAGCAGCTCCCCCCTTCCATCCGCCGTGGCATCGACTACTGCATATTGTCTCACAGCGGGATGATATATCAATACCTCTACCCCCTCCCCATCCCGCCCTCCATACAACCACCCACCACCCACAACGATCCTCCTCACCATCTTCACCCTCCTCACCCTCCACCTCCTCTACGAATACCACCGTGACCGACACCTCCCCCCAGGCCCCCCTCGCCTCCCCCTCCTCGGCAACCTCCACCAAGCCCCCCGCACGCACCCCTGGCGCGTCTTCCAAGCATGGAGCAAGGCCTACGGCCCCATCATGTCCGCGCAATTCGGTCCCCAAACCCTCATCCTAATCACCTCGCCCACCATCGCCCACGACTTCCTCGACCGCCGCGGCAGCATCTACGCCAACCGACCCAACCTCATCATGGCCAACAACATCACCAAAGGCCTCCACATGCTCATCCACCATTACAACCCATGGATGAAACGGCACCAACGTCTCGAAGCCCCGGTCCTCAGTCTCCGCGCCTCAAACACCTACTTCCCCATCCAAGATCTCGAATCCAAACAACTCCTCTTCGACCTCCTCCACTCCAATAACTTCGACGCCCATTTCGAACGCTACAGCGGGAGTCTGATGTTCGCGTTGGCATATGGGTTCCGACTACCGATACCGAAAATCCAGGAGATGCGGCATATGCGCACAATTCAAGGCAATTTCGTCTACGCAGCGCAGGTGGGCACGTGGATTGCGGATATTTTCCCGTTTTTGGATTACCTCCCTGCTGTGGTGGCGCCGTGGAAGAGGCTCGCGGGGGAATTGTTTCAGCTCGAGTCGAGGGCTCATACTCGGCATTTAGAGAAGAGGTTGGCGAGTGGGTCGTGGAGTTGGGCGAAAGAGCTTTCCCGGTCTCGGTATGCTGAGGGCATGTCGGAGTTGGAGGTGGCGTGTAATTTGGGGATTTGGGGGGATGCGGGGTTTGAGACGACGTGGCCGGCCATGAAGGTGTTTGTGTGGGCGGTGCACACAGATGGACGCTTTGTGGCGTTGGCGAGGAAGGAGCTGGGTGGGGTGTTTGGGAGGGAGAGGTTTCCTAGTTTTGAGGACGCAGAGAAGTTTGGTGTATGTGCAGGCGGTGGTGGATGAGACGTTGAGGCGGAGGTCCATGGTTCCGGGTGGGCTGCCACATGCAATTACACAGAAGAATATGTATATGGGATATCACATTCCCAAGGGGGCGACAGTGATGCCGGTATTTTAGACCATGGGGCTAGATAAGGAGCGGTGGGAGGATCCATTGATGTTTTGGCCGGACAGGTTGTTACAGAGAGGGAAGAAGGATGAGTAGTGTTCAAATTCCCTTGACTATAGGAGAAGGATCTGTACGGGACGACATATTGCGCAAGATTGATTGTTTTTATTGCTAGCAAGGATTATATGGGCGTTTGATATCTGGATGCTGATGGGTGAGGATGGGGAGTTGGTCCCGGTGGATAATATGGCCTACGCCTCCCCTCTTAATTGGTTCGCTTGGAGTCATCACTGCTCTCCTCGTTGGAAAGTTTTTGCGGGTTGGCGTCGACATAAGCGCGCAAGGCAATCGCCAGCAGAATGGCACCAAGTTTCTCCACGCTACTTCGGATCGTAGTATTCCAAGGGCCGTACTCATTCATCCTGAGGAATGGACGGGGCGATCCCGGTGGAAGTGTGTTGTTAAGGTACCATATGTACTCCTCGGTGTATTCCGCGAATGTTAGGAAAATTCCATGGCGGTTCTGGGATGCGTGGAAACGACTGGGCCTGTCAGCACAAGGAAAAGAAGGCGACATAAGATATATGAAATTATACGAAGCTCTTACCGGCCTGGGAGGCTTAGAGCTCCACCAATGTCGGGGTCAGATTTGATCCACGCAGCCATTTGTGCGGCCTTTTGCATACAAATCGGAATTCTTTGTTTCCTCCGCGTCATTGGCTTCACTTCGACTAGAGCCCGCACCCTCTGATGATTGTCCATCATCGAGATAACCGTCTGTTCGTGCCTCGAAGAATGCATGTTCGAACTCAGCTTTGAACGATTTGCGGTGCAGCGTCCAGCCACACGCTTTGGGAAAGTGCATGCTCAGCGCGTTTAGAAAGTCAATAAGGGCCGTGTTGACTATCTGCTCGTCTTTGGTCTGCGGGTACATGAGATGTGCTATCTCCTGGGGCCCGGGAGATTGGAAGGGGGAGCAGGTATCCGGGGTATCCTTAACCCCTGGTGAGTCTGGTGGAAGGCCTGTTGATTTTGTAGGGGTCTCGAGTTGTGCTGTTCTCAGTTTCTGTTCTAGGCTGCCCATCTTGCTGCGCGTACGATTCGCAATTGGGGTGAAGGTCACATTCGATCTGAAGCTCTCATCTTTGGATTCTGCGGCCTGTAATTGATACTTTCTTGGTAGAGCAAATGTGCCCTCTAGAATGGTGTCGCTCGTAAAACTCTGGAGGTAGTTTTTCCAGGATTCAAACGACTCCAGGAGCTTGTCGGCTTGTTGCTTCCACGTATCTAACTGGACGGTCTTGAGATTGAGACGGGCGGCTGACGAGGAGGTCCAGAGAACCTGCAGTAACAAGTACTGCTTCTTGCTGATGGTGGATGCAGAGGTGAGCGTTGTGTCATGGATTGTCATACCGGAGGCGCCATGCCGGGCTACCCATGCAGTCTATTGGCTCTCACAGGAAGGAAGAGTCTCTTCCATGGTGACACTGACGGGCAATGATTTGAGTAGCAAGGAAGAGAGATGATGAAACCACGGGGGTCCAAATGTTGTTTTTCCTTAGGGAGCCGCTACAGCTATGCCGGCTTGGTTCCTGCCATACCGGGCTGGCTCCTGCCATATCTAGGGAGTTATGGACAGCATTAACTCTAGCCTATCAATTCACCCAGCATGAAGTGCTGCGACCGAGTCAAGGAGACACTGTCACCTATCATTGGGTGAAGCACAAGGCCCGCGCTTGATGAGATGCACGGTGACTCATCTTATCACCGGTGCCAGATGGACATGCAATCACAAACCCAGATGCCGGTCTCTTTATATAGAACTCTCTGCCTAATGGGGCGTTGCCAAGCAACTGGCCTTTCTGCCTCAGGCCTCCTCATCCGCCGCCCTTGCCGTCTTCAGCCTTTCATGCAGACGCGATGCCCATCAACTTTTCCCATCTCCCTACCACACACCCTCTTCTCTCCCATGCCACGACTCTTCGCACTCAAGATGGATCAGGCTCTTGTTTCGGAACGGGCCACTCGTCGCCATGCCTTGGCCAAGATCGAGAGCTTGATCAAGCAAGCACCGAGTCATCATATCGAAGTGCCGGAGCTGAAGGCGGCCAGTATCCGCCACTTCCCGCTGTCTCTGGAAGAGGGGACCCAAGATCAGCCGTGCTTCTCCGAGCCATACCAAGGAAAGCTACCCCCTCCAGAGAAGGAGGACAAGTTTCTAGAACTTACGCCCGACCCAAATAACATCACTTGGAATACCCGTGATTTGGAATACTTTCTCTGCGATCACTTCAATGACTGTTGCTACGATCAATGGGGAGCGTGTCCCGACAACCTCCCGCCTTCTGGCCAATATCGAGAGTATGTTGTCTCTATCCGCTGTTAGATCGTCTAACTTCAAAATTCTCACCGACTATGACAGGATGGGCGACTATAGATTTGGTCAGCTTCTCGAGTGTATCACGTTCAACTGGGAAGCTATAGCGGTGACTGATTATCAGGATGGTAAATATCCGCATTTTAAGGCTATGGTGGCTAGTGAAGCGATGGGAGATGATCGACTGCTTCGCGGAGAAATCATGACCATCACCGATATCATGGCTGCTCGTCTGAGGACCAAGTCGCTCCGCCCGCATATCGTTGCTCCGGTAAGGACTTCTCCGTGGATCTGAAGCGATAGACTAAAATCGTTCTGGTAGATTCTGGTCTTCTCTCTAGTAGGACTTTGCCACGCCCGCGTTCTAGAGGCTGATTTTGATGGGGAGATGCTTAATATTCGCTCCTCCAAGCTATACGATTTCACCAAGAAGAACACCGACGCTGTGAAATTGCTGACACGTTATTGGTTTGGTGGTGCGCGGGGCCAGACTATGATGAAACCAACTTGATTCGACCGGGCGGTTCGCTAGGCGTTGCTATTGGCGTTGGGATCTGGGCTGGACGGGCAATGGGTGGCTATTGGGATGGGTGATATTGGTAAAATATGGATAAGCGTCGTGCGGAAACAACGTCTACATCTCCGTGGCTAGGAGCTTTCACAATTAATAGTATCTCTAACGGAAAATGGTTGATACCGGAATCTAAATCCGTGAATTCTGTTGGGTAGGACCCTGAGCACACGTGATGTTTATTTTTCCTATTTCGTCACTACGGAGATGACGGCCCGCACTCTGACTGGCCACAGGTGAGCCTGAGCTATATATAGATCAGAGGGAAACCCAGGTCGACCGTTTGCTGTCAAACAAAGATCTGATCCCTGACCTGTCCCTGCAGCATTGATCTGTCTGTCTAGTGTTTAGTTTCCAGCTGGTGCAGATCGACACGTGGATCGCGGGCCGGACGCTGATTGGCGGACAGGAAGGTGGCCGCAGCACCGCCACTCTCACCTAACTTTTCTCCTTCCTCTCTCGTCATCCATACACCACACATCACAATGCTCTGCGTCTGTCCATCAACACTACGATTGATGTAGCCCCAGATTTGCTTGCTCCATAGTTAAACGGCGATCCGCGCCAGATGGAGCCCGTCAAGGTGCCTGCCATGGCACCCCACTCGACCCCTGACGTCCAGGATAATCCCCCGCCTGCGGCCAGCCGGCTCAGCTTCTTCACCTCCCAGCTGGCTACCACCATCGATGCATCCAGCATCGAGGATCTATGCTCCGTCTATCATCCTTTTGAGCTGCTTCTGGAGACAGGAAACCACAGTGGCCTGTGGTGGCTCGATATGACGGCCCCGTCGGAAGAAGACATCGAAACCATCGCCCGCTTCTTCAGTCTGCATCCGCTGACCACGGAGGATATCAAGATCCGCGAAACGAGAGAGAAGATTGAGCTGTTTAGTCAATACTACTTTCTCTCTCTGCGACCGCCGCGCCGGTTTGAGACCGATGACGGGGTGCGTATTGTCTCGCACAATCTCTACGCGGTCGTCTTCCGCGGGGGCGTTATCAGCTTCAGCTCCGATCCCACTCTGCATGCCGGCCACATTCGTCAGCGGATTCGCGAACATAGCAGTCACCTCTTGTTGACCAGTGACTGGATCTGCTATGCATTGATGTAAGCCACTTCCCGTGTTAATTAGGACGTGCTGACTTTGCAGCGACGACATTGTCGATGGCTTTGCCCCATTCATCGACCGGGTTGAAACCGGAGTCGAAACGGTGGAAGACTCCGTTTCCATCACCCGTCCTGACGAAATGGGACTTGCTTTACAGCGCATCTTCAAATTGCGCAAGGAGGTGATGCACATCCGCCAGCCGCTGCACGATAAGATTGACGTCATTCGTTCCTTCGCGCGGCACTGCGAGTCTGACGCTCCGTCGTCGCAGGTGGCCCTGTACCTCAGCGACATCTGCGACCACGTCGTCACCATGATAGCGAATCTGGATCAGGCCGAGCAAATGCTCTCCCGGTTGCAGTCCAAGTACCTCACCCAGGTCCACTTTGATTCCGGTCGCATGCACAATGGCATTGCATCGACACTGAACAAGCTGACGATTCTTGCGTCAATCCTGGTGCCGATGCAGTTCATTACCGGGTTCTTTGGCATGAATGTCAAGGTCCCGGGGAAGGGAGAGCACACGTTGAACTGGTGGTATGGCATTCTCGGGACTATCCTGGGGCTGACCGTTTTGTTTGCGTGGGTGGCCAAGCGGGTGGGTTTGTTAGATCGGTGACTTTGCCTAATAATCATCTATGTATCCCGATCTCTGATTCTTTCATATATGCCTATAATCTCAATCTTGTCCCATTTTTATCATTGTCATCAGTCCTCATCCAATATTCTCTGCCGAATTCATACCTTGATATCTACCCCAATCTCCATCTGCCTCTCTCAATAAAGCTAAACCATATCAACACGAGCAGTGGGGCAAGCCACCATCTAGACTCCGGGATGGATTCCGCGGGAACAACCATCTACCATCGGGATGGATCCCGATCAACCCACAATATCTAGTTGAATCCATCTAAATCCCCACCGGCAAAACGCTCCACTCCCCACGGATAAGTCCTTTCCCACTTCCCTGCAGCATTTACCCGATCTAATGCAGCGCACACCGACGACCAAACCAGTGCTGCAGCTCAGCAGCACTGTCATTCTGAGATCCACTACCCCATCATCCCCACCAGGGACTGCATTTACCCCAGACCTCCACATATACCTCAATACCACTACACATACACCCATGACTCACCTACTCCCCTATAAAACCCTCCCCTCCCCATCCCCATCCCCCTCCTCCACACAACCCTCACCACCACCACCACCACCACCAAACCCCCCAAATGCCCCTAAACATAATAATAATCGGCTATGGCCTCATCGGCCCCCGCCACGCAAAATCCGTCCTCCAGCACCCCTCCACCACCCTCCTCGCACTGATCGACCCGTCCCCAACAGCCCTCACGACCGCCTCATCCCTCCAAACGCTATCCTTCCCCTCCCTCTCCGCCCTCCTCTCCACACCAAACATCCCCCACCCCGACGCCGCCATAATCTGCACCCCGAACCACACTCACGTCCCTATCGCCCTCGCCTGCCTGAACGCCAACATCCACATTCTTCTCGAGAAACCTATCAGTGATGGTATCTCTACCGCTGTACCGCTTCTCCGTGCGGTGCAGGGATACCCCGAGTTGAAGGTGTTGATTGGTCATCATAGACGGTTTAATCCGTATGTTGTGAAGATGAAGGAGGTGGTTGAGGAGGGGTTGTTGGGGAGGGTGATTGCTGTGACGGGGATGTGGACTATTTGTAAACCGGATGGGTATTTTGCTGCGCCGAGTGAGTGGAGGAAGGAAGGGGGAAGGGGTGGGGTGTTGGGGATTAACTTCATTCATGATGTTGATTTGTTGCATTTTTTGTTTGGGCCGGTGGGGAGGGTTTATGCGGAGAGGACGATTCCTCAGCGAAGTTTGGATGACCCGTCGCATACGGCGGAGGAAGGGGCGGCGATTACGTTGAGGTTTGTGAGTGGGGTTGTGGGCACGTTTGTGGTGTGTGATGCAACGCCAGCGCCGTGGAGTTTTGAGGTCGGGACGGGGGAGAATCCGTTGATTCCGAGGGTTGGAAGTGAGGATGGGCATGGGTTTGGGGGTGGGTTTTATAGGGTGGTGGGGACGAGAGGGGCGTTGAGTGTGCCGGATTTGAAGAGGTGGAGTTATGATGGTGGGGAGAGGGGGTGGGGGAGAAGTTGAAGGTGGATGATTATTCGGGGGAGGTGGATAGAGAGGGCGTGCCGTTTGATTTGCAATTGGGGCATTTTGTGGATTTGATTGAGGGGAGGGAGGAGAGGGTGAGGTGTGATGTTGTCGAGGGGCTGAGGGCGTTGGTGGTGGTGGATGCGGTGAAGAGGGCGTTGGAGGGGGAGTGTGTGGTTGATGTTGAGGATGTGAGGGATGTTTTGGAGAAAATGGATTAGGGGGTGGTGGGTTGGGTATTCGATTGTTTGTAGGAATTGAGTGAGGCGACATTGGGTGAATGGCATTGTGTATAGACCAATGGGAATACAATATATGGGATTGTTGGTGCATGTGAATGGAATGGTCTGGACATCCACAATATCCCGCAAGGCTGGCTGTATAACTGCGCCATATGTTGTGCATCGGATCGGTCCGCGGCTCTTACTGATATTGAATCAGCCTAGTGGTAGCTCAGGCTAGGCGGAAATCTTTCCCGTAGCTGCCTACTACTCATTAGGCAGACATGCATAATATCCACGGCACAGCCTGCGACTGCAGCTGCAGGCTGCGGCTGCATGGAAATCAGAGGCTCTCCCGTACTTGTATGGTTGTGGATGGAATCATCTGTGATGTCATCCGTCAATGATCACGGTGCCATGTGCCGCTGACCTGCCCGCCCGCTGACCACCAGCCACACCCACCATACAGAAGACTGCTCCTTGTGCTCATTGTTGGTACGGCTGTGGCCCGCTCAGCCACAGGCGTGCAGCTAGGATTGTGTCCCTGGTGATCCCGCCCCGTCATTGTCGTTGTGCCCACGATATAAACACGGTCCAGTCGCAGATCCGACCGCTTTGTGGTATCATAAGGAGCGATCATACTTCTTTATATGATCATCTTATTTTAATCCCATCCTTTGTCTCTGTTTGTTCCTGCTCCTCGCCGTTTCATCTCACCTGCCTCGTATTCTCCCCAGCTCCTATCATCAGACAGACGCCGTGAACCCATGACTTCTCCCACATGTCTCGTCTCCATGACATTGTCGCGACCGTGCTGTTCCTACAAAGCACTCAAGTGAAAGTATTCCCTACTCCTTTGTGCCTCCACAATGTGCCCTCTCCGGTTCTGAAAGGAGTTCGACGCTTGGTGCAGCGACCTATTTAACTGTTGTGACGAGCTCTGCTGCGACGAGCTGTTGGGGACGATACGGTTGACTTACCAGGGCATGTGCGTGATTGAAGAGTACACCGACGTATACCCAGCAGACGTCCGACGAAGGCGGGTCCTTCAGCGGTGCCTTTTGGGTAAATCGGTAGGATACTGTTATCGGACAACAGTGATTAATCTGGGAGAGCGTTGTCACGATCAGCCGCCCCGTCAGTTTCGATACGACCAGCCTGGATCGGAGATGAGTTCACTGCGCCATCGGATCATCGATCCGCGGGAGCCTGCACGGAAAGGGTCCCCGGATTACCCGCGACGACAGTCTCGACGCAGCAGTAGATTCCGTCTTTTGTTCCCTTTTCTACGACGGGTCCCAGGCTCAGATGAAGAACATGAAGAGCGCATCCCCCGCGGTCGGCCAAGGTCTCGTCTGTCCACAAGTACCCCGGACATACCGATACCGCCGATTGAGCGGGAACCACGAGCTACGCCGAGACGCCCACCCCAGATCCGCGTCGTCTCGCCGCGACGAACAGTAATCCGTGAAAGACCTCTGCCACGACGGCCACAAATGCCCCTGCCTCGCGATGAGCCACGACCACGGCCACCAAGGACTCCTTATCCGGTGGTTATCCATCAAGAGCCAGTGGCGCGACCAGCCAGGTATCGTCGGCGACCG
Organism: Aspergillus sclerotioniger CBS 115572; assembly: GCF_003184525.1. NCBI lineage: Eukaryota > Fungi > Ascomycota > Eurotiomycetes > Eurotiales > Aspergillaceae > Aspergillus > Aspergillus sclerotioniger. Next base: position 1,454,976 of record NW_020290992.1, on the reverse strand, counting down.
CCGCCCCCGCCGCCGCCGCCACAGCCATCATCGACTGTCCCTCCAGCAACATTCCATATGCAGCCTCCCCCGACTCCACCTCCCAAGAAATCTCGCCCCCCGAGAGAGCGTTCCCCCGTCGCTGAACGCGAACCGATCCGTAAGCCACGCTCGACCCCGACAACTCCAGTCCAAGTTCATAATCCCTCAACTCCATGCACCGAGCAACACCCCGGATCTCGTGTAGAGCCCCGCCACGTCCGCTTCTCCGACACAGTGGACCATGTTTCCCTGTCCAGCGACGGCATCCCGTCCCCTGCCATGCCTTCCCGATACTACAGCAGGTTCAGGAGCAGTGCAATCCACGGAGACCATTCACCAAGCAGTTATGGACACCAACGGTCGAACTCGCCGTTTCCAGAGCAAAGAGAGGCTCACAGACAGGCATATAGATATGCGTATCCAGAGATGCGTTCGCATAGCAGTCCGGCGCAACCACGCCCCCGAACAGACGGTCTGTACCGGTCGGCGAGCATGTGAGACGAGGGAGCACTGGGAATCCAGTGGTAGAGCGGACCCCGGCACGTATTATCGAAGAGGGTCCACCATTGTTTGAGAGGGCGCTTGGGTTCGTGGAGAAACAACGACGGAGAGAGTCACTATTTGAAGGACTGCAGAGCGGGAGATCGGATCGGTATACGGAGATTCGGCCGGGGGACGAGCGGAGTGCGCGGGACGAAGAACGTCGGTCGCGTCGGTGGCGTTGGACATGAGCTCATGGGAGGATTCAGGTAGAGATGGTAATGTTGGGCGTTGGAAGGCATTTCGGTTGATTTGAAGTTAGGAGGAGTTGGATACTGTTAGATTCCTATGTTAGTTTGCTGTCAGTGACGTGTTGGACATTGTGTGGTTTCCTATGTTAGTTAGATGTTGACATGTTTGTATTGACGGAATCATAATAATGAGAGTTAGAATGGATAGTGCGAACTGCCCCACAGACCCACACGTGATCGGGAGACAGGCCGGGCCGAGCAACGTACCTCGGCAGCGGTTAGCGGCGGACCGGCGGGCGGAGAAGCAACATGTGCATACCCATCATCCACTCCACCTCCACCTCCATCTCCATCTCATCTCCTCTTCCTCTGCTAGCCATACCATATACCATACTAGCAATGCTCGCTCCCACTCTCACTACACGTCTTCCCACGCGGGCCATCCCCGCATCCCGCCAATGGCGTCGACACTTCAGCGTCGCCCGACCGGCCCTGAAGGAGATCCAAGACGCCTACATCCTCAGCGCCGCGCGCACTCCCACCGCCAAGGTACATCCATCCACTCTCTCCATTACTAATACTAACCAACCAGTTCAACGGCTCCTTCGTCTCCGTCTCCGCCCCCCAACTCGGCGCCGTGGCGATCAAATCCGCCCTCAGCAAATCCAACCTCCCCACTGACAAAATCACCGACGTCTACATGGGCAACGTGCTACAAGGATCCGTCGGTCAAGCCCCAGCCCGTCAAGCATCCATCTTCGCCGGCCTCTCTCCCACCGTCGAATCCATGACCGTGAATAAGGTGTGCGCGTCGGGTCTAAAAGCCGTCGCCCTGGCGGCTCAGAACATCCAGCTCGGACTAGCGGAAGCGCAAGTCGCCGGTGGAATGGAAAACATGTCGCGTGTGCCGTACTATCTGCCTCGGTCTAGTCAGCTTCCTCCCTTTGGGGAGATTAAGCTCGAAGATGGCCTGATCAAGGATGGGCTGTGGGATGTGTATAACCAGTTCCATATGGGGATTTGTGCAGAGCAGACGGCTAAGAAGTATGAGATCTCGCGCGAGGACCAGGATGAGTATGCCATCCGGTCGTATGAGCGGGCACAGAAGGCGTGGGCAGATGGGGTGTTTTCGGAGGAGATTGTCCCCGTGACGGTCAAGGGGAAGAAGGGGGATACGGTGGTGGAGCGGGATGAGGGGTTCGAGAATCTGCGGGCGGATAAGTTGCGGGGGCTGAAGCCGGCTTTTCTCCGGGATGGAACGGGTACTGTCACGGCAGGGAATGCGTCGACGATGAACGATGGTGCGTCTGCCCTGGTACTTGCCAACCGGGAGCTGGCAAGGGAGTTTGGTGCTGGAAACCGAGCACTGGCGCGGATTGTCTCGACGGCAGACGCGGCCATCGATCCGGTGGACTTTCCTGTGGCGCCGGCTAAGGCGGTCCCGATTGCGCTGGAGCGGGCGGGCATCACCAAGGACCAGGTGGCGGTGTGGGAGTTTAACGAGGCGTTTGCGGCGGTGATCAAGGCGAATGAGAAGGTGAGTTTGCTGCTTCTCTTGTTGTGGATGATGCTGATTGAATAGATCCTTGGACTACACAACGCACGGGTTAATCCTCTAGGAGGAGCCATCTCGCTGGGTCATGCGCTGGGCAGCTCGGGGTCGCGCATCCTGGTGACGCTGCTGCACCAGCTGCGGCCAGGCGAGTACGGAGTGGCAGCCATCTGCAATGGTGGAGGAGCAGCCAGCGCGATGGTGGTGCAGAAGCTGGAGCGGGTGGATTAGGCAGCCTAAGCTGATGTACATACGAATGACGATTAATCCCGTATCAAATTGAGGATCCAGCTGCAGCTCACTAATAATGCTCCTGCACCGTCAACGTCCCCGTCTTGGTAACCAAATACTCCTCCACGGCGACCTCCCTCCCACTCTCCTTCCCATACCCACTCTCCTTGACGCCCCCAAACGGCGCCTCGGCCGCCGACATACTCCCCGTATTGAGTCCCACCATCCCGGCCTCCAAATTCTCAAACAACCTCCACAACCGATCCGCATCCTTCGTAAACACATAACTCGCCAATCCCATACTCGTATCATTCGCCCACCTCACCGCCTCCTCCTCCGTATCAAACACATACAACGCCGCCACCGGCGCAAACGATTCCTCCCGACTAACCACCATCTCGCTCGTCATGTTCGTCAAAATCGTAGGCTGGAAGAAAAACCCTTCCTCGCCGACCACCCGTCCCCCACCCAAGATCACATCCGCCCCAAGCCTCCTCGCATCCTCAACCTGCTTCTCCGCCTTCTCAACCCCCCGTTCTGTAGTCATCGGACCCATACTCACCCCCTCCTTCATCCCATGTCCGACAACCAACGTCTCCGTCCGCTCCTTCAACATCCTCGCGAACGCGTCATAAACCCCCCGCTGCACATACACCCTGTTGGCAGTAATACACGCCTGCCCTGCATGTCTCCATTTCAAGCCCATCAATGCCCCAACGGCTTGTTCCAAATCCGCATCATCAAACACAACAAACGGACAGTTTCCCCCCAGTTCCAACGTCACTTTCTTCAGTCCGGGGACACACCACCCCGCAATGAGTTTCCCGACCCGCGTCGACCCCGTAAACGTCACCTTTTTCAGAAGCTCATGCCTACACAACCCCTCACTCAACGCAGGGGTATTTTCCAAATCTGTAGTCAACACATTGAACACCCCCGCCGGGAACCCCGCTCTCATTGCCAACTCTGCCAATACTAACACAGAGACGGGCGTCTCAGGCGATGGTTTGACAATCATAGTACACCCCGCCGCCAACGCCGCCCCCGCTTTCCGGAGAACCATCGCGATGGGGAAATTCCACGGTACGAGGGCAGCGGACACCCCAATCGGCTGCTTCAATGTCATGATGCGACGGCCTGGGATGGAGGCCGAGGAAAGGGTTCCGGAGATGCGTTCTGCTTCGCCGGCGAACCAGCGCGTGAAGGAAGTCGCGTAGTCGACTTCGGCGAGGGATTCGGAGAGCGGTTTTCCGGTTTCGTGGGTGAGGATTACTGCGAGGTCGGATTTGTGCGTGCGAATTAAGGTGTCCCAGTTGGTGAGGTATTGGGCGCGTTGGCGAGGGGGGAGGGTTTTGTAGGTTTGGAACGCGGTGTGCGCGGCGTCGATGGCGGGAGGGAGGTCGAGGGGTGTAAAGGTGGGGAGGGTGGCCCAGGGGGTGCGAGTGCCGGGGTCTGGGTTTGGGATGGGGGGTTAGTTGGGGTGTATGTGTTGGGGGTATGGGGGTTATGGGGAGGGGGTATGGGGAGGGAAGGGTACCGATGACTTCGAATTGTTGGCCGGTTACGGATTGGATCCAGGTGTTGTTGACGAAGGAGTCGAAGTGGAGGAGGGAGGGGTCGGAGAGCTGGGTTGGGATGTTAGTTGAGATGGATATATATGGGATGGATGGATGTACCTGGAAGGGAAGTTCGTATTTGGTTGACATTTTGATGGTGAAGTTGTAGTGAGTAGTTGTTGTTTACAGGATGAAGAGTGAGGATGGTGAAGAAAGGAGGGCAGGGGTTGAGATAAATATGAAGAGAAGTGGGAGTGAATGTGATCAGGACAACCCCGCACACCCCCTCTTTTCACTGTACGACCTGAGTCACCGAACACGAAGTATGACATAGCTCATTCATCTATATACAGCCATTCATCTACACAGACTGCTGCTAATGGAGGTACTCGTTGACGACAGCAGTGAATGCCGTCGCATTCTCCAGCATCGGCAAATGGCCCGCCTTTGGCACCAGCTTCAACTCTGCATCTCCCTTCAGATCCGCCGCCATCTGCTGCATCGTCTTGGGCAGCACACCATCACTGTCTCCAGCAACAAACAGACCCGGTACCTGCGCCTGCGCCATCCGGTCCCGGACATCATATGCGCACAGTGCCTGGACGCTCCGGCGGAAGCCCTCCAGACTGTTCGTCCGCACCAGCTCCTTCGCCTTGGCGGGCAGATGGGGCTGCGTTTCATAAGACTCCGGGGTGAACCACCGCCGGACGGTGATCTCGGCCAGCTGCTCGCCGACAATCGTCTGCTGCGTGGTGGTTGACACGGCCCCCTCGCCCTCTGCCATGGCCACCCGGTCGTTCCAGGCCTTGCGGTTCGACTCCGGACTGGAGCTGTTGGTGTCGCACGAGATGAACCGTGTCACCCGGTCAGGGTACAGCAGCGACGTGTTCAGCACGGTCACTCCACCCAGACTGACTCCAATCAAGGTCGCCTTGGGAATCCGCAGGGCATCCAGCAGAGCGATGATATCTGACGCCAACAGATCGATGTTGACGGGCTTCTCGCCGCACTCCTGCAGACGGCCACGGGTGCAGTAACGCAGGATGCGGAAGTTCTGGTTGCGCGGGTCGGACAGGAACTGGTCCACAAAATCGTCCCAGATGGTGTAGTCCACCAGGATGGAGTTGCTGAGGACAATCACCGGGCTATGAGGATCGGTGCTGCCTTCCAGCCGGTAGGGCAGATCCACGCCATCGGGGGTGGTAACAAACGACTCGACCGCCGGGCGAGTAGGCGACGGGAATGTGCGAGTGCGACCATCAATCGATGACCAAGGACCGACCACATCAGGAGAGGCCAGCGATGAGAGCTCGCGAGGAGCAGGGCCAAAGGTATAGGCCCACTGGTAAACGCGGCGTCGAGCCTTGGCCACCTCTTCAGTCATCACACGCTTGCTCCAAGGAGTCTCCAAAGAGGCCTTGTGTTCAGGACCTCCCAGACCATTCTGAGCGCGGTACTCATGCACGGCGAGGTATTCACGAGGAGCATTGGGGTCGATGGCAGCCGTGACGAAAAGACGGGAGGAGCGCCACCCGGGGACGCGGGTCAGCATGGGAATGTGTTCTTCCGCGTACCAGCGGGTGAAGTCGTCCTCGTGGGCGGCGTCGGACAGGGTGAGCGAGATGGCGATGAGGACGGAGCCGGCCGCCTCGGTATCTGGGGTGTCCTCGAGGGCTTTATAGTCGGCGGCCTTTTGTTCCAGGACCGTGTCGTAAAGGCGACGATCGACGGCAATCTGGGCCATGGTCGCCTTTTCACGCGGGGTCTTGATGGTGTCCCCCCGCAGGGCCAGATACGTCTCGCGCGTCATCTCCACCATGTCGGTGATATCGTACAGTGCCACCCATTCAGGCTCCTCCTCATCCGTCGCCCGATACCGGAAGCCATTGGTGCAAAAGGGCAGACGCAGGCGCAGAGGGCCGTGTTCGGTGTTGTACCAGTCGTGGAATTGGGCGGCAGGCAGGGAGGGGCGAGGGTGCATCGTCACCCAGAGAAGACCGGGAGTCGCCATGTTGCAGGATATTGACAGAAGCAATTGATTGCGGAATGAGGGGCATGGTGGGGTGCGCCGTGATGGTTATAATGGTGCTCGGCGAGGTCCAGTTGACTGCCGACCGCACAGCCGATGGCCGCCGGGTGAAGTCATCGGCTATATCTTTAAGTTCACCACCATCCCAGCAATGGTGAGAAGAAGGGTTTGTTCCAGAACATTGCTGTCAATTTTCAAGACTCGAAGAGAGGAGCTTCCCGGCATGCTGATTTGGAGAAACCGCAGAATTTGTGGGAGAAGCAATCTCGAAAGGTGTGTTGGTGGTGGTGTCAGGCCTGACGGTTCAGGCATCACACGGCAGCTGCAACTACCGGGATCACCTGATCTAGCTTCAGGCATCGAGGCAGTGAATGCAGCTGTCGGAAGAATCATCCATCGATTGAATACCATGTACGGTACAAAGTTGTCTTGTTCACTGTGCTTCTTGAGTCCGGCCGTAGTGATGAAAACAGGTTGATAAGCGAAATGGATAGCCAGAAAGGTCCTCGAGATAGATCAATCTCAATTCCTACACTGATGCTTTATTTCAGAGCCTCTAACGCATCATGCAGCTGAGTTTCTCCACTCGGCCCGCTGCCTGAATCTCCACTCAGGTCAACTACTCGGGTGTGTCCCTATCCACCCAACATCTTTCTGCCTGAGTTCAAGCGAGAGGGCCCATCCGAGTATGAAGCAATGACAAGGTCCCCAGTCTAATGGTGCAGTGCATGGTAGGAACTACCTAAATTGAGCCCAAGCCATATGTGACCACTGCCGAGCAATGTATAAGACTACACCTGTAGTCGCGTTGAATTAAATACCTCTGAAGACAGGTAACATACCAGGAACGTGACCACCCCATCCGTACGGTCATGACTGCCCCAACATGAACAGCTCGTGTCGTCACTTCCCAGAGCTGCACGTCAGTAACACATCCTCACCTGTCTGGTCGCCACTTCTCCATATTGCTCATCAACAGCACTTCCCCACCCCATCTTCGATCGAGCACCGCTCACATCAGAGAAGACATCCATCGACGACACCATAGCCAACAATAGCTCCCCTGAATACGAGAGACTCTTCTTTGAGGTAGGACAGAGACAGCCTGACCTTCCAAAGAGTGAAACATTCTGACGAGAGTGTGAATCAGCCTGAGGAGAGAATGAACCGGGCTAATGAGAGAATGAGACAGGCTGCTGAGAGAATGAGACAGGCCGCTGAGAGAATGAAACAGGCCGAGGAGAGAATGAGACAGGAATGGAAGCGCGGTCAACGATCCACATTCACTGAGCTTCTGTGCTTCTGCCACAACTTACTCTCTCGACCGCTGAGAATTGAATCACCATCTCACTCCACAACAGAACCCATACCTCTTTCTATCGGCAAATACTGTCCTGTGCGACTGGAGCCGTGGACGGATTGTGCGGCACAGCTGCAAGAAATCTACAACTCCGTATGTAGCTATCTAGAACCAACTGACGGAGATGGCGCCCGATTGTTTGTCCCCCGGGTGGTTCTTGAAGAGGATGCTAGACGAGTGCACCTTTATCCCATGGATGGCGAACGAGCTCTCAGGTACTATGAGCGCTTTGCTGTGGAGGGACATGTTTCCGACATCGTTGCGGAGCTATGCAAAATCAAAGCTGCCCAAGATCAGTTCGGCTTGGGCAATGGGATCCGGTTCGAAAATCACACAAACACCCTGGACGACACCAACCGTATAGAAGAGGCGAATAGAAGGCAGCCATCAACAATAGAACATCCGACACCGGATCAGTTCTGCATCTACCGAAATGACGAGGGCACGGACACCCTCCTGACCTCTGTTGAATACATACCGGGTCACAAGCTTCCTGACGAAACTATTCGCTTGGGACTCCGACCGATGTACGTATGGCGGGATATGGTATATTCCAATAAGATACCCCGGGAGGGGGAAGAAAAATTGAAGTACGATGCAGAAAGACTCGTCTGCTCTGCCCTGGTTCAGGAATACCATGTGATGATTCAGGAAGGACTTGAGTATTCCTACGTGGCCAATGGGACTGCTCGTGTACTTCTTCGCGTTCCATCCGATGATCCCAGTACATTGTATTATTTCTTTTGTGACCCCAACAGAGAATTGGAGGGCGACATTGCTCAGAGCCTTCAAGAACCAAAGACCTCGATTGCCCGGGTACTGTGCATGTGCTTGATGGCTTTTGGCTCCACTGTGCGTGGCCAGGAATGGAGGCAAGCTGCACAGTCGGGGCTGCCTTTGTGGACAAGCAATTTCGACACTGGGTCTGAGATCCCTCAGGACGTATTGCAGCAAAGCGGATCGCAGTCCGATTCCTCCTCTAAGCAACGAGTGGCTCATGAACGCAAGACTAAGGATAACCGGGGCAGTCAGCCCGGAGGTCACGATGCGCTATTTTGCACCCAGCGATGTTTACTTGGGTTACAGACAGGGGGTAATCTGGACGACAGTTGTCCCAATGTGAAGCTTCATCGTCAAAATCAAACTGAGGTCAAACACCCCCTCACCTCAGAGAATTTAGTGCGTTTCCTAAAGGCACAACTCGACGAAAACATCGATCGATGTATCCCTCTTGGAGGTTGCGGAGCATACGGAGCGCCGTTCAAACTGACCTGTGTCACATATGGCTACACTGTTGTGGGAAAAGGAACAACATCTGGTCTGTGGAAACAAGTTTCCCGTGAAGCGAAGATATACCAAATCTTGCAAAAGGCTCAAGGATCTGCGGTGCCGGTCTTTTTGGGAAGTATCGACCTGTTAAAAACCTACTTTCTTCATGGGGCTGGAGCGATTCGTCACATGCTCGTGATGGGCTGGGGAGGCGAAACCACTGCAAAGATGGAGCCGACATCGTCCCTTGATCAGGAGATTCGCAGATCAAGCGCGGAAATCGAAGCGTTGGGAATCAGACATGAGGACCTTCGACGCGATAATATTCTTTGGAATGAAGAGTTGGGGCGGGCATTGATTATTGACTTTCATCGCTCGACTTTCATAAATCAGCAGCTGACTTCACATCGACCACAAAAAGCAAAGAGACGACTATCAAGCGAAGAGACAAGAGATGGAAAACGCCTGCATATGTCGTAGGGTTGGCACAGCTTGATCAATGCGTTCCTCGGAATACAGCATTCGTATACGCCTCAAGCACTTCCCACTATGTGGTAGGGCATGCACGCATACCAAACGACGTGGAACAAACAGGTTAATACCTGGAATGAGAAGCGGGGAATGGCAGAGGGACTCGCAGGCAACTTTGCAATTCATTAACTGTTTCTTTCATTGCTATGTTCTATTGTTTTATCAACTTCTTTCCATACGTGTGGCTGTTGTATTGCTTCATACTGCGATATGCGGGATTCATAGAATACAATATTCTAGCTTCATATATCCTTGCTTCAATAAAGATAGTTTATGTTGGGATCCCCGATGGGCTCCCACGCCGGTAGGCAACGTAGGGTCACGTGACACTCCTCCCTACACCGCTAGTTAGTCCATATAGATGGCCTACGAGGCCCCTAGCTAGATCATCATCCATCTCATTCGACACGGTTGAATCGCCTTAGTAGCCACTCCAACAGTTTATATAGCCAGCATCACGTAGAGCGGGCTCTATCAAGCTAATACATACAATATGACTTGACTTGACGTCGAGAACAGTCGATCTCCGGTAGATGCTCGCACCCCACCCCAGCCACAACCAGCCACAACCAGCTGCACCCACCACCCCTCGCCGCACTAGGTAAATCAAACAGGATGGAGCGGGCTCAGCGACGAGTAGGTGCCGGGGGATGGAACTGGGTGGTGGATTGGTCTGGGAGGAGCGAACATGAAGTGTTTGATATTTATATACTAGTAGCCACAACTTAGGAGGGTTTATCTCACCGTCGGATACTATCACGTAGCAAGGTAGTTCAGGAGCTGTCTATGTATTTGAAACGGATTGCATGAGACTTGAGTGTACCACGATAGCCTGAACCTGGTTACCCTCCGTCACCGATTCAATAGACTGCTGCTTACGAAGACTGGTACTGGTCGTGACATGGTTCGTGAGGCAAATTTCATCGTCGTATCCGCTAAGGTTGAACTTGTTTTTGGGAGAAGGCTTCGCGGCATGGCCGCTCCGAGACCGCCAGGGGGTGCTCTGGTGCGTGGGCCGGCTGGGTTTACTGTCCTGGCTGGAGGAGAGTTTGATGTGTGCTAAGCGGACCAGCGGTGCGAGGTGGGGCAGACAGGCGCAGACGATGGAAAGGCCGGGCTCGACGGTAGACCAGATGAAGACGGGACCTAGTGTCCAGGTGATGTCGGTGCGTTTGGTAAATTCGTCGACGGCGGAAATGCGTGCGATACTCGCGATACAGGCACTAAGGAGAATGGCTGTTAGCGGGGAGCCATTTGAATAGATGTCAGTGGTACGCACACGACGCCCACGGCCAAGATACCGCTGATGGCTAACTTCTTCCGACGATTCATATGTAGCTTGGCAATCTGCGGGAAAGGGATCAGGAGTACGATGACGTCGTTAAGCATGTTGATGATGCCGAGGGCCAGGAAGAAGGTATTTGTGTCGATGCAGCTGCCTGTGGCCCCGCTGAACTGGGTCCAGAAGTATGAGGTGGGACGGCAGGCGGTGGCCATGGTGACCCAGATGATGATGGGGTAGGAGATGGTGAGGAAGAAGCCGAGGTAGATACTCAAGCGGAGGGAGAGATCCCCTTGTGAAGCCAAGAAGACGCGGCGGTAGAAGAATAGGATGGAGAGCTTGGCAGACGCACATACTGCGGCATACACCAGGACATATACGAAGAGAATCTGTGAGGGCACGAGGTGTCAGCTGGAGCCATGTTGAGATGTGATGTGGCTACTGACCTTGAAAAGCGTCACCACGTCGGGGATGCTCATCGCCCAAACATGTCTTCCGGCTCCGAAAAACCCCCCTGGCAACCGTCATTTTCCATATTACGGATGGCTTTTCAATCTCCGTGCGGACAGTGCGGAAGCCTTAATCGTGTGGACTTACCTGAGATGCATAAGCCAGTTGTTGTAAAGATGAACACCTATATGGAAGGCTTGGGTTAGCAGGGGCGCAATTGAATCAGCATCTGTGAATGGATGAGGCGCACCAGTGCGAGGATAATGACCCAATCGTCGGCCTTCAGAGGGTTACGAAGAAGGTGCCGGGCAACAAAGCGCAGGAGCACAGAAATCACCGCTAGAGAGAGGATCACACCCGCGACAGCATTGTCGACTAATACCCTACTGTCGGCCAAATCGAGGTTGGAAGGGGGCGACCCGAAGATCGCAACGATAGCAGGGTCCACGGCCATGGTGGTTGTCGGACGAGACGTACGCCCACCACAGCAGGAGCAGGCAGAAGATAAGATGATGAAAAGCCTGTCAAGCAGGTTGTTCTGGAATCAAGGCGATGAGAAAACCCCATCGGGGCGAGCACTGTGCGGGAAGGGCGCCGCCTATCAACGGCGCCTGCCATCGCTGGATGCGAGGCAAACAAAGCCAATCAGGCTTCAAGGTGCCAGTGAAACAAAGAAAGTACGGGTAGAAACCTGGATTGTGTGTTTATTTGGAGGGGGGAGGTGGAGATGTGGGAAATTAGTTCGACGCTGACGGCGGCCGGAAAGGACGGTGTTTGGGGCCGGTGTGGGGTGCGGCGGCGAACGACCGGGGATGCATTCCTTCGTCCGGCACTACCATCGACGGGTCTAAGAACTAATGCAACTGTAAGGGGTTAATATGCTTAGCTTGGTCTCTGTAGGCATGATGAGAATAACCAAGCACGTAGCAGTGAGCACGCTCATGCTTATTTCCCTGTTTACCGTCGGAGTTCCTTATCAGCAAGGAAGGTATGGCGCGATGACCCCCTCCCACCCTGGACGTGTTAATAAAAGAAGGAGAGTCAGGCTTCTTGTACAGACGTAGGATCCGATTGAGCTGCAAGTTACTTTCTGTCTGATTTCAACAGTCATGGGTTCTATTGCCCCCGAGCCTGTGCCGAGTTTGACTCCTCTCGAGCTCATTGGTCCCAAGGGATATCTTCGATATGTCTTCACCTTTCCACTGGCTAGTGACTATGAGGTCAAAGAGGTGGCAGCGGTCCTGAAAGCCGGCTACGCGGCTGCCATACAGCGGCTCCCCGTAATGGACTGTGAAGCCATCCCGGACCTCAACGCCAGACAGGGCGGCGTGATGAAGCTCAGGAAAGTGGACAACAGCAAGGACGACGGCATTCTTGTGAAGGATATGCGCATGGATGCTTTTCCAACCTATGCTGAGCTCAGGGCTCAGCACTTCCCCGTGGCCGCCTTTGATGCCGACACATTCTGTCGGAGTGATGTATGGCCTACGCCCGGCGAGCCATTGCCTATTTCACTTGTTCAGGCCAACTTCATCCGCGGAGGACTGATCCTGACCTGGTGTATCCTGCATATGGCTGGCGATGGAACCTCGTTTCAGACGTGGATGCAGGTCTGGGCTGAAGAGTGTCGACACGCGCAGGGCCTCGACAGTAAGCCAGTTGCACTGCCACCGGCTATTTTCGAGGACCGCGAGCGAGTGATGCGCTCTACGGGGCGTAACCTAGGACGACCGGAGGATCACCCGGAGTACATAGTTCTGCCCGTAAAGCCACCCGCGGGCATACCCCCGAAGATGCTTTCAAAGGATCATCGTGCACAGGTCTTTTATTTCTCCCCGGAAGCCTTGTCAGCATTGAAGAGTGACGCTTCTCCTTCCAATGCGACGGAACCCACAAATGTGCCCTGGATCTCCACCAACGATGCTCTTTCTGCATTATTATGGCGGACCGTGATGGCAGTCCAGTGGCCCGTTGAGACACTGGAAGGTGACCCAGTGTCTTTCTTCAATATTGCCCTGAATGGTCGCCTGCGTACAGATCCACCGGTCCACCCCGACACCCTGGGCTGCTTTCTGGAATACATCGGTGTGTCTATGCCTGTGCGAAAGATGCTGAGCTCTGCCAGCCTAGCCGATCTGGCCGTATTGATCCGCCAGGAACTGCAACGGGTAAACAACCAGTTCACGGACGACGTAACGACTCTCATTGAAGGGCTCGATGACATCAGTCAAATATTCCCAGCCTCGCTTGTTGACCTCCCGGGGTTCAATTGCATACTTTCATCGTGGATCGGCTTCAAACTATATGACATAGACTGGGGCACGCTGTTGGGCGGTCACATTGAGTCCGTTCGGACTCCGCATGTTGGAATTATCAATGGTCTGCAGATAGTCTTGCCGAGTCCTCCTGAGGGAGGAATGGAGGTGGTGATAGGCGTGGCGGATGGCTGCCTGGAGAGGCTGCTCAACGATCCACTATGGACGAAGTATGCCGTGGCGCGGTAGACTGTCATGCGGGCTCAGCTGATGGAATGCTGGTGTTGCAGTAGGATGGCACCCAAGAATGAGTTTTGTATCCTTAAGTGCAGAGTAACTTCGTACTGTCTGTAGGAGTCATGTTTTCTCCGGCTTTGGCTGCACTGAACGACCCATGACATTCTGTCCTCATATCAGTTTAGGATACCACCATGTAGTCCTGGCTTCAGCATTGGGATGCAGTATCCTGGCCATCACCGTCCGTCCATTATCCGTCTTGAGACCTCTCGGCCAAGTTGATAGACATATTGATCGGCCCTGACGCTTTAGGTGGCGATATCCTCAGGCTCGACACTAAATGAGAAGGATCTACTGAGAAGCTTGCACTCTCAATCCCTCAACCACCTGCCGCTGGTGCTGTGACATAAATCCGGACGTGGTTATGGACGCGTCGAATTCGTAGCGCGTGTTGATGGAATCACGGAGACGCGTCAAGACGTGGCTAAACCGGCGATCCTTGTCAAACAGGTGCTGAATGTAGCTCCATCGCCTAAGTAGGCAAACATCAGTGATCTGCAGGTGGCGACGCCGGTGATGGAAGAGAGATGGAAGAAGATTCCAGGACGCGGTGGGGCGGACGTGAAGCCGGCTCGGATCCACCGCAGTGGGGGTTCCTGCCGTTCAGGGGCTCGCTGTCACTCTTGTCGTCTTTTCTAATTATATACTCGACTGTGCGGCATTTTGCATGCCATTGCCAGGATTTAATGAAGATGATCTATATTGACTCGGATAATATATATCAGCTGAGCGATATTCTAAAACATACAGAAAACAAACCCCGCTCAACTGCAATCACCATATACTGGTACACCAGGGGCGTTGGCTCACATAGAGAACAACAAAAGAGAAACAAAAGAGACAAAGAAAAGGAAAGCTAAGCCTCCAGCTTAAACGACGCCAATCTCGCCTTAATCGCCTCTTCAGGCTCATCACTATGTAACTCACGAAGCACCCCGCACGCCACATCATAAATCAACCCATGGACCTGCATTCCGCGTTTCTCAATCGCCTCTAACACCACATCCTTCTGCTTCAACAACTTCATCCCCTCTTGCACATTCAATTCCACGACCTTTAAGCTCGCCTCAGCCGCCGACATACCCTGCAACTCTTTGAGATGCTGCGACCGGATTTGTCTTAGAGGCAGAAGCCACGGATCCAGAATCCCCAATGGCTTGTTGCCCAGCGCCGCAGCGACACCACCACAACTGGTGTGTCCGCACAGCACGACGTGCTTGACTCTGAGATGACGCACAGCATACTCGATCACAGCAGAGGAACTGAGATCCGTCACATGAATGATGTTGGCGATATTCCGGTGGACGAAGACATCGCCGGGTTTGAGTCCAAGGAGGGTGGTTTCGGGACAACGAGAATCAGAACATCCGATCCAGAGGATTTGGGGATGCTGGCCGACAGCGAGAGTGGCGAACAGGGTCGGGTCTTCTTGGGCGATTTTGGCAGCCCATTCTTTGTTGTGGTCGAGAGCGGAGATATACGCGTCTAGAATCGTATCGCATCGCATCAGTAGGTTACTTTCTTGACTGGTAGAGGGATCATACCTGTTACTGCCATGATGATGCTTGCTAAGATTCAAATAGTGAAAACGATGACTGACACTGAAGACATCGCCAGGAAGACTCGAATACTTATCTTTGCCAGGAAAAAATCCCGCTCTACTCCCTCCAAACCCTCCAGACAACAACAAAAGGAGACATGCCACGTCCCGACGTGCCGGTACTCCCGTACTCCTGACCCTTTGGTGCACCGGGGGAAGGGGTGGTGGGTAGATCTAGATCAGCTGGTGGGTAGTCCGGCCCGCGATGTAAATTGCATGATCCTGTCTGATAGCATCTCTATACAAGGCCGGCGGGTTGCGGTTAATCTATCGGTTATCCGGCACTTCCCATTGGTCTGACGGGGCCTTAGCACGAACAGTGCGGACATATAAGGGGGCGGGAATTATGTTCGAGAAGATTGCTTGTTTTCTATATGAAGTAGTGGGCTCCTCCTTTTTGATGCCGATACAGCCGAGGCTCTTCTCCTTTTGTAGATAGGATACGATGTGGGCGATATAAATAGTGTTCCTTATCGCGGTGCTGTGCTGCGATAACGGGTTGAAACGCTAGTGCCCGGTAACATCGGCATTGACGGCTGCCTAGCAGCATCGAGCCATACTTGCTTCATGAAGCCATCCAAGGTGACATCAATTGTCGTGGCACGGGCCTGAGGGTAGTGCTAATTCCAATCAATAGTCGCTATGCTGAGTTGCTCATATCGGAGGACCATTGCAACGAAATTCATGTGACGAGTCAGATAGGGTCTTTTCGGAACCCCTGAGCGATTATCGCAGGTGACACTGATGAAAGGATTTTAGCGCGTCCTATATCTCTATCAGAAATGAGGAAGAAGAACAAGGAGAGGATGACTTGATCGTAAGACTTGGTCATATTCATCTAGTTGGAAAAGAGTGTAGAAGGTAAGGAGAACCTCGGGGGAGGTTGGCATCTTCTACGGCCGGGCACCTGCCACAGATTTAATGCTGGTGATTTGATCATAGATAGGCTCATTTCGTCTAGAAGTTATCGAACGACTGATGGCGTCGCATTTCGATCATATTTTCCAGAGTCGCTACTTGTGTATTTCTTGTCGCTTAGGGGTTTCTTCATTAGCCGGGGCCTGGCTGTCGAGGATAATGACGACATGGAGAAATATACTATGCTCAGATGAGGAATGATAGAAGTGAGTGACCGTTTCAGCTGCCGTCACACATGCACGTGCTAGTGTCCTTGTGCTGGCATAAAGCCGCTTATGCTTTTCCACACCACCCAGGATTGATTATCAGAAAAGAAAAGAGAAGAAGATAAAAAGCAATTACCGCACGGAATCAGAGTAATAAAATTAAAAACAAAAGAACTGAGAAAAAGAGGAAAAGCAAAATCAATAAACACATGGCTCTCACCACTGGAAACAACCCTCCGATGTTGCTCCAAAAAATATATTCTGTTGCCTCAGGCCACAGGAATGGCTACGACTGCATCAATGATGACAATTATGATCAACAGGCGGCACAAGGAAACCCACGAAAAGCGACCGGTAGATGGCAAGTGCACCGTAAGGGTCTCCATCAATGACCTCATTCTTAATGTCGAGTCATGCAATCCCCCACCGGCACAGGCACGCAGCCGTTGAGGCTTGGCAGTAGCTTAGCCCGCACAAATAGATTAAATCTGGGAATTAGCAGGGCTGTTATGAAGGGGTACATTGATTCATTGTATGGCTGTAAACGCTACATTGTAATATATGCTCTCGCTCTGAATCAATCCAAGATATATCTATCGTGTATATTAAACATGTTCGATATAAGGAATTAAAAAACCTGCCAACTCCGCCTTACCGTCCAACTCCATTCCATCCAAATAAACACCTAATCATACGCCACAATAACCTGTCTACTAACCACAATGTCGGTTTCTCCTGGACTTTGTCCATCTCCGAGAATCTGCTTCTGACTGTCCCCGTCACTCAATTGGCTTGGTCTCCGCGTATGCTCTGGGATCGACGTGGTGGTAATCTCATTGGTATTCTTTCCGTGCTCCGCTAATTCGTATGTGCGCGAGAACATCCCCGGTCCGGTGCGTTGAGAACTGTAGTATCCCGGAGATTGATTATAGTATTTGTTTTTGGAGGTTTTGCGATCGCGGAGAATGCGGAAGAGTGGGCGGAGAGTGGCGACATTGCCGACAATCATCCCCAGGGCGTTTTCCGCGAAACCCCAGATCACCACGTTCGCAACGCCGTACAGATAGTCCGATTGGTCGGTGAGATTAACGGTATATTTGAGACGGACGCAGGCGGACATGGAGGCACTGGGATTGGTTAGCGCGTGGCGAATAAAGAAGGCGAGAGACGCACAAGATGCCCAGGCCCATTAGGCCGACAATGGAAATTTTGGTGTTGCGGTTCAGCTGGACGTTCCAGAGTAATGGGACCGGCCTGGCTGAGTTAGTGGTAGTTGATGGAATATCAGAGGGATCGCACATTAAAGCAGTCACCCAATCGGTGAGAATGTTGACGGCCGTGCAAGCGTAGTAGACGTCGGCCAAAACGTAGGACGGCTGACAATGACCCCCTTTCTCTAATAGTTCTGAGTTCCAGGCAGCACTGTGATAGTCAGTATGATGAAATCACGTAGTGGGAGGTCGTCCTACTCAACAGGGATGCAGTTGATGAGGATGAAGATCAGGGCGATGATGTTCATCAACACAAAAATGGCAATCACCGCATATTGGGCATAGAGGTATAATTTGCGTCCCTCAGCCACTCGTACCAGCATCCAGCTGATACTGAGCTTGATGGGGATAATGGCAGCGCAATAACCGACTTCGAAGATGAGGAAAAACTGAACAGTCAGTGAGGACCGTGCACCCGAACCAGTTGACCTACCTTTTGCCCCTCGGCCTGATATTTCTCATTCCCAGGCTCTGCAAGTCGAGTCGCATGGATCCCAATGCCGTTGAAAGCACCTCCAACACATCCAGCCACCAGCACGGCAAACGGCACCTGGGAGAGTTAGCTGGGCAGGGCCGGGGGGAGTTCTAAGACCAACCAAGGCACCGGTCATGATCCAGTCCTCCATGCCCCATGACTTCCGGGTCAATCTGCAGTAAACCCGTAGGCCATAGGTCAATAAGGCAAGCGTCGTCAACATAATGACACTGCCCGCTAGGGACGGTGCCGCATCGGCGTAAATGGCCATGGCGTCACGTTGAGAGCGATGTCAGATTCCGCCGTGTGGTGCAGTCAAAACATCCGAGTAAAACATAAGTTCGAGTAAACACGGGGTTGTGGACATGAGTGGGGTGTTAATGGTTATGATAAGTCTCTGCCATGACTGCTGCCCTGGCGAAATCGCGTTAGTTCCTGGTCTAGCACTATTTTGGGATGTCGTCAGGGCGCGAGACGACGATGGCTGTGGCATTTGCCATCTCTAGCTCACTCCGGCAGCCGGGATACGAGCCCCTAAACCTTAAGTGATCGTCTGTTTAGCTTCACCAACTCAGGACAACTGTATTCGTGCGTCCCCACAGCCGGGCTAACGTCAAAAAAACCCAACCAGAGCCAACGTTGGCAGCTCTGACTCGCTGGTGTGTTCCGAAAGTTTTCCGGGAGTGGAGATTGACCCCAACTCAACGTGCTAAGCTAACCCTATCACGACAGTGTTGCGCGCCACGATCTACCGGTCTAGAACTGTCCGGTTGTCCGAGGAGTAAACATTCTGTGACCCTCATTTGGCAGCAGGACAACACGGGAGGACGGTGATAGCGATTGTCCTCGAGCGGTCGATGGCGGCTTGGCATGCCCTCGAAGCGAGATATCCACTCGGCACTCATTCGAGTACCACATTGCAGCTCGTATTAACCATGGACGCTATCGTTGATGGCTGTCACTATTGAATCTTCCAGAATGCCGGGACAAAGGATCCTTGGGACTGGGTAGGATCCGTTATGCAGCAAGTGCCGAATGTCGCCAGGAAACGTAAGGCAGTCCCCGCAATTGCACGTCTAACGCACTAAAGTGGGAACTGGGTCCTGGAGTCGGAGGGCAAGATCCATTGGGAAACTGAACAGCGACCTTGGAGGCGAGCCTGACTCGCCAAGAGCAACTGCTACACGGGACTGTGTCGATAACGCCTGTCCCGTCCGAAAAGGAAATTTCGAGGTGAGGTCCTCTCCACTCGCCGTGACACACGCGCCAATCAAGGCAGCAGTCGGGGGTCGGGTGTCCCCGTCCGATGCACGCCAGCCAAGCAGTCAACTCTGGTTCGTGTGTCTCACCCACCGCATCCATGACACTGACATTTCCTGCTGCTAAAATCCCCGAGCCAGCCACCGCTCTGCGAATTTAAGCATGTCATCCTGATCCTGGTCACTGACTCGATATCTGCAGGGCTGGCAAAAGGGCGATGCATCCTTCCGATGGTCGACGATCTGATGGCCCGATGAGTAGCGCAATCCTGCGCCCGTAGTTCCGGAGGCTAATGCCAATCTCATGCAGGGGGATGGATTAATCCCCTTGACTATTGCCTCCACGAGCAGAGTCGCCGCCGAGCGCTCAGGGGCCGAGGCTTGGGAAAATGGGAGGGAGAGCGAGCGGGGAGAACGGAGAAGGCCGACAACCCGAGGGGGACCCATGGAAATCAAACAGGATCATCGGGGGGACAACAGCAGTGTTCTTGAGTCCTTGACAGACAACAAACAACAGATGCAAAGGATGCCAACGATGCCAACGATGCCAAGGATGTCGATGATGCAAAGGATGCAAAGGATGCAAAAATAGCACTATTGCGTTTGTTGTGGCTCTTCCGAGGGCGGTCAAGACAGTCTCTTTGTTTGCTTTGCAATCGATCCACTTGACTGCAGCTTCTCCTACCCCACCTTACCGGAAAGATGCAACGCGACGCGGCTCGCAGGTCAAACCATCCACGATGCGATTTGGTATCGCACACCTCACTTCCAAAAGGCATCCAGCCATCCACCCACAATGAGCGCATTCGAGGCAGAGGAATATGACATTGCCAGCATAAAAAACGACCTCCAGACCGTTCTCGGGGACATCCAGTCGACTGGGTCGTTCCTGACCAGTGACCGGCTTCCCGCCGCCGTGAATCCGGGCCTGCACATTCCAAGTGTGGGGAACATTGGGCTTCCCATCGCAGAGCAAGACGCCAAGGCCATCATCCAGTCCTGCCAGCTGAGCCCCTATGGAAAGGGCTCCGAAACCCTAGTGGACGAATCGGTCCGAAAAAGCTGGCAACTCGACGCAAACCAGTGCCTTCTTCAGAACCCGCAATGGAACGCCCAGCTAACCCTGCTCGTAACCAAGGCCGTCACCGGTCTCGGCCTCACTGCAAACCCCCAGGAGGTCAAGGCTGAGCTATACAAATTATTGATCTACGAAGAGGGCGCTTTTTTTCTGCCCCACCAAGACTCGGAAAAGGCCGATGGCATGTTCGCTACGCTCGCGGTGTGCCTCCCCTCCAAACACAAGGGAGGCGATGTAATCGCCTCTCACAATAACTCTCGTCTGACATTTCGAACTGCGTCCACCTCGGAATATGGTTTTTCATGGACGGCTTGGTATGCGGACGTCACCCATGAGGTCAAGCCAGTGACATCCGGATACAGGGTGGTCCTAATCTATAACTTGATCCATCGCCCGTCGGCTGCGCTGCTTGAATTCCATGGCAGCGACGCAAAAAGGCTCACTCGTCTGCTTCTGTCTTGGACCCGTGCTGCTGATGAAGGCGACATCCGGTCTCCCGACGGTTGGGTTGGTGATCTCGGTAATGCTTGCCCGCGGGCGCTCGTTTACATCCTCGACCACCAGTATACCAGTGCAGAACTCAGATTTTCCCGACTATGGCCGCAGGGGTTATGACCAGGGAGGTCAGCGAGGTAATAATTTTCATCGCATCAGACACGGTTGAATCCAGCCTGGAGTTCTCGCATCTGGTGGACTCGAAAGGCACCGTGGTCGGACAGAAGCTACCGTTCCCCAAGGAATTGCTGATTCAAAATGGAATTTCCAATCGCGATCCAGATAAAGAAAAATTTTCAGGGTTCACGGGCAACGAAGGCGCCTCAGCAACCCACTTTTACCGAGCGACAGTAAGTTTCCATGCCAGTGATGATGCAACTAATGCAACTGGCGTACATGTTCTTCTCCTTGATGTTCTCACCACTCACGACGTGATCTCAGGGCGCGTTGATAATCCCAGAAAGATTTCGCTTCAGGTTCATCCTGCAACAAGTGAGACATCGTCAGGCGAATACCGAACAACTTCTAGAAAAATGGCACCGTGCCGTACTAGAACGACCAGATGACGCGTTGGCCATTGTGAAGTTGGCCCAGCTCTGCAGAGTGATCTTCCCAGTTCATTATTCCAAAAGACGCTTTGGCATCTACTCGTGGTTTGCTTCCTCCACACAAAACAACCCGTATCCGGAACTACAAGGCAAGGTGATGGGGATCGCTATTGAACTGGCTGACCCAGATCTATTTTGCCGGGCCCTGGAGTTACTTGAAGGTAACATTTCAGTACCTCAGACCGTCCTAATCGCCAACATGAGCTTAGTAGGTGGCCTTGGTACAGTACGCGCCTCGTAAGTCGAAGCTATAATATCAAGTAACGCTCACGTACTGACTATCGCTGCAGTCTGGACAAAGCCTGGAGCAAAAGAGACGATGGCGCGGTTTGTCGAAATATAAGTATGGTTTCCAACGTGATCCGGGAATACCATTCAATTTGTGAGCAGCGAAATCAACAGCCATCGCCTGATGTCATGGAATGGCAGAACTCCACTTTCAAGGAGATACTCTCCACTCAACTTGAAAATAGTGAATTAGATGGGCGTGGTCTAGCAAAAGCACTGACTGATCACCCCACACCAGCGTTGCGCAGAAGTTAAGATGCTCTTTCGTGATGTATGGTTTCGGTTGCTGATGGCATCAGAATCATGGCCTTCCTTAAGACCAATATGGAACGCACGACATTTCTTGTGTCGTTCATGGCCTCTGCCAAAGAATTCTCAGCTACCGGAACCTCTGACGCAGTCAAGGTAGTGGATGCGATGCTTGAAATGCTTTTTCCTAAAATTGTTCAGTCTTTCAAGATCGACAATATAATCGGCTCAGGCCCTCATCAGTCATCTTATGGCCGGCGGAACAAGATTCCGCCGGTTTCCCCGAACCTCGTGATCAGCTTAATCCAGTTAGCCGATGCTTTGAAACTCAACACCACGGAAATATTCAACAATCTTACTGAATATACCCTCGACATGGAAGAAAGCGGAATGGAATATACTTTTCATCTGTTTCTACTCCCATTGGCGGCTGGAATTTGCGACCATATCGAGGAGACACAACGTGACTCCACAGGGAGTGAACGGCGATTCATCAAACATATGCTAACCAAATACTTGACTGATCACGTCAGCAATGCAACCCCGCCGCCACCCGATTGGGAAGCGAGGACAACTATACGATGCTCCTGTACTGATTGTATCCAACTGCGAAATTTCATCAAAAACACGACCATGGAGACCCAGGATTTCGCAATGGGAGAACACCGCAGGATCCACTTGGACGAGCAACTGGACAAAGACTATTTCGTCACATCCACCATCAAAGGCCGCGGTTCGTACTCCCTTCGTGTCGAAAAGACCCAAGCTA
Organism: Aspergillus sclerotioniger CBS 115572; assembly: GCF_003184525.1. NCBI lineage: Eukaryota > Fungi > Ascomycota > Eurotiomycetes > Eurotiales > Aspergillaceae > Aspergillus > Aspergillus sclerotioniger. Next base: position 1,432,196 of record NW_020290992.1, on the reverse strand, counting down.
TGCTTGTTTCCAACTATGTAGCATGGATCGCACGAGCACGCGATGCCAAGACGCGGTTGGACGAAATGTCTGAAAGCAGAGCTTTGAGAGACATCCTTGGGAATAGTTATGATTCCATCTTCAGGCACCCAAATCTTGCAGTTCCCGGTATTCCATCTGCGCCCCCTCAACTTCGTCATCTTGCCGACTGGCAGACCCTAAACCGGATTCGAAGTATTTTGCCGAGCAAGCGCCCTTACGAGCGATGAAATTGCTTTCGTTTATTCCTACTTCTCTGTATCAATCTCTCTGACAATACTGATTCTTTGTCTCAATATATTTTCCTATATATTAAGGAATCTATCTATCATTTTCTTCTTCAACAACTGGAAAACCACGGAAGTGCTCTTGCTACCAGCTGTAAATCGACAGGGCGAGCACGTGCCGGGGGATGAATGTGATACATAATCCGATTCACGAAGATCACGAACAACGCAATACTTCTTCACCAGAGTTACACAGTCGACCCCGCGTTCTGATACGTATCAGTCAACTGATCCATCGCGTGAGACTCCATAAACCCTTTGAACGAAACCGGCACGATCTGCGGATACCGGGAATTGTCCAGATCGCGCTTCAGATACGTTTGTCCGTTCGTGCAGTAGTATTGATAGAACCTGGCCCGGTCAGCAACGCGCATATGTGATGACGGCAAGTACCTACAGAGCCAAGTAGGCGAAGATGTTCGACGGGTCTTTCTGGCAGGTTGCTTGCATAGTGTCATAGAGATCCTGGAGCGACCCCAACCGTTCGAGCCGCGGTTTCTTGCCATACACGGCGGCGAATTCGTCGGCGATTTGTCGGATACTCTTCCGATCACCGAGGACTATTCCCAGAGCTGGTTAGCAAGACTATCCGTCAGATTAACAAAAGACACATACAGTGCTGCAATCCGACTGCAGACGGGTCCATCGTTACGGCGGCGACGTACTCTGCCGCCGTGTCATACGTTGTCGATTCCCACACCTCGTCGCCATTCCCGTAGTAAGACAGCTTGAAGTCATCCGGGTGCCAAATGCCAAAGTACCCGCTCCAGAAGGTCTCCATAAATGCACCGATCAGCACATGCACCCCGCGGACGGTCTGCTTGGTTTCCAGATGCGCCTTGACGGCCTTCATGGGGTCCTTGGCTGGGTGCTGGCCATATTCGAGCTTGGTAAAGTCCAGGCAGTAGTCGCTGGCCACGTAACGGGGCACGGATTCAGCCTCGCATGCATCAACTAGGAGTTTCTGTGCGTCGGTCATGAATGTGTTGTCTCCAAGGTAGCAGCAGACCACGACGTCGCAGCCGTGGACGAAGGTTTGAAGTGTCTCGAGGTTGTCTGCTTCGCCTTTGATGATAGTCACCCGTGGAGACGTGCGTATTTGCTCGGGAAGTTTGGATGGGTTGCGGCAAAGCCCACGAATGTGGACATCTGGGGATGCGAAGAGGTTCTTGACGACCAGGCGAGCGAACTTGCCGGTGATTCCGGCGACGCCGACAGTGATGGTCATGGTGGTGGTGGGTGGTTGATAAATTTGGTAGGTGAATGGAGAGGATTGAGAGAATACTCAATCTCAGCTTGCGGACAGCTTCTGAGGTCGGTGACTTCCAGCTTTTTATACCTGGTGGTGGCTACTGATGTCCCTACGTAGGGCTGCTCTGGGTGATGTGGCCAACCAATGAGATGCCCGGTTGATAGTACTCCGGGGATCCACCCGAGGCCGTTGAATGGATAGCCGATGACCCCGGAGTAGGGTGTGCCTGCCCTGTGATTGGACCGTGGCTGAGTAATGCACGTCTGCAAAGTGCTGGAGAGATGACTTCATCACAAGCCAATAATTCATGCCACTGCCGAACAGCTGTTCAGGCCCGCTAGCGTGTCTTTGTCAAAGTACCCTGGGACAGTCCCAGACACCCGCGATAATGCGACGCGGGGGCCAAGATGGGTTCTCCCTCAGCCGGAACTCTCACATCCCTGCGGTGCGTGACCGAAGGGATGCCACCCCGCCCTGAAACACCAGTCCTGACTGTGATATAGTGCGTGGAGTGTCGAGCGAGAAAGGCCAAGGTTATACCCCACTTACCGCTGATAAACCAAGCTCACGGTCATGTAGTGTTCCAAGGAGCGTCCATCCTGCTATCATTGTCGCTCAATCAATCAACCATGTGTCTATCCGCCCAAGCCAACTCGGACACCCCTGACAAGACAGTTCGTATCCACCCTGAGTTATGCCCAGTATGGGTGCTGACATGCTCAGACATCTTTCGGCCGTGGAAGATCGCCTCCAGAGTCTAGAGACCGCGATGGAACGGCTCTTTCCGGACGGCCAGATGGAATCTGTCATCCGATCTCTGTTAACCGAGTCGCCAGATATCGGGTCCTTTGGGGCTAGTCTTGCTCAAGGGAGCATGGTAGACGCTGCTCCTGGACATGATGCATGGGTGAGCAACCCACTTGCAGCGGACAGCAGTGGACCGGACCCTGGCTCTCTTGGTCAGCTCCCGATGGAGGTCGATCTCCCGATGGATCTAAGTTATCTTACATCTGATGGAGCCGACCCACTTAGTTGGATGAGTGAGCCTGGGTCTTCGGTCACAGATGAAGTTTACATCCGCGCCTACTTTCACAACTATCACCCCATGTATCCATTCATCCACGAGGCAACGTTCGTGTCCCGATACCAGGGCTCTTACCCTGTCAGCGAGAAGGAGGCCGCATGGTCCATCCTGGTGAACATGGTCCTCGCCATCGGAGCTTGGTCGATCGCCGATAACCAGTCCGACGTTGACAGGAAGTATTTCGAACGAGCGAAAGACTACCTCAAGAAACTTTCCATGTTTGAACGCGGCAACATCACTCTTTTACAGGCACTTCTTCTCCTCAACGTATATAACGAGAAGTGCGGAAATCCCAAAGAAAGCTGGCATTTCCTGGGTCTTGCTGTGCGGATGGCCATCGACCTGGGGCTACACAACGAGCGCACGTACGCAAACTTCAATCAAAGCCTACTAGATCAAGAAATCCAGAGACGGGTATGGTGGACAGTCTACTGCCTCGACAGCTGCTCCTCCAAGATCCACGGCCTTCCACTGCTTCTCCCAGAAGACCGTTTGATAACAGTCCACCCGGTGTCCAACATTCTTGATGAGGTATGACCCTACACCACTCAGCCATATCATCTAACCAGGTACAGAGTCTGACCCCACAAACGAGCACGCCTCCACCAAAAACAGACGCCCCAACCATCTACACGGGCCTGATCCAGCAATCTAGCTATCACCGTCTAGCGAACAGCATCTACCGCCGTCTTCTATCCACCGATACCACCACCGCCCAGGAGATCAAGGCCCTAGATGACATGATCAACACCTGGCACGCCAAATTCTCCCGCAGCCCAGAGACATTCGACAGAAGGCTCCTCCCTCAATGGGCAATCTTGGCCCGGGACCGCCAGACCCTCTGCGACCAAAGCCTACGTCTTCTGATCCACCGACCGGCCTTACTCCGGTGGCTTGATAGAAAGCGTATCTCAGCCGACCCGACAGCGGGAAACGAGCCGCTTAGTGAACGTCAATGCCGCGCCAACGCCGTACGCATGGCCCGCGATACGATCCGAATGGTGACAACTATGATTGACGAGGGCCGGTACTCGAAGATCACCCTCTCTTTTACCCTGTACGCCACCGTCACAGATACTCCTGAAACGACTTACTAACCTCATTTCCTCCCAGATACGCCCTCTTCCACGCGGTCCTCGTCCCCGTCATCCACCTCCACGCAGACCCCGCCTCACCAGACTCCATCACCTGGCAGCGAGATATCAAGGAGACGGGGGCTATGCTTTCCAGACTTGCCTTCTGCAACGACGCTCTATCCAGCCACTTCCTCGTGATTCTTGATCGTATCTGCTCAGGGCCGATTCGCGACCAGCAACGGCCACTATCCTCCACCCATGCTGCGGTGAAACCAGCCGATCTCCAACCGCCATCAAACGACATATTCGGAAACCACGAGCTAGGACGTCTAGCAGCGCACTCATCCACAGCACCAGAAGCCGTGACTTTCTCGGAGTGGACGAACACGAATCATTGATGCTGCATGCCATGGATTCTACCTCTGATGTAATCTACAACTATAGCTAATAGCTAAACATCTAAAAATGACACATCCAACCGTGTCATGACTTACATACTCACCTTAGTATAAAGTACCCAATTCCCCAAATACCCACGCAAAGAATCACCGTTCATATCACTAGCAAAATCACAACCTCAACACTTCCTCATCTAGAATAATCCAAACAGTAAGAACTAGACCCCTCACTCTATCCTAGTATCCAAATCGAGCAACTCAATCTTTACATCAGTCCAGATCAAACCATCTTTCCATGCTCTCAAACCATCAACCATCAACAACAATAACCTACTTACCCAATACCCCCAGCCATATATCAAGACTAAGGATCATGATACAATAAAAAAACAAGTCCTTTCCCAGACCAGTAGTTCAAGAAACTGCTGCATACTTCACAAATAGCAGCCACTAGGAGGGAAAAAAAAGCAAGAAGGAAAGGAAAAAACTCAATAGTCGATACTATCATTTTATTTGCCTTAATAAAGCTAAAGAGTGTACTAAGCATACTTATAATCACCAAAGCCAAAACCAAACTCTTGGAGTATCACGACATGGCCAATTTCCATCCACTCCCACCCATGGAAATCAACAACATCCACATCCACATCCATCCAACTGAAACCAATAACTAGTAAGAGTCACCAGTCAATCCAAAAGCCCACATCGCCAAAAAAACCAAAACCACCCCACACAGTGGATTAATCCACCCACCAAATCAAATATAATCCCTCGACAAGACCGCAAACTCAGCTACAGACGTAACCCCATCAGCCAACCATTTATCCCATCCCACACCCCCCAAAAGCAAATACATACCCGTCATAAGTTGCCCAGTAGGCGAAACACTAGTCCCAGTAGCCAAAGGCGGGTTCGCCCCCTCACTAGGTACCCAAATAGGCGCATAATTCGGTTCTCCTCCCGTCGGACACTTGATTTTGATTTGGAGGGTATGAGTCAAGGAATCAATCTGTGCTTCGTATTTCACTTCTCCGTCGGAGCCGAAGGTACCTGGTATCTACCTCTTTGTTAGTGTTGTTGGAGTTGAGGTTTTGGTAGAGGTGATGGTGGGGATCACCAAAGTTATCTTTCAGCTGGATCCATCGGCTGGTTGAATGGCCGGGGATTTCGTTCGGGGGCTGCACTTTCCAACACCCGCTGTACTCGGCCTGGTTTACCCATTTCAGGGGCGTGTTGAGTCGGTTGTAGATGCAGAACCAGGAGGAGTAGTCGCCCATTTTGGTTGGGTTGGGTTGGGTTGGAGATGAGAGTAGAGTAAAAGTAAAGTGGTTGTGGGAGTTCAAGTCGAGATGGAAGTGTGATGGAGGTGGGATGGCTTGGGGGTGGACTATTGGGGCTATTTATGTTCTTGAGGCGGGCTCTGTTTGCTCTGGATCTTTCGAGCTCTTCGTCATAGTCTCGGGTCTGGATTCGGGCCTTTGTCGAGTATGATGTGGTGGTTTGTGGATCCGTGGGTCAAGTGTGTTGTGATGGCAAGGAGTTGTCATGTGTAACGTCTACATCATTTAGGAAGAAGGAGTCTCGAGGTAAGACGAAAGAAAGGTGGGAGACTTACCACTGTGGTGAGAGTACTGGTACGTACTACTTTGGAAGAGTGGGTGCGTTGGAGTTATCGCATCGCATGCGGTAGTCAAGGAATCCGGATATCTTCCACTATGTGGACTGGACCCTAGATAGATAGCCCTAAGTGACAAGGTGAATGTCTGGCGAACGGTGCCTCTGAGACCCCCAGATATGCCATCCCAGGAAGCAATTAATGGCTGTGCGATGACACTACCCCTCTACTTAGCAGCAAGTAACTACCGGCCTCGTAAGTCTCTTAAATAGATACAAAATCATGTTGAGGATAATAGATATTACAAGACGACAAGCATGACAATCTACCCAGCGCATTCAGACATTACCTCACCCAAACAACCCTAGCTAACTGTAATAACATAGCAATCCCACCCCATCCACACCCCATGAATAAACCCTAGCATAGGGCTAGCTACACACCCCCCCTCCCCACCGTCACCCACGGCCACCTCTCCAATGGTTCGGATAGATCTCGATTCGATTAGGTTCCGGTTCTCCCGATGCAACATTCCGAAGACACATTGGCGCTATCAGCTAACACCCTAGGTACGTAGTCTGGCCATTGGGATGTAACAACGCTTCCAATCTCGCCCCCTAAATCCAACTCCACTATCAGCGGACTCAGCATCTATATTTCCACAAATTAGTAATGTCCTTGACCTTAAGCACAGCGGAAGCAATCGCATCGTTCGTTTGCGGGTCGTGTGGAATGTGGAATGTGGAATGTGGACCCTGGCACGTTGCACGGGTGCGAGATCGATGAGCCAGACTTTCAGAAAGTGGGTGGGTGGGTGGGGATGGAACCTTGATTTGTGAGGTGGCCGAGGTCAGTAATGCTATGGTCTGGAACTTATGCTAGGGTTTGTTTGGGAAGGTATGGCTGGTGCGTGCGTCATGGATTTATATCATGTTTCTGGTGGTGGTATTTGATGGAGTGAATTGAAGTTGGGGATATGGTGGCATGGGGAAATGAAGTAGGTTTCTTGGTCTTCGTTAGTTTTCACCTAGGTAGTACTGGGTCAGATCACACGGATTATGGGGTATATGCTACAAACCAGAGCTGGATGACTTGTCATCCACAATACTCGCAGTCGAGAGAAGGCTTTTTTGAGTATTGGTAGGAAGAGAGTTGTAAATACATAAACGGAAAGAAAATTTGTTATACAGTGTTACATAGCGCACGTAACCAAATCACCTCTGATGCGGCATCATCAACTTCTCCACCGTGGGAGCCATCTCCGGATGTTTCTCTTTCAAATGCTCCAGAAACGGCTTCATAACAGCGGCCGTGATGGCATTCTCCTCCGCCCATTCCTTGCGCTGCAAAGGCACCGTGAGCCCGGTGTAGGCCTTCTGCGGGTGATCCATGGCCAACGGCCACATATCCTCTAGACCTCCACATCGCAAGGCCAGCATAGCGTAGAGATCGCTCCACACTAGATTGCCTAGGATGCGCATCTGACCATCAAAGCCCGGGGACTCTTCCGCGTGCTCGTTGGGCGCGGCCGGGTCGAAGCTGGCGTCTACGGCCAGGATATGGCCTTGGAAGTCGCCCGGGAGCATTGCCTTGGTTGGGCTGTGGAAGCCGGATTCCTTATAGGATGCGATGCTCCAGCCGTCGGCGACGAGGAAGACGTCGTGTTGGAGCTTCTGGACGTAGGCGTCCGAGTCTCTGATCTCGAGGTAGTGTCTGAGAGGGTTAGCTAGGTTATTTGTGATTCTGGGGTATGTACTTCTTTGCTGCGTCGATATCGTGGTCTCCGAAGCCTAGTTCCTTTCCATCAAACCAGTGGATCTTGAGCAGGGGCTTGACTTCCTCTGCTTTGTCCACTCCAGCTCCCCAGGAAGCCAGATGCGCCTCTAACTTGCCCTTGCAGGCCTCCCACTCCGCATCTGACACCTGATACGCGAGACGATAAATCGCCAACCCCTCGCTCATCCTCACCTCTTCCTCCACGGACTGCGATAACTCGTGGAAATGCAAGATCCGTTGGATCCACGCCTCCGGCACAAGAACCGGTGCTGGTCCACGGATCTCCTGTCGCAGGTCGTCCTGTGCGATGGTATTGACGGCGAAGCGTTTGGCGCGGCTTTCTGGACTCTGTCCATTGCTGTCATCCGGCTGTTTCGACAATTGCTCCTGGATCAACTGCTCCATCCGCGGCCAGACAATAGCCTGGAGCTTATCCGAATAGTTCTTGCGATAGTCCCCCAAATTAGGATTCCGTAGTCCAGCAACCACATCCTCCGATGGCTGGTAGCCCGCATAGCCTTCCATGGGCATCCAGATAGTCATATCCGCCAGGGACGTGATCTCCATGACGTGAAACAACTTAGTCGTCCACTTTTCCATCTCCTGAGATATTTCTTCCTCGTTCATCACCGGCAGCGCACAAATCTCCCCAATCACCTTCTCCTGCAACTCCTTCACCCTATCCACCACCCACCCATGCGCCCGACTCGTCATAACCTCATACTTGGCCCGGATAAACTCCTCCCACAGGCCCCTCAAATCTAACAACTTCTGCCCCCGTTCCCTCCTCTTAACATTCAGCGCCTCCTCAAACATCCCCAAATGGTCCGAAATCAGATTAAACCCATCCCGCAGATTCGCCCTCACCTGGTGATTATTCAAATACTCAAAGGCAGTAATCACAGCAGTGAGATACTCACACGCCGTATCAAAATACTCCCTCTCGCTCAACCCCTTATCCTGCCATCGAGCAGCAGACATAGGCACCATGCCCTCCCAAAGCCTCGTTTTCACCGAATGGATATTCTTCCCGACGGTACAAAGTCGTCTCGGATCCTCATGACTGCCCACAACGACCATGATCCGATGCAGAATCGACTCTTCACCCCCGGGCGAGGATGTCCCCGCCCACTGAGCAACCGGAACAGAAAGGAGCCCGAATTCCTCTTGCTCGAGCCGTTCCCGCTCTGTCTCTTTCCCGTTCGGCAGAGTCCCGTGCATTAGACACTCTATGAATTGGATGATGGTTTGGGGTGGGATGAGACGGTCGACTGTCCCATCCTGATGTTAGCTCTGCACATTGATGTTGATGGAAATGGAGATGAAGAGAAATACCAATAGACAAGTACTGGTTCCCCCAATGAACCCTCGTAATACCCTTTCCTTCTAGGGCCATGGCATCGACGTTGGATGGGTAACGGCCAATTCGGCCTTTGGGGGTGGTAGCGGAGTAGCCCGTGGGGTCGGAATCATCGTCCCATCTGGTGGATTGATACATTCTGCTTGGGGAGATATGGTGCACGGTGGCATCGCTGGGTATGCGCGTGCGGGTACGCGTCAGGGGATGCGATGCATGTCGAAATGCAGGGAGAGGTGCATGGAGACTGCGTCCGGTCCGGAGTATACTCCTGGAGATTAGGCGGGATGCCATACTGAAGATCGCTGGAATGGAGGGAAGAATAAGTTGGAGGATAGACCCTGATCAGCAGGATGGTTTCCGTGGTGGACGGATGGATCAGATCGGGGATTGTCTTGGGCGCAGGCTTGGCGGTTGGTTGCCCCTGGAACTAGCACGGATGGGGTTAGGGTGGTTGTTGAGAGATAATGGATACAGAGCAGTGGATAAGTGATAAGAGATGGGTGTGGGTTAAGGATCAAGCGTATCCTTTAAGCGGGGGTCATCGTGTCTTACTCAGAAGGAATTCGGATGCAGATAAGTAGGTGGTGTGGTATCTAGGGTTGTCTTGTCTTCTGGAGTGATGGGATAGCTCGCTGAGATGCATATAGAATGATCATTCTACAGACGAACCTAGATAGTATATTGGCTAAGGAAGGATTTTCTGCTTTCTTTCTTTTTTTTGGGGTTGGAGGGGGGAGGGGGGGGGGGTTCATGTGCACAAAATGGTAATAGGCACAGTGGTATCTGATGCTCATTGATTGAGGTCTAGTCTACTAAAATCTGCAGAGGACGATTTACATCCAAGGTATAACCAGCATGACATAGCATGCGCACATCCAGGCAAGGTTCTCTATCTTACATCTTGGCCTTCTCGGCCTGGGCAGCCAAGTCAGGCATCAACATATCCCTCATGTCTGATGCCGCCTCGTTCAGGTAGTAGCTCATCCGCTCCGCACCAAGGCGCTTGCAGACAATGTTGAAGTTCAAACTATAACAATTAGCATGTATCACACCAGACAAGGGAAAAGACTTACCTGTTCTCGTTAATCATGTATGCAATACCGAATCCATCGTCAATCACCTGGCTCCATCCGTAGCCGTTGAAGAACTCCGAGCTCAGCTGGCTAGTGGATAGGTACCACGAGCTGCTGTATGCGAATGCTGGGTCCTCGTACAGAGCAGGCAGCTTCTCGCCCTCGCGGAGCAGCTTCTTCAAGCCGAAGAGGTGGCGGTCAACACCACGGCCATCGCTGGCTTCCGTCGTGTATTTGGTGTGGGCGGCCAGAGCCGTGCGCAGCAGACGGACGGCTTCCTCGCGAGGAACGGCCGGGTCGCTGATGGCCTTGCAAAAGGCAACGCTGTCGTCCGACACCGTCCGAATTGTCTCGGTACGCCCCTGCTGGAACTTGCGCGTGGAGGCAGACTCGTAGGTCGGGCGGTTCTTGCCGTACATCTTAAAGTACGCCAGCTGAATGATCATCTGGACGTACGCATCCGGACTGCACTTGAACTTCTTAATCAGGCCCTTGCCGTAGCCTTGGTAGGCCTGGACCTTGAGCTCATGGGACGAGATCTGCTGGCGGTGTTCCTTGTTGGCCGCGTCGATCGCCTCCAGGACTGGGCCGTCCAAGTGGAGTGTGATGGGGCGAGGGTCGGGGAGATCGGACCGCACCGGCTGCTCGGAGAGGTCGATCTTGTGGTTGAAAATGAGGTTGTTGAGGTGATCGTTGAGGCGGTGGGTGGGGCTGCCGTCCATCATGCTGTGCTCGCCCATGAACCCGGCGGTGCCATTGTCGTTGATGATGAACTGCAGAGGCTTGTCGAACCAGCGGTTGGTGCCATCGCCGTGCCAGTACTGGTGCGCACGCTCCTCCAGGGTGACGGGAGTGGCATTGTCCAGACAGACCACGAACCCACTGGACTCAATGTCCCGCAGCGCCTGCTTGTTGGCGGGGTGTGCTGCCAGCAGCTTCTTCCGAGCATCGGCCCACAGGTCTCGGTTAGCGACGGTCAACACGCCGACCGCCGGGGACGGCTGAGCAACCTCGTAGATGCGCTCAAACTGGCGCTCCAGCTCGGTGTTGTTCAGGCGCCTGCCGTTTACGACCAGAGGGACCTTGAAGAATTGGTTCTTGCGCACGACCACGATATGCTCGTTTTCCTGGGCGGGGAACTTCTGGGGGTAGTCGACGCTGTCGCCGGGCATACGGCAGCAGTTGAACATGTACTCGTAGGAGGACATGGCGATAGGCTGGCCGCGCATGTACTCGGGCTCCAGGGAGCCATCGTCCACCTGGCGCTTGAACTCCAGGGCGGCGGTGGTGACGGAGGCGGCCCGCTTGGCGGGGTTTCGACGGGCGCGATCATCGCGGTAGGAGTAGAAGTAGGAAACGTAGGGGATGACGGGGTCCCGGTAGCCCAAGTAAGCCGCATGATTCCACCACTCTAGAATCCAGTTCTTGGTATTGGGGTCGGCGGCGCGGGCAAGCAGCCTTTCCTGCAGGGACTCGCCCTCGCCTCCAGGGCGAATGAAGGCGTCGACGGCCTTCTTTGTGCGCTCATATTCGGCCTCGGAGACGACGGCGTGAACGGATTTAAGGTAGCGACGGCCGGTTTCTTCTAACGAGGGGACGGGTAGACGGGGAAGGGAGTCTTCGAAACGGAGCATTTTGCCCTTGGAGAGGTCTTCTTTGTATCCTGGTCATCGAATCTGTCAGTCGGGCTCGCAAGGGACATCGCATGTGATCGCTTACCCTCGGGGACCGACGATGCTTTGCGCCGGGGTGCCATTATCGGAGTCTAGATATTGCCTATTAGTCACAATGCTCAGCATGTTGGATGTGGACTGAAACTCACCACAACGGATCTGGTGAGGAGCGAGTTGGGGGGGAGACGGGGCCGAGAGAGAGTGGAGAGACGGCTTCTGCTCGAAGCTGTGAACATGCCTCGCGGTTGTGATGGGTTGGAGGAGGAAGAGAGGTAGGGAGGAGAGGAATAGCTTGAGGTGATTATGTAGTAAGGAGAAGTGGAAGCAGTGGACAGCAGGCTAAAAAGGAAGAGCGGAAGACCACATGAGATAAGAGGACGAGACAAGGAAGAAGGGAGACCAAGATGCCTCGGCTGGAGGGAAGCTGGCCGCTCGCCTCAGCCGACTGCTGGCTCGTTCCGTATTGTCATCGGGCTGGTGGAGCCCCCCATTTGGCCCGTCCACGGGCGCGGGGGGGTGTATGGAACGGTACTGATACACGTGGAATGGTCGGCAGAGGATCGGCCGATGCCGAGGAACTCAACTCTGGACCGAGACGGAAGTAAACACCATAGCATCACCCCATGGGGGCGGGACGGCTGCACGGGAGTCTACCTGAAGCAGGACACAAGGTGCCACTATGGGGCATCACACTGAATGACGTTTGCTACAGACTACAGATACTATGTAGTCTGCTTCGCGCATTTCCTGCTTGGTTACCGGGCCAAATTTAGAGTGATGGCCAGAAACTCTGGGTTCCACTACTCACCATGTACTTACACCCCTCAACTCCATAGGGATCAAGGAGCTAAAGGGTCATCGACACCCATTAGTCAAATCTATCTCCGGAGTGGGTCCATCTCGTGCCTGACTTTCTCTCTCCCTCATGACTAAAGCCCTAATCCATCCCCTGATTCAACCATGGATCCTGAAGCAGCTCCTTGGCCGTCTTTCTATCCTCTGGCCGCCACTGAAGCATCCCTCTCATAAAAGCCAAGAACATATCCTTATTCCTCCCTTCAAGGAACTCCTCTGACATTTCCAGCGTGTAATCCTGCGGAATCTCAACATCCTACTTCCATTTCCCTGTTGACCCGTCAGTTCCAATGTAAACATCTCAACATAAACCCACATACCATCTTCAGTAAAGAACTCCCAACTCCGTTTCCCCCGCCTTAGCAAATCAACCGGAGGCGGTCCTAGCATCACAATGACCTCCGCCAAATGAGCACGGGTGGAATACCCTTTCCCATCCGGATCATTCCTATAAAACATATGTTTTCCCTCAAAGAGATCCCAGATCTAATTCTCCATTAGAATCTCTTCAGGAACCACCCACTCTGTCTCGAAAAAAACAAACGGAAAAAAACATACCATAACCCCGACATTCCAGATGTCAACTGGATAACTCGAATCTGTCTTCAACATCACCTCTGGTGATCGATAAACATACGGCTGCGCACCATGGTTTCTCCTTTCATCTCCTCGCACCGCCGACCCAAAATCGCTCAGCACAACCCGACCAAACGTCCTCGGCAGCCCAAACCGTCGAGAAGCATATACCGGCACCCCGTCAACCAGTTTCCGTGGCGAGGGAGTCTCCAACTCATCTCGCGTAAGCGCCTCAAGAATCTCATTATCCTCAATCTCCTGAAGGATATTATCGCTGCTGATGTCTAGCCATATTGTAAATCAGCAACCATACTTGTTATAACTTGAAACTGCGGAGGCACCTGTATGCACAAGCCTGCATTCAGTATGCAAGTAATCCAACGCCATCAGCACCTGCACCAGACCCATTCTCAACAAATCCTCCGAGAACCGATGACTAGGGTTCCGGTACTGGAGATGCCGGAAACTCTCCCACATGGGTTTCTGGACCAAAACGCCATGATTCCCCCCGGAACGGGGAATCGTGAATGTGTCAAGGGCTGTTCGGACATAAGGGTACCCAGGATGAGACGGTTTGCTGCTGGTTAGATGCTTGTAGATCTGGAATTCCTCGGTGTGGGATTCATCGCGGGTGTAGATCTTTAGTGTCACGTATGTTTGGGATCTGGGGGTGTTGGTATGGTATACTGCAGGCTGGTAGGGTAGAAGGGACTTACCTCAGATCATGGGCTAGCCATACGGTAGAGGTGGTTCCGTATCCTAGTTTACCGATGACTTGATACGTCGAGTTGAAGATGTCGCCGATGTTGACTGGGTAGTAGTGGCCTTGTTTGAACGCGTTGAAGCGTTCTTCTTCGAGGATGTGGGTTGCTGGGACGGTTTGGAAGCCTGTGGATGGGAAGCGTAGGGGCGGGGATGGTTTTTTACGGAGGGAAGTCCTGACCCATCTTAGGAGAGAAGCCATGACGCCCTATTCACATTCAACCTTGTGTTGAGTGAAGATGGATGTTTTACAGTCACAGGCTTACTAGCGGTAAAGGGAACCTTAAACCCTGCGGTACGCGCTAGTAAGCCCGCTTTGCCCCAGACTCGCCGCATGCCTCGGTCCGTTGGGAGCCCGACAGCCCCGGGTAGATTCAGAATATGTAGTCTTGATTGTATTGCATCGAGCTAATATAAAGCTTATCTAGAGGTTAGGGTATTTATTCTCTTCATGTTTCTCTCCTTGTTGCTGTTGCTTGGGTGCCGCCGACCTTCCGCACAGCAGAATGCGGGGAGAGCTGCCAAATAGGGCCGGATGGATGACCGTATTTGGGCCATTTCCGGTCGGAATCACCAAGACCAGTCATCAGAATAGGGAAGCCCACTCCACATTGATCATGGCTGGCTTGACAAGATGCTATCCACGTCTTGCGTCACTGACCACGTTGGAAAGACAGCTCAACACCACGTGAAGGCATCCTTTCACCCGTCCCGCTTCTCCGATCGTCAGGCGGTCGAGGTCCTCATGAACATCAGGTGCTGGTGATATCATTGGGTGCTTGGACGTTCACATGTTACTGCCACCATCCGGTATCTTTTCTTGGGGTATCTATCTATCTCGTTCCAGTATCGCCAGAGCCCATGTTGCCACTGGATCATGCCATTGAAATGGGTTAACCATCGCTACATGCAACGGAACTGTGATTCCAGCACGGCTTCAAGATTGCTGCCGCGATGCTTCGGCAACAAAATCCATCAAAATGGGCTGGGAACCCGTCTGATCGCATCTCCAGGTCTGGGAGTGACTTGGGGGCTTTGTCCCGGCTGATTGGCCATGCCCATCAATTCCCCGCATGGAATAGGTTTCGACGGTCAGTTCCTGTCGCGACAGCGTAACCTTCAGCTTCTTACTCCGGCCGGTAGTCGATAGCGCCAGCAGTTCGCCGTGGTGTGGATATGCCGCCTCCCAGGTCAGGGGTTCCTTCTCCACTTCTTTTCTGGTACTGTCCTGGACTAATTTGGAGCCATGAACTGCAATAGCCGAGACAATATCCAACTTGAAAACATGTGTAAGAGCCGCAGCAGCGTCACTCTGCAGCCCAACCCGACTCGGCGGCTGGACATCCGGATGGTGGAGCAAATCGACAGAGATATCATACTGGGTGCCAAATGGCGGGGCGGCGGGGTTGGTGCGAATCTTCACCCTAAAAGAACTTTGAGGGGTGACCAGGTGCCCGGAGAATGTCGATTCAAACGGCATCAGGAACTGTTGCACCAGCCCCTCTACTTTCGGGATCGCGGGATGCATCCTGGGAAGGCTAACGGATGAAAAAGGCAC
This sequence comes from Aspergillus sclerotioniger CBS 115572, assembly GCF_003184525.1. Lineage (NCBI taxonomy): Eukaryota > Fungi > Ascomycota > Eurotiomycetes > Eurotiales > Aspergillaceae > Aspergillus > Aspergillus sclerotioniger. Next base: position 1,416,833 of record NW_020290992.1, on the reverse strand, counting down.
CGCATGAAACTCGCACTGGAATCCCGCCGCTCGCAGAACCCGGTAGATGTCATTCAGGAATGACTCCAGCCATCGCACATGTGCACTGTGTTGGAGATATGCCATAACCGGACGCAAGAGCTGATATTCCGGTGTTTGTCGACGTTTGTTGGAGAGTGCGGGCGGCGGCTGTGTCCTGCGCCGTAAATTTTGGCGATGCGCATACGCGAGCAGGATTCGAATCGAGTGGGAAAGCGCATCCGCAAGCACGTCGTGTTCTGTAGACTCCATCTCGCCATCTGCAGGTGCGTCGGCATCGACCAAGTCCAGTAGAACCTCTTGTTCTTCGGATATCGGGAGTCTGACTAGGTTCTGGCGGGTTGTAACCCCTTGGCTGCCCATAATACGAGCTTCACGCATCAGTTCGTGGAACAGCTCTTCCTCGTAGACGGTGTCGCGCGCTTGCAAAATCGTCTTTTCAACCGAACCCATATCAGGCGACTCCGGTAGCTTGGAACATCCAGTGAGCTTTCCGCGGTTCTTTACACGGACCCGAACCGTCCGTGTCTTCTGTGGTGCCAGTCCCTTGTCCAGTCTCAAACTCCCATTATCACCCCTTCGTAAAGCAGCAAGACCTCGATCGCGGAAGATAGGCGTAGCTAGATCCGTCAGCATATTTCAAACAGTGATAATGCCCATCCTACCTTCCAAAAACCCATATGGAACCCCAACGCCTGTCTCTCCCGTGGTAACCTGCACACCTTCCAGCCCTTTTCCTTGACCGCGAGAACTTCATCCCAGTATTTCGTCTCAGACGCAATTTCTCCTTCCAACCGTGTCGCCGAATTGAGCAACTTATTCGCAGCCGCATTGAAGTTCTGCACTCTCCAACCCCGCGACACCGTCTTGACATCCTGCATAGCAGCTTCCGACTTCGGAGGAGGATTGACGACTTCAGCGTTCAGCGAACCGAGGGGCGCAACCTGTTTCAAGTATGTTGACATGGAAGTCTCGGCCTGACGAGGTGTATGCTTGGATAGGAGGAGGGAGACAAAATCCAAGGCAAACAGAGCTTCCATATGAGCCTGCCTTTAGTAAATCAATTAGTCCGATGCGTCCGATCCGATTCGATCAACCTACATGGCGAATTGCAAGATCTCCGCTCGCCGCTTGTACAATTGCTCCCGACGCTCCGTTGTATCCACATCCTCGGCGGGCTTGCTGTCTTCATCCTCGTCCGACCATGGGTCCCGGTTCTTGTCCTCTTCGATTTTGGCGCGGAGAGTCTCCTCGTTGACGTCGCGGAAAGATCCCCACCGGGCGTTGATTTGGGCGATCTCGAGCGGGAGAGTATCGGGGCGGTCGCGTTTCTCGGTGAGCGGGCGCAGGGGGAGACTGAAGGAGTCGGTCATGGTGCAGTCCACTGCCGGAGTGGTGGCAGGTAGGTTTGAAGAGGAAGTTGATTGCTGGTGATGGCGGATTGATTGGACCGCGATAGGGAGCACGTGATTGTGTTGCAGCTGCGTAGCCTAGTCTAAGCTAGGACTAGCGTATATCTTTGTATTGCCTCAGGCCTATGTAGTCTCAACTGCTAATCCCCCAATCAAAGTTCTCATACATGACAAAGACCCATATCCAGGATGAACAACCCCGATGATCTGATATAGTTAAAACTGCAAATTCCCTTCGCCAAGGCTATCTGGAAACATACTCCATACAAGATGTCACTGACACAACCCCCCAAACCCCTCTCACCACCCCCCAAACCCACCCTCCTTACAATGCCCCTCCTTACACCCCTCACACAACTCACTATTATGCGGCCCCGTATGTTCCCCCCTCGAATACGGCGGCTTCTCCATCTTCACCCCATGCCACTTCTTGATACGATACGCGACACGTTCCGCATACGAATCATCCAACACCGGTCGACTAAGAGCATCACAGCTCTTGCATCTCTGATGATATACCCGCGCATTATATTCCTCCCCCGGATAAAGCCGGATCGTGATTGCGATCTTCTTACTTGTCCAGCCGGTCGAGCTGCACGAATCATTAGGGCAGGTGAATTGGCCCATGATGCAGGTGTCGTACTCTTCAGTGTTGGTATCGGAGTCGTCGAAGGGGTGGAAGTCGAGGTCGAGGTCATCGTAGGCGAGAAGGCGGGTCACGTCTTCGTGTAGGGCTGGGTACATGGACCAGCGGTTGCGGTTGGACCAGGGTTTGGATCGGGGTTTGCGTTTGTATTTTTTGGACGGCATGGTGATGTGTGGATGGTGGGATGAGAGAAGGGGTCGAGATGGGGTTATGGTCGGATAGGTAGGCTGGAGGGTCGATTTGGACCAAGCGGCGATAGGTTTGATGATGAGTTGGGTAGGTTGTGGTGTTGTTGGAATGGAGTTAGGTTGCATACTTGATGAACTCGGAACGACTGGCTAGATTTAGTAACGGGGGTAATCAAGCCACAAGAATCGAAGATATAGGAGGAGAAACGTGACAGCATCACATGGTATCGAAGACACATTTGTTGAGGATATAATAGCCAAATGTGGAAGTAAGATGAGTGCTTGTACGACGTCAGACTGATTGTTGTTCCATTAAACGCATTTGCATTCCGCCTATAGGATTGAGTGGGTATGAGTACCATGGGCAACTGTTGCTATGTCCTGGTAGAGTATACCGTCCGTTACATGGCACATATTGATATATAGAACGAAAAGAGTGGTATTCATCAATCTGAGGCTCCTTGAGGTACAAATGTGATGATACGATAGACACGGCAGTTTGGAAAGCCTGACAATTGTTGATCCATGTGATCATTTTTTCTGCAGTAACACATTAGATTAAAGGTGTTAGAAACATACTACCATGACACGCAGAGAAGAAACAAGACTTGTTATGCTGTTGTGCATAACTCAAGAAACTTGAAGGAGTGACTCCAGCTGTTGGATCAAGGAAATAAATCACCACCACAAAAGATACATGGTAGAGCTAAGCACCTCCCAGCAAATCAAATACATTCAAAAGGAGATGTCGTTCAATCTTTGGCGGATGCTTCGGGAGCTTCATGAGAGAAAACACGGCCGTCTGAGCTCCGCGGACGCTGTATTCCATGCTAAGAGTCGTATCATCTGGGATCTCAACATACTGCCCCACGAATGCCAAGTTTCTGCTTTGGAAGGGAATGACTTCGGGGCGGTGGTCATGAGCCCGAGTCATCAGTGGCGCTGTAGCCAGGGGCAACAAAACGGGAATCGTGATTGAATTCGCGAGAATGTCTTCCGGTGGGAATCCCAGATGGGCAAGCATCTCGCTCATAATCTCCTTGCCCGAACAGGCAGACATTGGCTTGCCAACAAAGTTTCCAATCTTCTCCGGATGCAGCCCATAGCCCCAGAATACGTCGACGGCGGGCGGCTGATTGGAGCATACGGGCTGACGGGGAACGCTAAGACTGAGCCCCCAGTTGCTATCAGGGAAGGAAAGCAGAGCTCCAGCACCAGGCTTGTCATTGGTCAATTTCTCGTAACGCTGCATAAAGTCGGAGTTGTGGAGGGTGACGGTGAAATTCTCCAAGGCTGCCTGTTCGATATTCCGGTGGAAGTTGAATGGGTTTCCAAATTCCGATGAGGTTTGCATCAACTCTATCCACAGTGACCAGTCGCCGTTCTTAACCTCCACAGGAGGTGTTGGAGGGTTATGATTCGAGCCTCTCTGGGCGCCCGAGTTTGTTGATCCAAGTGTCACGATGACAATATCCTCCGGTCGTACCTCGATCGTCTTATCTTTCCCGTTGTCCTTCAGGAAGATCTGCGAGACGGTGGTTTGGGCTTCCCTCGCGTCCATTTGGAGGTTGGTAACCTTGGCATGAAAATGAAAGTCGACCCCGGCTTGTTTCAGATATGACTCAATCGGAAGAATGATAGACTCGTAGATCGTATATTTGGTTCGATCCAGAGCCTTCAGATCATTGAGGCGTTCGATGTCAGCCAGGTGCTTGCAGAGGCATCTCCGGAACTCCACAGCACTGTGCCATGGCTGCAGAGCAAAGCTGATCTACGTTAGCCTGAAACGGCGTCGTATGAGAGCACAACTCACGTTGTGGACCACAATGTCCAGAAGTTGGTCTTGAAGAAACCTTCATCGAAGATTTCCCGAATGCTCTTCTCCCCAAGGGTCCGTTCATTTTCAAGCATCACTTTAATCAGCTCCAACCGATATCGGGGCCCAATTTGCAGGCTTTTGGTGTGAGCCAGCTCTGGGCCATGCTTGCCTTGCCTCACGAGACGGGTCGTTGCTGATTTTTTCGGGACAGATTCCCGGTCAAACTCTTTGATAGATTGCAGAAGTGATTTCTGTGGGTTCTCGGCATCTGGGACCAGAGCAAGAAGTTGCTCTACACATCGATCATGAAAGTAGGGCAGGCTTCCAGTGTACAGGATGTAGCCATCCTCTGCATTACCGTAGCTTTGGATAGCGCCGCCTGCGTGAGAGTGAACATCAAGGATATGGATATTCCCAGCTGAAACATTCGCGTCATGGATAAGATGCACCGCTGCGGAAAGAGAAGCGATCCCGCCGCCGATGAGCCAGGCGTGGGTGGCCGCTGGATCGCGCTTTGCAAAGCTGTCTCGACGGTTCATGATGATTTTAATAGGCTAGTCAGATCTTGATTTCACGAAGGTGGAGCAATCAAGAAGTCCTAGAGGGCAATGGCTTAAGAGGGTGGGGAGTTGTACACTAGAATTCAACTGAACGACTGCAGCGAATACCAAGAGCCACAGTGTCATAGACTGGTCATGATGAACGGCATATCACGAGATGGATGTAGGGATTGCCAGCAATCAAAACACCGGCCAAAAAATGGCCCTTGATCAGCTTGCGGGCTCTATGATTATTGGCTGGCAGTTCTTGTAGTGGCTGCACACGTGCAAAGAGGATATACGACCAGAAAGTCAAACTCGGGGGGTTCGGAGACCTAGACGGGCCCATCCGTGGTCGCGATCAGCCACATCTCGAGGAACGTCACAGTTGCGGCATCAAGAACCATCGATCGTATGATTCTGCTATCTGAGTCAGGTGGCTTCCTGTTGTATCCCGGCCGTCATACCTACAAATCCCCGGCTTCCTAGTCGTCGTTTCAGGACGCTTCCATGTCATCGGTCTGGGATGCCACATTCTGATAGGTTGCTGACTTTCATAGCTCGGGAATGTGCAAATAAATTTCTTTATCGTCTGTCGCGTTGCAGTCGGTTAACTCCCTACCATGTTCATTGTACTTGGACGTAAATTATTCGGAGCCTGTGCAACCGTCCAGTCATGCCATTTCTATCATTTGCCCATATACTGGAACTGAGAAGGGAATTGGAAGGAACCAGGGCCGAGGTTGTCTGTCTCGGGTCCGATGATTATGCGGCGAGTATTCGCCGATGGAGTGATACATGCGAAAAAGAAGCTGTGTGGACTGCCATTCCTCATATTGCACTCAAACTTTGGGCTAGATCTAACCAGGCCCAGGGCGCTATAGTCCGAGTAACCAGCACTTCGGAAGTGTCTGAAGTTGTTCACTTCTGCCGGAAAAACCGCATCGACTTCGTGGTTGAGGCCGGCGGGCACTCTACGACCGGGGCTTCGTCATCTCATGGGGGTGTCGTCATCAGTATGGCCAGTATGCACAAAGTCCTGACAGACCCTGCCTCCAAGACGGTATGCGCTCAGGGTGGCGCTACCTGGGATGCTGTCAACCAGTCAACTGCCCCGTATGGGCTTGCCGTGGTAGGTGCCACAGCCAGTCACATTGGTGTAGGCGGGTCGACCTTGGGAGGTGGCTATGGCTGGCTGACTGGGCAACATGGGCTTATCATTGACCAACTGCTGAGTGTGAAGATGGTCGTAGCTGATGGCAGCATCGTCGAAGCGTCCGACGAGAACAATCGGGATCTTTTCTGGGCCGTCCGTGGAGCAGGACAAGCCTTTGGCATTGCGACTGAGTTTGTGTTTCGCGCTCACAAGGTTCCTGCCATCATATTTGGAGGCTCGATGTACTTTGATGTCGAGAAGTTGCCAAAGATTGTCGAATTTGCCAACCGGTTCGATGAGCGACAGGATCAAAAGAGCGGGTTCTGTTTTGGATTCACGGTTCGGCGACCAGCAGGTCAGACCGAGATTCTGGCGATGCTCTTTTATAACGGGACTCAAACCGAAGCTGAGGCATTCTTTGCACCTATCTTATCACTGGAGTATCTGGTCAACCGCACTGGGATGGTGTCTTACGCCGAGTTGAATTCGATGGCCAATGTTGACCCGGTACCAGAAGGCCGCAAAAGCATCGGTGGCACGAATATCACGCCCCCACTCACCACAAGTCCGGTACATGAGCTCTGGGAGCAGTTTGACGAGGTCATGAGAACATATCCGCGCATGGGAGACAGCGCATTGGTCTTTGAACTGCTGCCATACTCCAAGATTGTCCAGGTTCCGATTGAAGAAACCGCATGTGCCAATCGAGGCCCTTATTACAATGTTGGTTTGATACTATGCTGGCATGATTCTGAGCTTGATGCGAAGATGCACGCTCTCCAGCGGAATATGATTGCAAAGATCCAGGAGGGGCAACAAGGCACTACTGACGATCATGTTGTGGCATATGCAAATTTTGCCGGCAAGTCTCTGCATCTGTATACCCTTATGTTAGCCACGATGAGTAACAGTAACAGGACACGACATAGACATCGAAAGTTTATTTGCAGAGAACTTACCGCGACTCCAGGAGATCAAAAGGAAGTATGATCCGCAGAATGTGTTTCGTAAGTGGCATGATTTGGTTGCCCCAGCGCGGTGCGTGTAGCGGAGACATGGAGTTTGCAGGTATTGTGTTAGTGTTATGAGCAAAATGGCAGAAGAACATATAAGCCTGCTCGGCAGCAAGTAGACCACGCAGTCATGTGCTTCTGTATCAGTGGAAAGAATCGCCGATCAGGTGACCGTAGGCAGCGACAGCCTTGGTTCCGTGTGACAACTTCACTTCCTTCGACTCCTGCAGAATACTATAACATCGACATTCTAGCTGGCTTGTTTGGGTTCGCCGCAAAGTGCAAGATTAATTGTGTTACCCTACCCATTCAGTCACAGCAACCTGCCGATCTCGTCCCTGAAGGCTCGAATCAAGGCCCAGCCAAATCGCATTGATCTCTCATCCACCTACCGAAATATAGCCGCCGTCATGCGAAGGATATCCGGGACGGCACTCGGTTGGAAGGATTCAGGTCATATGATGGTGGGAGAACGCTTCACCATTCTTCTGGGTGGATGTCATTTCTGCGTCAAGGTAAGAGGGGGCGTCTTTGTGTCTCTGGGACCCGAACCTTTCCCGGTCCAGGCCCGGCTCGGGAGTGACAGCCCCTCAACTCATACCCATATAAGTATCACGATGCTAATCTCGACCCAGTGGGTTATATTCTTTTCAGGGTGTTTCTAATCGAATCGAGAACCCTCCTACTTCAATAAACGATGGCCACTGTTAGTCCATCCTTCACCGCCGATGCCTGGGCTGGACGACCATTAAATGTGAGATGATACCTCGATCCTAGCCTCTATGTTCCTGCAACTATAACCATGGTTAGATCATATACGCTGGGATAACAGAGCTTGTGAGCGATACCACGGGCGGAAGAGTCGCAATCGCCATTCGGAATTCAACAGACCTGGTCGACTTGATCGTGTGTAGTTTGCACGCGCCGCGTCCCGATGCGTCAGACTACGCCGCCTGTGAGATCGTCTCGGAGCTGAAGAAATATAGGGAAAAGCATGGAGAGAAAATAATCAGCGCTGCGTTGCACGAGTCTCTCGTGGACATTTGTCCATCCCTCTGCTCCCGACTCTGGGGTGAGCTCGATATTGTGCCCTTGGTATTGGACCATAAAGATCGTGAACGACAACATTATGACCAGGGTGAGCTGGCTACCTTTTCCGGATGGCATAGAAAGGAACTGGATGAGCGGGCAGATTCCATGGTGCGAAAGTGCATACGGTAGGTGTTTCAGAGTGTATGAGAGCTTTTCTAACACATATAGGTCTTTCGGTATCGGGCATGTGCTGCACAATCATATAAATTTTGATGGGTCGGTAGACGTTGACAGGAGTTATCATGTTCACCTCGCTAGTGGGATTGATTACGGAAAGACCGTCGAGCCTACTACGTGGTCTTTGGCTCAGTATTATGCTCATGACCTGAAGCAGAGGAAGGTCAACATCGCGTTCTTCAGTATGACATGCCAAGGCAAGCCTGATGTTCCTACACGACATGCACTTGCAAGGTTTACCCAGAGCCTTGGGGCTCGCATCAAATGGTGATTCATCTTTCGCTCTGACCGTGCGATTCACCAAGTTAACTATGATCAGGTTTGTACCCAAGCCACGTCCGGGGATGATTCCTCTTATTCGAAAAATGCAGGATACCCTGGAAGGATTGGGCGACTCCCTTCCTGATATCACAATCGAGGATGAGTTGTTGATCCTCGACTTTGCCTATGCAAATGCCCGGAGATATTGGCTATGCGAGAATGGACCTCTTCGACCCCGTGCAGAGGGAGGCGTCGATGTGGTAATCATCGACAGCGCACCCCTTTTGACGTTGGCTCTGCTTTCGAAGCAGCAAGACCCTGAGCGGCCTGTCATCTTTGAAAGTAGTCTCCAGCCTCAGGGCGACTCGCTTGGAGATCCGAATAGTCCGCAATCTCGAGCGTGGGAGTTTATCCGGACCAGGTTGGCGCACGTGGACATGGTGGTGTCTCTACTCCCCAAGGAACTTGCCCCGCGTATAATGCCGGAGGATAATGTTGGCTACATTCCATTTTCTGTTGATCAGTACGTTGTCCATTGGGTTCATTGAAATAGCACCTGCTGATGTAGTCAGACTCGATGGTCAGAACAAGCCATTGACAGACTGGGATATGGTATTTTATGGCCGTGAGTTCAGCTCATTGTGCAGGACCCTGCAGATGTCTATCATACGATTTCCAGAAGGTAAGCATTTACCTTTCTTAACACTGCTTTTCACTAACATGGCTCTCCATCAAGAGCAATATATGCTTCATCTGTCACAGTTCCGGCCTGGCGATGGCACTCTTTGTCTCCTCGAGTCATATGGGAAATCTCGCGACCTATTCACCAAGAAATACCCAGGGCAGGCTTTCCCTAAGCTACTTATTTGCCATCACGGGCCATTCCGCAGTCCAGAAGGCTCCGTGCTTTACGACACGGTCATGACCCAACTCGACAACATCGATAGCTTAGCCTCATCCGTCTGCATCATCCCAATCGGCGCGTTAGATCAAATGTGGAACGCCCTCGTCACCAATGCAGTAGCCCTTGTGCAACTTTCCACCCTCCACGGAGTCCCAGAATTGTTCCTAGGAGCAATCCAAAAGGAAACCTTGGTGATTTCAATCCGAGAGGCCGAACTCTTTCCTTTTATTCACGAAAACGACAATACCATTCTAGTCAACCAAGGTGATACAGATGCTATCGCACAGCGTATGGTTCAAATTTTCGGAGCTCAAAGATCATCATCAGAGAAAGTTTTCACTAAGAATGCTAAGCTTCCGGATGAGAACACCACTGTCGGAAATGCAGTAAGCTGGATGTATCTGGCATCGAAGTTATCCCGGGGTGATGTATTCGAACCCCGGGGTGGGGATATTTATGAGCTAGCTCGGGAGGAGGCTGAGTCCTATGGTTTTGACTGAGCACTGTACGTTATTCTCTGAGCATCATCTTTATCCCTAGGGTTCCGAGCTGAGAATTGAACAATATGTACTCCTTTTTGTGGCGTTCCGGGCCCTTTAGTCAATTAAATAGCCACTCGACAACACGAAGATATCAACCCGACTCCTGTAATATGTATCTGAAGACCTCAACCTGATATCATACAACATAGTGCAAACCCTGCAGGTGTCTCAATCACCTGACCTCTCCGTTCCCATCCGAATGGCATATCCCAGCAGGAGGGAAACTCTAAGCAAATACGAGAATAACCATGGGGATCCTGTTGGGAGGACTGTCGAGTGGTGTGATGAATCTCGTGATGCTCGTGTTTGCTGACTGGGTGGGTGTTACAAGGTTTTCATGGACAGGGGGGCGGTATACCACGCCACCCACACTATCTACGGTCAATGAGAGGATTCACGGCTTTGAATGGGCGTCGTGGTAGGATTGGGGTGAGTTAAGGGCGATCTAGTTAGAAGATCGGATTGGTAGGGTTAATTTGGTCTGATATATATTTATTTGTCTCCTAGTTCTAAAAACCTTCTCTGAGCGTTTCTCTGCGGCAAGAAAGGATCGAGAAAACAAAATTGACGGATTCGCACTCAATAATTCAAGCAAGGCACATTGGAGTATTAAGTCCTGTAGGTTAATGAATATAACAAACAATTCTGACTGCTGCATTCTTCAACACAAATTTTTATGTTCACAAGGCAAGGGTGGATGTGATTGGCCGGTGGGCCCAGTGGAGTCACTAAATCTTCCAACCAAAAAATTCAACTCCCCCATCACGAACCACACATTCCAGAGAAACTCTAGATAAGAGTGCAAAAAGATAAGCCCAACGCGGGGCTCGAACCCGCAGCCTTGAGATTAAGAGTCTCACGCTCTACCGATTGAGCTAGCCGGGCTGCTCGTTGAAGAAACAGTGCTGGAGAGTATATAGATGGGACCTAAACCAAATTGATGAGGGCACAATGGAAGACAGTGCAGTCACAGCTAGTGACAGAGGAGCTCCAATGATGATAGGGGATTAGGGGGCGCCGTTCTGAATGACAAAGGAGTTGCACCATATCCAGCATGCTTCGTTTGGATTAGGATCACAAGGTGTAGGCAGCCGTTGATGGTACTAGACGGAGGAGCTCGTTGGATTGCTGAACCGGGTCAGCTAGTCAGGGATATGTATGAGCAAGTGGTGGTTTCATAGATCTCGTGAGGTTGCTAGGAATCTGCTGGTTCTTTGCTGGGTATAATGTTACGAGGTGCTTGCACAAACAGGGGTGGTATACCGTGCCACGGCTGGGTCGGTTAGAATATATCTCTGTGTTACACACGGAATTGTCTGATGTGGCAACGGTTAATTCTGCGTCTTGGGTATTGAATACTTTGTAAGACCCAGTCTCCTGCTCAGTGCTACGAGGACCGAGGAGCAAGCATGATTGTACTGTGTACAGAAAGAAGTGAGCGATGTTGTCATTCTCCACCGCCAAACCGGGCAGTTGGAGTGGATCGCTTTGTTCACATTTGACAGTACGGAGTTGCAGTATAACACCCCCGAGAAGTTATTGGACAAGGTCTAATACATTTGAGGAAGCTGTGTAGGCTGTACGGTTTTATAATGGCATCTATCATGCCACCTTGATAAGGTATTGTTCTGGCGGAGAAACCTCCCGCTGTTACTACTTAGTATGTACTGGGGGATGGCGGAGCAATCAGCGCCGGGCAATTGAGCGCGTGGCTGCCTCTTTGGGAATAACACAGCCATCACGTGCAGCACGGGCCCTAACCCACTTTACTCACGTGACATGTCCCGCACTAGACCCAATCAGGAGCTGGCGGTGACATCAGCCGCTGGCGATCGGCGAACAGCGAACGAGGAGTCAATTGTCCAGCAAGGGAATGCAGCGGAAGACGCCCAACATCAACACCACCCAATCTCCCCATATTGCAGCGGCTGCAGTCACACGGCCGATCGGCAGTCGGCGTGAATCTAGGCCATTCCCCACGACGTGGTGGGCTGTTCCTTTTTTTCTTCACTGATTGTTTGTTTGGGCTGGGCAGGTATATAGCGGGGCAGTGACGGCCGGCGAGGGAGAGTCTGTGAGTCTGTGACGTACTGCTGCCCACACCCGCTTTTTCTCACCGGCACCTCACCAGCACTCCCCCACCCTCACACAAGTTATCTGGCTCCCTCCGCAGCTGTTGCTCCTCTTCTCTCATCTCCATCTCTATCTCCATCTTACGTTTGTTCAGCTATTGCTCGGATCGACAATCGCTGAACCCATCGCATGATGGCTCCCCCTCAAGCTCCCGTGGAACCCCCCAAGAGGCGCCGCATCGGTGTCTTGACCTCTGGTGGCGATGCTCCCGGTATGAACGGCGCCGTCCGGGCTGTCGTCCGTATGGCCATCCACTCCGACTGTGAGGCTTTTGCCGTTTTTGAAGGTTACGAGGGTCTCGTCAATGGTGGCGACATGATCCGTCAGCTACACTGGGAAGATGTCCGCGGCTGGTTGTCCCGTGGTGGTACCCTCATCGGTTCTGCCCGCTGCATGACCTTCCGCGAGCGCCCCGGTCGTCTCCAGGCCGCCAAGAACCTGATCCTCCGCGGCATTGACGCCTTGGTCGTGTGTGGTGGTGATGGTAGTTTGACTGGTGCTGACGTCTTCCGCTCCGAGTGGCCCGGTTTGTTGAAGGAATTGGTCGAAAAGGGCGAATTGACCAAGGAGCAGGTCAAGCCATACCAGATCTTGAACATTGTTGGATTGGTGGGTTCGATCGACAACGACATGTCCGGAACAGATGCCACCATCGGCTGCTACTCGTCTTTGACTCGTATCTGTGACGCGGTCGACGACGTCTTCGACACGGCCTTTTCCCACCAGCGTGGTTTCGTTATCGAGGTCATGGGACGCCACTGCGGTTGGCTCGCCTTGATGGCGGCCATCAGCACTGGTGCCGACTGGCTGTTTGTGCCCGAGATGCCGCCCAAGGACGGTTGGGAGGATGACATGTGTGCTATTATTACCAAGGTACAATCTATCAGGAGCTGTGCCGGAAGCTCGCTAACCTTTTGTAGAACAGAAAGGAACGCGGAAAGCGGAGGACGATCGTTATCGTGGCCGAAGGAGCCCAGGACCGGAACCTGAACAAGATCTCCAGCTCGAAGGTCAAGGATATTCTGACGGAGCGGTTGAACCTGGATACCCGTGTGACGGTGCTCGGTCACACACAGAGAGGTGGTGCGGCCTGTGCCTACGACCGCTGGTTGTCCACGTTGCAGGGTGTGGAGGCGGTCCGCGCCGTGCTGGACATGAAGCCCGAGTCCCCGTCTCCGGTCATCACCATCCGTGAGAACAAGATCCTGCGCATGCCCTTGATGGAGGCGGTGCAGCACACCCAGACCGTCACCAAGCACATCCAGGCCAAGGAGTTTGACCAAGCGATGGCCCTCCGCGACTCGGAGTTCAAAGAGTACCACTTTTCCTACATTAACACTTCCACTCCCGACCATCCTAAGCTATTGCTTCCTGAGAACAAGGTGGGTGCTATCATCCCGTGATGGGAGGGTTTTGCTAACGGCCTGCAGAGAATGCGTATCGGTATCATCCACGTCGGTGCTCCGGCTGGTGGTATGAACCAGGCCACCCGGGCTGCTGTCGCCTACTGTCTTACTCGCGGCCACACCCCTCTTGCTATTCACAACGGTTTCCCCGGTTTGTGTCGCCACCATGATGATACCCCGGTCTGCTCCGTGCGCGAGGTCGCCTGGGAGGAGTCGGACAGCTGGGTCAACGAGGGTGGTTCCGATATCGGCACGAACCGTGGCCTGCCCGGTGACGACCTTGAGTCGACCGCCAAGTGCTTCAAGAAGTTCGGATTCGACGCGCTGTTCGTGGTGGGTGGATTTGAAGCGTTCACGGCCGTTAGCCAGCTCCGCCAGGCGCGTGAGAAGTACCCGGCCTTTAAGATCCCGATGACGGTGCTGCCGGCCACCATCTCCAACAACGTGCCGGGCACGGAATACTCGCTGGGCAGTGACACCTGTCTCAACACGCTGATCGATTTCTGTGACGCCATCCGCCAGTCGGCCTCGTCGTCCCGTCGTCGTGTCTTCGTCATCGAGACCCAGGGTGGCAAGTCGGGTTACATTGCGACCACGGCCGGTCTGTCGGTCGGCGCGGTGGCCGTGTACATTCCCGAGGAGGGTATTGATATCAAGATGCTGGCCCGCGACATTGACTTCCTGCGCGACAACTTTGCCCGTGACAAGGGTGCCAACCGGGCGGGTAAGATCATCCTGCGCAACGAGTGCGCGTCGAGCACGTACACGACGCAGGTGGTTGCGGACATGATCAAGGAGGAGGCCAAGGGTCGGTTCGAGAGCCGTGCGGCGGTGCCGGGACACTTCCAGCAGGGTGGCAAGCCGTCGCCGATGGACCGGATCCGGGCGCTGCGGATGGCGACCAAGTGTATGCTGCATCTGGAGAGCTACGCAGGCAAGACGGCGGATCAGATTGCGGCGGACGAGATGTCGGCGTCGGTGATTGGTATCAAGGGCTCGCAGGTGCTGTTCTCGGCGATGGGCGGAGCTGACGGACTGGAGGCGACAGAGACGGATTGGGCGCGTCGTCGGCCGAAGACGGAGTTCTGGCTGGAGTTGCAGGATACGGTCAATATTTTGTCTGGCCGGGCGAGCGCAAGGGATGCTGCGTGGACGTGCTACGAGAGGACCTAGCGGTTGACATGATGCGCTGGTTGATGATTCCGCGCTATGAATGGATGATTAATGGTAGATTTATGCAGAGACTATCGCTTGCACTATTCCCTGTAGATTGTTACAGATGGTATTAATTCTTAGCAGCAACAGTCAGACTGACTTTGCCCAACCGATAGTTAAAAAAGAAAACAATGTCTATCACCACCACCACTATATTAAATAGTATAAAAACCAACCCCCACCCCCTTAAAACAAAACCTGAAAAGAAAAAAAAAGATCAAGGAAAAACCACCCCCCTCGCCTTCCCAATAAAAAAATCCCTCCCTTTCACCACCCTCACCAAAAAACTCCACGGCACCCATCCAAACAACTGACCCGTCCCTCCGGTCTCCCCAACTGGAACCACCATACTCACGCCCTCCCCTTCAACATACGTCTTCCTTTTGCTGCTCCCACTACCACCACCACAAAACCCATTCTTCCCCGCAGAACCGGAAATAATATCCTGAATCAAATTCCCCACCACAACAGGAACCATCTCCGCAACCTTCAACGCCAATTTCTGTCTATGGTGCGTGATATCCCCCGCCGCATACACGCTCTCTAGTCCTTCGACTTGTAACTCAGGCGTTACCTTTACCCAGCCGGCTTCATTGAGTATCTCTTTCGGAAGGTATGAGTTATTCGGTATTACTCCTGTCGTGGGGATGTAGATCTCCGTGGTGAGTGTTTCCCCGTTATCCAATTCCACTACCATCCCTTCCTTGGTAGGGTCTGGGTCTGGGGTAGCGGTAGCGGTAATGACCTTCCTCCCCTTGATGACATCCACACCTAGAGAACGAAGCATATCCTCTGCGGCTTTACTCGCGCTTGGCTTGAGGGATGGAAGGAGGCGGTCCGTCGCGGAGATGAGAGTCACAGAGAGGGGGGTTTCAGTCCGGGTGGTGATTAGGTCGCCTAGTTCGCCAGCGAGTTCGATGCCGATGGGGCCAGCGCCGGCGATGATGATGGATTTTGCTTTTTGGATGGTGGATTGGGCGTGGGTGATTGATTGTTGGATTTGGGGGTTGAGGAGGGATTTGACGGGGTAGATTTCATTCTTGTTTTCATTTTGAGTGTTCTTTGGTGAGGTGAGGCCCAGTGTAGCGGGGGTGCTGCTTCCGGAGGCGATGATTAGGTAGTCGTAGTTTATATTCCGTGTCACAGGGGTTGGATTTGTGTTTGTGTCTGGTGAGGATGAGGGTGTGGATTCAACGATGATGGATTTGGTTGCGGGGTTTAGAGAGGTAGCTTTCCCCAAGACGAATTCAAATTCCTCAGATGAGTAGGCGGAAAACCCCTCCGCGATGGGAAGGAGGTATTGGGATTCAGTGAACGCGGAGGGTTTGGTGAGGATGCGGGGGGCGGCAATGGCCCAGTAGAAGAGTGGAGACGGGTTAATGAGGATAAGTTTGATAGGGTTGGTAGAGGAGGATTTGTGGAAGTGGGAGAGGAGGCCGTGGGCGATGGGGAGGCCGGTGAAGGAGGCGCCGATTATAGCGATGGTTGTTTTTTCTGTCATTGTCTTGGATCATGAGGAATGGGGGATATAGATTGTGATGGGGGTAATAAGAGGACTGAATAAGGTGTCGGCAGTTGCTATTTATTATATTTTATTTTGGTTGGTTAAGGCGGCCCGAGGACTGCAAATGCCGTTTGTCAGAAATGGACTCTGCTCGATAAGCTATCTGCACGGCATTCGGAGTTTGGATCAAAATCCGACAATACACAGATTTAATAAATAATAAGTTAATAGATGAATCAGATAACTACAGCACACATTACAAACCCTGCAGCTCGTCCAGCAGCTGCACTGTCTCTGCTGGGCTGGCGATCCACGCCGTCGTCGAGGCCAGCCGTGCCTATTCAGTTAGCCCAACCACCACAACTAAGCAAGAAGCAGCAGCAGCTTACCTTGAAATCATTCGCTCCAGCAGACAAAAACTGGTCGCCCACATGCAGCGTGCGCTCCCGTTCAATCCCCCCAAAGTAGCGCTGACACGCACGCACACCCCATGCCTTGTCTCCAATATCCACAAACACATCGTTGCCCCCTACATTATTAGCATCTCCATGCAATGAGGGTGGTAGCAACGTACCGTTAAAAGCACAGAATGGCAACCGTGCTCCCACGGCCGACCGCTCAACCGTGTTCTGCACCACCAGCACCGTCTCCTCCAGTTGCTCGCGGCTGATCTTGCTGCGCTCCAGCGGATACACGCCCACCGCCCGGTCCTTGCGCAGCACCGCCACTGGCAGATTCAGATTGGTCGCACACGCCCGCAGCGATGACTCGGCAATGTCCAGCAGCTCCGTGATGTCTCCGTCCGCCCAGGTTGACATCTCCTCCAACATCCACTCCTCGCGCGGCACATACGTCAGCCGGTGCGGCGACGCGCCGTCGTACCGGAACAGAAAGTTGCTCTCACCGCCCATCACCACCAGGCCTGCCCGCTGCTCATCTGTCAACGCGACCGACTCGTGCATCGCGTCCAGCAGCCCCTTGAGACGCTCGTAGTACCTCTCGGCCTCCGTGTAGCCGGCTGCCGTCACAATGCCAATCTTGCGGCCCTGCAGCAGCAGACGAATCATGCGGGAGATGACCGGATTGTCGGGGGTGAGACAGGCCCCGTCGTCGTACAAAGTGACGTCACCGTCAAAGGTGACCAGGTCGACGCCGGTGGAACGGGCCAGACCGAGCAGCTGAGCCGAGTTGAGGATCAACCGGACGTCGTTGAACGAGGGGGCCACGAAGCGGCGTCGACTGATGAAACGCTGACGGTCCTGGTACCGAAAGGCATCCACGAGAAACAGGGGAGTGAAGAATGTGCCGACGCTGGGGACTAGCAGCTTCAGCTTGGAGTTGCCGGGGGCGGCCTTTTGCTCGTGGGAAACTGTGATGGTTAGACCGATCTTACAAAAGAGGGGGAAGGCATTACTGTGGTCGCGAATGAGCATCTCGACATCGCGGAAGATCTCAGCATAGCGTTGGTGGGTGTCGGCCGCCACAGCGATCAGGTTCTCGCTGTGTTCCTGGTAGACGGCAGTGGGCTGCGAGTGCAGCACGAATGGAACAGCCAGAAGGCCCTGATGGTCAGCGAGGTTCGAATTCTTGGCGAGAGACATACTTTAATCCATTCAATCTGGTGCGGTTAGCGGTGATTGGATGCAAAATCAAGGGTACGTACCAGTTGGTCTCGACGGTGAGACTGAAGGTGTCAGCATGAACCTATCGTAGAGCTGATTGCATACCTTGAGAGCATCTGGATGGTCAGTCACGATCAGTCAAGGGGGAAGGGCCTTACATTCAACGCGATAGCGGGTGGTCATGGCGAGCTGTCCTTTCGGGCCGCCGGTGAGTCACAGTCAATTGGTCAACACGGATGAGCAGAGAAAGGTCTACGAGGGAGAAGATGGATGAATGAATGAGAAAGGGATGACAGCAGGAGAAGAAGACAGCAAGAGCTGAGCAAGGAGGGGAGGAGCGAGAAGAGGAGAGAGGAGAGGCATACTCTCAATGGGGCCCCTGATTGGACGCGCCCGCCGTCATCTGACTCGGAGCTGCCCGCCCGCCCGCCAATCAACGGGCGGAGCCGAGCTGTCGGTCTACCGTGACAATACGAATACTGAAATACTGATGCTTTCATGGCTGTACAACTTCATCTCTCATCTCTCATTTCTCATCTCTCATCTCTCATTGCTTCTTCCTCCTGCATCGCCTGTCAGACTCGGCTGCGATGACACACCGACAGGGATGTCACAGTAATTAAATCAATCTCCCATCTCCACCACGCAGATACTAATCTACCAGTCACACCCGCTCGCGATGCTCGGCCTTTCCAAAGGCATCCTCGGCCACCTGCTGCTTGTCCTCCACCAGCTGATCCTGTTGCTCCGCATCCCGGTTGCCATACCGACCGATCTGGTACCACGGCAGCGCAAACAACCGGTCCATACTCTCCAGACTCCGGCCAGCGGTCTCCGGCACACTGAACCACACCCACAGCCCTCCGAGCACCGTCACCGCGGAGAAGAACCAGAACGTTCCTTTCGGCGTGATACCTCCATCGCTGGTGCTGAGCAGCATGTTGGGCACCGCCCGGGAGTTGCCGTACTGGTTGGCAAAGTGCAGCGTCATGGCCGCGGATGTGGCCAATGCTCGGATGCGCAGCGGGAACAGTTCCGCCGTCAGCAAATACTGCATCGAGTTCCACCCCAGCGCCCATCCCACTCCGGAGATGTAGATCATCGCGATGGCACCTCGGCTGCTGCCTCTCTTGGCATCTGGCAGCACAAAGTGATCGTCGATGCCCATCTCCGGGACTGCCGTGAGGAAGCTGGCGACATAGATCATTGAAATGGCCTGGAGGGTGATTCCGAGCAGAAGAGCGCGCTTCCGACCGATCACATCCACCAGGAACAATGCACAGATAACGGCAGCAGCGAGCTTGACCAGACCAAAGACTGCCGTGACCAAGAGCGTCTCGTTCGACCCGGTGATGCCCAGCAGCTTGAACAGATCCGGGGCATACAGAGTGATAGAGCCCGCACCCGACCACTGGGACAGCAACTGGGCCATGGCGGCCAGGTACAGCCGGTACAGATTGCTCGGCACCATAATCGCCTCCTTGATGATCCCCAGCCAGCCAGCCCCCATGGTGGCCTCCATCTCGGCCTGATGTGCACTCTGAATGCCACTGAACTCCTGCATAACATACTCATGATCCGGAGGGAGGTTGCGAATGCGCGACAGGGTCTTTAAAGCTTCTTCTGGCTTGCCCTTCTTGACGAGGAATCGTGGGGACTCATATTGCAGGAAGGAGAGGAGGAAGATGAGACCGGCGAACATGATGTGCAGACTGGTCGGGACTTCCTGTGACGGGTTAGGGCAGGCCAGTGACATCCCTTGGCAGGGCAACTTACCCATCGCTTGTGCGTGTGTTGGCCCATGTTGACCTGGCAGCCATAGTTGGTGAAGTAGGCAAGCACAATACCCAGATATACAAAGCCGGTGAAGACACATGTGCACAGGCCACGAACAGAGGCAGGGGCCTACAGCAGTCAGCAGTCAATCAGTCAAGAAACAGACGTCACTTACTATTTCTGCCAGGTAGACAGGCCCCACGACCACGGTCTGGCCGACACCCAAACCAGCAACGAAGCGACCGGCATAGACAGCCCCCAGGCTGCCGTTGGAACCCACCCCCATGAAGATGCCGATGCCCAGGATCCAGAGCAGGCAGAGCTGGCGGGTTGCCCACAGCCGGCCGATGCGGTCACACACGAGAAATGCACTACAGAGTCAGCAGGGCAATCAACCGGGGGACGTACATACAATAGCGCGCCACCGACAGAGCCAATCTGCACCATGGCCGACACATTGGCCTTGATGTTGGTCCGCTCGACCTCACTGTACGTGTCCAGATGAATAGTCCGTTGAAAGTCCTTGGAATTAAAAGCCCCCGAGATCAAGCCCTCATCGACACCCCGGGCAGCACCCATGAGGCCAAAAGAAAGAACAGCAAACCATAGTCTCCAGTTGAAGACCTGCTTTGGGTCGCTCAGATTTCGCAGACGAAAAATGTTGACTGGTTTCTTGGAGCCCGCCATGTTTGCAAGCAGCCTGGATGGCAGATGGTGGCTGGCGCAAGGGCGGAGGGGTCCTTATACCCCCGGAAACGTGACCGTGAATGACCAGGGTCGACGTCGGTAGCCGAGCACAGTAGGACATGACGGCGAGGGAATCTTCCGTACGACCTTCACCAGCATGCGGGGGATCCAACACCCAAACTCTGTCGGAAAGAATAGCCCAATGGGTTGGGGGGGAAATCTACGATGGCATCCCGCGTTGGAGCCGAGATATCGCGACGAGCTTAGCACGCTTGACAGCTAGCAGCTTGGCGGCGAACAAAGACCCCGCACGCAGTTGGATGTGCGATTCAAGAGACTTTCTTCGGTTGGGGTTCAACCCGGGGATCGAGCCCCTCTGTGCGACCTCAACCCTGTCCTGGCCCCCTGCGGTCAACATGCTGCAGTGCGCCCTCAAGAGGCTCGGACAACGTCCGGCGGAGAATCCAATGGATTCCTCGAGAGGGGCAGCCTTGGCAGAGATGATGACTTCTGGGCATCTTCATGGCACCACGCGGGAGAAAATCTGGGGTCACGCGGGGTCGGAGGAACCAACAGCACTAACAGCACTAATAGCACTAGTCAAGAGATGGCAACAACTGTTGTTAGTATCGGCCAATCCGACTGGTGGATGGCAGACGTCGCCCACCGCCGATCGGCGCCATTGGTCTGGGGTAATTGCTTCGGTTGGCATGCAGGCCAGCCCAAGGGTGTCCACCAGCCACACTTAACCCTAACGCTGAGATCCCGGTCGCGACCATTCCATTTCCCCTAGTTCTGTTACAATCAGGTACTTGAAGTGACAGGACTTCTTAAATTGCCTTATGTTGATGATAATCAGGTTATTGGTAGTGTGCCAAGCTCAGTGAGCCAACGGCCGTGAGTGGCGAGGGTGTCATGGCTACATCATCATTTTCAGCTGCCAGGAACAGTCGGTGTCACCTATAAACACCGACGATCATAACTCCCATCTCACTGAGGAGTATAGACTCTAGAATAGA
Organism: Aspergillus sclerotioniger CBS 115572; assembly: GCF_003184525.1. NCBI lineage: Eukaryota > Fungi > Ascomycota > Eurotiomycetes > Eurotiales > Aspergillaceae > Aspergillus > Aspergillus sclerotioniger. The sequence goes on along the minus strand of NW_020290992.1, from coordinate 1,395,704 downwards.
CATGCAGATAGAATGTCCGGCCTCGTTCAAGACTCTATCCTTGGCAATCTCATCCGCTTCGTCTCGCGCGGGCGCTACTTCCAGTACCCCGAGGAAAAGGACCCCTCGCTATGGCAGCAGTATGTCAACCGGGACAAGTCGGGTCGCATGGCAAATACCGGCCGTATAGAGGCCGACGATGCTGAGGCTGCCTCTGACGATCGCCCCGACTCCGGATCCATGACCAGGGTGCCCTCGTCCACGTGGTCCGACCACGGCCGGCGCGTTCAAGGCATGACGGGGGTCACCATCGACCCGGAAAAGGGTAGGGACACGGCCGTCGTCGACTGGTGGGGGGATGATGATCCAGAGGTAAGCCTTGTTACACTGTCATAAGATGCATGCTAATCTTTAGAACCCCCAAAATTGGCCGCAATGGAAAAAGGTCGTGGTGACGGTGGAGATCTGCCTACTCACCTTTAGCGTCTACATCGGAAGCGCCATCTTCAGCGCTGGCATCATGTCTGTCATGGAGCAGTTCCAGATCAGCCAGGTGGCTGCTACCCTAGGCCTGACCCTCTTTGTGGCCGGCTACGGACTGGGGCCGCTGCTGTGGTCTCCGATGAGCGAGGTGCCCCAGATCGGTCGCAATCCTGTCTACATCGCAACTTTGATCGTGTTTGTCGTGCTGCAAGTGCCTGTGGCATTGGCCAGTAATTTGGGAATGCTGCTAGCCTTTCGCTTCCTGACTGGCTTCTTCGGCTCTCCCGCCCTAGCCACGGTACCTCCCCATTCTCCGTCCCCTCCAATCACCACTAACCTCCTCAGGGCGGCGCCAGCATCGCCGACATGTTCCGACCTGCTAAACGGGCCTACGGCATCGGCATCTGGGGGATCAGTGCAGTCTGCGGCCCCGTCGTCGGCCCTCTAGTGGGCGGGTTCGCCGCACAAGCCAAAGGCTGGACGTGGACAATCTGGGAACTCACCTGGCTCTCCGGCTTCACCCTCGTCATCTTAATTATCTTCCTCCCCGAAACCTCCTCCACCAACATCCTGTACCGCCGCGCGCGCCGCCTCCGCCGTCTCACCCAGCGGCCAAACCTCCGCTCAGAACCCGAGATTGCCAGCGAAGGCCTCACAGCCCGCGAACTCGCCATGATGACGCTCGTCCGGCCCTTGACGCTCAACTTCCTCGAGCCCATGGTCTTCCTTTTAAATCTCTACATCGCCCTCATCTACGGCCTCCTCTACGTCTGGTTCGAATCCTTCGCCGTCGTCTTCGAAGGCATCTACCAGTTCAACCTCGGCCAACAAGGCCTCGCCTACATCGGTATCCTCACCGGTGCTCTCATCACCATCCCTCCATACTATTGGTGGATGCGCAAATACCTCGAACCCAAATTCGACCCTGTCACGGGAAACCTACCCCCAGAAGCCCGTCTCCCCCCTGCTATCGTCGGCGGATTCTTCATCCCTATCTGCCTCTTCTGGTTCGGATGGAGTGCTCGTGCCTCGGTGCATTGGATTATGCCGATCATCGGAAGTGGATTCTTCGCCGTGGGTGCGTTTCTGCTATTCAACCCGGTGCTGAATTACCTCTCCGATGCATACCCAGTATATGCAGCTTCGGTTTTAGCCGGGAATGATCTGTTCAGGAGTGCATTCGGCGCCGGATTCCCGTTGTTCGCCACAGCAATGTATAAGAATCTCGGTGTGGGGTGGGCCAGCTCCACGTTAGCGTTTTTGGCCATTGTGTTTATTCCTATTCCAATGGTTTTGATGAAGGTAGCCCCATCCCCTCCACCTTCTTCTTTCGTCTCTCTTTTGTTTATGTGCTATGGGAATGGATGCTAACTGGGATATATAGTACGGTGAAACGTTGCGAAAGAATCATAGTCGATATGCAAGGAAGGATATTTAACCCGTCCATCCATCCCTCCCATCTCCTTTCATTTTAATTCCCCGGAGTATAGGACGGTGAAACATTAGAGAGAGAAAAGTTTATCAAGAAAAGTGATTCCGAGTTAAGTTGTTGATAAATAGCACACGTTGTAATATATCAAACACTTAATGTTCCCCCTCCAAAAGAAAACTGAGTTCCAAGTAGGATAGGTATTCTTAAGAAAGAGAACTTTTATTGCTAGGTAGAAAGACTCACTCCTACCTTGAACTAAACGAGATAGATGAATAGATAGATAGATAGTTATTTTTCAAATTCAACTAGAAGAACAACCAACGACGGGGGATATACCATTTCAATCCCATGTAATATGCCTTATTAACTTGTATCATCGAGACTTGTGCATGGCCTGAAACAACAGAACCTGGGACCAATCAAACCTCTGAGTTTCAAGCCCCACTGATGGTTAGGTTCTAGTAAGTAACTCCATAGCATCGAGCACCCCTTGCTTAGGTTATAAATCCAGTTATTTTGTTGGAAGAAGTGGTATTGTTAGAGGAATACCTTCTTTATCATGTTCCAATCAAAACTGATGATATTCTTCTCCAGTGTGATATCTTAATCTATTCCTTGAATGCAATCAATACTGCCACTTTGACTTGGGATGTCTCCAATCCATCAAAACCATCAAGCAATTTACGCCCCGGTTTTAAATATAATCATCCATCCTTACAACCAGTGGTATATAGTAGTCAGAGCAATACCTCTTTTACCATGACTCCCTATCCAAAGCCATAGATTTATGCCTCCGTGGCGATGTCCCAACCTATCTGTTAAATTCAACACCGCCAGTAATATTCCAGATTCCTCCAATTCAACACATCCTTGAGCAATCTATGCTGTTTACATCACTTCATCTATCCTTGCAACCAGTGGTATAGTTAGAGCAATGCCTTTTCTTTTGCCACCAATATTGATCCCAAGCCATGAATCTCCATCTTCAAGCTGCCATAACCCATCTCATAGATTCAAATCTCAACCCAGCCATTAAGCAATATATGCTCAGGTTCCATATCCAGTTATCCATTCATCGGTTTATCTGTCCTTGCAGCTAGTGTTATAGTTAGGGCTACAGGAATGCTTCATCTCCCATTAGTCCCCACCCCAAGCCATAGATTTCCATCTCCATGGCGATTCTTCATCCCATGTCTAAAATTCGAAATATAATCCAACCCAGACCATTAAGCAATTTATGCTCAGGTTTCCTATCTATATGTCCATTTATCTTTGTAGTAAGAGAGATGGTAAGAGCTTTAGCTCATCTCACATGGATTCCAAGCCCAGGCCGTAGATTTCCACCTCTGAAGCGACGCCTCAATCCATTTCTCAAATTCGTCAGCACCTCCTCTGAGACTCCAGATTCCTTCAGGTTAACCCAGACTGTGAGGCAATTTATGCTCAGTTCAAATCAATTCATCATTTCAGCTAGTGGTATAATCAGAGCAATGACTTTTGTTGCAATCACCCCCTATCTCAAGCCATAAATTTCCGTCTCCAACGCGGCACTTCAACCTAACCATTGAGCAATTTATGCTCGGGTTCAGATGAATCCATCCATCCTTGCAGTTCGTATTATAATTAGAGCAATGACTTTTTTGCCATCATTTCCAATCGTAAACCATAAATTTCCACCTCCACATCCACGAATTCATCAACACCGCCACCTAAACCCCGGATTCCTCCAATCCAAATCCTGCACCTCAGACATATTCAACCCACCCAACGCCCTCTCAACATCCACCTGGTCTCTGCGCCGATTATCTCTCTCCATCCAAACCCACATCCCCGCCGCCAGAAGAAACGTCAAGACCGACGTGGTCAAATTCAACCCATTCCCGACACGATACATCGGAGCATCACTCGGCAAGAACGACCACGTGGAAATTAACCCGCCTATATTCCCAAACATGACATTCACGCCAATTGCCGCGGAGCGAGCCGTATCCGAGACCACATTATTAGACACATGTGCGTTGCACAACGCACCAAAGGTGAAAGTCGCGCTGGAAATGAAGAATGTTGCGCCGTAGCGAATATGCGGGGAGTTGGTTGTTAGGAACATGATATAACCCGTGATCATGAGTGGCGGGGCGAGGAGGAAGAAGATGAGTCGGTGGTTGAAGCGGAAGCTGAGGTAGGGGAAGAGGATGGTGAAGAAAGCTCCCACGAGGTACGGGGGCACGGTGTGGAGTTGTTGAGCGACGATGGTGGTGTTTGGGTAGATTGATTTGACGATTGTAGGCGCGAAGAAGGCTAGGCCTGAGACGGTGATGTTGTTGAGGAGGAATATGAGGGAGGTTGTGAGGGTGATTGGGGAGAGGATTCCACGGAGGATTTTGGGTTTATCTAGTTTGTCGAGCAGTTCGGTGGTGTTGACTCGTTCGGACATGAGACGGGTGATGGCGAGGTGCTTTTGCTCAGGGGAGAGCCAGCGGGCGGTTTTGGGGCGGTCGGTTAGGATGAAGAAGGTGAGGAGACCCAGGGTGATGGTGAGGAGACCTTCGATGGCGAAGATCATTCGCCAGCTGTGTAGGGTGCCGAGGTGATCGAGAGTGAGAATGGCGGAGGCGAGGAGGCCCCCGAAGGCGCCGGCTAAAGGGGCCGTGACGACGTAGATGGAGAGGTAGAAGGCTAGTTCGCGTTGACGATACCATCGGGATAAATAGTAGGCGATGCCGGGCATCATGCCGGCTTCGAAGATGCCGAGCAGGAATCGTACGGCTGAAGCAGTGTGGATGCTATGGACGAAGCTGGTGCAGAGGGAGCAGATGCCGAATAGCACGGTGATGGTGGGGAGAAACCAGCCGGGGCCGATGAGCTTGCAGGCGATGGTGGATGGGATTTCGAAGATGATATAGGCGATGTAGAAGATGGAGAGAATTGCATTGTAATCGTTGCCGTGGAGGTTAAGGTCGTGCTCGAGACCGGCGAGTTTGGCGTTGCCTATGCAGAGATGGATTAGAATAAGTGGATGCGTATGAGGTGGGATGGCATACCGATGTTGGCTCGGTCGATGAAGCAGAAGAGATACATGAGAGCCACGGGCGGAAGGACATAGAAGTTGATCTTCCGACGCAAGCGAGATTCGGCTTTCTCGTTGATATCCACGGGAGGCGTGCCACATTGATCGGTGGCTACAAGACCCTGCTCAACATTGTTCATTGTTGCCGCGATGTCATGGTGATGAGGAACGGTTTTATCACTCGGGGTAGGACTGGTCTCTGTGGGAGATGTCATGATCGCAACTATCGTTAGGATAGCCGTGTAGAAGATCGAGTGAGTCGGTTAATGATCAGTCAGGGGGACGCAGGACATGAGACACCGAAGTGGTGGTGAAAACATGACATCTTGTGACGGAGGCACGACGCAGGGGAGATCGTATTGACAAATCTCCCCGTCAGTCGCCCCACTTGGGGATATGCCTTTATAAGGAATCGAAACCAATGAGGTTATTGGATCCTAGTGCCGGGCCATTTCTTGTGCGAGTTGGTAATTACTCCGAGCAGCCAATCTTGGGAAACCCGGAACCCAAGAATTGGTTCCGGACAGAAGGGGAAACCCAATTTTATCAAATGCCGATGTAGGACATTGCTTGTAGGATGAAGCATAAGGATCGTGGTTCAACCAGTCGCTTTTATTTCCGATGATTGCGGCATATTGAGCATCATCGCTCGTCGATGTGCACCCGCCATAATTCATCTTCGTCCTTGGCACCCATAAAACCTCAACATGTAGCAGTTCACACCTGAGCCGTGGCAATCTCGTGACATCCCATATTTTCCCGACCGATTGTCAAGGCGAAGAAGGAAGAAACACCCCATCAATCAAGCAAGCGAGCGACACTCCCACCTGCATTGTCCTGACTTTGAAACCCCAGCGTGACAGTCGCAGTGGTACTTCTCGATAGAAGTACTACTTATATATAGAAAAGACCATGAATTGGCTCTACAAAACCCAACGGGGAGACATGAAGTCCGATATCAAGACTCGGAGACGAGAAAAAAATTTCAAGATATATATGCATCGGGATGGTATTTTTGTTGTCGAGAAGATTCCGGGCATTAAAATTTAAGACAAACGACCGTTGTAATACATGGCGACCGGGCAGTCGTCGTTGGAGAGTTTAGAGGAGGCACTGCTTAGATGGAGAGGACTGGATTGAATGGAAAACTGGCTAGAATACGAGACAAACCGGGCTATTTATATGCAAAGAAAGGGGGCACGGACCACCTGAGGTTCAGGGGATTAACGGGCCACTTCCGGATCCTTCCTGTAGCCAAGACTCGGGTGGAACTGGCCGGTGATCACGAGGCTGTTGCCGCTATACACAGACTTGGCGCGGAACTCCCCGATGATTGTATACAAGAGACCCAATGAGGTAGTATGAAGATGATATGGATCAAATAGGGCTTCAGGTTGTAGGACAAGCATCAACCTATATGACCTGTAGGTAGACTGTAGATCCACCAGGGTGTTGTACAATGGAAAGAAGAAAGCATATGAAGCAGACATGATATGTACATGTAATGACACGATGAAGGGAGATGGAACAAAGAGGGCTAATGGAGATATAAAGCATGAAGCAAAGCCATAAAGAAGAAGAGGAACATCGGAGAACATGAAGAAGTGATGGAAAGGCAAGAAGAATGCAAAAGGAAGAAGAAGCAGTTGGTGCAGTAGAATGACTGAGGGAAACCAAGAGAAACAGAAGCAGCAGAACAGAAGGGGGATGCGTCTGCCCTTTATATAGGCCACATAAATCTTAGTAACAGCCATGGCACGGAATCTGCATGTTCACAAGAGGTATCTACCATGTCTAGAAGCCTTTACCAAAGTAAAGACCGTGTGATTCAGTGCATTCCCCGAGAAGATTCACAGATACAAGCCGTGTAATTCATCCAACCAGTCACCTGAATGCCCGTATTAGGCCAGACAAACGCCCCCAGGTGAGTATTCACTATGGAGAACCTTGAGAAGTCACTGTAACTGTATTCGACACTTGACTCGGGCCATTCTAGTCTGCTAAGCAGCGTTTCCATCCCATTTCTGCCTGTTTTCCAGGAGCATTCTACGATACCACTGAATTACAATACGCTACTAGATCTATTAGCTCGGAACCATCATCTCCACGCCCACTGTGACTTCAGTAGGCATGTGCAGCTCTTTATTGAGCAGTTTATAATCCCCAAAGTAGGTCTGGCTCCGGGTGCGGACAACTCCGGTGACTACACATAGAATCTCAGCCGTGGAAAGGGGATAGATCCGGACGTAGAGTATCAGAGTGCGCTCTAGACCATGTGTAGAGCCGGAGAACGTTCCTAAAGAAGTTAGCAACAGGTTATACAACCACATGGCTGATATCAAATCAGGAAATAGGGATGATCGGAACCTGCCATAAAAGACACACTATCATAACCAGTTATATGTGTAATGTAAGCCCTTAAAATTCTTGTATGGGTCAATAGAAGTCTCTCAGCAGCATCTGTATATCAAGAAAGGCGTTACAGGGACACTGGCCAGGCTAATACACACCCGTCCACGGTATCTGCTAACCACCCGTTTACTGTACACCGACCACTGCTGGAAGCTATCAGGGAAAAGCCCAATCCCTCTCTGGTTCCATGCGTGCTTTAAATACAGTCTAAGAAAGACTGGTAAATAACATCATCCAGAGCTTACCTAGAGCTTCATACAGAACCCTGCATAGGTTTTAAGGCTATATTCAGAGACTCGTGTAGCGACCTATTCAGGCCCTTAATCTCAGTTTTATTCAAAGGCTCGTTTAAAGTCTCTACAGTGTCCTTCCTAGTCTTATAAACGAACTCTCGTAGAGGTTTGTTGCCTTAATACAGTACTTGTTAGCCTGAGAAGCGCCATATAGCCAGCCTTAGGGTAAACAAAGGCGGTGTAGTTTTGCTGGTTTTAATTAAAAGTATAGTGTTCCTAATATGGTAAGCGGAGAGTGAAAACGGTTGCCTGGCTGGTGTGCCTGTCCCCCTTTTGTAATCTTCTCGATCATATGGGTGGAATGCCACTGCGAGGCCGTACCCGTTGACATCGTCACTACAGCCGGTGATGAGGATATACTCAGGGTGGGACCTTGCGAGATCATTGTTGGATTTTCAGAGGATGTAAGGTCGTATTGGATGAGCTCACAGATGCGAGCAATAGGTGAGTCAATTGGAGCGAAGTGAGTACTGCTCGAGGACCAGATGGCAGAAAGAGACGCAAGGTCTTTGGATCTGCAAGAATCAGAAATCTATATTCTTGGCCAGATAAACTCACATTCGGGTTCAAGATCCACATGGGCTAGTGCTGATGGAGTGGAATGGGATGGGTCCATTGACCAGTTCGTTCATGCATCCCTCGGATTGCGAAATCTGGGGTAATACTCAACTGATCCTGCAGGAATCTTGATCTAATTGAGACTCATATGGCATTATCTGGCTTTGACCATTGCAGCGTCCACCATATTCCTCAACAGGCATTCGACATCTTGACCAGACATATGTGTATCTCAGGTTAGTGATAGTAGCCGTACTCTTAAACCGGATTTAGCGAACCTTATTAATCGTATTACTGTGCAGGTAGCCTCTAAAGTCCCAAAGAGCCTATTCAAACAGATAAACTCATCGAGAAACCCACAAAACGTGGTGATGTGCGCCACCCAACTCTATCACCCCATCCTCTATCCGGGTCATCGTCATCGCAGCGTCACTACCAAAACGCGTCGATAAGCTTGATTCAGAGTTCAAAATCAAGAAGTTCAACAAAAGGTACATTTTGCCTCATTCCCCAGTCTTCTTAAGGTCCCTGAAGCCGGTCTAGCTCTGTCTAGCGCTGTCTGCTTCATTCCTGTGTGGAATATGATTCTTTCCCTGAGAGCTCCCGCTTCTGTTGAACAACTGAATTGCTATTGCAATCCTTCCTCCGAAATAAATCCACGCGCATTCAGGCCATCAAGTGGGAAATGCCAAAAACAAGAAATACAAAATATAACCCGAGACCTTCTCGATTTACGTGAACCATGAGTCACTCTCTAACTGCAATTGTGACTGGCGCGGCCGGAGGAATGTTCGTTGCCTACGAACCCCATAATGCTTTTCGTTACCTACGACTGACATTTTATCAGCGGTCAATCCATAGCACGCCGCCTAGTCAAAAAAGGCTATCGCATCGCCATCAACGACATCCCCATCGCTACTCCAAAGCTCGAAGAATTCGCCCACGAACTCAATACCAACACTGTCGAGAACCCCGGAGCAAAAGCAATAACCATCCCCGGAGACGTGACCTCAAAAACAGAGGTAGCAACCATGATATCCAAAACCGTCTCGACTCTCGGCCCCCTACACCTCATGATCGCCAATGCCGGGAAAGCGCCCGTGAAGCCTTTACTATCCGTAACCGATGAAGACATTGCAGACGTATTCTCCTGTAACTTCACAGGCGTCTTCAACTGCTACACCGAGGCAGCCCGACAAATGATAGACCAGGGTGACCCGAACACAGTATTTGGACGACAGACGTACAAGATCGTCGGCGCCTCTTCTATCGCTGGAATCCAAGCGTTCGCGGCATTGGGTCTGTACTCTGCCTCCAAGTTTGCAGTTCGTGGACTTACACAGACTTTGGCTAAGGAATTGGCTTCTCATCATATTACTGTGAATGCGTACGCCCCGGGGATTATTGGCACATCGATGTGGACGGAACTGGATAAGGCGCTGGGGAAATTGGAAGGGCGGGCTCCTGGGGAGAGTCTCAAGCAATATAGTAAGGGTATTGCGCTGGGAAGAACAGGTGTGCCTGATGATGTGGGGGGATTGGTAGGTGGGTTTTTGGCGAGTGAGGATTCGGATTATTTGACGGGGCAGACGATTGTGGTTGATGGGGGGGTTGTGTTGACTTGAATTGTTGAGTGGGGGTGAGAGAATAGTCACTATGTACTGGAAGGTTATATGATCTGCTAATATATTATCTAGCTATTTGGTGGCTTAGCTGGTATTACGGAACATGCTTATTGTAATGAAGATGAATGGTATTTCTGCAAATTGGGTTGGCGGTCCGGCAGCTATGCAATTACTCTTAAAGTTCCCGGACTGAGCCGGTTGAGAACTTGTAGTATATTCAGGAAGGCGGGTTGGCGGGGCATGATACGCTTGTTGTTGCCTCTAGGTTGATTAACACTAAGACGATTGTATTATGGCGTCTGGGGTGGGGAGTATGAGTGAGGAGGATTTATGCGGGAGATGTGTGGATTGGTGAATGGCATTACTGCGATGAAGAGGCGGTTTCAGGTTTTTGCGGTTTCGATGGATGATGTGCAGGCGGGTCGGGATTTGGAGGAGGTGAAGATTAAGAGGCTTGTTTTGGTTGCTTTGATGGTTGGATGTGTGTATTTTTGTTGATTCTCTGGTCGTTTGTCAGGTGTAGGCTCGTGTTATTTGGGATTGAGATCCACTTTCGTCTCTGGAGTGTGGTTACCATTATAACTGTTGAAAAATGGGAAGATTGGCTGTCGCACGGTGAAGAGGCATGGTACTGAAGGGAAGGGAAGAGAAACAACGTGATATGATCACCTGACCTGCTGAATGTTACGGAAACAAGGTTAAAGACACAACGTGCTGTTCAATTGCAGCCCAATTACCAGCCTGGTATGCAATGGAGACAGTAAGCTTTCCTTCCAAAAGTCGGTACATCTACTCCGACTGCTCCTGTGCAGCCACCCCCGCTTGATCCCTCACATGAGTCCTCACACCACTTTCCACCCCTAGCCACAGAAGGTCCGGTCGACTGTAGTGTCCACAGACATCAACAAAGGATTTGGAGTGATAGATCAGGTCGAGATCCAGATTGGCATAGATGATCCCCTCCTCCGTGCTGGGCATTGGTTGCGACAACTGGCGACCGTCGGGCCCAAAGATGGCGGAGCAGCCACCACCTGGGGTACTCATCAGAGCCTTGGCCTGTGTGTCCATTCGGTCAATGCCAGCCTGGCTTATCACCGTGGTGGTATGTAGAACAAACGACTGGCTCTCAATCGCGTACGTTCTAGCAATTGCACTGGTGCCTGGAGCTTGTCAGCGTTCCTGCATACAACCGTGAAACATATAGTGAAATACCTTCGCTGGAAATCGAAAACAAGTTCCCGTCATCATTGTCAGGAAACAAAGGCGGCCATGCCGCGACATGAATCTGTTCGCGCTGTGAATACGTGTGGTATTTGAGAAGAGGCTGGATATGTTCCCAGCAAGAGAGGGCGCCAACACGACCGGCTGATGTATCCACTACGCTATGCAGACAATCTCCCGGGGAGTCGCCGAAGATGGTCCTCTCCATGTGGGTAGCTTTGATCTTCTTGCGGGTGGTGAGGATCTTGCCATCGCTGCCGATAATGGCTTGACCAATGTACAGAGAGTTGTGGATGTTTTCCGAGTAGCCCAGGACCACGACGATTTTGTTCTCCGCTGCGCATTGTTGGATGCGGCTCATCTGTGGCGAATCGACTTTCAGTGAGTTTTGGATGTAGATGGATGATAGACGCATGTCGACAGGACGTGACCTGTCGGTACCATAAATGTTGTTAGATCAGGGTGTTATCTCCGGGGTTGTTGCATACCAAATCCACGCCGGATATCCGGGAATCCAGCACTCCGGGAAAGTGATCAACTGAGCGCCATTCGCAGCGGCTTCTGCGATCAGAGAGCATGTTTTGTCCACCGTGGCATTGAGATCGAGCCAGACCGGCTCTGCCTGCGTGACGGCGACGCGAATCTGGGATGAAGTTGGCTCTTGCATGGCGGTCATTCGTCTTTGGGAATGAGGGGTGGGACGAATCCCGGGATTTGGATGGAGTTTCCCCGGTATTTGTATGCAGCCAACCCCTCCCGCCAAGACATTCCCTCGAGATAACCAACACCAAAGCGGTTCAGTGCTGGATGTCTGTACAGCATTGACCCCACCGACAGTTGAATAAGGCGGATGGCGAGGCCGATCGCGGCCGCGATCCGTACTTTGTCACGGAATCACGGCTGATCCTGGGATCATCGCCACTTCTTATCGATAAGCCACCTGGAGATGATAACGCGTAATGAGATCGATCGAGATACATCCAGATACTTAATATTTTTGGTGGGGAAGTGGCTGATCTCAGCCATCTGGTCATCTGGTTGATCCCGCCGTGGCTGACGTTAGCCACACCATCCTATTTAACTGCGACCTCTAATGGAACTTTTCGCATCAAAACAACCATTTTGTTTGCAATTCTATCCTAAGCTAACCCATTCAACATATCAACGAGACACAACCAGTTGCAGCAAAATGGTAGCCATTTCGGAGATCCGTGGCCAGCTCGCAACCGTCCAAAACCTCGGTCCCGGTCTCGTTGCCGTATTTGGTACGTACAACCCTCCCTTCCTACAACACCCAACACTAACTTCAATACCCTCAAACCAAGTCGGCGGAACAAGCGGAATTGGCCTATCCACCGCGCGGCAATTCACCCGCCATGCCACATCTCCCCACATCTACCTAATCGGCCGCAACGAAGCCCAAGCCTCTGAGATCATCTCAGAACTGCGCACCATCAACAAATCCGCAACGGTCGATTTCATCAAAAGAGACATCTCTCTACTCAAAAATGTCGACATCGCCTGCCAAGAAATCATCAAAAAGGAATCAAAAGTCAACCTCCTCTTCCTAAGCGCAGGTATTTTAACAACCCAAGGACGGACCGGTAACTTCATCCCATACCTATCCCCCCTCTACACCCATCAATACTAACCAGCCGAACCAGAAACACCCGAAGGTCTCGACCGCAAACTAAGCCTGCACTACTACGCCCGCATGCGCTTCATCACCAACCTCCTCCCCTCACTAACCCATTCCGCCTCATCAGGCCATCTCTCCCGAGTCATCTCCGTCTTCAGTCCCGGCAACGAAGGCAAACTGATCGAAAACGACCTCGACCTTAAACAAAACTACAGTCTATCTAACGCCGCAGCCCACGGAAGCACCATGACTTCTCTCGCCATGATGCATTTCGCCGCCGCACATCCCAGCATTAGTTTTGTTCATAGTCGGCCGGGAGGCGTGAACACGAATCTCCTGAGAGATTTTAACCCGATTTTACGGGGGCTTACGAGTGGGATACTGGCGATGGTGACGCCGGTTTGTTCCTCGATGGGGCTGCTTTCTGTGAAGGAGTCGGGCGAGAGACATGTTTTTGCGGCGACGAGTGGGTTGTTTGCGCCAAGGGAGGAACGGGTCGAGACGGTGGGGGCAGATGGGGTGAAGGGGAGTGGGGCGTATCGGGTGGATTATGATAGTGAGATTGTGGAGGGGAAGGGGGAGTTGTTGAGGGAGTATTTGGGGAGGGGGGTGGGGGAGAAGGTGTGGGAACATACGAGGGGGGTTTTTGAGAAGGTGGTGGGGAATCAGTAGTGATGGAGGGTGTTTGCTACCATTGAGGTAGGTCTGTACTAGTAGTAATGATAGTGTAATAATGTACCGGTCTGTTTGAGCGACAGACGAAAGTTTCAGGTCGGTGATATCGTCTTAATAGTCTTCCAACCCAGCCAACTGTCTCCCTCTCTTCGACAACAAAACCTCCTGCAGTGGCCGTTTCACTGCCTCCGCGTAACACGGGTGGTCCTCAGGCGGGAGACGCTGCGTAAGCCGGACAATAGCCGGGTCATGAGCCGTGCCATTCTTCGTCTTGAAGGCTGCGATGCGCTCGTTTCGCGCTTTTTCGGGGACGAAGTTGGCTGGTTTATAGCAGACATCTGTATTTTAAGTCAGGTGATGAAAGGTGGAGGCAACGGATGGATACTTACAAGCAGCGAAGCGGTCATTGATAGAAGATGGGATGGAGCCGTAGTGAACCGTTCTCTGGAATCAATCATCAGTCCACATTTCCTTACTACGGGAACGAGAATAAACGAAAAAGATTGGGAAAATACCGAATCCCAAAGCAACAGATCACCCGGATTACAGCACACCTTAACCCATTTACACCCCTGTTGTTCAAGCCACTGGGTCATGTCGTCGTCCAGCATTTCATACTCTAAGGTATTCCACCCCTTCTCGCCTTTCTTGTGGTCAAAGTGCTGCCATAGTTGTGTGTACAGGGCATTCGAGCCCTCGAGGACGGTTAAACCGCCATCCTGAGGTCCATTGGGGAGGAGGTTCAAGATGCCCTGAACGCACTGGAGATGTGTTCGGTAAGGGGATTGATCGACATGAGGCCAAGGCTTGAAGATGGGGTCCGTGGGTGCTCGGGAGGCTTCGGGGATGGAGAGGTTGAGGCCGTCTAGTGACGATCAGTTGACCTTATTACTCCGGGAGTAATGAGGGAATGATGTCGGATGGAGACATACCATAAGAAACAACCAACTCATCCGTTCCCCAAATCTGGGCGAATTTCTCCACGAGAGCCGATTCCGATTTCAAATCCCATACGAACTGCTCGTGAGCGATGCCGTATCTAATCCATGTTAGCGAGGACTTACTCAGGTAAGTTGAAACTCACCGATTGTACAATCCACCACGACTATGCCAAGGGAGGTCTGCCGATTTCCGCGTAGAGGGGTCGTGGCGGTTATATCCGAGACCCCAACCTTCCAGCCACTCGTAACAATTATCGGCATAGTGGGCGGCCTGTTCTTGGGTGAGGACATCGGGAACGACGGTCCAGCCTTTTGTACGGAGATTCTTCATCCATTCAGGCGTCTTGTTATTTGGTCAGTTATAGACACGAAATGAGATGTCCATGTTTTCGTGTGAAGAGCAAATGGCATACGTTCTCACTATCATCACTCCCTTCCAAGGACAACTTGGGAATAATCGTCTGCATCAGTGTCTGAGAAGCCATGGTATCGAACCGGACCCGATCGATGACTGATTCGTGGGGTTACAAAATAAGGTAAACGGGATGGCCCCAGCTTTAATACCCCTGGCCACACTTATCTCCCCCCATGGCTTATCACTACCGACTTAAGCGCCGAAAACTTGATATGCGCATGGCCCTGGAGCAGGGGTCGGGGTTTTGCCGGCTGCAGGTTGCTGCATCCTTCAAGTCCGAGGGTCGGAAGATGTCACGCGAGGTATGGTGCAGGTGGCGTCAGCGATGGGGAAGCTGTACGACGCCTGGTTAATTGGTTTGGACAGTCAGCAGTGGGGTTGGGCGGGGTCGAGGCGCACGGTCCATTTTGATAAGATAATGCCTTGGCAGGCCGTCTGGGTGGTTTATAGATCTCATTGTTTTTGTTCAATAAAGCCTTGTTTGGGGCAGAATGGCGCATAGTCCCCAGGAAAAAGCGAGGCCGTTCAAAAGAGGCTTCTACGCGAGGAGGAAGCATCAACGAATCCTAGAAACTGCAGTCATGCTATCTGTCAGTCATGCGTGTTGAATTGCGGGCGGAAGGACATCAGTATATTATCCACTTATTGTTTTGATTTGCGAGAGACTATCCCGGGAGCTACTGTCTCTTATCTTATGTCGAATAATTTGCGATCCTGGCTTCTTAGAACGCGTGGTGTTAATCTCTTGAAGTTGCGAGTGATCCGTAGTATGGGTGAGAAGCAGCATATTTTTAGAGTGTAGGAAAGAAGATAGAGAAGAACGATCCTAACAACAAGTGATGTACGAAGTAGGGAGTATGAATACACCCCGAAGTTGCAGACGCTAATCGCGTTTTATCCTTTGCTTGGTTTGGCTCACCTACAGTCTGAATGTCACATTAGCTATTCATAGGAATCTCAAAATCATGGATAAAGATCAGATAGTGAAAAGATAGACCCTTGTACGCTCGGCCTCTCCAAAGCCTGTTCCTAGTTATATTCCCCGGGAGAATTCCGTAGTGAAAGAGTAGGCGAGGGTCACGTGGGATGTTGGGCTTGTGTTATGTTTGGCCATGTCGCTTAGAGATGTCTCGGTAGCCTGCATACCATAATTTTATGCTGTTTCCTTTGACACCATAAATATAGCGGAGGGTTGTGATGGTAATGGTATTGTGTGCCACGTGAGAACTGTTATGCATCTCGGCCCGATGCATGCCTTAATCAGGCATCCACCCGTCCACTCGAAGACCAACCCAGGCCTTAATGAAGTACGAAGAATACAGGATGCTACCTTGTGGCTGAGATACATAGCTTGAAAGAATCAAGTCTATTTGCTTCTTGCGACAAGCTATGCTATGTTCCTCAACCGTGGTCGGTTTCGTATCAGGATACGACTTTGATTAACGCCAAGACAGCCCTGCAGCTTGACAACTAGCAATTCGACCGGTCATTTTCTTCACAGCTGCCCAACTACTGAATAACTTTAATTTCATAATTATTAAATCAAGTAGAGCCTCAAGCTGGACCACTCAATCATGACAAATTCTGAAAACCTTAATACTTTAGCGCTGATTCTACACGAGCAACATCTCCACCCACGAGGCTGAGTAAACTCAGCCTTGCGCTTAACCTTTACTAATACGCCCAACTGCCCTTCCCCAAAGAAGCTCAACTTTATGTGTCCACAGTGTGACTAGCGCGCCATCAACGATATGCCTATTGATACGACACTTTCAGAACTAGCGTCCGGATACAGGCTTCGGAAGAAACATGAGAAGTCTCGCAATGGTTGCCTCGGGTGCAAGCAGCAACGCAAAAAGGTACTGTACAGCGATATGCTGTGTTTCCATCTTAAGGATACACAATGGACAAACCCACTAATTGTAACACTAGTGCGACGAGTTGAGGCCCAGCTGCTCTCGATGTACCAGACGCTTGTATACATGTCGATATCCGCAGCGCCCGAGTACAAGCGAGTCGGAGACGGACTATCCCAGGATTGAAGTCTCAGAGTCTGAGTTACCATCCACGCATTCAAATGATCGTCTATCAGACCCCATCCCTCGTTCTCGAACGAATACCGAAAAGGATAGATCGGATTCAAATGCGCTCTCTCCGAGCCCTCTCAACGCGACCGAACTCAGTCTCTTATCCCACTATCTCACACACACCAGCCAAACCATCCCATTTGACCCTCTCGATCTCCACGCCCTCGCAGTCGGGGTACCCAATCTCGCCTTCCAATGCAAGGCAGTCATGTCCTCCCTGCTAAGCTTGGCTGCAGCATGCAAATGCCACGACATTGCCCATGAACAAAACCAAAAGCCACTCGACACCCAGAAGATAACGGAGATCCAAGAGCTCCTTGCACTAGCCGAACGCCATCATAGGGCTTCCCTCCACCACATCCAAGCGACCATGCAAAGCTCCGAATCCTATGATAACGTCCTCGCAAACGCGGCACTGATGGTCTTGTACGCATCGGCTAGCCACTCCATCCGCGTGCATTTGGCAGCCATGGCCAAACAATACGGACAGCAACTACCGATAGAATTATTACCACAGCACTCGCAGTGGATTTCCTTTACCCGCGCAGCACATACGGCGTCTACCGCTGTGCTCAATGATATTGTCGCGGGTGCCATCAGCGCGGGGATAAATACGCAACCAGAGTTCCCTGCTACAATGCCTAGTATCTCAGGAAATGGTATCTTGTCGCCTGAAGACGGCCCATCTGCGAAAACGAAGCGTCTATTCCTCCCTCTCGTCGCATCTACCTATGATCGAGCCTTAGGGAGTCTCCGCAGGAGAGCAGAACGCACAGCCGATCTGCTGCTGCGGCATTCTTCTGCATCATGTAGCAGCACTGACCGACGACGGATTCACGCATCCCTGGAAACCATATCTGTCCTGGAGAATTGCACATGTGCAGCGCTATCAGCACGAGGAAGTCGCGAAGGGAAGGCCCCTTGGGTTTCTCAGTGCACGTCCATCCTTGGATCCTCTGCTGCTGTCTCACCATGGGTGGCACAATATATGATCAGTGTGACTTCGATGGAGTCGCCGCAGATCCTCCGACGGATCATTATGTCTTTTTTGAACCAAGCACCGACCGAGTTTCTCGAACTCGTTCAGTCGGTACTGGATTCCCCTGCCACGGATACCCGGGTCGAGAAGGTGAGAGCACGGAATTCTTCTGCATTATCACTCAGTCCGATCCATGTCCTGGTTATGGACATATTCGCTCATTGGCTGGTCCTGGTCATGTTGTTGGATGGGGTCTGGTGGATCCGTAACATCGGACAGTGGGAACTCAGCCAGGTGATCTTATTGATGAAGACACACAATGTCTTAGGTCAGTTGACTGATATTGGAGGAATGTGGTGGCCCGAGAGTATGTATTTGGCCAAGCGGCAACTGACGCCCGATTTCATGCCGTGATACTCCGCATGTTTAGCATTGTGAAACTGTATAGTTCTGTAATAACATCATAACATTTCCGCGACAAATAGCTATCCTCAGCAGTAGAGGCAGAAAAAATGATGTATCACGTCAGAAATCCTGTCAAGGACCTTAATACGAAGTACGCAGTCCTGCAGAAGACCCTGCATACAACACTGAGCCGCGGCGTATTAGTAATACGCCCATGGCAGTGCCAAGAGCACGACCACGAACAAAGATGACCTTGGCGAGGACATTGTATGGACTGGAGATTTGTGGCTGTGATGTAGATATTTGAAATTGATACCTTAGACAGTGTATCTCCCAAGTATATAAGTCTGATAACCTCCTCGAATGTTCAAGACATCATCAACATCGAATATACTCACCATCCCCACCTTCACAAACATCACACCAGCCCATCAGAGTTCAAACCTACCATCCACCATGTTCATCACACCCTCCAAAACCTTCAATCTTATAATCCTACTACTTTCTTTTGTCCTTGAAGTATTGGCACTCCCCCAACCTCTAACCACCCGCTCAAACTCCGACCTCAGCCTAACAGCTCAACTCCGCCTAGCCGATACGTAAGTCCTAACCCTAACCCATCACCACCACCATCTCAACCAACCACCCCCCAGAGCAATCGAACGCTACAACCTCCTCCCCAACGACACCTCCTTCATCTTCGACTTCACCACAAACACCGACCTCCCCGTCGCCACCAGCCAAAACTGGCCCGTTCTCGTCAACGTCGGCGCAGCATTCAGCATCTCCCAACTCCCAGGTAACCCCCACCCCTTCCCCCACCCCTTCCCCCATCCATTCCCCACACTCCCACCCTAACACATACCCTAACACCATGCAGCATGCAGCATGACCTTCCTCCACCTCCACCCGCGCGCAACCGAACTCTTCGCCCTAACCTCCGGCCACATAATCTCCTCCATGATCCCCGAGACCGGCGTCCTGAACGCCAACAACACGCAGCGCGTAATCACAAACGACCTTTACCCGGGCCAAGTCACTATCTACCCTGCGGGATCGTTCCACACGCAGGTGAACCCCGATTGCGAGGCAGCGAATTTCACGGCTACGTTTACGTCGGATGAGTTTGCGGTGGGGTTGGTGGCGGAGCAGTTGTTTGAGTTTGATGATGGGGTCGTGGGGAGGACGTTTGGGGGGAAGATTGATAAGGAGGAGGTGGAGAGGTTGAGGGGGTTGATTCCTGAGGATATGGCGTTGAGGGTGGAGGAGTGTTTGGGGAGGTGTGGGGGTGCGGAGAAGTAGGGGGGAGGTGGAGGTGGTGATGGATGAGAGGGTAGATATAGTATGGGGGTATAGAGTTTATTGAGTTTTTGATTTTGTTGTCTTATTTTGAACAGGGGTGACGCGGGGCGAGGGTATGGTTTTGTTTTCGTATTTGGTTAGATAGATTTGCTGGATTTGAATTATGAGATTGCTGTGGTTGGAGAGGTTCTTTGTGCTGCTGTACTTGCTATATATATCTGAGCAGTCATTGTAGTAAAAGAGTCAACAATGCCAAGTAAATCAAGTTTGAATGGTCGGCGCAATTTTAGTCTAGTAGACTATCCGGCTACATACGGTTGAATCAATGAGCTTGACCAGTTGGCAGGCATGCGATGCCGAAAATTGAAAAAACTGATTTATCTGCAACGTACGCAACACCCCAGGAGGTTAGTACTTGAATAGATTCCATCACCCAGTCTCCTTATGCTTTTTGGAATCCTTTGTACCTATTTATACTTGATCTAACAGTGGTATAGTACATACGACCACAGGGTGTGGAAAATAGGGCTTCCCGTCCGCTCAGCCGTACTCAAGCCACACGCCGGGAGGTTAGTAGTTGGGTGGGTGACCACCAGCGAATCCCTTCTGTTGTATGTTTTTTATTACTCCTCAATGAATCGCATAGAGGATATTGTTCGAATACTCAGTGAGTGGTTTGCTCACGCTCATTATGATCCGTTTCAACCACTCTTGCCATACGACGACACAAGATGCCGGCGGTCTCTACTAGCTTGCTGCATCAAGAGCATAGATTCGCGCATGTTTCCGATGAGAATTCTGTCCACATTATGAATAAAAACGCTATATTCCAAGATAGAACTGGCATTGGGCTTACTATGATATTTGAACGTGGCCACCCGGAAAGAAATATTATAGCAGAATCGATGAATCCGTGAGTACACATGTCTGGATTCTGGAGTACTATGTCATTACCTCATTTTGCTCGATCAGATAATCATATACTAGTTAATCCCAAATATCTTCCTAATGCTCAGAAAACTGCTCGTGTAGGGGTTATACCCCCAGGCATTATCACGAGCAAACTTCCCATTACTCAGCATGTAGCCTCCACGAACCCGATACTTGACATAGACCTCGCGCTGCTCGGATGGTGCGTTATACGTTCCCTCCTCTGGGGATTTGCAATGAACTTCATCATGGTAATTCGGGGTCTCATATTCCTCCATCGTATCATAATTCGCCATCCCCAGTGTCTGCTCCTTGGACATGTCCTTACTCGGTCGCCACCAGTCAGTCAAGCGCTTCATATGCGTGTCCAGCACCTGCAGGACCTCATGGCCCGCCTCCACAATCGTGCAGGTAATGGGAGGTGGCAAACTGCTGTCAACAACGGCAGCCACCAGCACTTCCTTAACCCGATCACAAACATGCGACCCTGCATCGCCATGAACATCCACCCGACGGCCCACGAACCGGGTCCTCTCCGGTGCCCACCGTTTCAATCCCTCAATCTGATCATCAAAGGTCGGATCAGCAACATCCGTATCCACCCAGTCACCATTAATCCGATCCTCCACTCGGGCCCGGTAATCGTGGACCAGCGCCGTCGGAAGCAGCAAATACAGCGTGGTATCATGGGCTACGACCCCAAGCGAAAGAACAGTCCAGCCACTACCACGGCTCTCGAACACAGAAGCCATCTCCTCCCGCAGGGCAGGGATGAAGATTGCCTTGTCGCGGTGCAACGAAAATCCCGCGTTATAGCCGGGCATGATCACCTCGCAGTCCTCCGTCGCGGCCGCGTCCTCATTGCCTGAGACTGACTCGGCACCGAAGCTGTCCGGGATGGTGTAGTTGCTGTAATCAACCTGAATCCGGTCCTGCCTGTCGGCCCGCCATCGGAGATAGGGCTGAAGTTGTTCCTGCTCGAAGATGAGCGAGAGGACGCGCGAGCTGGCGCGTTCTTCTGGGGAGAGTTCTCGTAGTGAGTCTATGTCCCGATCACCATGTCGTTCGATGTAGCTGTACAGGAGGGTGGTGTCGATGTTGAGTTCCTCGGAATAGTCAGCTACTTGTTGTAAGTCGACCATTGTGTGTGAAGGGGGTGTGGTAGAGGTGGGATAGAGCAGTATGAAGACAACGGATTGATGGACGGGAAGAAGGCGGGATTCGAGACCATTAAATGCTGTGGAGCTGCCTCGACTTGCCCCGCACAAACACCTATTCCATCCCTCAAACCAATAAGAGCCACTCCCCGTGTCGATCCGACCCCTCCGGTTCTCCTAATACGAGCTAACCGCGTAAGTGGTATTCGGTAAAGCCCTCGACCCACTGCGCTAAAGGATTATCCGTGAAGACTCCCACGCGTTCACTTGAGAATACTCCGCCACACACCGCAAGATTGACTGAACCAGAAGCTCCTGATGCAAGTGGCGCGTGGCTGTCAGGCTGTAGCAGTCGGGCTGTATCACAATCGTTGTTGCACGCAGGCACTGGCCGAGCTATTCCCAACAAGAATTTTTAGAACGAATCTATCAAAATCAGTACTAATGTATAGAAGTAGACACATCTCCTGCCGAGAGCCACAGACCTTTGACAATGATGAGAAACTTGAATGAAGCAAACTCATAACATGTAGATACATGTTATTGGTTCCTCGTTCATTTTCAGATCATATCCGGCATATTGCTATCCCCGATCTTATCTCCGCCCCGATATCCGAACCTTGGTTTACTCCGATGTCATATTGATAAGACGAGTTTACATATTATTGTGGTCTTGAAATAGGTAATTATTATTTCGTTGCCTGTAAATCCGAGGCCGACAGGTAAGACGTTTCGATGTGGGATCCGAATCTGCTTGCTTAGAAAACCCCGAATTAGATAGGTGATAGGTCATCTGTGTATGGCCAGTCACATAGTATATGGAGGAATTATAAACAAGACTTCTCTGTTCACCTCAAATAAACCATTAGAATCAACAAGATTATCCAAATCCAGCGACCACTAGAGCACCCACTATCAAAACCCTTGACAATGTCGAACAATCCAAACACTCCCAACCTTTACAGTTGATGATCTAGGATGGACTTGCTGTGACACATGTTGAGGGGATAGAGGGCGTCTAGGTAGGGTTCATGATTGATTAATGTATCAATTGGCGGGATAGACGGATAAGGCTGGGAATTATAATTTTGGTTTAATTTGGCGGGATGTTTGGGAATGATATTATAAGTACTGGGATGGAGATAACATGTTGATTAAACATGCGCTGGTCAATCAGATAACGTGGTCAAAAAGCTATGAGTGGCAATTAACCGTGTATTGTTCTATGCCATGTACAGATGAAAGATATGGAGGCTGAAACCATCTATACGTGGATTGAATTTGTATATCCCCGTGGTGTATTAGCACATGACCACCCTTAAACCGGAGCCAGATTGTAAATCTTCTTAATATCACGCAATGTGTCCTCAAAATCAATTTCCAAATCCCGAAGCAGCCCAGTCTCCATGTCAAAGATCCACCCGTGCACAATGGGGAACTTGTTCTCGTGGAAGCTCTGCTGCACGGCGGCAGTCTTGATGATGTTCCGGCACGACTCGACCACGTTCAGCTCGATCAGACGCTTGTACCGGGCCGTTGTATCCTTGATTGCATCCAGCTCCCGCTCATGCAAGCGATACACGTCCCTGATGTTGCGCAACCAGGGGTTCAGCAGCCCCAGGTCAGAGGAGGTGAGGGCGGCCTGAACCCCACCGCACTGGTAGTGGCCGCAGACAACGATGTGCTTGACCTTCAGGTGACGCACGGCGTAGTTGATGACGGACATGACGTTGAGGTCGGTGTTGGGGACCAGGTTGGCGATGTTGCGGTGAACGAAGACCTCGCCTGCCTCCAGGCCCATGATCTCATTGGCGGGCACCCGACTGTCGCTGCATCCGATGTACCTAGAAATCGAGAAAGTGGAGTTAGTTCTAGATCCATGTGTGCCACCAAGGTGAAACGACTAGAGAACTAGTGGGGTGGTTCTTACAAATATTCGGGACTTTGGCCGGCATTCAGTTTCTCGAAAAAGGAGGGGTCCTCTTGCTTCTTGGCAGCTACCCAGGCGCGATTGTTCTCAAACACCCGGTTATGGGAGTGCTTGAGACACTCTGGAATGGTGTCCTGAGTTTGTTTAGACGAAGCCATTTCAATGGATGGAGGGAGGGGTGTGTGATTGTGTGTGGGTTGAATGAGAGTGGAGGAACCCCGCGTGGGGGGATCCCGTGGTGGGTGGGTGACTACGGGACCCCGTAGAGACCATTCCCACTGCCCCTTATCCATCTGATCACTGATCTGTCCAATGACTATGACATCATCAGTCCGTGCGTTCTCTTGCCTTGAATTCATATTTCGATCAGTGGCTTACACAGTGCGCGACAACACGATCGAGCATGGCACCACCTTGTCCAGTTTCTAGGCATCCTTTTATGAGACTCAGAAGTAGGAGATATTCATGATACAATGACTCTTAGTTCCCCCCTCGGATGCAAGACACAAGGCCTCTATTCTAAAATACTAAACAACTCAATTAAGAATATGTATCGCATAACTGTACGTTTATAATGCTCCTTCCCATCATGAGACAGGCATATGAGGCTTGCGATGCATTAAGCAGCAATTGCGACGCCCATTTCGCTCTGCGTACTGTTATGAGGTGGGTTAGCAGTGAAGATACCTTGGTAAATGGAATACACACCTGACTTCCATGTCCCTCTCCTTCTGCCCACGCTCTTCTTCTCCCATGTCTGACTGTGCCCTCAGACTTGTCGCCAGGATTATACTGCCTAGCTCCTTTATTTCGGACAAAGAGTTGATATCCCAGGGGCCAAACTCATGCGTGGTGGGAAGGTTAGGTCGGCATCCACAGGTTGGCTATTGTCCAGGTATTTCATATACTCCTCAGAGTATTCCGCAAAGATGATATATACCTCATGGCGGTTCTCTGACACGTGGAGACGGCTGCGAACCGGGGTCAGTTGGCTTCCCTTGCACCAAGGAAATGAATATGTACCGGCCAATGTAATTTAGAGTTCCGTTGGGATCTGGACTGTTCTTGAGCCATGCCACCATTTGCGCAGCCTCCTGCATACAGATTCGTACTCTTTTCTTTTTCCGGAGGACTGGCTTCACTTCAATGAGGGCGCGAACCTTCGCAACTCCCGCAGGCCCTCTATCCTCGAGGTACCCATCAACTCGGGCTTCGAACGACGCATGGTGAAAGTCAGCTTTGAATGGTTTTCGGTGTACGGTCCACCGATTGGATATACTAAAATGGAGCGTCAGCCCAACCAGAAAGTTCGAGAGCGCCGCCGTGACAATCTCCTCATCTTTTGTCGGCTTGTACATCTGGTCAAGAATTTCGGTTGGACCAGGACTCTCGGCGACTGGCGCGCTAGCGGCTGTCCCCTCGTCTGCGGACTCCTCTTCGTCGAAGGTACCGAGATCCTTCCCCGTAGACTTCGTCGGGGTTTGTAGGTACAAATTAGCCATTTTTTGAGGCAGCTTCCCTGTCTTCGTGCGAGTACGGCTCGTAACGGGAGAAAATGTAACATCTGGAACTGGTCCGTCCGAGGAGGTATCGCTAACGAGTCGCTGAAAGTAAAGAGCCGGCGCAAAAGTGGACTCCGGGATGGAGTCCAAATCCAATGTGAAGTTGGTTAGATACGTGTTCCAGGATGAATAGCCCTTAAGCTTTTCATCTGCTTTCAACTTCCAGGCGTGAAGATCATAATTTTCCAGCTTGAGAGTAGTCCTCTTGCTAGTCTTCCAGAGGACAGGGAGCGATAGGTATTGTTCTGGTGTTATGGAGGAGGCCGATTTCATGGTAGCTGTATGGATATTTGGGGTTTGTAGCTTTCTGGACCGAGCCGCCCGCCGTGGGGGTGGTTGGCAGCGTCCGAAGGTCGGGCATGACGATGCTTAATGTAGAACGATCAGTCTGATTATTATAAAGAAGGGGGGGGCGGGGGGGCACTGAAAGAAAAGAGTAGAAGCGTACTCGCTGTTGAGACTCCGTTGGCAGCATCGTCAACTGAGCGATAACGCAATACCGCAAGGCCCATGTCAGGAAGGAGGGGGGCTCGCTCCTCCCCACTCAGGGAATTCCCTTCCGCTTCCCCTTCCCCTCTCCGCGACCTCGACCACTCTTCACGCTTTCTCAAATATTATGGTGAACCCAGTACCCTATTGCCTGCTGGATTATCTCCCCACTATCTACACATAGCCCGATTGATACTGTCATCCGTTTGCCTTCCATCGACTTCTGAAAGCCAGTTGACGCAATGACCGCAATTGACCGGCGCCCCGAGCGAGAGGCTCGCCGCGAAAGGCTCGGAGCCATCAGGAAGGCCGTTGAAGATCTGGAGTACGCGTATCTCAGTGCAGCGGATCTTGACTCCGCTGGCATACACCTAAGCCCAATGTCTCTGACCGACGATGACCTCCTGCCCAACTTCTTCCACCTCTACAAGGGACAAGTTCAAATGACATCGGATGGATACATCTCTGATTCCTGGCCACTCTTCGACTGCGGTGCCTGGGAAAATGCAAGAGACCTGGAAGACTTCCTCGACAAGCTTGTCTGTCATTCCGAGTTGCCCCAGAGCGACAAGTATCCAATCGGGCCGCGTTATCGAGAGTCCGTCGCTCCCCCCTCTTCTATATAGATACCCACTAATACCCATATCCCTTTATTCAATTAGCTTCGGTGACTTCATTAATTTCGGCCAACTCCTTGAATGCCGCCCCCAACGCTGGCAAGTCCAAGCCGCCTGGGATATGCCGGATCATCATCCCCACCTGAAAGCCATGGTTATCAATGAAGCCGTCGGTGATGAGCGGTTGCTGCGTGGAGAAGTCCTGACAATTATTGATATTATGAGAGGTCGTCTTACACACAAGGTGACACGTGCATACGTTAATGCTCCGGTATGGCCTTTCCTGCCCTGCGAAATGAGAGTGAATCAGCTAATATCGTTCAGATTTTGCTGTTTTCGTTTATGGACACTTGTGCTCGTGCGCTGGAGGCATATCTCGATGGAGAAAATCTTGTTATCCGTGTAACAAGGCTCTATGACTTCAAGACGGAGGAGGATGCGGATTTCTCGCTTTCTATCTGTTTTGCTAAGTGGTGGATGGGTCAGGTTACGGAGTTATCGACTTGAGTGTTCGGTGGTATAGTTCTGACAAGTGGTTCAAACCGGCTTAAGGGAACGATTCATGTGTCATGATTTTATGATGGTGTTGATGGAGTTTGTGGAGTACTATATCTTCGGATACACGCGGCTGCGCAAGGACTGCTTGATAAGATTGCCCCACGCATGGATCTAGGGGATAATATTATTGACTACTATTGTATGGTGTGGAAACTCGTTAATGAGAACAGTTACTCTATTGGTGATAAATCATGTCACAGTATTACCACTTCGTTCCAGAGTGACAATATGAGGTTATCCAACATCAACGGATCAATGGCACCAACTTGCATCATGAGTGGACTAACAGGACTCTGAGACTCACTGTCAAAAGTTAAGGATCTTAACACACCGTACCATAGTATTATAATCGAAAAGAGGAATGAGAAGCTGAAGGCAGGGAGAGAATAAAGACTTGCATGTTACTGGTAGACCAGTAGAATATTACTGATATAGTTTTTCTTCAGTCTATATCTTTGGATTGTGTTATCGATTTTTTCCCATACACGTAACCTTTTTATTTCCGACTGTCATATTGGAACATGGGCATATAGCTTAATAACACACTTAGAGGGCAGGATTAGATTAATAGAATGTCACTTGATTGGACTTGGCTTGAGGTACTGTATCTGGTGTAACTTTGCCCGTTTCAGACAGGAAAGCACCTGTACCGCTGTTCTAGAATACGATTGGCGTTGTTTACCATGGCCATCTCGAGGGTAATATTGTCGAATGTCAAGGTTATATCTTGCTGCCTACACGAAGGCCAGTTTCAGGGGATTAGAAGAATTACCGATGGAGTATGAGGTGACTATATCATGTAGGCGGCTATATATGCCAATGACTCCAAAGCAATTCGGTGAGTTTTGTCATTCATACAAGCAAGCAACCATTTTTAGCCCCGCTACTTTCACCTTGCAACTGATAATAGTATAGTCACAAGAAGAACAGCACATCTTAACCATTCTAAATGATAAACCCAACCTTCCTTAGACCTACCCAAACCCCGAGTCAAAATCCCCAACTTCCATGGTGAACAACACACACCAGATACTCCAGTTTTGGGAGCGAGTTCAGTCGAAGGTTGTGAGGGTCATCAAACTGACAGTTACTCTTCTCATCGTACAGCACCGTATCAATTCCTGCCGCTCGTGCTGGGATAATATCGCGCTGTTTATTGTCTCCAATATAGACCAAGTCCCCGGGAGCAATGTTGTATTTTTCCAATACAGCGGTGAAAAGACCGTCCACTTTGGACTTCCTGACCTCATTTGTCGTCACAAGAATATCGATGAAGGGTTTCAACCCTAGCTCCGCGATGGTCCATTCCTGTGCATCTTGAGGACCCTCGGTTACTATGATGACCCCCTTCCCGCGAGCCTTCAGTTTTTCGAGGAGGTGAAGTGCACCGGCTTTTAGTGTCAGAGCTGCGCGGAGTCTGTTCTTGTACACCACTAGTAGATGTTCGAGGGTCTCTGTGGATGGTTCATGTCCGTGAGCCTCGAGGAGGTGAGAGAACCGCTCCCTGCGGTAGTCCTCTGATGTTCTCCCATCGGTGAAGGCATTTGCCGTCTTGGAGCGGAGGACATCGCGATATGTAGCTTCCAGATCGTCTATCGTCTCCTTGGCATCGGGGTGAGCGGCTTGAATAGCCTCGAATACAGAAAATGATGCATGGGCAGAAGTTTTTCGAAACTCATGCAGTGTATCGTCCAAGTCGAAACCAAACCAAGGCTTCGATGCGAGCAGCGTCAAAACAGGACCTAACCTCGGACCATAAGCTTCCAGGTACAGGGTGCCTACTTCAGCTTCGATATGTTCGATCTCGAGGGCAGAGAGTAGTCCATGACCACTGAAGTCTTCGACATGCGTGTGAGTCTTGACGCGATCAAATAGACCATCCGGAACGGTGCCTTGATTGATGGATTGGTCCCGGTCACCATTCAAGATGTAATCTCCAAACGGTCGCTTGAATTCCAGACACCAGTCGTCAAATAGAATGTCCCAGTAATCGGCCAGTGCGGCAACGGTGCCTCTGGCGTCGGATACGAGTTGCTCGTAGATGACCACCTGGGGCACGGGGCTGGCTTGTAGCATTTTGAAAAGGGAGCGATAGCAGATGAAGAAGCTGTACAGATCACCCCAGCCCAACTTCTTCCAGCTGTCAAAAACACGGACCGGGTCTCGGACGATAAATACAGGCCGTGTCATCTCGTAGGCGGCTTTGTTGGGAAGGATGTCGAAGTCACATTCGCTCTTGAAGAATCAAGGGCCTAATTCCTCTTTGGTTACCAGGGTGGAGTATCCTTCGGTCAGTGCCTGTTGATAGACAGGATGGGATTCGGGGTGATCATAGATCGTATAGTCTGGCTTGACACGAGACAGACAGTTGTCGCCGAACGTGTGATATGCCTTGGAGAATCAGCCTGCTCGTGACTGCACAACGAGGCAGCTCGCTCAAGATGCGCATGAAAAGTGTAGAACCAGACCGAGGACAGGCGACAAGAACCCTAATCTGTGTTTGCTGCTGGATCGGGTGTTAGCAACACCTACTTGTCTGAAATAGCGTTGATAAATACCTTTTTACTGTCAGTCACTTTGGTGTTGGAATCCATTTGCTTTTCAGAAGACTCCAAATGAGGCTTCTTCTCTTGTCGCTGCTACGTTTTCACCGAGCAAAACGCCAGTTGAGGAGACCATCAGGTGCGTAGCGTACTGTTCGGAGCAAACACAAGTCAGCTGGTATACTGACGGCGCCGATCAAGGATCATGAGGCGATAGCCGTCTCCGATGGCGTTATCTCGCTACATGCTCTAGATCTGAGGTAAGCCTCACTGATACTTACTTCGTATTATAGACTCCGCCCCCATCTGAGCGGCTCAGTCCTCTGTCTCAAACACAGTCGAGACTTGGGTCTCTTGGGGTAAAACAGGGCACGGGTTGGTGGCCCGCCCCGCTCGGCCCGCAGGATTAGGGTTGAGTGGAGTCTAGTCGCATCGTGCCAATCTTCAGGGCCGATGGCGCAATGCAGACACCACAGATGCTTCGAATTGAGCAGTTGAGCATAGGAGTAACTTCCGTCCTGGGGTGCGCGATCGACATGTCAGAATTAAGTCTGCTACCAACCACATCGGGGAATACCGAAGCAGAAACTGCATGTTTATTGCCGAAGTCGGACCATGGCCTCACTCTGGATGATCGAGTATTTACTGTTAGAGCCAGCGAGTAGGTCTAGCTGTGTAATACGTCTGAAAGGCGTAGAAGGATTGATGTTAATTTCATACCAGTAGGCCAAAACGGAAATCCGCTGGCCATCTGGAGAACAGACGGAACGAAGACTGTGTCCCAACAATTGACATATCTGAAAATTTTTGGATACATGCATACACTGCTATTTCCCGTAAAAGCACCCTTATAAGGTCTGCTTCTGTCTTTGTTTTCTGACAATTGGGCAACTTGTCTGGTTGACAAAACACAATAATGTCTTTCAAGTGGAGTAAAACAGGATTTTTAGGTAACAGGAGTGACAAGAAAGATGGATGGATACCAGCAATACATAGATGGGTAGAGGAAAATCGGTGCCAATGCATCAGAGGCAGGTGCTGGCTAGGGTCTTGCCTTTTCCCAGCATCTGGTCCTGCAGGAGCATTCCGGCAGGATGAATGTAGCTTCCATAGCCAGAAGCATTGGCTTCGATCAAAACAGGAGGCCCTTTCCTACGTCGCCTTGAGTGTCACATGTTGGAATCTATTCACCTTGGAACTGTTCCACTAACGAGAGAGGTATACACGTCTCGAAAGTTCGCCACAGGGATTCCATCCTACCTGTGAACATTACCTGAACTTGTTAGAGAACAGTCATGCAAGTATCCGAATCATACATAGGACCTGAGAGGACCAAAACCTTTCTTCGCTAGCTTTGAGCCCACTCTCTTGGAAACAGATATATATCCCCACAATCCACAGCCCTACTACCTTGCAGTGCAATATCCCAAACGACCTCCTCGACGCACGAATATCTACCCCAATCTCAAGAGCAGCAGCATCTGAATAAAATAATAGACACATGTCGCCACACTTAATCTCGCGACCAGCCATGGAGATATAACGAAAATCGGACTATAGTAAGTAAAAAGAATCGAAGTAATACAAGATAGCTACTGTAAAGGGAAGATACGGTCTAGAATTCCGAGCTGCATCGTGTAACCTGGTTATTAAAAGGACGCATTCGGGTACAATAACAATCTGTTGCTGCTGTTTTGGGGACAGTTGTTGAGTAAGTATGCAAGTCGATGGGATTTTCACTAGATAGCTGGTGGCTACATCAAGAAGGGCCTCAAAGGTAAAGTATGATAATTGGCTCTAGTGATACTCTAAGAGATGATGTTGATTATGCGGAATATAGGGACATGAGCTGTTACTACTATGACATTGTGTAAGAAGATCCTTAGTGGGATCAGTTGGTCTATCGGTGGTGAATATGTTATTAATATAAAAGCCCTTTTCTAAAGGAATGAAATGAGAGTGTTCCAGTCATGGAAAAATAGTATCAACTATGATATGAGTAGACTAGGAGTACCCAGGTCAGGTCCACTGATAAAACTAACAATCTTAACCCACCGTCTCAAGTAGAAAGTCACTCCGAGCTGTCCTATGACATGGCTTTCTCCAAGAGTTCCAAAATTGCTTCAAATTCCTTCCGCTCCTCCTCTTTCTTCTTGGATATTAAATCTTTGCATTTGTTGATGAACACAGGGTCATAGTGAAAACGGCGTCCCTGGGTCAATACCTCCATTATTTCGACATCCCTTCCGCAAGAGGTCTGCCTGAAAAGGCTTGTCAGAGGTTCTAGTCCTCCGTCAAGGTTCCAATCTTCAGAACCATAACCGTCCAGTTCAGGTCGGGCCAATAAGGCCTGGACAACGTCTGTATATCGATGGAACACTGCCTTGTTTAATAGATGAATGACGTCGTCTCGAGAAGTCTCTGCATCCTTTCTCCTGGCGAGTGTAATCCCTCTTTGGATTAAGTAAGTCGCACTGATGGGGTTAATATTAATCGTTGAGCCCAAAGCCGTCCTTTGATGGGCCCTTTGACCAGAAGACCCAAAATCATTTAGAAGTTCCGGTGCATGGCGTAGAATGTACACTACTGCCTCAGTGTTGCCCCCGACCTCATAGTAATCCTCAATGGTGCCAACGGGCTTACAATCACCTCCAGTAGATGCAGCGATATGCAAAACCGTTTCGCCGCAATGCTGATTCCTCCAGGTGTGAAGATCCAACATGCCCCGTTCGAGCATCCTTTCAAGGAGGTCAGCAGGACACTCCGTGCCGAGAACTGTGTAAAGCAACAATTCCATCCATCGAACCTTACTGTCAGTTTCAAGGAGAACCCGTGCCAGCTCCCCTCGAGTTTCCGCAGGAGCGTGACAGAGACTGTCCAAAGGAGTGTAGCCCTCATTCATCGTGAGACTGACGTCGGCGCCCTTCTCTAGTAACATTTTGGTAATATCGATGTGGCCGCTGCGGATGGAGAGGTGGAGTATGGGACAGCCTTCTAAGTTGAAAGTGTCTACAGACAGACCTGCCTTTAGGAAGAACTTGACGGAATCATAAGCTCCGTTCTCCACTGCGTTGGACAAATATTCGCGAGGAGGCGTAAAGTTGGGATCAGCCAACACGAGCTTCTGTTCTTGTGGAGTCATTCCGGACCTGACATCATTATCTGGCCAGACCTTGATATCCAATCTGTCATAGAAGCTCTGTTCCGGCCGACCAATGTCCTTTGCAATCCTGAGCAACTCAGGATGACAGAGTCCATGCAACTTCTCGCATGTACAATCGACACGACTAAGTGAACACTTATCCATCTGCTTGACGACCTCAAGAACCAGTTCCTCTGGCAGTTCAAGCAGAGGAAAGCTTTCTCCTTCCATGATGACAAACAGTGTGACTGGAGTGATAAACTGGCCAATTGTGTGAATCTCAAGGGTGCATGAAAGTTTGGTTCAACTGGGCAGTCTACTTGAAAGGGAGGAATTGATGGGCCATTTATAGCTCTGATGCAGCCAGCATGCTCCTTACGGGCTAGTCGAAAATGCCGGAAAAGACGTGTTGAAGGGAGGATTCTTAAGATGTCCTTATGTAGATGCAGGAATCACCAGTCATTTAACGATATGTATTCCCGGGTGTCAACGGTATGTCCCGCCATCAAACTCCGAGCTTCTGTCTCTGTTTCTGCGATTTCCGTTCATTGCATTCAGCTCGTTATGATAGGAGAGAGTGATTGTTCTGTTTGCGTCACTTCGTCTGCACACAGAGTTGTAGTCATTGACGCTCTTGGAACTTAGCCTGACTCTAGGGGAAACCATGTCACAGGAAGGTATTCACTCCATTCCATGAGTGGAGAACTCCGTCACATTGCTCATTTCGACAGCCCAACATTGTAATAGAGTTGAGTTAAGTACGACTGAGATACGAATATCATGATAGAAGTTCCCAAAGAGACCAAAAGAGATATTTTCTGCTGAGGAAGAACGGTAAATGAAATCTATATGCTATTGAACGACTTTTGAAATCTTGTGACTATGGCCCTTTTTCAACCTGAAAGACCCCGATGGGGACAGGAGTGGGAGTGGGGAGATATCACAATGATGAAGAGATCCATGATCGCGAAGTATGTACAACCAAAACAAGCAAGGAAGATAGAATGTGTGACACAGGCAAGAAGTATCCAAGTCAAACATATGCACTATCTTAGGTTCGAAGACGAACCTCGCTGGCGCCAGTCATATTCTTGATATCACTGATGATATCAGAAATATGAGTGAAGTAGGCTATCTCCCCTCCAGATGCCCCACCGAAGATCATTCCAACAACTTCCTTCCTCTTGTTCAGAAGAAGTGACCCATGGTCCCCTTGCTGAGCCACGGGGACATCACTCAAAGCCGAAAGAATGGTATGCTCCCACGTTTGCACGGTGACTTTTTCTCCGTCAACGATCCGGGTGGTGAAAATAGCTGTCTTTAGGCCATTGTATACACCTTCTGTGACACCGGTAGCACTACCAAACTTGTGCAGCCTCTCGTCAGGCTTAGGGACACCGAAATCAAACCCAACAAGCTTTGAGGATTCGGGGACTTGCCATTTGGGAATCTATGATACCAGTCAGTAACACAATATCGTGGGATGTAGTTTGTCTTACATAATTGGGTCCGGCAAAAGGACCTCTAATGGATTCTATCAGTGCCCAGTCGCGAATAGAAAGCATGGGGGCTGTATTTGCGGGTGAGTCACTAGCTGGCTCCTCCTTTCTTCCTGACGCCGCAAAAATGAGGCCAAAGACGAATTGTCCTGTTTGGATGAACTCCGTCATGGCCTTTACCTCTTTGGTGTGTTTCATGATGGCCTTTCTGTTTCGGTTCCATAGGCTTAGCTTTCGTGGGAGGACAGACTCGTCGTTCTCATTGGCCCTTATGACGTTCTGGTACGTCTTGTTGGCTTGGAGATCCTCGATTTGGTACTCTAGCTTAGCCAGTCCGTTTTGGAGAGCCCCTAGAATTGGGGCGTCGATATAAAGGGGCTTTCTGGCTCTCTCATCTTGAAGATAAACTCCCCCACGCTTCCAGGATTCAACATCTATAGAAGCATTACTATGAAACATCATCCGGGTGGAACAAGGGAGTAACATACCTTCGAGCTGGCTGTCAGACAGAGTCTCTTCATGAGGGAAGATGCAATGTGAGCATGTGAGAGCCAAGGATACCCAATATCCAGTGATAGAATCCTGTAACTCGAACCAACCCCCCATTGTTCCATGGGGATACCTCGAGCCATGAGGGCCCACAGTCGATCCAAGACCAATACCATCTTCGCAGTCACTAGCACTCACTACTGCAACAGTACGCTGGTATTCATCTGCAAATACATGTGAGTCTTCGCGAATATGTACCGCCACACAGTCGAGCTTGAAGGTCTCCAGTATTCCTAGAATCAGGTCTCTAGGGGGGTTCCAGTTTCTGGAGCTTCTAGGATTAACACCCAGGACAACAGTAGGCGGGCACTCGTCGTCACTACCACTCCAGCCCATGCGATAACAAGCGAGTGAGTATACGTCCGCAAGGTCTATCTGTTTCATGATCGTTTCAGCAACTTCTTTCCAGATAGGAAAGATGTCGTCGTCAGGTGTACATGGAAATTCGGATGCTTCCTGGCCAGAGTGAGAACCGATGATTTTGATATTGACCTCTCTAAGCTCCTCCTGAAGCATATTCATGTGTAGGTCTCTTGCGAGACTGATCCACCCCTGATCAGTGGGGTCATCACATCGAGCACGGACGAGCAGGTTGAGTTTATGATCGGAATCTAGTTCCAACGACGACTGTCGATCGCCAAATTGAACATCTATGACATCCACGCCATGTCTGTCTAAAGTTCTTCGTATACCGCTGCCTGAACTGACTCCGGCTTCATAGTCCTTGGTGTCATTTGGGAGTCTGTCCACAATATCGCCATCCAATCCCCATAGAGAGACGCCTCCAACTCGCAAGGCGTTCTCCGGGAAGTCGTCAGAGCCTTCCTCACCCCATGAAGACCCGTAGTATAGTCTGATCCGAGTGGACTGGCCGGAGATCGATAGTGCGCCAGAGATAGCAGTGTTTCTTGTTGTCCTCATCGTCTCCCTCTTCATGTGTCCAAGCTTATACACAAATCCAGGGGATGAGCAATATAACAAGCAGATCGGTAACTAAAATGGCAGAAATTTCCGGATAGTGAAGAGGACTACCGAAGGACAAAGATTGATGTGGGAAGATTAAAAGAGTCAAAGCAGTGAGCAGAAAAGAGACGGAAATGAGGGTCGGTGGACAAGATGTAGATATTCCACTATGAACAAATGGAATTAATGGATGGGAATATGTAGAAGGAACGACGACCCTTCTTCGGAGAAAGCCTATGTCAAATAGGGATATACATCGATGTCATCCGTCCGTCGTGCTGACATCGTGATATGGTAACTGTGACGATGATTTCTCCCGAAGCAGATGCTGTCCCTTGTATGACTCTCAGGAAACCATTATACATATTGTGCCATCTCCGAGTTTATAAAGTGGCAACCCGGGGAATTCCTTTCAAGCATGACATTATAGCGACTTGGCGACTGAAGCTGTAGCTAGACTTGACCGCCCAATAAAATGCGATCTCGCAAACTACGGAGTCTCAAAAACTCAAAAAACACAAATTTTTCAACAGAGTATTAGTATAGCCAAGCTCTACCTTAAAATCAAGCTTCGCAAGATCCTCTGGTTGATGATGTATTTGTTGTTCAAAACTACTAAGCCCGGAACTATATATATCGGTTCGTAAACGCAGCCATACGACCGTCAGCTCCCTACTCGTCTGGAACTATCATAGAACAGCCAATACATACCTTGAGACGAGGGAAGGAATACAAATCGTGTTTATTACTGACTGCATCCCAGCATGGGTGCCTGACCGATCAGGTGGCAGCGACCGAACTGGACTAGACCGGATGGGGCTCGGAATAACGGATAAACGTCCGGGCGATAAATCCGACTCCTCGGCTTCAATTCATCCATGACGCAGCAAGTTTCTGCCAGAAATAAACCCGAGCTCGACGCGGCGTTGCAACGGTTGACAGAAGGATCTAAAATGGCAGACGCCATATCTCCGGCGCAGCCCTCTGGATGGCGAATTCCCAAGGCGTGCCAAGAATGCAGGAAGAGGAAGATCAAGTGCAATGGTGTCAATCCCTGCAAAACCTGCCAGCTGCGTCATACGCCGTGCATCTATCGCGAAGTCATCCGGCAGCGTAAAAGGAAAAGTCAATATCCAGACACCGCAGTCAGTGAGGAGTTCCCCTCGAATGGGGCCCCGCGGGACGACCCCGGCATCCGGCAGCAGTCTCCGAGTTTGATGCCGCCAGCCCGGCGGAGAAACCCGTCCGTCAGTCTCACTTTCAACAATAGCGTCTCAGCTACCCATATGGCATCGCCATCTTGCAAGGTACAGCTGTACTATGGCTCAACATCTCACTTTGCGCTTATGCACGAGATATATAGGGGCCTGGTCTCTAATCAATCCGCGGAGGCGCAGGAGCCCCAGGGAGAGGTTGAAGAAGCCGGCGCGGGCTTGGATATGTTTAGCTTCCGTCGGATCTTTTTCGGCACCCAGGCCGAGTCGCATGATACTAACAAGCTTGTCAACGGGCCTGATGCACCGGTGCTGTTCCTGCCCTATGAGTTGGCCAATGACTTCCTCCGGCGCTTCTTGGCAACGCTGTACAACCTGGTGCCTTTTTGGCCCAAGGATGCCTTCCATCAACAGCTCGATCACTTGTATCGCCCCACTCCAGACTCTCGCTCAGACAAGTGGGTTCAATCACTGTTACTGCTGGGGCTAGCGATCGGTGCTCTAGGAACAGAACACCATAGTTGGGGGGATATCTTATACGAACGCGTGAAGGCTTCTACCTCATCACTCGACGACGTGGTCAATCTGCAGACAGTTCAACTTTCGTTATTCATGATAAGTAGCTACATTTCCAGCATATCACACAACAAGTACTGATGTTTTGGTAACACGCTCACTTCCAAACCGAGCAAGGCAGGCCCAACTCGGCTTTTCTTCTTTTGGGCACAGCTGCTCGCAAGGCCATCTCCGCTGGCCTGCATAAAGAGGCCCCCGCTGAGGGTGAAGACGCCTCTGATAGCGTTGAGGAACAGCGGAGCACGTTCTGGGCACTCTATTTCTATGAAGTGTCAGTCTCACATTCGTCAATCACCGTTCTCCGTACTAACCGTGCGTAGCTGGACTTGTTTTCATTTAGGACGACCGAGATCGCTATCAGCAAAAGACATTGGAATTGCATTGCCAAAAGACCCCTTCTTGCAAGTCCTGGTTCATTTATCAAAGGTTTTCTCCCGCTCAGCCGATGAGATGTATGGCCGGCGCCATGAATCGCTGCTGCAAATGTGGAAGATCGCTAGATCAATAGCTGATGACATTCGCTGTTATGACTCGATGATGCAACATGCAGTAGGGTTTGGACTTGATAAACAGACCCAACCGGGGAGTCTGGGAGTACGGCAGATCATTCTAACCACTCGTATGTTTAGCTTCCACTCGAAGGTTCCAAGCTGATAGTTCAGTGTATTATCATACGATCCTCCTGACGTTTCGACCGTTTCTAATATTCCGGGCTCGGTGGCGGCACGATATGAAGATGTCATCACAACGTCCAGGAAGTAGCACAGCCAAACGGCCGACAGAAATGCCCACCTGGTTGAACGAAGCCTGCAACCAGGCCCTTAGTGCGGCTTGCAGAACTATCCATCATCTATATGAAGCCTCCATATATAATGAACTTGTTCGGGTAAGTCATCTTCTGATTTTGGATGACGCCAAGTGCTGATAAGCTTGCAGGAACTCCGCTATCATGGATACTTCCTCGGCAGTTCCTCTTTCGCCCTCATATACGATTTAATGCATGGCGACAATCTGGCCTCTACCCATCTTCCTTGGATACATGCTGCTGTACAAGGCCTCTCCGCCATGCGACACGGTGAACCTATCTCCAGCTCCATGGCAGCTATTCAAACAGTGTTACGAAAGCTGGACCCATCATATGAATGGTCACCAAATACGATTCAATCCTACAGCCTTGACCAACCCACTAGCGTCACGCGACAGTACCCCAGAAACGTCTCTCATCCTCCACCGGGCCCCATCGCTGACCCCGTTCACGGCGGTTTAGTGGGGGGAGGAGGTTTGTCGATGCTGTCTGATTTTCAAGGGAATTCCCTGCAGGACGGTATACGCATGCCAAGTGGCAGCGTTGGTAGTGGTGAAGACCTCCTTGACTTCACCCAGTCAGACATGGGCTGGGACTTTGACTTCTCCACCATGGACCTCGAGGCTTTCTTTTCCATCAACCCAACTCTAGACCCGCCGATGTTTTAGTGTTTTAGTAATACCTCGAACACCGGCTTACCTAATAACCCCACCGATCTGGGAGGGATCGAGGGATCACGCGGGAGTCAAAACATTGATACGGTTGGACGGGGTGTTTGGCTAGGGCTGACCGAGTCCATTGTCTGTAAGGTTAGAGTCCTGAGTGGGTTGGCCTAGAACCCGGCGTCGCGGTATTGACTTGCACGAAGATAGGTAGGGAAACGGGCCCGTTTTGCAACACGAGCCTGGATCCGACTGGTTGCTGACATGTGCCCCTTGCAGGGCGCCATCGCAAATACGAACCTGCTTAATACATTGATACCCATGGGATGCCCGTTTAAGGTGAGGAACGCACTACCAGTCTATATAGTATGCCCGACAGTGAGCGGAACATTACAGTGCCTAAGAGGTTTCAGCCGTAGCCATCCATATCCTTTGGAGGGAATCCCAAATCTAGACCCAGTGCGCGAGTCAATGAATGCGACGACAACCGACACGTGACTGGATGAATCATGTTCTCGTCAGCAGCAGTCAGCACCAAGACTCCCGAAAGGTTGACCAAGTGCGTGATTGACTGCAGATCGGAGTCGATGCGTAATGTCGATCTATTTCCCCCCTTGGTGGGCCCCTGCAGTAGCTAT
The DNA here is from genome assembly GCF_003184525.1 of Aspergillus sclerotioniger CBS 115572. Taxonomy (NCBI): domain Eukaryota; kingdom Fungi; phylum Ascomycota; class Eurotiomycetes; order Eurotiales; family Aspergillaceae; genus Aspergillus; species Aspergillus sclerotioniger. The sequence goes on along the minus strand of NW_020290992.1, from coordinate 1,356,357 downwards.
CTGAGCTCAACGTACCTGCTCGGGGCATTTTTATCTTATCTTGGTTGTTTCCTCGAGCAATCTGCCCAATGAAAAGCTGTACATGAGCTGCCTTAGACTTTAGGGGTGGATATGTGCACCACCTCGAGCCTGTTGATCTGTTGGCTTGCTTAAGCTTCCGGCCACATCCTGCTTACTTTGAATGCAGGTCAGATCCCGCCCAATGGGGAGCAGACAGGATACGATCAAGGCCCCTAACTAAGACAGAAGAGCGATGCCTCGACAGCTTTGGCGAGAGAGGGAACCCTGAGAGGAACCCCCGATGCGGTCGCGGACGAGGGCCAAGGCTGCCCCAGGCACGCGTGCTGGCCTGGATGCCTGAGGCGAGGACGGTCTGAAAGCGGCGTCGGGGAAAGCAAGTCCGGACCAATCCGGGGGCGTCACGCGGGAGGCCATAGAGTTGGGTTACATCAATGACCCGTCCATCTTCTCCCTCATCCCACTCTGCCTTCTCTCGTCAGATCTTCCCAAGAACAACCGGTCAGCCTCGGCTTTCTCTCTGTTTTGGAAAAGAATCTTCTGGCATCGACTTCAGCTGAGCGGCATCTTCCGTCGGATTCCTCTACCCTGTCAGGCGAATCGTCGGAGCCGACAACGCCCGCAGGCGAAGCCACTCGGCCGATGAAGACTGCGAGGCTGAGATTCGGGGAACCATGGGCCCTGCGCGGTCGTTCCCGGGATCCGGCAGGGCCAGTCATGCAGACTCTGCGATGATCCCCTTATCCGGGGTCGGCGCCATCAGCCGGCGGGGCGGCCCATCAAAGAGCAACTTGAACAAGTCGACCACATCAACTCGGCGGCCTAGACCTGCTTCCACACCACTTGTCCAGTTCTTCCGAAACATCTCTGGCACACCGGTGGCGCCCGGGTCATGAACCTTAAAACCTCCTGACTAGCTCGTGTGTGGCTAGAGACTTGGAAATATATCTGGTGCTTATCCCTTCCGTTGCCAAGTCGCTCCAGACCGCGGACAAATTTCTACGGTCACTTGCGATGCCATAGGTGATCACCCACTTGCTGTGGGCTCAGCAGCTCTTCATCCCCTGCGGCTGCCCCGAATGACCCCGGACCTCTACAGGTATCACCCATGTTTTCCCCTTCACACCCATTTCCATTCGCCGTTCTGCTTGGTCTAGAGCAGGTCTGACATGTTCAACCCCATCAACAGGCTCTACAGCGCCCAGACTCCGGACCGAACCGATGGGCTGCTGCGCACCGCATCTCCAGCCTCGATCGTCAATGGGCAGAAGCATTCCACGATGGCTTGCCCAGCCTCGGACCCCACCTTGATTGCCCTTGCGCAACTCGGGACTTACCGCATGGGCTGCAAATACGCCTTTGTTTCGCTGATTGATAATTGTGAGACGCATGTTATCGCAGAAGCAACGCCATCAGGCCCAGGTTTCGGCAACAAATCCGTTGTCAACGGCAATTCTGTGGGCATGAGCACATTGGGTCTGGCACGAAATGGAACTGGAGGGGCCTGCTCTCCCAATGTCACAAGAAACAGCAGCGGAACGATCGTTCGCGATCTGAATCTCGAGTTAGACTTGAAGCATCACCCCCTTGTCGAGCGATTCCGGCCTAGATTCTACGCGGAGGTCCCATTGCATTCATATTCCGGAGAAACGATCGGGACATATTGCGTGGTCAATGATGAACCGTGCCACTTTTTCGGTGATAGGGAACTAGCGGAACTCCAAGATGTTGCTAACGCAGTCGCAAATCACCTCCAGAATAACAATGCGCTACGCCATTACCGCCAGAATGATCGTTTGTTAGGCGGACTCATGAAGTTCGTCAAAGGGCAGCCGTGTAATGAGACCGATGGACGGAAAAGCCGAAGAAAGAGCACTGCGGCTAGTCTGATTTCCCCTCGTTCTTCGGAAGTGCCAGAGATTGACCGTCTGTCCGTGTCGGCGGCCAGTATCCATGAGATTTCACCATCGTCAAACCGATACCCTCAACCAACACCAGCGAATGAGTCGCCTTTCTTCGCAAATCAAGCATTCGGGACCGTTCATTCAGCGCCAAATGGGACGCATCAACGCCACGTGAGGAAGAGCTCCGACGAAACAAGTAATCTCGTCATGGTACCAGAAGGTACTGCCATTTCTGAGAAAACGTCGCTGCTCTTCTCTCGTGCCAGTGGGATACTGCAGGAATGCATGGATCTGGATGGGGTTATTTTCGTTGACGCGTCTCGCAGCAACTCTCGCAGGTAAGATTGGATCGTGTGGTGTTGAGAATATTTAGCTGATGGCATGTAGTAATTCGACTGTTAGCGTGGCCGATTTGGACGCATTCGATAGAGATAGTGACTCTGGCTTCTCTCTCCGCTCGCCCAGCGTATCGTCGTACGGAGGCTGGTCTGAGAAGCTCTGTGAGCCTCTAGGTGTCGCCTCATCACAACACCCCCTAGGAAACAGTACAAGCATGTTCCGGCTTCCCTTGACGGAAGGGCTGCTGCATGATATGTTCACTGCTTTCCCGCAAGGCGAAGTCCTTCACCCTCACCAAAGTGTGGGATCACCGCCTTCGAGCTTTTTGCACCAGCGCCGGCATAGTATACATAGCATCCAGGGTGAACACTCTTTGCGGCACTCTATCAATGCTAAACTGGCCCATAATTTCCCGGAAGCCAAGTCTGTCGTGTTCCTTCCATTGTGGAACTGGAACAAATCTCGATGGCTTGCGGGGACACTGGTCTGGACCAGCGACAACCAGCGACGACTGGGGCAAGACGATCTTCACTTCCTAAAGACCTTCGGGGACTCGATCGTCTCCGGGTTCTGCCAGATAGACTGGACCGCTACAGAGAAGGCGAAATCGGACTTGCTTTCGTCGGTTAGTCATGAGCTTCGCTCCCCTTTGCATGGCATGCTTGCCAGCACGGAGCTGTTGCAGACCACATCTCTGGACTCCACTCAGCAAGATATGGTCACCATGGTGGAAACATGTGGTCTCACGTTGTTGGACACGATGAATCACTTGTAAGTCTGTACTCCGGTTAGTATGATATAATGCTAATTTCTCAGGCTTGAATTTACCAAGATCAACAACCTGACCCATTTGCACAAGAAAAGTGGGCCGAATGTGGACGGGATGGATAACTTGCTGACCGAATTTGACTTGGATGAGGTAGTAGAAGAAGTGACCGACGCCTTGTATGCAGGGCACCGATCCCTCATCAACGCTGCGAAGATTGCTGGCCGTTACCTACCAGGTGGATCCGGGGTTGGCAATAGGCCTGCGGGTGCCCCAGCACCACCAAATCCTGACGATCTGTCAGTGATTGTTCGGATCGAAGACTTGGGTTCGTGGCATCTACAGTCGCTCTCTGGCGCATGGCGGCGGATTGTCATGAACATTCTGGGAAACGCATTCAAATTCACCAGGTGCGGGTTCATTGAGGTGTCCCTTGCCAAGAAAGTCGAGCGGTCTGGCTACACAAAGAAGACTCTGGCGCACCTCTCAATCACGGATACCGGGAGTGGAATTTCCACTGACTTTCTAGAACATCAGCTTTTCAAGCCTTTCGCACAAGAGAGCATCTTGACAGAGGGTGTTGGCCTGGGCCTGAGTGTGGTCAAACAATTGGTGAACTACCTCGGTGGTGAGATCGAGCTGAAAAGTGATGTAGGGGTAGGAACGCAAGTCAATGTGTACATTCCGGTGGAATTCGTGGAAGAAAACTCATTCATGGATTGCGGTGTCCCGGGAGCGCGCATCATGACCCGAGTGTCCCTGGTGGGACTCAACGCATATGCAGACCTAAAGGAAGCGCCGAGTGGTCTGCTGAGCACGGAAGCAAAGCGCAAGCTCGCACTGCGGGGTGCCTTGAGCAACGTGCTACTGAGTCAGCCTGGGTGGATGGTGTCCTTTGCTGATAAACTTGATATGGCTCCGGGAGATATTGCCGTCATTGAGGAATCCACGTTAAAGAAGCTTTCGGCCAAAGGGCCCATTGATGTGAAGTTTAGGGCAATTGTGGTGATCGGCGAACAAGCCGTCACACTGCCTGGAGAATTTGCCATCCGGGGGGCTGATGTTTTTTACGTTCCTCAACCGTAAGTCACATGAACAAATTCAAAGCTGTTTACTAATTGGGAGCAGCATCGCACCTCGCAAGGTCCTACAAGCATTGCAGCGGATTACCGAGTCGCACCAAGGGCTGGGCCCAGGGGAAGACGATCCGATCTTGGGTCCACTGCCCGGCGTGCCCTTACGAGGACGGAGCTTGTCTGATGCCTTTGCCCTTGCCAAAGGTTCGGAGTCACCTCCTGTCGTTAGGGAGAATGTGTCGGAGTTTTCGCCGTCTATGCCTCGAGAGCCCACAGGCGACAACCTGCATGTTCTAATTGTGGATGACAACGACATCAACCTCAAGGTACATACCTTCTTGCATGTTAGTAACAATGGCTAATATGTCTAGATCCTTGCTACCTTTCTGCGGAAAATCGGCTGCACATATGAGACCGCATCCAACGGGTTGGCGGCATTTGAAAAATACAAAAACTCTACAAGACCTTTTGACTATATCCTCATGGGTACGTGCTGTACCTATTTCCCTCAATGTTTTGCTAACCCTCGCAGACATATCAATGCCAATCATGGACGGGATTGCGTCCTCGGGCAAGATCCGCGAGTACGAAGAACAGCATTCCCTCCCCCGGGCTGCCATTATGGCGGTCACCGGGGTGGCCTCGAGCGAGATGCAACAGCAGGCCTTTGCAGCTGGCATTGACGATTACCTGGTGAAGCCACTTTCACTTCACGACTTGAAACGAATAATGAATATTGCATGACTGGGCATGTAGACGTTGCTGGTCGGTGTAATAGGCGTTGATAATTATAAGATAGATTATATAGGTAACTAAGCTATCACTACATCATTGACCTGAATTCCACTATCTATTAGACAATAGCTAGATGGTTCACGGTCATGTACATGACCTGATCAGCTAAGATAGGATTATCTAAGTAGTGTCGCAGTTTACCCGTTTCGGGTCTATGTATATCCCAATTGACCAATACCAACGACGCCCAACATGATATATTACAAGGGATGTCTCCACCGATGTGCGGAGAATTGCCCCTCTCAGCTAAAGGGAGGAATCTGTTTTGGTCTGTATTGCTAGACAACAATGAATAATGGGTAAATCCGATATCGACCGTCATCCTTGAGCATGAAGCATGATACTCTAAAACTTAATGCCAACCATCGCGCATATCTCGTTACAGATCACAATGTCTCTGATCCGCTAGGTCTGAACCTGAATATCCAATTTAGCTATCAGCGATGAATATGCTTAATTACATCATAATCAACGTAGCGGTAGCCTACTACTGCCTTTCAGTTTTTTTTTTGTAGTTTTTTTCTTTTTTTTATCTTGATCTGTCTCCTTCGAAAGTCCATTAAGATCGCCACCTATAAGCAGCCCCGGATTATTTTTACTTGGGTCAAGAGGAGGGCCATTACAGTCGCTTCAATGCATGAATCTCAACAGCTGCATGAAGGGTATTGTATGTCGGATTTCCAGCTTATAAGTGCAGATTGGGAGGCGACGTGCATCCAGTACATGCATATCTTTGTTTCTTATATAGTATTCTGTGTTGAGCACATTTCCTAGATAATGTGTATTCCGAAATACAAACTCCAGTGAGATTCATACATATTCACCGACGCAAGACCTAGTGTCATAGTTTCCGATCCCATCTCAAGAATGTTCCCAGAGGTGATAAAACAAAATGATCAAGATAGTCCGATTGATATCATTATCAGTAAGCATTTTGGCTGTAATTCAGGCCTTCTACTCTTTTATTGTAGGTTGAATAATAGCAGCGGTTGTCTCCGCAGCCCTAAATAGACACTTTCTATCAGGTCTACAGTAATTAATATGGTGTGAAATAGAATCTTAACTTTTTTCTTCTACCTATAAAGAAGAAATCGGGCCATCCGAACAAGAACAAATTGAATGATTTATGTCTTATATACACCCCCAGGTATGGCCCAATCTAATGATCACTTCTGGCACCCGATGCGCGTAATAATTGAACGCTGCCGGCACATCCGAGTATGTGGGGATGCATCACGGGCAAACGGGCCGAGGCAACCACTCACAACCAGGAATGCATGACTTGCTCGGCGGCTTATGGACGAAAAGGAACGGAATGAGCAAAGGCCACATGGCCTGATAACGGAGTCATCCTAACGTCTTCTCTAAACCCTAACGGGGATGGCTTGATGATACCCATATTCACGACATGATGGATCCATCTCCAATTGCCTGAAAAAAAATGGGGGGAAATATCTTGTGGATTCCTGATACCCTGACAAGAGTAACAAGCTGTCATTGTCGATTGCGATGACTATCTTGACAACGACAACGCATGATGAGCTGCTCCATCCTGGATGGAGCCTATAAAAGCAGTGTTATAGTTAGCGATAACATGAGAGAGCGTATCCACTAAGATAAACTAACCAATGCATGATGGTACTTAAAGACCTGAACTTCCGCCATCCGAACACCCAAACATCCAACCCCCGTAAGCCTAATACTCCGATCATGTCATCTTCCAACCCGACCGAGGGCCAGAGCCCAGCTGTGGAGCACGTCGAGGTCGATCCTGAGGTGCGTTTGCCGATTACATTACTCGCCAATTCCTTGCCTTCGGAACTCATACAGTATCTAGGATGATGTGCCGAATGAGGTAGAAGATGGAGGATATTCCACCGACATGTATGTCGTTTGTCTTCTGTCAATGCATGTCCTAACCTCTTCTAGAGAAAGTTATACCACCTCGTTGAGCGCCAGCGTCTTCGACTACAAATGGATCAACGGACGACGTTTCCACGCGTACAGGGAGGGAAGCTACAAATTCCCCAACGATGAACGCGAGCAGGACCGTCTAGACATGATACACTATGTGTTCAAGACCGCCATGGATGGCAAGCTTTTCCTCGCCCCGGTGAACGTGGAGCAGCCCTTGCAGGTGCTGGACCTTGGCACTGGCACTGGTATCTGGGCCCTGGAAGTTGGTCAGTACAACATTCAAACTGCAACGCAAACAGACTAACCATGTGACACAGGAGACCAATATCCAGACATTAAATCGGTATGCCACAGACACTGGATCCTTCCTCCGTCCCGCTAAGTGATTTTCAGATCCTAGGAAACGACCTCAGCCCTATCCAGCCCACCATGTATGTATACCTTCCTCCCCGTTAACCAAATCAGCATATTAATCAACCAGGGTCCCCCCCAACGTCTCCTTCGAAGTAGACGACATCGAATCTGAGTGGCCCCCACGTCAGCCATTCGACCTGATCCACGGCCGCTACCTATGCGGATCAATCCAAGATTGGCCCAAACTGTTCAAACAAGCCTACGAGTCATTCCCCTTCCCCCCACCCCTCATTTCAGATCCCTACCCGAACTCAACTGATACTTCATCCACAGACAAACCCGCATCGGAGGCTGGATCGAATTCCAAGACTTCCATTTAATAACCTACAGCCAAGACGGAACCCTCACCCCGGACAACAAAATCTACAAATGGTTCGAATACCTGCGCGAGGCCTGCGACATCATGGGCCGACCTGCAACCGTCGGCGCCAAATTACCCGAATATGCTGCCGCCGCGGGCTTCAGTAACATCCACCATCGGATTTACCCGTTGCCGTTGGGGTCCTGGCCTAAGGAGCAGCGGTTGGTATGTGCTGTTTTTTTCTCCGGGGAGATAGATGGTGGTGAAAACATGCTGATGCTGGGATAGAAAGAGGCAGGCGCACTTAATATTCTACAGTTTCTGGAGGGAATTGAAGCGTGTAGCGTGGCGACGTTTACGCATGTGTTGGGGTGGAGTCTTGAGGCGGTAGAGGTTTTTTTGGCGGAGGTGAGGGCGGATGCGTTGAAGAAGGGGGCGCATTTGATGCAGGATTTGTGAGTTGGTTGGTGAAGATGATGATGATGATGTGGGTTAGGGCTAACTGGTTTGTTGTAGTCATGTGGTGTATGCGCAGAGGTTGGAATGATGGATAGATGGTTGAGGTTTTTGTTTGGAGTGGAGGATTGGGAAATGGAATGGGAGGTGTTTTATCTATAGGAAAGGAGAGTTTTTTTATCCAGGTATATACTTAGTTCAGTTCGTGAGTGTTTCTTTTTAGTCTTTTCGGATGGCATCAGAACTTTAAGAAGAAAGGGTCTCTGTAAAAGGACTGCGGTCAAGCTACTCCTTCAATTTTGTAAATTACAGACAAGGTACTTAGCTAAGACGGAAGGCAAGAAGAAACGTAATAATGTACAATTCAATCATTCCACAAAAATGAAACATCTAGTGGAATCCAGAATCAAAGATAAGATTCTAAAAACTTTCACCAATCAAAGTTGTCATAACCAATACGCCGGATGCAAACACATGATTATTTCTTCCCGAGATTTCTCCCTACACAACAACGTCCCACCCAAACCTGCAAGCGTCTCAGGGGAGATGAAAAAGAATAACCTCAATCTACTTCACTCTCCCAGCATAAAAAAAAAAACCTCTTTAAAAATGACGTCTCCCACAGACGCAGACCAAACAATGCAGCAGTCTCTGCAGCGATTCCGTAACCGAATGGCCGCGGCAAACCGGAAATTCATCCAGGATCGCATCGACGAGATCGAAGCCCGGGGCCTGGCGACTGAACGGCAAAAATGGAGAAAGATGGTCGAGTACCGACATTTTGACATGCCAGATGAGAATGAGGATCTCCCCAAACGATTGGTAGATCTTCCCACGGTAGTGGATACAGACCCTTTTGCCATGGACGGGGTCCATCCTCCGAGACTGCGGACCGAAAAAGCACGAGAGATTATTCTGGATACCCTCCAGCAAGTGTTCCAGCGACAGGCTGAGAAGTGGGCAGCTGAGCAGGGCAAGGACACCCCCGGGCTCATTCCCCGGTGCGACGAGCTAGGCATGTTCCTCAAGTACGCCCATGCGGTGGAGGATCCGGACTTCCGCCTCTCCAGTATCCCCCCCTTTGAAGCTGGGCTGTGGGTTATGGGAGCGGATGAGGCGGAGCTGGTCGAGACGCAGCCCGAGCGATACTATGAGCGCGTCCGGGCGGAGTGCGAACGCGTGCGGGAGAATCTAGAGGATGATGACGGGATTGGGGATCTGATCAACAAATCTATGGTGGCTCCGCGTATCGAGGGCAGCGATTTGGAGGTCAAGGCCGGCGTCATCACTGGGACTGGCTATATCGATGAATATCCTCACTGGTTTAGTGCCTATCTCTATTGCCGTCAGCGGGTGGATGCAGATGAGGGTAATGATACTATCTCCGACGCCCCCAATATCCAGGACTGGGCGTGGCGGGTGGTTGTTGTCGACTCTGAGCCGGACATCCTGAATCCCACTGTGATGTATGGGCGCAGGCCTCAGTTTGACTCCATTCCCGAGTTTCTGGATTGGTACTGTAGCTGGCCTGATCATTTGGATACCCGGGGCATACTGAGTCTGAGGCGTCATGCGATTCAGTGTGAGACTGATTGCGAGTCGGATTGCGAGTATCATCACCACTGAGTGGCCATTTCAATTCCTGGTGCTAGAGAGAAGGAATGTATCGGTGCGATGGAGATCTAGTCACGCTCAATGGAGTCAATATACGCCTGGCTTTATGCATCACCAACAAGCTAAACTGGCACGAGTACATTGAGTGGTGACAAGCATGATTCTATGCAAGAATTCCTGATGACTCCAGTAATGAAATAATCACCTTTCACGTATTACAACTCATGAGAAAGAATATTCAAGTATAAATCAGTAGGGAAATAGAAGCGGAAGATGGCTACATGAAGGAAAGCAAATATTACTGAACGTAGATCTACGGATATTTATCCAGCCAAAGAGCAGGGGTACAAAGCAAGAAAAAGCGCCAGGTGTTAAGCACAATAAAAGAATAATATATGATTGTATGTGCTTGATATCAAGGGCTTGTCGCGCCGGTCATGTGATATCACCCGGGTTCTTCTCACTTGCAGCCTTAGGAAGCCTCAACCTCATCTAAATTACCTGGTTCTCACACGTTTTCATCATCAAATCATCTTCTGTAACATTCTAAATACGTTGATAATACTAATATAAATCCCACTGCAACATCGGAGATAGTTCAACAGAATCCCACCAGTGATGATCAACCCCGACATTCTCCCGGCCCAATGTATGAGTGATTTGATAGCTCTCGGCATTCACAAAGCTGACATGACAAAAGGAAGGGTTACGTACATATCCTTGTCAATGGCTGTGACTCATTTCCAACGAGACGCTACACCACGCACGATAAGTCACTAACAACCAATCCGAGCGCAGTATTTGATGCCAACCCAGCAAGACGATGAGTCAATCAAACTACAACCAAGACCTACAGGCTGAGAACGCTCGATCATTTGCTTGTCAGCTTCAACCCTGGTCTATTAACATCCGCCTGTAGCCGGAACGCTGCAGGGATTAGCCCTAAGCCCGCAGAAGCCGTACCCCCCGACCAGTCACCAGCAGGCACCTGAAAGTGTCTGACCACCATGGCATCGTTCTGGAATCCGCCGCACGGACGAGATGCAAGGCTGTCATGCAAGGCTGAAGCGTGAGTACCCAAGGCTGAATCTAGTCTTGCCTATTCGGGTGCCCGGGTATTGACATGATAAGCTAGTGTCAGGCATAAATAGCCTGGAAGGTACAGACACTTTCTCTTTATTCCATTCTCCTCGCAAGACTAATCCTCTCTACAATCATAACACACAGCATAAACCCCAACACAAACCTCAGCTACAATGCGCAGCGACATCAACGAAATGGACCCCCCCTCCAAAGAATACGCCTTACCCGGCTCCATCTGCAAAGTCCACAACCTCTACCAGACAAAGCCCGACGAGCGAGGCAAAAGATCATGGACCAAAGATCTGCCCACCGACCTGGTAGAGCCAGCCGAGAGCACAGAAACAGGCCAATACTCGCTTATCGTGCGACACGTGAAATGCTACGATGGTCGGAAACCCCTCAAAGTGCACTCGATTATCATCCAAAACAAAGCCACGAAGGAATTCCTCGCCAATGTACTAGAGGAATTTCCCAGTCTGACCATGACCCTCGAACGGGTTGAATTCGAAGCCCCCTTCCGACCTTTCGTCCACCGATGGACGCAATTTTGCACCGCCCGGGAGCAGGAACCGGACCCTACCACCAAAGCCAACATCGACCTACTGTATGAAATCCTAGTCGAGGAACTCGGAGAGACAATCACACGCAAAGACGACCTTATCTCCAACGGTGTGATGACTCACGACCTACTATGGAGCATATTCGAACCCGGGGATATTATATTCAGCATCCTGAATGGCTCACCCCGCGCATTCATCCTCGATTCCAGCGAACATACCGATGAAGAATTCAAGATCACCTCCCGATACATCGACTTCGGGGGGAGTAACTTCGGCTTCGTGTGCCAGACATTCAAAATCCCAAACTACAATGGAACATTACCAATCCTCGCATTGCCTGTTTTCCCCCTCTCATCTCATCCCAACCCCACCAGCATCCGAGAAGAACTCGCCACTCGGGGCCGACTTTGGGAAGGATACAAAGGCTCGCACTACAAGCATTACGAAGGGATCGCAAGTGGGTATTTCCTCTGTCGGGAAATGAAATACCACATCAACGGGCGAATCGTCATCGACGCCTTGTCATACAGTTCATTCAACCCCGACGAAGCGATTCGTCTAAACGGACCAATGATGAAAGAGCTTTCCGGTGATAATCATCTAATCACGACACCGGTTCTTCGGGGTTATTCGCTCAAGGATAAGAAATGGCTCGTGTTCAACGTCGACAAGGTAAAGGAGATAGTGTGGAACTCACGGGCATTCGATTCTCTTGTCTTGCCGTCCCGACGAGAAGGTCTCAAAGAGCTGATTTTGTCATTTGCTCGGGCACAATCGCAAAGTGACAATGATTTCGACGATGTGATTCAGGGAAAGGGCCGCGGGGTGATTGTTCTTCTGAGTGGTCCACCGGGCGTGGGAAAGACTCTGACGGCGGAAAGTGTGGCGGAGGTCATGAAAGTCCCTCTGTATGCGCTCAGTGCGGGCGATCTTGGAACAGAGCCGACGGAAATGGAGGAGCGTCTGAAAGATATCCTTGAGATGGTCCCGAGATGGGGGGCTGTTTTGCTGCTGGACGAAGCGGATGTTTTTCTGGAGGCGCGGAACTCGACTGATCTTGCTCGAAATGAACTTGTATCTATCTTCCTCAGACTCTTGGAGTATTATGAGGTGAGTACACCCCCCTCCCCACCTGTCTACCAGTCATCACACAGTTAACATTTTTGTACAGGGCATCCTCTTCCTCACCAGCAACCGAGCCGAGAATATCGACCCTGCATTTGAATCACGCATCCATGTCTCTCTTCGGTACCCGGAGCTTAACCTTTCTTCTAGACGCCAAATCTGGTCCCAGTTCCTGGGTAAGGACCTGGACGCTTTTACAGGCGATGAACTGGACAGCCTGGCACGGGTTCCGCTCAACGGGCGACAAATCAAGAATGTCCTCCTTACTGCGCATTTGCTTGCGAGGGAGAGGGGGGCTAGACTGGGGTATGAGCAGGTTGAGACAGTGCTGAGACTCAGAGAGCCGGATGCGGTAACTTGTGATGTTGATCAGGAGGATTGATGCATTACTGTTGTGTTTGCCATATAACATGACACTTTGATATCAGATTAGAAGTCCTATGTTGGATGGATTAACCTACATTTCCAAAGCTATCGTTAAGGTGCTGTTTGGCAGAGACTAGTAGACCAAAATTGAGACAGTTTCTAGCATCCAATGTCCATTTTCCTACATAGAAGACTACCAAAGAACAAACTCTATTCCTCACACTCTGAAGCAACCATAGCCCCCGCACACATAACATGATTATCATATATTGTTTTCCAAATTCGCTAAGTCTGCACATGCAATGAACCACACCAGTATGTCTTGCACATGTCCGCTCTAGTCAATATATCTCATCTGGTATTCGTGAGATCGGCTGGAGGAGGTGAAAAACTCGGGTTGGTAACTAGGAGATGGTCTCAATTGACCAGGGTCACTCTCTTTTTTCCTCGGAACGGAAGCCGACCCATCTCAACGATACCGGATCAGCCTAACACTTACTAGCAATGATGACATACAAGAGATGTTGGAGATCCCCATGCCCATCAAATAGGGCCTATATCTAGTGTGTAGAGTATGCGAGCCGTAAAAGGTTTAGACTCAAGGCCTAGAGATCTTTGTTGGCATTGGGGGATGCCACACGAAATGATTCGGTTGGTTGGTTGATTTATCTTTAGACTTTTGTGTCTTTCAGACTTCGATGGGTATTTGTGGAGGTTTTAAACACACGGTGTGTTATATGACCGATCAGAATTCGGATCGCAATATTTTCCACATGAGACGATATCAATCTCCATAAATTCCTCTCATTGGACTGCTTCGCGACAGAGTATATTCACAGAGTGTATAATCCCTGCTCTTGATCACACCTATGTGGATTTGTCACGGTGTTATTATTCTTTTCTATCTCCATACTGTATGTAGTAAGCCATTATTTTTGGCCCTCGTCCTTTCTTCAACAAATTTCGGAAATATGCTGAAAGCTTGAAGTTAGCACTTCTGCAATAATTCAGAATATATTAATAAGGAATACCTTTGTGCTCTTATTTTGAAGATATGCCAGGTACTTCTTCCCACATCTTGGTTGTTAACCTTTCTAATTGCAGAACCAATATAAACCCTATTGCACTCTTATTGGCATTATTGTTGGCCCCTTGTCGCGGCCAGCACGGACAGCACGAATGGGCAAGCCATGTTATGATGCTATGTAAATTCTTCACGAAAAAATGGCAACTTGCTTTCTATGTGTATGTCCATGCCCGTTAGATTGTGGAGATATAGTCACAGATGCGACCTCGGGAGAGGATGGCCCTCTGATTTGGAGTATTGGGTTGGAGAAAGATATTGAGCAGGCCATATATTGGTATACAGGTATCTTGGGATAGGAATAGGATCTTTCTGACACGTAAAAAGAAAAGTGTCCGCTTGGTCTGTATGGGATATTCTTCTGTAAGGAACGATGTTATGATAGATCTTTTGTTGTTTATCAGGGATATAAGCGCATCGAGAAGGGCAGTAAGCATGCGTAAACTAGTTCCTCGATAGGAAGAATACAAATGACCTTGATCAGTACTGTCCTCATTATTGGCAGAAGTGAATATCAAGAATAAAAGACTTGACGCGACACGCCGTCATCTTGAAAAGATATAGGTAGAGAATGCTCCTCACCACTCCCAGTGTTGATCATTTATTCTTGTGAGCCGATCCATCGAAGAGACAAGCTCGATGAGTGCCTTAGACGCAGCCGAGAAACCGTCAATTGCTATCATAGGCTGACGATATTCCATGCATAGAACAAGCCCTTCGATCCAAGCACCTTACATTCGTTCATGTTCATTCCACGGAAGCACCCAATATGTCACCATACAAAGCCTCGCAAGCACTTTCAGCGACAGGTAAGTAAACTAGGGGCTATATTACTCCCTCATCTAGGAACCTAAAACGCACCTTCTCTTGGCATAGGTCTCCGTCACCGCAGGAGACCGTTTTGTTGAGAGCGTTTCTCAAATAGAATAGCCTCTTAGCCCTCACTTTCAGGTCTTCAATCATAATGGTCACAAAGCATTCCCATATCAGCTGCATGCACAGAACTATGAGCTGGGAAATCTTGAGCCTCTTTTATGATACCATTCCAGGGAATCGTTTTCACCCGACGGTAGAACAAGATTTACACACAGTCTGCATTTAGGACAACATTTTTCTCCGAGCACCTCCTGCGAAAAATATAAAGATTAATAATTCTCGCAGATAACTTGCTTGATGTGTCTGGCTCGGTAATGCATGGTCCTACCACATGGCTCACAGCATTGACGCCATGAGGTAGATGATATCACCGCTCAATTTTCGAATTTGAGATCCCATGATGACAAAAGAATGTGTTGCACTTAGCCTTGTCAGTCCAAACAGCTGGATCTTTGCACCGTTGAGAGAAAAAGACGAGCCACCATAGCTTCTTTCTCAAGTGTGGAGACACAATCGCGCAATCCGTCAGGACTGAAGAAGGGTTCATTCTAGAGGCCACAGCTTTCACTCTCTCGAAGGGACCGGATTATTCGGGCAGTGGCATGTTGATACACCTTGGCGAGGCATAGGAGGCAACACGGTCCGATTGGCGCCAACGGACTGAACATGATGTGTACTTCATCGCGAAAGGTGTTAGCCTGGTGTGTCCAATTTTCATGACCACGTCTGTCGATCATATCATCGCAGGTGCCACAGAAGCGCATAATAAAACTCAGAAAATGAAGGGATCGGTTCATAGTCCCCGGTCTGTTCTGCAAGTGCTCGAAATATTATGCCTATCAGTTATAAAATCGATAAACAATGACAGCACGCTGAGATCAGTGTCTGATGTATATCATCAGAAAACTTACTCTATTAGCTGACAACCGCGCAGTGTACCAAGAGGTGCAGGCAGAGAATCATAAAAGAGTGCATTGTGCTGGAGTATTGGTATATATTTCGTAGTATTGCCTCATTTCCAAGAGCTGTAAATAGCAAGTCCCAATTCGCAAGCCTGGACCTCCATCCACCAGACGACAACGGGCACTTGGTCAACTATGGAGGACACACTTAAAGCTAACAAGCCGTCTGTGATCTGTATGTGTTCTGTTATCGCGTCTATGCGTCTAGGAGACACAGAGCTAGCAAGAGGTATATGCCACCTTGTATATGGAGTGCCACCTCCACACCAATACTTGACGTCTCCAAAGAAGCCAAGAATGGTCCAACAAGAGACCTATCCAACCTAGTAGCCATGGCCCGAGACAGAGGCAGATATAGAACGAGTCTGAAACTCAAATGCTGACTGCGTTGATCTATATTGGTCGACCAGGAAAGCCAATCTTCTGCTTGCGGCCAGAACTTGAAGTAGGCGATGATTTCGAGGAAGTTCCTGCCTTAAAGTTCCTGCCGCTGTAGCCAGTCCTGGAATTGTAGTATGACTGCTTCGACGTTATCTGGGGTTCCCTGGCTCAGAAAACAGCAGTTGTATTCTATTGGATTGTAGTAATTCATTCATTTGTTTGAAGATCGTCTGAAGAATTCTTCATCACGTTACAACGTAGGACCATGATTGGCCTTGAAGTATGATTGGATAGATTTAAGAGTATCAAGCATATAGGAACCTCTACCGATAAGGTTGTTTAACTCACATCCACTCTGAGTACAAATATCGTCATTCGATGCAGATACCGGAGTAGAGAAATATTTTTTTTCGAAATATTTGAATAAAAACCCCTCCTATGAGAATGTCAATCCCTTACTCAAAATACCTGGATGGGGGACAATATACTTATCCGCGGTTTCAACAGACCACATTGGCTCGGTGATTAAACGACTTCGCTGACTTGAGCACTCCTCTGTATAATAATAGGTTGGGTCTCCGTTTTTCCGTGGTGCTGAATATATCACGCAATTAACAGAGTCTCGCTAAGATGTTAAGTCTTATCTTTGTTGTCTGTGATACTCGGTCTGGGCTTCTCATATCTGGTCATGATATTGCGGGATTTGACAAGGGCAAGGTATTCTTAATTACACCCCATTCTTTTTCCAGACAGCCTCAATGCCTTGGCTTTGACGAGCGCGACTGTCAGAATATGAGAGTTGCGAAGGGTAAGAAGAGCGTGAATCAAAAACAAAAAGTAATGACCAGACTGGGGCTCGATCCCAGGACCTTATCGGTGTTAACGATACGTGATAACCAACTACACCATCCGGCCAATTGATAGAGCTTTAAAAGAATAATATTTAATTGTAGCTGGAGGAAAGATAGAGAAGAGATCATCGTGGCGGCTGGAAGAATTTAAATAGGGTCCGAGTCCGGATTGCGGGAATGACTTCGGATGATGAATGGAGTTTGGCAATGACCTTATTAAATGAACCCTCAAATTAACTAGTTAAACAGGCTAGGGATTATTAGTCAATTTCGACGAAAAAAATTGAATCACGAAATAATCACAACCGCTTCCAGCCAATCATTTCTTCTTTCCAGTCAAGCCCAGTGCATCGGTCAACGAACCCAATCCCAAACTGCCGAGCAACTTGTCCAGTCCCAGTCCACCCAACAATCCATTCACCAGAGGTCCCAGACCAAGGCCTTGCAGCAAGCGGCCAACCAGCCCGAGCACACCAGTCAGCAGCAATCCAACTGCAGTGATAATCTGACCGAGAGGCTCGCTAAGGAGCGCCCACAGAGGGTTCAGCTGCTTCTTTGCATGGGGCATGCCGGCGATCTTCTTCTTGGCGTTGTCGATGGTAGTGAGCACCAGATTGGTCAACTCCTTGAGTTGTTCAGCCAATGCATATTCTTCCGGTGATGCCTCGTGAGACGCAGCACGGGCCTTGGCTGTGGCAGCAATATGACCGTCGGGGTCAAGGGAGCGGATGGCACCATTGCACTCCTGGAGGATTCCGTTGCCCTCTTCGAGCAACGGCTTCACATCCTTGACCAATTGCTCCTCATCCAACTCATCCTTGGGCGTGCGTTCCGCCTTCTCGATATGCTAATAACGGATTAGCAGTGTCATGGTGACGAGTGGGACAACGTACCTCTGAAATCATCTTGCAGATGGGACGAAGACGCTCCAACGTCTGTCCTATAATAGCACTCATCTTCTTCGCCAACTGCCTGTCGTCTTCTAGCTTCTTCTGAGCCTCCAGCTCCTCAGGGGAGGGCCCCGGCTCTTCCGGCTCGGGCTCGGGCTCGGGCTCGGGCTCCTCTGGCTCTGGTTCAGGAATGTTCTCGATCAGGGTGCATTCGCCAATCTTGTTGCCGTCATTGTCCACCACATAACCGTTGTCATCGATGTCCTTGCCGATCAAGGAGGGGAGATTGCCCGAGGTCAACTTGCCAATGAGGTTACCATCAGCATCGCGCACCTCACCCTCGCGGTTGACCTTGCGTCCCGACATTGGGTTAACGTTGCGCTCCTTCTCCTCGGGCTGCCAGCGCTCAGCGCGACCGATGGTGTTGCCGTTCTTGTCCAAAATGTCACCGTCTTCGTCGACCGGGCGGCCCTGGAGGCGCTGTGCGTCACCTTCGATGACTCGGCCGATGATCTGGCCTGAGCTATCAGTGACAACACCGCCCTTGCCAACAACGGCATTCTCAAATCCGTAGAAAGCACCCTCGGGCTTCTGCTGCTCGGCTCCTGGGATAAGTTCAGCCGTGCCAATTACCTTGCCGTCATCACCCCAGATCTGGCCCTTGCCATCGACCTTTCGACCAGCAAGACGCTTGTCGCCTGAGGTAATCCGTCCGAAAACATTTCCCTGAGCATCCACCACGTTACCGGCTTTATTGACAGTCTTGCCTTCCAGGATGGACAGGTCTGGTGCCTCTTCCTCCGGCACTTCTACTTCGTATGGCTCAGCACGGCCCTTGACGTTGCCGTACTTGTCGATGATCTCTCCATCCTCATCGACGGCGCGGCCGCGCAAGGTCTTGATGTCGCCTTCGACAACCTTACCAACGACGTTGCCGTCATCATCTTCGACGAGACCCTCTTTGTTGACGACAAGGTTGTCCAGACCAGCAAAAGGGCCTTCGGCTGACTTTTCCTGCTCGTTCTGGGGGATGAGCTCCACCCGTCCGATGGGCTTAGGGCCATCATAGATTTGGCCATCGTGGATCTCCTTGCCGGCGAGCTCCTTCACCTTGCCCTCCACGACACGGCCAATCGGGACGCCCTTGGGTCCAATGACATATCCAAGCTTGTTGGGGGTGAGACCCTCCAGGCTAGAGAGATCAGGTGCTTCGGGCTCGGGTTCGGGCTCCTCCACAGCCTCATAGTATTCGGCCTTGGCGATGGTGTTGCCGTTCTTGTCCAAGACATCACCGTCCTCGTCAACGGCGCGACCCAGGACCTTCTTTGGATCGCCGTCGCTAATCTTGCCAACGCGTTTACCGTTTTGGTCCTCGACCCACCCGTCTTCAACGACGTGGAGGCCCTCCAAGCCGCCGAAGGGTGGTTCGTCGGGGTGCTCTTCAACAGGGAGCGTCTTGACCTTTCCGATAACGTTTCCGCGGTTGTCCCAGAACTGGCCCTTGTCATCAAGCTGGGCGCCGAACCTAGAGATCTTCTTCGCATCCCCTTCGATTAGTTCACCGATAGGCTTACCGGTTTGACGATCGACAATCTTCCCAAGCTTGTTGCATTTGAGGCCTTCGAGAATAGAAAGGGGAGGAAGATCGTCCCCCGATTCTTCAGCGGCGTCCTCTGCAGCGTCCTCGCCATCAGGGACATCCTCAGAAGCGTCCTTTGCAGCGTCCTCAGTAACGCCATCTGCAGCGTCCTCAGGAACGTCCTCGGCGGCATCCTTTGCAGCGTTCTCAGGAACGTCCTCAGGTGCATCTTCAAAAGTATCAGCAGACTCCGTGGATTGCTTGGCAGACTCCTTAGCTTCATCAAGAGAAGCAGTATCTCTCTGCTCTCCATCTTCAACAGCCTCACGGCTGAGTTTGCTAGGAGGTCTCCGGGAGCTGGAAGCGCTGGTAGCACCTTGGCGAGCTTGGGAGGCAATCTCGACTCGACCGATGAGATCGCCATCGTCATCCAGGATCTCACCCTCTTTGTTTGGGGCATAGCCGGCCAGGTCTTCAGGATTGCCTTCGATTAGCTTCCCGATCCGTTTGCCTTGGTCGTCTTTAATCGCACCAGAAGCCGACAAGGGACGTTCGGCCAGAGCTGCAATATCGCTGATGGGTTTTGTCTCGGCTACGCTCTCCTCGGCTACACTCTCAGGTACCTTACCTTCAGGGGCCTCCTCGGCCTCCTGGGCATCGGGGGCCTCCTGGGCATCGGGGGCCTCCTGGGCATCGGGGGCTTCCTGGGATTCGGGGGACTCCTGAGCCTCGGGAGCAATCTCTACCCGGCCGATAAGATCTCCATCGTCGTCGAGGATATCTCCTTCTTCATTGGCAGCATATCCAGCCAGGTCCTCGGGGTTTCCCTCGACAAGCTTTCCAATGGTGTTGCCATCGTCGTCCTTGATCTCTCCAGATTCTGACAGAGGGCGGTCGGCAAGCTCCGCAATATCGGTTATAGTCTTTGTGGCTCGACCGGTAGTCTCTTGAGCCTCCTCCTGGGTGTTCCCGAGGGTATTCTGAAAGGCATCAGGAAGGACATCGACGACTCCGACGAGATCACCCTCCTCATCCAGGATCTCTCCGTTGTCACCGACGGAGTATCCTGCCAGATGTTCTGCCTGACCTTCCACGAGCCGTCCAATTGCGTTTCCATCCTGGTCATGGATGAGACCGTCTTCACCGACTTGCAGTCCCTTCAGGACGGACAAGTCAATCGGGCCAACATCTTGTTCTCCAGTCACACTCTGAGCAGTGTCTTGGGCCTTCTCCCCGAGTTCGGAAGCCGGCCGTTGAGCCTGGCTTGCAGAGCCAGATGCCTGAGACTGAACATCTTCTGGGACCGGAGACGGAGAGGCGCGCTGTTCAGACTGTAGCTGGGTGACCTTACCCTTGGGTGTGGGGGTGGATGGAGCGCTCGGTTCTTCTGCTTGAGAGACAGTTTCCTGGGAGCGGAGCTTCGGAGGGGTTTTCTTCGCGGGGGTTTGCTGGCGGAGCTTGGGGGGAGTGCCACGCTTGGAGTCGGGGCTGAGATTGAGTTTGGAGACTTTGCTCGCAAAGGGAGAGGCCATGGTAGGGGTGTCTGCTGGTGTTGATTGATTGGATGTGAAAGGGCTTGGAAAAGAGCTTAAGAAGGCTCCTATCTTGTAAGGCTAGGTAATGGTGAAGATAGCTTCGCTGATTGTCGTAGCTCGTGAATCGTAGGTGTACAAACAAGTAACTCGTAAGGAATTATGATACAGTAGAAGTAGCGTGAAATACTAAATGTGGAAAATCTCGTGAGTAACAGATAATGTGTCAAGAAAAGTGTAGAAATAAGTTATCAACCAGAACTCGACCTCGAGCGCAAAGCTCCAGGACGGCTTAAATGCCCCTGCTATGGAGGGAAACCCACCTACGTCATGGCATCTGCATATTGTCTGGGGTGTTATCATCCCTCCCTAGAGGCCCGATGCATGCAGGGCCTCCATGCCATGAGATCCTATCACATCATCGCTGCATGCAGACCGATGGTATCGAGGATCAGCCCATCAGATGAACGGATTCTAGAATCGAACACAAAGACCATAGCAAAGACAAAGTCAATGAAAGTTGCCCCGCCATGCAACTAGCGCGAGGGATCGGGTCATTGTTGCGTCAGAAGTGCATGGATCGGCAGTCGGCGAGGTTGAGGAGGATTCTATTCTTGTTCGAGGCCGAGACAGCCACCTGATGGTGCCTTGATGCCAGATTTATCAGGCAGAATACCTCTCGGCGCTGCCAGCCTTTCCCGATCCTCTCCAAGATTTACATACAAGCATAGCGATATCCCAACATTCGTGTCTGGAGGAAGCATACAGCACCACATCAATTCAAATTATCGCCCAAACCATCACAAGTATCAGAATGGTACAGAAAACAGGATATCAAACCCGCAAGCCGAAGCTGTCAACCACGGAACGCCGACACGCGGCTGCGCTGCCCGATAACGTCATCCCGTACAACCCAGCACTGACAAAGACGCTGCCTCCCCACGGCGGCAGTCGATAAGTCTGACATGCAACGGCTGGCGGACTCACGGCCAATAGGCGTCGTCGGTAGGTATTCTCCGAGTCAGCCATGATGGCATTGTGTGGGCGGGATATCCTCCGATTCGTGTCATGGATGTGGGGAATGATCTCATCTGTGGACGGGCCAACTTCAGCCCTGAGGGTGGGCGGAGATTGCGATTGACGCTGTGGCTTGCATGCGTGCTTCTCTTTTTCATTATTTTGTTAATTATTTTTCTTCTGGGATGGACGATATGGGAAGAAAACCCGCATTGGGACGCTTACTTGTATGCAGTCGGTGCCCCTACACAGTCCGGAAATGAGGTATACCCACCTTGCCCGATGGTCGTTATAGCGTACTGTTCACACAACCTCTGGCTAGGCTGCCAAGACCATCTGTATCAGGCCTTGGCCTCAAATATTTCTCCATTGGCGAATTAACTTCTCATCAGAAGTCACCCACAATCTAGAATGACAAACCCTCCTCAATCGTCTCCATCAATGCCGCCGCCTTTCCTGCCACCTTCCTACACTCCTCACTCAGCCCATTGCCTTCCTCTCTAGACTTTTCAAACCCCTTCTTCCAGAAATGCCACCTCCGTAGAGAAAGTCGGTGCTCACTAAAGCACAATAAACCAGGCATCCAACTAGGCCTTTCCTCAATGGTTCCAGGGGAGACAACCTCCTTGAACAATTCCAACCCATCCCAGAGAATGTACTGTGCAGCCGCAATAATGCGCTGATCCCGCTCGCCTTCAAAAGGAGGGTCCCAAGGTACAGGTCGCTCTTCGAATGCACCCCGCATGGTCCAGATGGCGTAAGTTGGATCATGACCGAGGACATGCATTGATGATATGTGAGCATAGAAAGCCATGAGATTTGGCCAAACTTGTGGGTACTCGGCGCTGGGACCTACAGTACACTCTGTCAGTATTCTGTGATACAAGGGGTAGGTGAGTAGGTGTGTTAATGAACCATTATAAGCCTCCCGAATAGACTCTCTGAATCGCTGACCGCGCATAGATTGGCCCTATGCATTGGTTAGGCACCGGAGCTTATCATCATCTAGGGCTGTATTTATAGTATACATACACTGGAATATGGTCCAGTGGTGAACTTGGGTGAATTTGTCAACCCTTCCATAACACGCGCGAGCTTCGCCTGTGATGGATGATGGTAGGGTATTTGTTTTGCCAGTTCTAGAACGATTTCGCCGACCACGTAAATCTCGTCTGACAAAGGGGCGCCTGGAAGAATATCGAGGATTGATTTTACCGCTGAAAAGAGGGGCATTTCTGTGTCTGGTTGGAGATAGTCATTCAGAATATGGAAGACTGTTGTACGGTGGAAGTCAGTACTGCCTGCATATTGGTACTCAGCATTGTCATCACCTTTTGCTGAAAGTTCATCAGCGAAGTCTTTGATAGAGTATTTATAAGGGTCCCAGTCTTCAAGTCTTAGCTCCAGAGATGGCATGGTGAACGATGGACCAGGGAACAGACTGAAAAATATGATGGGGGAACAAATATTTAGGTGGCACTAAGAACAGATGATCACCCAGGGAACTTAAATGGGCAGTTTCCTACTTCAGCACGTGATACTCATGCTATTACCAGTGCATGTTATCGGCCAGATCAGTGACTTATATCACTAAGAGTGAATATTATCAGCTTTATAACAGCCATTCATGGCCATCCTGCAGCTACATCAGTGTCCCCTCAGATGAACCTTGAACTCAATTCCTTAATCTTGAAACGTGCTGGTGCTCGCCTTGATGATACAATGAGACAGTTTGATGAGAATACAGCAAAATGTACATAGCGCTGGTATACAGAAGGATTGTCATTTATCTTGGTTCTTTATCCTTTCACTGTGTAATCAGAGCATTCACTGGACCCAAGATGAATTATGGACCAGTTATTAAAATCGAATCACACCTGCTTCTTCCAAGAAGTCCTGGGACATGTCTCTCACGATCTCTTGATAAACTGTTATCCAAAATCTTCATTATAGGACTTTCTGGTTGATTGAAGGATAGAAAGCGGGCAGATACAATCCCAAATAACCGAGCAAACCATCGGTGAGTATCAAATGCAAAGCTTCCTCTCTCTCGGCGATGCAACCGAGGAACCCAATGCAAATTCCTTTTCGTATCTCTTTTTCCTTCATGCTTGTATTTCCATACTTTCAAACTTGTCTCTGAAAGCGTTTCGACCTCTTTGATATCACCCCTCCTCCATGCCTTTTCCAGAACCTAATCCATGTCATTTCACCGTCTTTGCCCCCCTACAGCTTGGTTACTTCCCTAACAATCCGTGAGTAGGCCTATCAGGTTCGACCTGTTCAAGATTCTATTGGTTCAGTAAGAACCACCATATATCCATGAACCTATTCTACACACCGATGTCGAAAACCATCTCCAGAATGCACCGGCTCTCATCCCAGTTCATGTGCCTAGATCCCCGATTTGTCCAATCCAGAATATGATGAACACCGGGACAGTCCAAACATCGATCAAAAGACCTGACACGGCCAAAGATATACCACAACTACAAGAGGTCCATTCCGCGAACCAGATACTATACGAGTATCCGACGATGGACTATCCATACCAGAACCGTAACCTCAAGACCGAGAAGGCGTATGGAACCACGAGGCCCGAGAACTGAGGGAAAATGCCTAGAGGGCTTCTCCTGAGAACACCAATCAACATAAACACATCCAAGGTGTACATTACAACCCTCTGGGGAACAACCGCAGAAGAAGCAGGTGATCTTCATCCAGCCCAGGAAGTGTACAGATCGAGGATTTTGATCTGCCTGTCTCCAGGTGTTGAACTTTAATGTTCTATCTCTATCTCGGCATACTGTGTGCCATCTGCATTCCAACCCTACATTTTTCTTGGACCTATCCAGCTTCTATGTCACTCCAGTGACCTGTGAATATCTCTTTTGCTTCAGTCTTGAAGTTTCTGTCATATTCTAATTCTGTTACTATGCTATACCTCATTGGCTTTGGTTTATCTTGTACTCTGCAAATAACTTTCTGTCGGGTAAATTCACAACTCATGCTCGTTTGGTCGAGTGTTCTCGTTCTGGCGATACTTTCATTTCCATCTGATCATACATAGTAGATCCGTCATATCGACGCCACAGATCCAGGAATACCCCTACAACAATAACTCGGATTTATCAAACTGCAGACAGCAGACCCATCACCTCGTGGTCTAAAACTCTATTCCTCGTGTTGATTGTTGTTCTGTCGGGCCATGCGGATTGACGTCATGATCGAAGATCCCGTGGCGACTGCGCTAGCGGGTGGGATTAATCTATCTTTAATTTATTTTTCAAGGTATTGCGGTGGTTGATACAGGATTTACAAGGTGATGTCTTGTTTGAGAAGCTGGTCATATACTATGTAGAGGGCATATAAAAAAGGCATTGTTGGCAATGGGGTTGTGGTGGGACTGTGACCTTGGCATTGTCTTGACGGTTACATAGTATTTGGGGAATCTAGTGTTTGTAGTGGGTCCTGTTCTAGATCTCAAATTGATTTGGATGTCATAACTACCTTATGGACATTTTCTTTCATGTATTATGCTTGAGATATGCGTTTTATAAGTACAGCGTTGTAAAAAGCATTTAATCCCGACAAAGTAGTCGGTACTAAATAGGCACTTGGTATCAGAGAAATGTAGGTCGGGGTAATGTCGGGAATATATTGACTCGAATGTTTTATTTCCTCAATATTCATTTTGAACTTTCTGGCTTTATCTCATGTCCAATAATACGCCGAAATGTGGTCCAGTCTGGTAGCAATCCCATGCACGGCAACGATCTCTCTTCCAGCAGCAGTCGAACCCGATGCTATACAATCATGCCAATCAACAACTCACCTGCAACAATACACAATCTGTGCTAAGCCCATATTCCAGAGCGGCTCTCGCATCAGCTTCCGACTGCATCAAGCTTCAGTCGCAGAAGCAGTCCCCCAGCCTCATTTCGTAACCCTAGACGAGTATCAACATGATCACACCAAATATCCATCACAGCCTTCAACTCACCGCTTCTCCGTCTTCCTCAACTCTTGCAGTATCCTATCATACCTCTCAAACTGACTGCCGGGGATTTTCTTAATATGCACCTCGCGATGCTTCCTCGTCCAGCCCCTCCCACTCGGGCCAGGTCTCACATCATTATGTACCGCCCCTCCAACCATCGGCTCAAGCAAGCGACTGATTTCCCGGTTCCCCGGACTAATGTATAGAGGATCATCCAAGTCCCCGTCCAGCTCGCATTCTTCCTCGCAGGCCAAGACCTCCAGGTCGGGATCGGTGATGGTCGGATCGTAGGAGGACCAGTGATGAGCGGCTTCGTCATCGGTGCCGGACTTGGAGTTTTCCATGTGCTCGGGGCGGAGGAGATGTCGGTCTAGGTCTGATTCCTGATGTCTTTCTTTGTGGGTTATTTGGGAGGTTGCGAGGGGACGGTACTGGGTGGAGGAGGTTAGCAGCGACCGTCCGGAGCTTGTTTGGATGGTTCGGAGAGCTGCCTGGGATGGCGTGTTGAGGAGTTTGGTATTTCGCCACATTTTGGGCATGATAGTTATTGAGACTCGTATATGCTGTTTCTGTGGTCAGGGTGTCAGTGTGAATAGACAGTAGGATATGTAGGCAAGGGGTGCTGGTGATGGTCAAAAAGTGGGAAACACGAGGGGATGCCGTTTGGGGGAGCCGCTTGGACCGCTCCGGACTGACGTCAGGACTTTGCTCCCCACAAAGTGGCATTAAGGTTAATCATCTCCATTCCCTTGGTCGAATATTTGTGAGGAATCAGGTTCCACGCATTTCAATTAGACAGTTGATATTGAAACTCGGTTTCAATATAGACTGGCGCGGATGCTGCATGCCCCTCTTGATATAGGCTTTTTGTTGACCATCTGTATTCCTTTCTATCTCGCCATTGCATTATTTTGAGAGTTAATACGGAATAGCTGGGGTTCATTGTACAGATATGGCCCATCTTTATCCAATCATATCGGACCTAGTTTTAGGTGATTTTAGTTCATCAGCTCGACGATTCACACTGCCACCCAACAAGCCATGGAGTCACCTGACTTGTGGGCAAATATTGTTTTAGCATCGGCGCTCGGGGGCAGATTCCCCCAATTCTCTCGGATTCCTGCAACCCACGCTTCTATTCTTCCATCACCATTCTCATGCTCCACCACTAGGCATCGTAGCCTTGTCACCACCTTATGAGACCCGCCTCACCCCCGCGCAAATAACGGTCGACACACGATGGAAACAAATCTGCATTTACCGCAAACAGATTATTCCCGCTGAGGATCTACACAGGATAAGGTTCAGTGTAGTGTGGCTTGTCACACCTTCTCAGAACATCCAGGATGAAATAAGAAACTACGACTTCGCATTCAATCCGACAGATCCAAACACACGCACACCATCCGCTCAATTCTCAAAACTCCCTACTCTCGCCAATATCACACACATCAAATACACCCGTCTCAGGAAGTCCGCTCTTCGCTAGCGCTTTCCTCAATAATTCCGGTGGTTCCATCACATTCTCTTCCGCCACGGCCCAGGTCCCCCAATGGACCCCAATGGCTTTCCGACATTTCGTATCCTTGAAGATCTCCACAGAATCATACGGGTTTGAGTGAACGGTACTCAAAACATGTCGTGGCTTGTACGCCCCTATCGGGATGAGCCCAAGATCAAAGGGTCCTCGGAATTTGCCAATCTCTTTGAACGCAGGACAGACTGGTAGATGTACAAACTCGGATCCCCAGTCATCAATATCGGGAGGCAAGTATGGGACTGTACGATAACCCGTGTCACCCGCAAAGTACACGGACTTGCCACCCGAGGAGACGGCCCAAGAGGCCCAGAGCGTGGTTGCTTTATCGAAAGGAGTCCGTGCGGACGTATGTTGACAGGGGAGACATGATATTGTCGCCGTGATATCGTCATCTGAGGGGCGTAGGGTGGAGGCATCAGAACGCCTTTCGTCGGTTGACTTGTGCAGGGTGAGGTTAACGTCCTCCCACCAATCGAGCTCAACGGTGTTCTTGATACCGCAGTCTGCGAACCATTTCTTGAGACCCTTTGGGACACAGAATAGAGCCGAGGGGTGTTGTCTATAAATGTCAAGAATGGTGGGGTTTGAAAGATGATCGTAATGAGAGTGGCTTATGATAACCTTCCATTGATCAGTTATCGCTGAAAGAGAAGGCCAACAGAACAACTTACACAATCAATGAAGGGGATTTCAGAGATATCGCAAGGTCTGGGTGTAAATCTCCTGTGACCTAGCCATGATACCGGAGAGCAGCGGTCTTCGAATACGGGATCAAAGAGAACCCGTAGGCCTGTGGGAAATTCCACGAAGTAACAGGCATGCCCCAACCATGTTGCACGCAGGACGTGTGATTTTTCCCTCGTTGGGAGGAACTTTGGTTCGATGACGGAGACCGTTGATGCAGTGGTATCAGGTCGTTGGCTATTCTTAGAGAAGAACTTGTGTCTGACAGACCGTGTCAGTCATCTGAACGCTGTGAGAATCGCAAGGGTCCAGAAAGCACACACTGGATCATGCTCTTGAAAATTTCGGGGAAGGAAAAGTCATGCGAACTATCCCATGGATTTGCAAAACCTTTCACCTGCCCGTCTGCGTCTCTCACCCAGTGGCTCTTCTCACTCGCGTTCTCTGGCGAAGCCTTTGATAAGGTCGGTTCACTCAAGCTTAAAACATGATGAGACCCAGAACCCGACATTATGTGGTTTATGGTCGCACGCTTAGCCAAGGGACGAGGGAGCTGAATTTTAGATAATGCTCGGAAGATGTTCCGCATAGGGAACGTAGAGCAGTTGGTTGCGACTTGGCAGATATTCAAAGAAAGCTCCAAAAGCAAACTGACTCATCTTCAAGCCCCCCGTCTCGTGGGTGAGATCAGGCGTCCCATCGGGGCCAACCGGAAAGACTGATCAAGCCTCTACGAGCCTGACACGCTTGGCCACGTGGCCACCAGGGTGCTACATTGAAGCACACAGTGAAATGGATCGCATTGCAAGGTAAAAATATCTGTATAGTGAACTATCCCTGGAACACAAAGTCTAGGATCCCTAAAGGAGATCCAGAAGGAAGGTGAGCCCCTCTCAATTTGAACCGGGTATCAGCTCGTTGAATTACCTCCGCCCAGTCTTCCACTCGTCGCTCTTTGGAGTTACAAGCAACATGCATCTGCAGGTCCATGGCCGCAATAGATTTCTTCACCGGTAATGGCATCGTTGACTGGTTTTCCCCGTCGCATTCCGCTGGCACCACGAAATCAAAGACGAGCAGATGATTTCCCGGCTGGAGAACGCCGAGCAGGTTCCGGACAATCTGCAAAACATATTTGTCGGACCAGTCATGCAAGACCGACTTCAGCAAAAAGACATCCGCTGGGACGTCCTGCTGCTGGAAGAAGTCATGTGTCTGAAATTGAATACGCGTTTCATACATAGAAGTTTTGATATTCGCATCGAAGGCGGACTTGGCGGCGGCGAGGTCCTGCACTACAAGCTTCAACTTGGGATAGTTCTCTGCAAGAATGACGCTGATATGCCCAGCAGAGCCACCGAGCTGGTCCTAGTCAGTATGGCACCTCACTTCCTTCGGATGTTGACTTACATCGACAACGGTTGCCTCGTTCAAGCTCTCCCAGTCGAATCGTCCTTCAGTACCATCTCCGTCATTGTTCCACTTGTTTCTCGAAGCCCCTGCATCGCCTGAGCAAACCGCTCGGCTCGGAAGCCTTTCGGTTGATCAGGTCGCTCAAAGGTCTCTAGGTATTCCCATAGATCCGTACCACGCTGCAGGCCATTGTCTGTTGCCAGCGGCACTGCGCAGGTTGCAACATCCTCGGGAGGCTCAGCGTGGCCAACGAACCACTTTCTCAAGGCTTCGACGCCGACTGTGGCGGCCGGCCGGACATCCTCCATGTTGTGTGAAACAAACGACCGCACAAATGGGGAGCGCGCGATGTGCGCGGATGCCGCTGTATGCACGACACGATCTGAGCCTGATGCTTCTTCAGCAAAGACATGAATACCGAATGCTAGCCTCAGAAAGCGCCGCACGATCTGCTCCGGCAGATTGGTTGACTTGGCGATGTCCGCATATCTGGCTGAATCATTGAGAGGAACTGCATCCCAGAAATTGAAGTTGTTGAATACGTCAAAAGTAAGGAGCTCATGATTCAACTTCTTTGGGTTAGCAACCTTTTTAGAAGACTGGAGTATTATCTAAGGTCCAAACATACAAACATGCTCTCTTGGAACCAGAAGTCGCTTGGACCGGTGACGAGGTGATGCAGACCTTCCAAGGCCTCCAAGAGCTTCATCCGAATGCCTTGAACCTCGATGGTGGAGGGCAACGCCGCTGGACCGTCAGCTGCGAAGGATGGCTCTGGCTGGTTCAAATATTTGAGCTGATCAGCGAGAGACTTTGAGAGGCCTGAGATGGTGGAGCCAAGGCTCTCCAAATTCTGGTGTTGTAGGGCCATTGCAAGATCTAATGATATGTGGATTTGAATGATTGCAGTGAGTTGTGAGGATGTTGAGGAGATTCGCAATGGAAACTTGCCCTTTTATATTCGCCTTCGCACTGTCTTTTCGCGATGGCCCAACACACACAAAGCTAGCCACAAAGAATCATCTGCTACGCCGCCATGAGGCAGGCAATCGTTGGGAAGGCTTCGAAGGCTTCGGGCTCCAGTAACGCCATTGCGATCGTTCCACACACGCCATCCTTGATGAAGGATTGGATAGAATTTCTCCTCTCCGTACTGCTTTCCTTTCATAGAAAACGCCATAAACTAGATTATACGAGCCAAGCACTCACAACAACAGATGAAAATATCGGCAATAGTTAAGCAAGCTAGATACGCCCCGGCGCGCCTTACGAGGTCCGTGCAGCCGTATATTTGCTCAATACGAGGTTCCGAGATCTGCTCGCTAACTTCCGCATTTGGCATTCAGATCGGTGAGATGTATCGGAGCTTGTTAGGAACATTCTTTCAAGCTATAATACGTCGACTGGTTTACTCTAGCGAGCCACGAGAGCCAGGTTCGCGTGTGCGCGTGACTATCATAATGTCCGATGCGCTGATTAATTGCGACAGCAGGTTTATCCGGATTCTCGCAGGGAATTTCTTCTACCTTACTCGACATGGATTCCACGCATCAGAAATCTTATTCTATTGTCCGGGTGATTTAACGAATATTCTGGGAATACTCTAGTCGGTTTGGATCCTAAGCAAGGTCATGCACACAATGGGGTAAGATGATATATATCAGACATTATATTTTCTTCTCATATGATCCCAAGCAAAAATGTACTGAATATGTCATTAGGCCTGGAATCATTCAGCTTCTTTCGCGTCATATTGGTACCATACTGAACCCGACAAATCCATTTCCCCCCTTCCTTCCAACCACCGTCCACCGAGTCCAATCAGTATAAGCCCCATCATACGTTTCCTTCAAGGCCTCAGAAAACGGCTCCCTCAATCTCCTTGCAATTTCATCACTCTTCGTATTCTGCAAAAGCATCCCATGCACCATCAAGACACACTCATGGAGAGTATACCCCATGTATCCCGGTGCATTCCTCTTATCAGCCTTGATATCCATGAAACCGCTCTTCTCAAATAACGTCGGGAGCTCCGGGATCCAATGCGCGACAAGTCTAGGGTCCGCAGACTGGGTCATCTTCACAATTTTCTCAAGCGCAGTGGTGCTGCTGCCTTTGTTGGAATTTTTTACTTGCATCGAGTGAACGTCGACGTCTGCCCATTGGAGGTAGCCTCCCGGTCCTATTATTAGATTTGGTTAGATTTGCTTCAACATCCGCTCAAACAAGCGCATCATACTCAGCATTTTAAACATATTCCTTAACGCAGGTTCAACCTCATGATCCAGCAGAACGAAAACAAGCTGTCGAACATTCACTACATCGTAGATACCCTCGAATTCCTTAGGGATGTCTGTTTTAACGTCCCATTTATGCATAGTGATATTTGGCGGAAGGAGTTCCCGCGGAGGCATGGCGTCGAATGAGATATCGAATGCATCCAGTTGTACAGTCGGAGGAAGACGACGACTGAGATCCGTGAGAAGAATTCTACTACATTCAGTATCATGGACAACTCAAGGTGTAGATAACAGGCGTCCCTACCCGGTTCCGGTAGCTACATCAGCAATCTTCAGATCCGGCTTCGTCAACGGGATATCTGGATGGAGGAGATAACCAAACAGCTCAGCCCAGAGGTAATGCTGAAGATTTATACTATATCAATTAGCCTTGACAGAGGCCTTCAGCGTGATGATCTGCTGAATAGTACCGATTATTATCGAGATAATCCCGAGAAAAGACATATTCCGACGCAGACATGTCGACTTTGGCTCTGAAACCTATCATACAGAATCTTACGAAAGCAATCGACCCAGGTCGGAAATCACCTCCATATATACCTCACCAAACACCAGCTGACAGATCCATTATCAGATCCGATGACGCAAGCCTGTCTCCGCGACTGAACCTAACCGGTCACCCCCTCTATGTTCCGGGACGCCTAAACCGGGATTCCTAAACCCTAACTTAGAACTCACCCAGGATCTAACAGAGAATAAGACATATCGCCGTTTCTTTGAACCCCCCTTTCTTGGATCCAATAATCCCAAACCTGCTCATAAGCTCATACCGATCACTCTACATACCTACAGAAATTAGCACACCCCCGAAACTCACCCCCTCCTAATTCAAATCCCTCTTCGACGGGATCTTCCTCGGCCCACCCTCCAAAGCCCGCACATACGTGACCGGCGTCCTCAACCCCAACTAGGTCCGATTCCACGGCGGCGGTGATTGAACTGATTTCGAGCGCGCAGTGGAAAAAGTCACCTTTCTACGGACGAAATGCAAGAAATGGGGAAGTTCTTTGTTGTTTTTTGCCCAGGACGGGGATAAGATTGCGGCGAGGTTTGTTGCCGACTTGGCGTTGGGAGATGAGGAGGTGAAGACGGTGGAGATTATGTTTATGATGGAGGTGGATGGGGAGGGGAAGTGGCTGGGGGCTTGGGGGTGATTTCTCCTCATATGGTATTTGGTTGTTGGTTTGTGATAATGTACTTGTGATGGGTCATGATTGGCCTGTTGGATCCGGGTCACTTGCAAGTGGGATTGGAAGTCTAATATAAAGTTAAGCACAGCGGTAGCTGGGAGCTGGGCTGACATAAAGCCGGGTATAATACTCCATATAAATATAACACTAAACAAGGAGGGCTGGTCTCCGTAGGCAGGAGAAAGTGAGAAATCTCCCACCTCATAAAGCAAGACTAGTAAGAAAGCGGTAAGCATCATACTTAACACTCTCCATACTTCACATACTCGCCCCTCCAACACTTCCCGATTATCTCTCCACATAGAACCCCATCAACATCCGGAAACGAGCCCCGTTCCGGCCAACAAAGATCATGATTCTCAGGTCCGAAGAAATAATAATTATGAACCTGCCACGACGAAACCGAATAAAGTATCCAACCAAGATGAAGAATCTCAATCCTAACATCCAACCCATTCTCCTTCACAGAAGTAACATCAACATCAAGAGATAACAAAACCGACTGTCCGAAATCCGCCAGCTTAACCTCTTTACCCAAGATCAAGGTATTCCTTAAGGCAATATCATCCACAAACACCTTACAAGAATGGACATATACAAAGGTATCAATATGACTTAATATCCAGGTAACCTTCAAAGAATCCTCAGGCTCTGGATACGTTTCTATATAGGATTCAAGATCCCCTTGCGCAAGGGCCAGCTCAATTCCATACTGGGATGTTTGAAAACAGGGAATTAACCCTTTATGATTGCCCAGACGCTTGAAGATCTGGATCTCATTTTCCAGGATTTGCTGGTTAATTTCGTTCATGTATTCCATGTCTTCGCGGAGTTCGAGGCGTCCGGGCTGGTATTTCTTGGGCTTTTTGACGACGCGGTCTGGTCCCAGTTGGAGGATTATCCCCGTCATGCCGGTTCCGATTACGGGGTGGTTTAGATAGGGATCGTGTGTTGGAGAAGGTTGTGGGTTCTCAGATTGGGTGGACATGGGCGCGGGCTCAGGTTTGTGTGTTTGGGGAGGGACGTTGAGTATGGAGGAATGATCTAGATGCCCGTTTCATTCATTTGTTGAAATATTAATCCTGGGATTGATCGAGGACCAAGTTTGCTATGTTCTGAGAGAATCGCTTAGCAAGAAAGGAGGAAGAGAATTCATTCAGGGCTACCTTTGATGACGCGTCCGATTCACGAGTTGCAGAACAACAAACGATATCATAAGGCCACATGCGAGATATGGAAAATATCCTGATTTACTGGTGAGTGTGGGAGGAAAAGGTGAGATATAAACATGATTAAGAGGGACCGGGTTGCGGGAAGCGAAGCGACTTGGAATCATGCAAGCAAGGAACAAGCTGCAGGTGATTGCAGCTAATATCGATGTCTCACATATAAAGCGAGCTTCGTGGGATTAATAAATTGGATAACTAGGGGGAAGAAAACAATCGGTATGGATATTTTGTGAAGAAATAACTATTGTTGGAAAGTCCTGTCTACGGGGCAGAGATGAGTATGAGTATTGCAATATAAACCGACGATATGGACAAATAAACTACAATACAAAGGGTATTTAATGCTACGCTTCACTTCACTTCATTAACCCCGACTGCAAAAATAGCACTCGGAAAAAAAAGATCAAAAAAGAGGGTATGAGCCCAGCCCGGCTCGATCGGACAACCTTACGATCTGGAGTCGCTGATTGAATTGTTAGATGCTGATTTGATCCGCTAGCGGATGGAGAGGAACTTACTACGCGCTACCAATTGCGCCATAGGCCCATAGGTGTCTTGTTGGGGCCCAGAAACCACTTACGTTTCACAGCTTCGAACTCGGCGTAATCGCCTTCCGCCGCATTTGCCGGATCGAGACATCCACTTCCTCAGCTGGACTGCGACTCGATGCGTCTTCGAATAATTTCCTGCCGACAACATCCGACATGTGTAGAACTCGCGACGAGACGGTTGCGCCGTCGCGGCGGTTTTTTCTGCAAGAAATTAGACCATGTGTATATGTGGAAAGGGACGGACACTTACCCCTCACGTCTGGACTGCGCGATCAGTTCGGTAAAATTCCAGAGACGACCGCGAGGAACCAGTTTTCCAGTAATTGGATCCCGCTCAGGCGTCCATTCGGCGGCCAATTTCATGGTAGTGGCTTTTGATTCCTTGCTTTTCGCGACTTGAATGATGCCTTCCTCCGCGAAGCGTTGGTAGGAGTTTTTGAGCGTTTCTTTATTGACGGCCTCGAAGTAGGAGAGGTCTCCTTGGTGGTAGAGAGTTTTTCCGAGCTATCTCGTTAGTCGATTGCATCGTAATGGGCTGCTGGTCTTACCAGTTGGGCACTGTCTTGTGCCTTGTTAAGATCGATCCAGACGTCTTCTGCGCCGTTCAGGGGCGGAGTAAGTCCCAGAAGGGATACTGAGCCGAGCCATGAGGCTTCAATGAATGGCCAGATCAAGAAACAGTAAAAATCGTAGTTCTCGCGACCACACTGTCGTTCTGCGTCGCTGAGCTCGACAAAGAGCGGGGGCCCGGTGGTGTCTCGACTAACTGTAATCACATCATCTTTCTCGAGTCCCCGAAGCGTCTTTTCTAGGTTGGTCGTTAAGCCCTCTGGGGGAAAGATGAATTCACCACGGAAAAGCTGCAATGGTCAATAAGATGTACCCTGCTGACCAGAGAGTATGCTTACCTGAGAAAGGAATGAAACTTGGTTCACGAGATCTGGATAGGACATGCGCTGGTAAGACGGCCCGCCGCCTTGCTTGATTCTCGTGTACATTGCTGCAGACACCAACGCTTCGGTGATGAACAGGTGGATTGTCATGTTGCGATAGAACGAAAGTTGGAAGCGATCCACGGCGAGGAAAGTCGGCTCAACTAGTCCGTCCACCTCGCCCACGATCTGCGGGCCCAACACTTCAAGGGCACGGTAAACGACGACGTCCGTTGGGTAGCGGTAGAAGTGAGCGACCCGTCCGCCTTTCGCTCGAACACGCTCACACAGCCATTCGACACGTCGGACCAATTCGCCTTTCCCGACGCCTCGTCCGCGAAGAGTCAGAAGCACCGTACCAACAAGTGCCGTCGGCATCATCACAGACACGTCGTTGATATCTGACAAAACCCTGTATCCCAATGACCGTAGCACCCGACCTCTGTCGGCGTAACTCAGTTTCGGTCCACCATTGGTGATGATCTGCTCAGGCATGCGACTTAATTGCTGGGCGATGAACTCTCTCAAGCTCCATGGCTCGTGGAACCGGACATCCACCCGACCGAGCTTCAAGGAGAGCACGGAAGAAGACGATAGGAAATCAGCCAGGTTTTCCTTCCTCTTCGGCTGACCAAGAAGCTCGCTTATGTAGGATCTAGGGCTGTTAGCATTGCTTCACAATTTCTCACCAACGATCACATACTCAGTTTCAATGACCTTGTCGTATTGTGTGCTGACAGGGCATATGATGGTGTCCTCTACGCGCCCGGAAAGCACACTGTCGAGGATGAAGCTGAGAATACCAAACTTGGGCGACAGCAGCTTTCCGGTTCTGGAGCGACCACCCTCGATGAAGCATTCAAAGTTGAACCCTTGCTGTAGGAGCGTATCAATATAAGCTTGTACGACAGTATTGTATAGCGGGTCGTTTCCGAAGCTCCTTCGAATCCACATGGCACCTAGTCCTGTCAGCAAGGCAGCAGACTGTGAGCGGATCAGACCATACCTGCATGCTGTAGAAAAGGCCCGAGCATCGGGATATTCAGGTTCTCCCCGGCCACAACTACCGGAAGCCCGATTCCAAGACGATAGCAGATAAGCTGTAGCGACACATAGTCGACATGAGACTTGTGACAGGGCAAGAAGACAATAGATTGCTTCTTAGCAGCTGCATCTTCCGCAAAGGATCTTAACCGGAGGACTTCTTCACTCGATACGTGGATTCCTGCACCTTGTTAACAAGTCTCCTGGACCACTCGAATTCCCCCACCTTGGTGATAAGCGCGCGTCAGGAGCTGAGTGCACAGATAATATGCCCCTCTAATAAACCTCTTACTCTCCATCTTGCAAATCATGTTGTCTAGCATCGAATCCACCACTTCCTTGAGATTATGCTCTATCTCGTTCCGGCGATGTATTCTCTTCTCCACCAAGGGGCCAGGGTTCACATCTAACAGCCCATCCTTCTCTTCCACTGCCAACCGCGCCTCCGCAAGCTCTTTCACTTTCCCTTGTAGAAGAGGACTCGCTAGGATTCGAGACTTCATCCGGTCCCCAAACCCTGAGTAAAATATCGGTTGTCCGATCACATCGTCGTAGGCGCGCCACCCGGTTCCCGACATATAGAGGCTCACTTCCCGCAGGAAGTCGAAAGGGTTCTCCCGAAATCGCGCCATATGGCGGACGAGGTTGCGCTCGGTAATCTGTTCATCTTGAGGTTCCGGCCCTCCAATAACTCCGCTTGGGTGGATGGTGACTTTGTTGCCCACGATTTCGAGATCCGGGGCGGACTCGCCGACCGGAGACTTGTCGGATGGCATTGTCTCGGCGGGGAAACGGAATGCTAGTAATCACTTAGGAGGATGGATTCGAGAATATTTATAGGTCCCAACGATCATTGACTGCTGAGGCGGAATCGGAGAGCTTCAAATAAGGGGGGAAACATCGAGAGGCGATTCCATGATCGACCAGCGCCTGGTTCCTGGGAGGCAAAGCGAATCGCAAGCACGACGATCCCCGGTATTTCCCCAGAATGCCTCGGATGATTCGTGCTGCCTCCGCTCACGTGAGGTCGAACGGGTCCCCGTGCAACGGCGCGCTAGCCCTGATCGGGAGCACCGCGGAAATTCCATGAGTTGCAGCTTGAGGGATGAACTCAACGCTGCAGTCGACAGCACGCCCCGTGAGGGTCAGACCATCATGTCGTCCACGGCCAAGGCCATAAATTGCGATGAGCACCGTCTCGACACCATCAGCTGCGCCGTCTCTCCTAACCACCACCCCCTAGGCTAATTGGGTCTGAGATGCAGTGCAACCTGCTCCACTGCGGGACTGAAAAGAGGTACCGGCGGTACAACGACAGCATCCTCCAACCTCCTAGAAACCACATCATCATGTTCGGCTGGACGCGGCGTTTCTCTAGTATGCCCCTGAAAGCTCTGATATTTATATCATCCCACTCTGAAATGTTTGTCTAACCACCTCTCTCACAGCCGCCACCTCCCTCCTTAAAAATACCACCACAATGGCCTCCCCCTCCCTCCAAAAACACTCCTTCCAAGTCTTCCGCGATGTCCCCCAGCTCCGCCAGCTGCGTCGCCAGCTCCTCCTCTCCAACCGGACCGTCGGTCTCGTCCCAACCATGGGCGCCCTTCACGAAGGCCACCTCTCCCTAATCCGCCAAGCCGCTGCCGAAAACACCGACGTCTTCGTCAGCATCTACGTGAACCCCACCCAATTCGGCGTGACGGAGGATCTCTCCAGCTACCCACGCACCTGGGACAGCGATGTCGCCAAGCTGGAGGAATTGAACACCGAGCTGGCCAGTCAGGACAGCAAAAACGGTCGCATCACCGCCATTCTCGCGCCCACATCCAAGGTCATGTATCCGACACTCCCACCATCGTCTGAAATCGACGGCGATGGGTCCTTCGTCACTATTACCCCACTCTCCCGGAAACTGGAGGGTGCATCCCGGCCTGTATTCTTCCGCGGCGTGGCGACCGTCTGCATGAAGCTGTTTAATATTGTCCATGCCGATCGGGCTTATTTCGGACAGAAGGACGTGCAGCAGACGGTTGTGATTAAGCGGCTGGTCAAGGATTTCTATATCGATACCGAGATTAAGATTGGGGATACGGTTCGTGAGCATGATGGGTTGGCGATGAGTTCCAGGAACGTCTATCTCGGTGCGAGAAGACGCGCTGTGGGATTGGCGCTCTACACTGCTTTGAAGGCCGCGGAGGATGCGTATAACGCTGGCAAGGTCAACCGGATTGAGGTTCTCGATGCGGCAAACAGTGTTGCTCAGAAGATTCTGGCGGAGCAGCAAGCCTTGTCCCCGGCGGAGAGAGCCCTCTACGAGGTTGATTACATCTCGCTCGCTGACCCGGATACTCTAGATGAGTTGGATGTTATTGATCCTGCCAAGGGCGCCATTCTCAGCGGCGCCATTAAGATGGCTCCTCTGGAGGAGTCGAAGCCCGGCGAGGACTGTGGCCTAGGCGATGGCCAAGTTGCGGTACGTTTGATCGACAACTTGATCTTCAAGCCGCGGGTGTAGATAGAGGCGGGTCACCATTGATCCGGACCTCATCCCAAAAGCAAAAAGCACATATACCCGATGTAATTTACTAGACCAGATATTTATATATAGATGTACCCAAAAGTCATACATTCATTACCTACCCACCTACCCAAATCCCTCCACTCTTAAACCTCCAACCCAACCCTCCCAAAACAGAAACTAGGGCAAAAACCAAGGGTTCGGAAACATTCCGGCCCGAGAAAATTTCCCTCTGGAGTAAAGTTTCTTCCAGTCCCGCATTCCCCCATCCCATCCATACCATACCTCCTCCCCCCAAAACACAATACAGGCAGGCAGGCAGGCACCTACCTTCCACGCATCCAAAATGGCCGACGACGGCCTCCTCCTCAACTTCACTCTCCCCGACACAACCGTCCTAAACCACGAGCCCAAGAAAGTCAAAGGCGGAACATGGCGCGACCGACT
This sequence comes from Aspergillus sclerotioniger CBS 115572, assembly GCF_003184525.1. NCBI lineage: Eukaryota > Fungi > Ascomycota > Eurotiomycetes > Eurotiales > Aspergillaceae > Aspergillus > Aspergillus sclerotioniger. The sequence continues at coordinate 1,316,600 of NW_020290992.1, read as the reverse complement.
CAGCGCAAAGAAAATCGCAGCGCACAGGACGACGCATCCGCGGGGCGACAAACCCGCCAACAGTAACAATAACAACAATGAGAATGTGCGGAATCCGAATCGAATTCAAGTTACCGGTACGCGGCCGGTGAAGAGGCAGAGGGTTGATGAGGGGGGACATTCACAACAGCCGGGACACGGACACCAGCACCAGCACCAGCAGCAGACGGGACCAAGGCAGTTTGTTTCGTCGCTGTTTACTAAGAATCCGGCGCCGAGGAATAATGAGGATGAAGAGGAGAAGAAAAAGGGAGAAGGGGAAAGAGAGGAGACGAAGCCGACAAACGCACCGCTGATTGATGGATTGGATACATTTACGAATTTGGGGCTGTCGGCTCCGCTGGCGGCGCATTTATTGACGAAGCTGGAGGTGAAGGCGCCGACGGCGATTCAGAAAGCGAGTATTTCGCAATTACTCAAGGAGGAGAGTGATGCGTTTATACAGGCGGAGACGGGATCCGGAAAGACGATGGCGTATTTGTTGCCACTGGTGCAGCGGATTATGACGATTGCGAAGGATCAGAAGCAGAGAGAGGAAGGGGGGATGGTGCAGCGTGATAGTGGGTTGTTTGCGATTGTGCTGGCGCCGACGAGAGAGTTGTGTAAGCAGATTTCGGTGGTGTTGGAGGGGTTGTTGCGATGTGCGCATTGGATTGTGGCGGGGACGGTGATTGGAGGGGAGAAGAAGAAGAGTGAGAAGGCGCGGTTGAGGAAGGGGTTGAATATTCTGGTGGCGACGCCTGGTCGGTTGGCGGATCATTTGGAAAACACCCAGGCGTTGGATGTGAGTAATGTGCGGTGGTTGGTGTTGGATGAGGGTGATCGGTTGATGGAGTTGGGGTTCGAGAAGGAGTTGGCGGGCATCATCCAGAAATTGGATGCGCGGCAGCGGCCTAGTCGGATTCCTGGCATTCCGGCGAAGAGGACGACTATTCTATGTTCTGCGACGTTGAAGATGACCGTGCAGAAGCTGGGTGAGATCAGTTTGAAGGATGCGGTGCATATTCAGGCGGATCCGGCGGATGAGGATGGGGAGCCCAGGAAGAAGGACGAGGATGATGCGTTCCGCGTGCCGGCGCAGCTGAAGCAGTCGTATGCGATTGTGGCGGCGAAGCTACGGCTGGTTACGCTGACGGCTTTCATGAAGCGGACGTTTATGAGGAAGGGGTCGGTCATGAAGGCCATTGTGTTTGTGTCGTGTGCGGACTCGGTGGACTTTCACTTTGAGGTTTTTACGCGGAAACAGGGAGAGGAGGAGGAGAAGAAGGATGAAGAGGAGGAGAGTGGAGACAGTGACGACGAGGGTGCAGAGGAAAAGAGGAAGAGACTTGAGGCTTCGGCTCATGGAACTATCGCGCCTGCTACGGCTTTCTCGAACCCTTCGAACCCCGTGACCCTGCATCGACTACATGGTTCTCTTCCTCAGCATGTCCGGACAGCCACCCTGAATGCCTTCGCCCGCAACCGCGAACCGTCCGTCATGATCTGTACTGACGTTGCGTCTCGTGGTCTGGATCTGCCGAATGTTGATCTAGTGGTGGAGTATGACCCGGCCTTCAGCGCCGAGGACCACCTGCACAGAATCGGACGTACTGCGCGTCTGGGTCGTGATGGTCGTGCTCTCCTTTTCCTTATGCCGGGCTGCGAAGAGGGCTACGTCGACATCCTCAAGAAGGGCTACCGGGACGGTGGAAAGGCGCTGACCCGCACCGATGCGGACGACATCCTGAAGCGTGGTTTCGGAGGAAACGTCGAGTCGCAAAACACCGACTGGGAGGAGAAGGCAACGGAGTGGCAGTTGGATGTGGAAAGATGGTCATTGGAAAACAAGAAGTACCTTGAAATGGCCCGGCGCGCGTACCAGTCTCACATCAGAGCTTATGCCACGCATATCGCCAACGAGCGGAGCATGTTCAACATCAAAGAGCTTCATCTCGGACATTTGGCAAAGGCTTTCGGTCTGCGTGATCGCCCAAGCAAGATCAATGTGCCTGGCCTTCGTCAAGGAAAGGATGATATCAAGAAGGACTTCAAGGCCGAGCGGAAACCAGTCGCTGGAAACAAGCGGAAGGCTGCTGGTCGCGATGATGACGATGATGCTCCTCCTCCGACCGACATGCAAATGGCTGCTCGGAAGATGAGAGCCAAGATGAGGGAGAACATGGCTGGTGCAAGCGAGTTCAATCTTGCCTAGTTGGCAACATATGTAAATAGTAATTGACGACAAATCAATAGATATCCCACAATGAGATTTTCCCGTCCTTTGACCCAGCCGCTAACCAATGGGTGTTCTGCACTTTTTGATTCCTTTGGCGATGCACTGTAGCGAGCGAGAACTCCGCACGTGTAGTAAGCTGCGTGTCCACCTTATCATCGCCACCCTGCGGCGTAGTTGTCTCACCAGTCGATGCTTCCGACTCGAGACCAGCAACATCCGCAAACCCCACAGCATAGCAACCATCTTTATGCCACTTCAAGACAGCAAGCTCTTTCATCGTTTTGCACGAGTAAACCCTGACCCTGGAATCCCACCCAGCAGTCGCAAAAATCTTCCCATCAGACCGTATCCGCACCCCCTGCTGACCGGCATGCTTTGTATTGATCGACTTGATTGGCGTTTCTTCACGATACCCTGCGGCACCCAACACCGGAATCGGATGCTTCGCCAGTACCGCATCAGCCGATGAAGAAAAGAAGTAATCACCAGCCGGCGAGACATGGATCGACAGTGCCGGCTGTGAGTGAGCCCGACAGACGTATAACTTCTCCCACTTCCAAGACGTTTTAGCATTTTTCGCTAGATCCTTCTCATACAACGGCCCACGACAACCCAGAACCATGACGTGACCATCCTCGTAGGCAGAAGCAACGTATAACTCCCCGGATGCAGACAGGACCAAGTTAGCTGCCATGACCATCCCAGTTTTCGTTTCCATATCTGCAGGGATGGTGCAAATACGTCTTTCCTGCGGGAGATGAAAGAGATCAATTGCGCCCGAGTCCAAGGCATTAGGGACGGCGATGAGCGCAGATGAGAGCGATTTACTCTCGCTCGGTGCTTCTGGCGTGCCACTTTCGGTATCTGATTTACTCGGGGGAAGAAAGACCATCGAGAATGCGCAGAAATTCAGCGCATTTACTGGAAGCGAATGCACCAGCCATGGCTGGGGGGCAGCTGATGAGGTTGGGGTATAATCCACGGGGAGAGTTTTCTGAAGAATCTCCTCATCTTGAATACTAAATCTCCAGGCGCGTAGCTTGTGGTCTCGTCCATGTCTGTAGAAATATTAGATGGTTCGATTGATGGTGAGAGATACGCACGTGAACACCTCCGTAACAGCACCATTTCGGAAGCTGAATCCCTTGACCTCGAGAACAGCGCCATCGTGGGCCTTCCATACGGCTAGAGGACGCTTAAAAACTAGGTCCCATACGACGATCCAGCCATCTGCGTCACCTGAGACAAGTCTCAAGTTCTGGTGGAAGATCTGTAGCGCATGTATGGCAGCGGCATGGCCGCGTAAAATGTAGGTGGGAGTGGCCGGTGGTTGCCGCACCTGCGGGGATTGAGCGCTCATTTGTTGTGAGTGTGGAATTTGAGGGGAAATTTAGGATATTTGATGTGAAAGTGACAGTGTAACTGTGTCCTCATTGAATGTCGTATCCTCTAAATGGTTTGGATGTGGTGTGTGGATGCATGGTGGAGAGACGCTGGACGGGAATCGAAATGGTGCCAGTCTTGGCAGCTCATGATGTCTCCGCGGTGAACTATAAGGCACTGCCATACTACCTGCCTAGTATGCCGGCTTCAATTCATTTGCAGAATACTCACATTTCCTTCTTAAATTTCTGTGATATTAGGTTTTCTTTTATTTGCTCTCACTAATGACTATCTGGTATTGAAATCTAGATAAGCGCATAAGTAGGTGCTGACTATAGTATATTCTTGGACGAGACCTAGACATTCCAGCTTCACCTCGAACCCCAACCAAGAAATTACTCAATAGTAGTGGTGAAAACTGGTTCGGCCTCCTCAGTCATAGGCTGATACTCGTCACTTGTTCTCTTCTTCCTATCCTGCTCTTCTCTGGCTCTTATTTCTACCACCTCTGCGCCCATAGCCCTCGCCTCCTTGATCAGCACCGCCGGGTTCCAGATATTCAACATAACGTTAGCAACGAACATGACCAGCGCATCCAAAATAACCGCATAGATCTCATGGGTAAAGAGATATCCCCGCCACCCATTAATCAACTCCATGCTGCGGTATACACCCCGAGTCACCATGCAGGTGACAGCAATTATCAGCGCGAAAGTGATCTTCCGTAGTGGTGGGTTCCCAATGATCTGGCGCATAGCCCGATAGATGACATACTCGAGCAGAGTGGTAAAGACGCAGGTCGAGACCAGCTGCCAGATAATCCCCGCGACCATGATATAGGTGCCCGGCCAGTAGGAAGTGTTGGTGCTGAAGGCAGCCCCTGCTACTCCGCCCCCGATGACCTGGAGAAGGAGGCTGAAAAAGTCGACCGTCATGAAAATCACTAGATTTAGCCGAATGGCGTGGCGATGTCTGGATCATAGGGGAAACATTGCGGGGTTGACATGATGCTGGTTGAGATTGCTGGGAAGGGGATGGACAGGAAGATATCGACTTAGAAAGAAGAAGACCGAGAAGGGATGTAGGCAGCATCGAAATGCACCATGCATTAGGGCTGTCAGCGACACCTATTTAGATAGAGCCTACGCATTGGCCCGCTTGGTGGAGCCACGCAAGCAAGATGGCGATTCCGTGTCTTCCCGTAAGCTGTCAGCAACCCCCTCTCCCCTGACACTACGTAGTATCTATAAGATTCGGTTCGAATTGGGTCGGTGAGTCACCTCAACACTATCATAATTGCTCCCACACTCATTCGGCGTGGCTACTGTAAGCGTTCCAGTTACACATCATCATCTCAAATGAGATTCCCACAGTTTCGCCGCCTTTATCCAGAGCTACACCTCAAGATCTGGCAGGAGGCGCTGGACCACACTCAACCGCGCCTCATCAAAGTCTGTGCCCACAATTACGTCGGCCGGTGCGAGAGCTACTGCAGTCGGTCATCGTCAGTAGAGCCATTCTGTGGGAATACAGATCACCGTGGTAGTACTCATGCATCTCATTCCGCGTATTACATGATATCCCTACGTTTTGAAGAGCCGTATGCTGGTATGAACCTGTATGGATTTTGTGGAAACCCCTACGACGATCAGCCTAGTCTACCGCGAGGCGCGCGGTGCAGTTATTCTAACCTACCCACGCACAATCCGGGTACAACGCCCGGCAAAGCTTGAGCCGGGTTACGGGTTCCGGTCTCAATTCAAGAAATACCGCGACACACGCTATAATCCCAAAGTTGACATGCTCCACCTAGAAGTCAGATCGCACCATGGGAAAGCGAAACATATCCGGCCAATGCTTTGCTTCTCAGGGAAGACATGGCAAAGATTTCAACCGACGCAACTCTTCAACTTGTCAAGGAGAATGGCTGGATGCCCCACTGGAGGGAACAACCTCGAATTTACTTCTCCCCATCAGCGAGAGGAGGCGCCGGGAAGAAGGCACATATCTCTGCTTTCCAGTCGCAAAGTTCTTACTTGTGGAGGCAACTTTCCGGAGCGCCTCGAGCTCTTGGTTGGGAGACTGAAGTCCCTCATATAGTCGACTGGGGTATAATTCCACAGACACTAGAAGGCCATACGGAATCAGTCAAAGCTGTCGCAATTACCAAACAGGGCAAGATAGCATCCGCCTCTGACGACAAGACAGTACGGCTGTGGGATATTTTCACAGGACAGTGCCTCAAAATCCTTGAAAGCCATACTGGACCTGTCAATTCCCTCAAGTTTATACAGGACGGAAGAGTCTTAGTAACTGCTCCCTCCAACTGCATAGCCCAGTTCTGGGATCCAGTCACAGGCGAGTGCCTCCAGAGTTTCACGGGCTACACGGATCTAGACACTGGAGTAATCCATATTGGGAATAGGATATTTCTATCAACCTGTTTTGACTCTCAGGTCAAGTTGTGGGATCCTACTACGGGTCAGTGCATTCAAACACTCAGGGGTCATGCTGGTCCCGTCTGGGCTATCACTTCCACTCATGATGGCAAGATTCTAGCGACATCTTCTAGTGACACCACGGTGAAGCTGTGGAATACAACCACCGGAGAACGTCTTCATAGGCTAATGGGTCATGTAGGGGCTGTTGTAGCAATCACCTTCACACCTGATAGCAGCATGCTAGCATCAGCCTCTACTGACGGGACCTTACGGTATTGGGATCCAAACCCAGGCAAATGCATCCGAGTGCTTGAGGGCCATACCAGAGCAGTAAGCTCTGTCGTCTTCAGCCCAGATGGCAAGGTGCTTGCATCTGCCTCCCACGATTGTACAGTGCGGCTCTGAGATGCAGGATCTGGGCAGTGTCTTCAGGTCATCAAGGGACACCACGGCTGGGTGAAGTGCCCGACTTTTACCAATAATAGCAGAGCATGGGCAACTGGGTCGACTGATAGAGACATACAGTTGTGGGATGTACACACCGGAGCATGCCTTCAGACCCTCAAGGGTCATAAGATGTGCGTTCTGGATCTGGTTTTCAGCCGAGATAGTGGGATGCTTATATCGAGCTCGTGGGATAAAACGGTGAAAGTTTACAATTTAGGTAAACGACTGAACTCACTTGGATCTGTTAGGAGCGGACAGCAAGGTGGGTGGTGGACTTTAACAGTTTTCATTGACCCTTTCATACTTCGACATGTAACGGGATTGCAAACACATACCACGATGTTCATCGTTGCAGAACCCTGATCGAAGGGGTCTGAGTCGCATTTCATAAAGGAAAACAAGGGCTATAGTCTCAATTCAAGCTTTTCGAATAATTAGGAGTCTGAAGATGTGAAGTGGGTGTAATATCGGCCAGTTGGCCGGGGCAACACCGCCCTCGTGATTGGCATCAACAGCCCGTGTTGCCGATTGTCGCATCATCACTCTCACTCATCCCCTCTCTCGCCGGCCCTCTCCTCCACCCCTCCACCCCCTCCTCTTCTTCCTCTTCCTCGCTGTCTTCCTTTCTTCCTCCCCATTTTCTCACTCCCTCTACTCCTATTTTTAATCTCCCCACCCTTCCCTCCCCCCACCGGGCTCTCCATGCCTGGTATCGGCTCCGGCGTCTAAGTCCGCAACACAGCTCCAGTTTGAACCATGCCGAGTAAGTCAGCTGTTGTAGCTCCCGCGGAGCTCCAGGACCTGTTACTCTTCAGCTAACCCAATCTTACTTTGCACAGTCCGTCCGTTGGATGAATGGGCCGCTACCCGCACCCAACATCTCCCCCTCTCCGCCCTCAAAGGAGCGGTTGTCGGTATCGATGCGTCGCACTACATTTCTCAACACCTCCTCCAACCCTCCACACGCGAGCCCCTTCTGATCGCCCTGGGTGGCTTCCCGTTCGCACTCAAGAGCAACATCGAGAAAGAATTGCAGGTCTATAAGGATCTGGGCGTGGGCTGTATTTTCGTGTTCAACGGTCTCGACTTTGGCAAAAAGGATCAACGACCCCACGTGCAGCAGGAGTCGGTCCGGGCATTCGAGCAGGCCTGGGACCTCTACGATCAACAACAGGCCGATCAAGTGGTGGACGCATTCAGCAGCGCGGGTACGACACTAGTTCTGGTTCTTGAAGCGCGTGTCTGACTGTCCTCTGTCCTAGGCACCCCTCGTCCCGAGTCCCTCTACCAATTTTTGCAGCGAATTCTCCTCCAACATGGCATCGACTATATTGTGGCCCCATATAGTGCTGCCGCTCAGGTACGAGACTGCTGACCTCACAAAGGTTGCGCGCATCTGACCTCAATTGTTTCATAGCTCTCCTACCTGGCCAAGGGACCGAACCCTCTGGTCGACGCTGTTTACGGTCCCTCCGAAGTCTTGATGTTCGACATTGATAAATTGGTCACCCGCATTGACATTGACCCGGCACAATTCTTCTGGATCACCAAACAGACATGTCTGGAAGAACTCGGCCGTCTATCACATGAGCAGTTCCTGGACTTTTGCCTTCTTCTGGGCTCTTCATTCCTTCAGCCCTTCCCTGTTTTGGAGAACCATGTCTTTCCCGGGAAGAACCCCACTGTTCGAGATGCACTGCCGATGTTCAATGCGGCCGGACGGAGCGTACTCGCCCTCTGCTCCCAGTTCGAGGATGATCGCCGGATGCAGGAGCTCCAATACACAGATCGCTACAAGCGCACGTTGATGACGGTGAAACACCACGTGTATATTGATGTGGACGGCAAGGTTGGTCCTATGGACCCGGAGAGTGCTTCTTCCGATATGCACGAATTGATCGGCCAACGTCTCCCGGAGGAGCTCTACTTCTACCTGTCCAAGGGCATTCTGGGTCCCGATGTGCCCAACTACCTCACCTCAGGTGAAGTCCTCATCTCGTTGCCGTTGGGCGTCGAGGACACGGATATATACCGCGATCTTGCTGGTAGCACTCTCACACCCACCAGAACGCAGGCCATTGGCCTGTTATCGAACTCCCTCCACCGGTTCTATCAGACCAAGGTGATCAATGTGCGAACATGGTACGACGAGAAGTCACCTGCCACGATCAACCTCAAAAGCCTTCCTTCTGTCAAAGATTCAATTCAATCGTGGAAGATCCCCAGCGAGCAGCTTCCGGAGAGCTTGAGGAAGTTGCAGGCAAGTCCAGTCTTCGCTTGGCATAGGTCGTTGCTAACAGGACTAGGGCTCGGTCGGACGTTTCCAATTCGCTGTGCAGAGCTTAAAGGACGCCGATTTTGTCACAAACTCCCTTTCTACTAAGGACGCTCCAGTAAGGGTCCCTGTCCGGATTGCGGTTCAAGAGCTGACACGACCAGTCCTTATCGTCACAAGATGAGCTTCTGGCCAATGTCTACTGGCGGTTTCTTCAGCTCCGCGGCTACATTGACGAGAAACATCAGCTTACCCAGTGGGGAGTATGTCTTGAGCAAGCACTGTCGGGACTCGACCCGGCCGATGCGCTTGAGGAGTCTACATTCCTGGCCATCGAGATGTTGCGGTTTGGCCTGCTCAACTCCCAGCCGTGGTTCTCCCATGTTTCCGGGGGTCCTATGAGGGGATCAGGTAAGATGCCGATTGATGGGCCGTGGACTGCGCTGATTTATCGACTGTAGACGAAGACAAGAGCCAAAACATGCTGGTTTCCCGCGTCGCCTGTATCGCCAAACTCCAGCATAAGAGTATCGGTTACTCCGGGCCACTAAGCCGCCAGTTGCTCTGCTACCGATCCCTGATATCCGAAGTGCGCTCCACGCTACGGAACCTCATTGAGGTGGTTCTGACCGGCCTCCTCCTGAGCGGCGATGCTGAGCGGGAGCGCAACGACTGGGGCGAACTGAGTGTTAAGTAAGTGACTACACAAAGTGACTGCACATCGAAGTCATAAATTCTAATGCGGATAGGTTGCCGTTTATCGACGACAACGACTGCGGTCTGGGCATCGCTGTGCGTACCTACCTGGATGATCTGCCTTTGCAGGCGAATCCCACATCGCCGGAGGCGCGGACGGATGTCAAAGCAAAGGGCAAGGAGTGGTTCCAGCATAGTGACAGTTTTACGGGCAACCTGGACATGGCGTTCAAGCTCTGGGATGCGGTAGGTCCAGCCTCGTGTCTGGTTGCATGACGTATTTACTCATAGTCTTAGGTTTACCGCGGTACACAGAGTGGAGGCACGGAGATCAAGGACAGCAAGAATTGGGAGGGTGCGAACCGCTGGTTGGCGGAGCGGCGGTGATGAGCGAAGGAGGTCCTCTGCTCGGGACAAGAGAATGCACTTGACGACGACATCACGAACTATCTATGTAGTCGTGTCGGCCGGGTGGCCCGAGCCCACCTGATAGTTTCACCAATCCTACTCCGCACACGATGTATTACTAGAAAAGAAGGGCTGACAGGTGAAGCGTATCACGTAGTCAGGCTGCAGCGAAGCGTAGTGGCAGTAATACAATAGATTTAGCCGTGCCTGAGCTGAGCTGAGTGAGTGTAGGAGAGCTGCTTAGTGATGGATAACTTACCAAGTGTCCTTTCCGACCCGCTCGGTCTCCGCAGCGCTTCCGCCTTCCCGCCGGGGCTCCTCGATCTACTTCAGCAACAACCACGCCAGCTGACCAACAGCCTGGTCTCAAGGACATTCACCGACCTGTCCTCTTCCCTTTTCCGATTTTACTCTATCCCTCTGCATCACGATGGTTCGCCTTAACCATCTCCTCGCCAGCTGCCTCAGCTTGGCCTCCGCCGTCACCGCGGTGGTCGACCTCGTTCCCACGAACTTCGACGACGTTGTCCTCAAGTCCGGCAAGCCCGCCTTGGTTGAATTCTTCGCTCCCTGGTGCGGCCACTGCAAGAACCTCGCGCCCGTCTACGAGGAGCTCGGTCAAGCGTTCGCCCACGCCTCGGACAAGGTGTCGGTGGCAAAGGTCGATGCGGACGAGAACCGCGACCTGGGCCGCCGGTTCGGTGTGCAGGGATTCCCGACTCTGAAGTGGTTCGATGGAAAGAGCGATACCCCCGAGGACTACAAGGGAGGCCGTGATCTGGAGAGTCTGTCTGCGTTTATCACCGAGAAGACGGGTGTCAAGCCCCGCGGACCTAAGAAGGAGCCCAGCAAGGTGGAGATGTTGACCGACGCGACTTTCAAGTCGGTTGTCAATGGTGACAAGGATGTTCTGGTCGCTTTCACTGCGCCTTGGTGTGGACGTGAGTTTCTTCCTCGTCTGGTAGATAACTGGAACCGGTGCTGACATGATGGATAGACTGCAAGAACCTCGCTCCTACCTGGGAATTGCTTGCCAATGACTTCGCGCTCGAGAACGACGTCGTGATCGCCAAGGTCGATGCCGATGCTGAGACCGGTAAGGCTACTGCCAGAGAGCAGGGCGTGTCCGGATACCCCACCATCAAGTTCTTCCCTAAGGGCTCTACGGAATCGGTTTCCTACGAGGGTGCCCGCTCCCAGCAGGCCTTCATTGACTACCTGAACGAGAAGGCCGGTACCCACCGTACCATTGGCGGTGGTCTGGATGCCAAGGCTGGTACCATTGCCAGCCTGGACGAGCTGATCGTCAGCTCCCCTGCTGATCTGACTGCTGCGTTGAAGGAGGCTGCTGCCGACCTGAAGGACAAGTACGCCCAGTACTACGTCAAGGTTGCGGACAAGCTGAGCCAGAACGCCGAGTACGTGAGCAAGGAGCTCGCTCGGTTGGAGAAGATCCTGGCCAAGGGTGGATCGGCCCCGGAGAAGGTGGACGACCTTGTGTCGCGGAGCAACATCCTTCGTCAATTTGTTGGCGAGAAGGAAGTCAAGGATGAGTTGTAGATATTGTATGGATTATGACTGGCAGGATATGTTATGTTCTGTATGATATTGAAGATGAGAATGTCGAGTATATCAACATACTGAAATTATTCGACGATAGCCAGCCAGCCACAACATAAAGAAATACTAGTAAGTAATAAGTAAAGGGGGTATCTCTATTACCTCAAATCAAACAAACACAATCCACACACGCATCTACCACCGAACCCATAACTCCAACCCAACCCAACCCCCAATATCAACAAAAAAGAAAAAAAAAAGCACAAGGATCACTTCTCCGGACTCCCCCTCCCACTCACACTCCCACTCCCCGTCGTACTCCCCGTCCCCGTCCCTGTCCCCGCAGCCGCTGTCGTCCCATCCACAACCGTAAACGAAGCCTCTAATTCATCCAATCGTCGCGCCATATCGTCCACTGCCAAACCACCTATATTAGCATTGCATTTATACCCCCACAATACCAACATCCCCCAGAAAAATTATACAGAACAGGATGGGGATAGGGACGTACACTTCCCAAACATCTCCCTCGACACCCCATCGAATTTATGTTGTAGTTGGTCGAGAAGATCGTCCACGGCGGCGGAGAATTGGCCTTGGGGGTCGGAGGTCTTTTTCGTTGTTTCAGGTACGGTTAGTTTGGGGTTGATGGGTTGGTTATTGTGGGGGGAGGGGAATGGGGAGGGGAGGTAAGGTACCTGAGTGGATGTTGTTGGGGGAGGGACGGTTTCGGTGGTTGAGAGGGGGGGAGAGTCGGTGGACATTTTGTTCGTTGGGTTGGTTTGGTTGGGTAGATTGGTGGTGGTTTGGGGGGATGAATGTAGTGTACTTCGTAGGTAGTGGTTAATTGAGTTCCATGTGAAGAGGTACGGACGGAGTACGGAGTTAGTATGGGATGGATTGATGATGGTGTTGTTGCTGTTTTGGGTATGGTTTGGGGGGTCTTGGCGGCGTGGCGTGGCGTGGCGGTGGTGGGGGCCTGAGGCAGGGATTCATATAGTTGGTATGATGGGTTGGATGGGTGAATTATTAATTAGTGATTGTAGGTAGGGAATGAATGGGAATATTTAATAAAATACTGTTGATGGGGAATAATATTCTCGTAGGTATTCATTGGTATCTCAAGTATAAAAGGGGCCACCTTCCGGGGATATCTCTTCTTCTACAAATATCTTGCTCTAGGCAATAGCCATATGCTACCTTTACTAGCATATTTTATTCTATCGGATCTTCAAGTTTACTTCCACGCGACCTATTGGATATGCACAGAATCATCTAATCCGACTCATTAAAAAGTACAATTAGCATCATGACATCGCTTCTTTGCAACGGTCTTACCCTACTATCCATACAAGATACTCTACTCTACTCTGGCAGTTCATCTCATCGCATCATCTAATCCACAACATCGATACATCCTCTTCCTAGATGCGAAACAAATAACGAGATAGGTCTACAAAATGCTACAAATGATCAAGACCCTACACACACCAATTACATCCAGTGATCTAGCATCTAGGGTTTCGAACAGATATTCACTGAATATCATCATCTCATCATGTCGTTACCGGCCTGAGAAATCTGCTGCTTTAGCAGTTGGAAATTTCAACAATAATGTTGGACAGGTGCTGTCAGCATTGTTGACTTCATACGCAGTATTGTTATTCGAGACCTGGTCAGTTGCAGGACGTTACCAGGGAACGTGTCAACTTGGCCAGCTGAGATGTCCTGGTACTGATGACTACATTCTAACTACCTGAATGCTATAACTCTGGATATGTTTGGCGTGGTCGATGATTCAGTGAGGTTTTTGCAGAGAGACGGTGGAACATACCCGGAAACCATTGTGGATATGTTAACATCTCATGCCACAGACTGTGATACTGATCGATCTGGAGAAAGAAATGATTTCTCGATAACGACGACAGAAACACTGCTTAAGACATCACCTCCTTCAATCGAGCTGTTGAAATTGGGCAGTTTAAACCGGCTAGTCAACTTCAACAGTTTGCGCTGCACATGTATACAGAACATATCGACAAGCCTATATTGTGGGTCATAATAATCAAATCTCAATATACCATCTGATCATCATGGTGTGCCGATACAAATCGAAGGAAAAATGAGACTTCTGAGCTTGCACCTTGAATGGTATTGGGTTTTGCTCATATCCAAGGGCCAGCTATGAGCAGCAACCCTGGCGGAGACGAAAATCAGGCAGGGGAAAGAAAGAAGAACGTCGAATGAAAAGCCGTCCATTTACCGCATGCTAATTCCCAACAAACGTCAAAAGATACCCATTAGCCTGTCCCAGCTATGCCCAGGGCTCGATTGATGTTTTTCAACATGATAATGCCGTCCTAAAAGGAGACCTCTCTTTTGAAACCATTGAAGTCGGACTTGAAACATACTTCGGAGTCAGCGAATCCTTTTTGGAAATCTGCCGAATACTCTAATCAGCGAACTCGTGTCGGTTAAACATTTATGGCTAATAAAGTCTCTAGCCGCTGCGTGGCAAGATTTCAAAGGGTTACCGAAGGGCTCCTGATGTGGGATTAATAGGTATCAATGGCATAGTGTAGTCTGCATAGATGCTGGCCAGTACTAGATGGTACGTTTGCTTTAATGTCTGGCAGATTGTAACAACGGCTTTGGTACTATGGACACGAGTGTCTTCAAGCGACCTATTTCTGAATCCTCCACAAGGGAGCAAGGAATTCTCGAATATTGATGTGCCGGACAGAATAATGAGCGACTCATGTCTCTCCTGTCACAAGGCTGGGGTTAGCCTACGTCTATGCAGGAACGTTCGCTTTATTATTCTCCCCAGCAGAAGCAGCTAAAGCAACAACTAGAGCAACAATTGATGAAGTTCCGTAAAAGGGTCGGCTACAACGCCCGTGCCCATGACTATCGAGTTGCCGAAACGTTCCCAACATCCTCGAGAGTCTTGGTTGGAGGTCACTCTAGAGTGCTCTAACTCTGATACCCAGTGGTTTTAATTGAGGATGAATCTATTCACAGGCAGTCTTTCAATTATTAGACAGCCACGAATAAAGTATCCATCTTAAGGTGTCTACTATCTGATGTCTGCAGAATGTGTCAAGCATGAAGCTTGGTCTTATACCCTTCTGTGATTCCATAGAGGTAAGGATGCTCAAGTCTAAACGTATCAACCCTTTATGTCGTCTGAATCATTGATGCATATAAACAAAGCTTGAAAAATAAGGACTAAGAAGATATTGATTCCATAGACGAGGACTTTCCAAAGAATTGTTACGTTGCAATTTGAGTTTGTGAAGAAGACTGTAATCAAGCCAGCCTTGGCAACCTCGAGAAAATCAAGGATATGTTGGAGAAATAATTCTGATTATTATTACAAATGCATGGTGGGTGTTATCTCTTAATTGAAACCCCTGATAAATGCATTTGCTAGAAGACCAGTTCATCGCTAGAGTAAGCTATATTTTATTCACGGTAATAAATCATTTATTGGCGGCATAAAATACTTCATATGGCCTTCAATATCAAGTAGAACACCCCCACTGGTCCAATCAGCCGCAGTAATTTGCATTGCAAATGGAAAGCCTCCATCCAGCCATCGATGCGATTCGATCGATAGCCGATAGCCAACCGGGTCCCGTTCGGGGGTCCCCGCAGATCCGATAACGTCTCATCCCACCACCTATAAATCTATTCCATCCCCACGCACAGCAAGCATATCTCAACGCTATCTTTTTCAGACACTACTATTCTCAATCATAAGCATCATGACTGACGTCGGCCCTCCCATCGAGCTCCCCGTACTGGACATTTCCAACCCCCTCGATCCAGCAGCGGGGAAAGCCCTTCTGGATGCCGCTACCAAGTATGGCTTTCTGTATGTTGACAGCCGGGGGACGGATTTTACTGCCGCGGAGGTAGACCGGGCATTTGAGCTGGTATATCCATTCCCCCATTTTCTGCTCAAATACTAATGAATATCGCAGTCCAAAACCTTCTTCGCCTCCCCTGTCGAAGAAAAAGCCGCTTGTCGAATTGAATCCAACGTAATACCTACCTACCTACTACCCTTACTCTCTCAACCCTACTTCCAACCATGACCAACACTGACCGATACAGAACCGCGGCTGGTCCGGCATGCACACCGAGACCCTGGACCCAGAGCATCAGCGAGTAAGCTCCCCCCTCTATCAATCATCAATCCCATATCTATAACATCCAACTAACCCCCTTCCAGACCGGCGACTTCAAAGAGTATACCTCCCCCACTACCATCCCACCCACCACCAACTAACAACAATGAAATAGAGCCTTCAACTTCGGCGAATTCGCAAACTCTCAAGCCCAACAACCCCTCCCTCCATCCCTCCATCCCCACGAATCCGAAATCGCCCATTTCTCCTCCCTCTGCAACAAGACCTGCACTCGCATCTTGACTCTTCTTGCATTGGGACTGGATGTAAGTCTATCCCATATCCACCCCTTCCCCCCTCAACCTCATACACACACCCCACCAATCCATCCTCTACCTCCAACCACACCCAACCCCAACCTAACAACAAACACAATCCAGATCCCAAAAGACTTCTTCACAACCCGGCACGACCCTACCACCGGCCCCACAGGAAGCATCCTCCGCTACCTCTACTACCCCTCCCTCACATCCCCAACGACAACAACCTACAACCACACGCTAGATGTCCGAGCCGGTGCTCACTCCGACTACGGCTCCATCACGCTCCTCTTCCAGCGTCCAGGTCAACCCGGGCTGGAGATTTTAACCCCGAGTGGGGACTGGGCGCCTGTGCCTGTTATACCCTCCCCCAACGTATCCACCTCCCAGGGCGAAACGTATCCCTTCCCTCCAATTCTAGTGAATATCGGGGATTTACTAAGTTATTGGACTTCGGGATTACTCAAGTCGACGGTGCATAGGGTTGTGTTTCCTATGGCTGAGCAACAGCAACAAGAGAGTGAAGAAGGGTCGGCGCAGGATAGATACAGTATTGTGTATTTTTGTCATCCGATGGATAGGACGGAGTTGGTGCCTGTGCCGAGTAAGGTGGTGGGGGAGTTTAGGGAGAGGATGAAGAGGGAGGCGCGGGAGGGGAGGAGAGTTGGGTTTGGGGGTGGGGCGGGGGTGTTGGGTGAGGGAGGGGATAATGGCGATGGGAGGGTGTTGACGGCGCATGAACATTTGATGGCGAGGTTGGATGCTACGTATGGGTTTCGGAAGTGATTTTTGTTTTTGATGGGCAAGGAGGGAGGGGTATAGGATGTATATGTATCTGCCAGGTGATTAGTAGATTCTATTGAGGTAAATCTATCGAGGTATTGTAGAATCTATTGCTTCATGATCAATTATTTCAAGGTATGGCCTTCAGGCCCTATGCACAAGCATGTACCAATGACTGGCTGATATCCAGTCAACTGCCAACAGAACTATATAAAATCAAGCCCAAGAAAGCGCCCCTCACGGGGCGCATGCTAGATAGTACTCACAAAGGAAAATCGTTGGGCGTCAAGACAGAACGAGAGGGGAAATAAACAAGTGCGCATTCATGACCGCTAGAATAATATGACCGATCAGGCTCGGGCCTGTAATCAAACACTGTAGAAAGGTGGAATCGGAAAACGAATCGACATACAAGAGGTATCTTTGGGATGAAGAGCAACGCCGCCAGGTTTGAAATGCCATGCACGGGTAGACGTGAACCCTCGGAAGAAACAATGAAATGGTATGACAGATACGACGCTATGCAAGCCGGTATGCATTAGGTATTAAACAGTTCGTGCGTTCATATCATGGCGTCGTGTGGCACCAGTGGCGATGATACACCCACGCCGCCTTTTGGCAATCTTTGCTGCAGTACTTGGTGCGCCGGCAGCGTCGGCACTTGGCAAACTGCCGCTGAAACTCCTCCCATTTTCCACACTTGTAGTATGCGCACTGTCGGATGCCGCCGCGTGACTCGTCCTTGCGGCAGAGATTGCGCATCACCACACACGCCCAGTATTGCATGTCCTTGGAGTGGTGTCGCACGGTGAATTTTTCCACTAGCGGGAAGATGTTGACGTCGTCAGGCAGCAGGTACTCATCTTCCTCCTCGGCAGGTTCAATCGGGGACACGCCCTCCTCCAGCATCTGGAGTTCGCGGTCCATCTTGAGCTTCGGGACGAGGTGTGAATGCTGGAAGTAGGAGCGGAGGTTGCAGTACTTGGACACATAGGCAAGGAGCTGAAGCGACATCAGGACATCTTCATCCCGAGGCATCGATGTCAAGACCCCCTGAGCTGCGGTCGTCGATCGGTCGCGCACGTACAGCGAGTATGGGCTGGGAACAATCGCGGGCGAAGTGGCTTGGTTGGGGGCCTGCGTGGGCGACAAGCCCGACGCTGGGTTTGTGCGCGCTGCGTCGTTCGCGATCAAGGTAGACCGGTGGGTGATGTTGAATGTCTCGGCTTCCTGGCTTTCGGAAGTGTCATTGACAGTGAGGTCGTGCGTATTGGACACGCCTTCCAGCACCGTTTGCCGGTCGCCGACATCATCAATCTCCATACGGTTCTGGATGCCAACGATAGGCTCAGTAGCTTCGCCAGAAACTGTGTCATCGCCCATTGTCGAACCCTCACCGTTCCCATCATCCGACTCACCGGAGGCTGATTGTTGTTGCCTCAGGGTAGGACGGGGCCGGGCGAGTGTTGTTTGAGTGTTGCTGCGCAGCTGCGCAGGTCCGCTTGGGGTGGTAGGGGAATCAGGCTGAGATACAATGCCATTGTGGAAGCCCGGCAGCATACTGGGGAGTCGCTCGGTGTCGCGCACCGGGCGCAGACCGAAGCCATCGGCAGCACTCATGGGACGCAGGGTGGTGGCCAGGGGCTGTATCACCCGGAGACGCTGAGCGGCTTGGGCATACCGGGTATCACTGCTAGGGCTGGGGCCATCCTGTGTGAAAGTGCTCTGTTCCGGAGGAGAGGTCACGGGTACCCGAGGAGACGACGTAACGTCCATGGCGTTAGTGTCGGAAGCATGGCTGTCTTGGTAGAAAGGAGGGATTTCAATGTGAGGTGGTGGCGCCTGGCGGCGAGAGGGGCGTTGTTCCGTGTTCGTCGATTGATCCACATAGGCCGGACGCGCAGGAGCATCGCTGGTGATAGCCCCCTTGGAATGGTGTCGAGACGAGTGTCGCTGGGTTTCTGGATCTGCCCGTGGACGGGTCTTTTCGACTACTTTAATATAGTTATCCAGGATGGTGGCAATCACCGGCACCATATCGGCTTCGACTACTCGCGTCCGCACACTCTCCGAGCCCCGCACACCAATATTGACAACGCATTGAAAGGCGAGGCTCCACTTCCACATCTCCATCAAATCCCGACTCCGACCCTCCTTGAGGATACATACCAGCCGTTCGATGCCGCCATCGACGGTCAGGATATCGCGAATGCGGGCCGACGATGTGGTGAGATAGGCCAAATGATTGAGGGAATTTATAAGCGGTAGCGTAGATGTACAATCGAGGGCACGCCGGTCGTACAGCGTGGTTGTGATATTAACAGAGGCCTTATTGACATTAGGAATGCTGAAGTTGACCTCCCGCATGGTGGGCGAGAGAATGTACAGGATCTAATTTGTGACGGATGCCGGTCGGTGACAGTCAGGGGGTGATAATATGATCACCACGGGACCCAAGGATATCGTCCTAGTCAGATCACCGAGGATCTGACAATGTCTCGATCAAAGGGTGGTGCGTCCAACCCCTGGGGTGAGATGGAAAATCGGACGATAGGAACGTGACCGAGCGAAGAAATGAGGAAAGGAGAAGCGAGGTGGAGGCGAGGGCCGGGTCGATTATATCCTCGTCATCCAGTCCGAGTCAGGGATACGGTCAATAGAACGAGAGGGTTGTTTAGTAGGTGGGATGGATGGGCGATGGGTCGGACGACAGCAGAATGATGGACGAACGGCGTGAAAGGGGAGAGAGGATTGTTCAGGCCAAGACCGGGTCCGTCAGAGCCTGGCGGCCACGATGAATCACGAAGGATAGGAAGCGTAGACAAGCACGAGGGCTAGGATGAAGGAAAGACTGCGGGGGAGAAGCCAGATTAAATCGGAGGATGGCGCGAAAGGGGTTCTCAGGTGGAGGCGAAGGATGAATGAGAATGGCGACCGGGGGGGGGGGAGTTCAAATCGAAAGGAGGAGGAGTTGAGTTGAGGAGTCGAGGAGGAGGAGAGAAGGTCGGCGTGGAAAAGCGAAAGCGGAGAGCGACGCTGGGCGTGTCAGGCGCGGGCGTTTTCGTCCTCCAGGCTTTTTGGCCCGCCACCCTTTCTTTGCCTCTGCCTCTGCCTCTCTCTCTCCCCTTGGACTTGCACTTGAACTCGGACTTGGCTAAAAAAGGGTTCTCTCTCGTCCGGAAATTATATTCGATCGAGAAACTTGGTCGTTGTTGGATCGATCAATGCGAGCGATATTTCACCGGGACTACTACTAATTTCACCCTCTCGGGGTTCGCCACCGAATTCAGCATCCGACAACATGACCCCTTCGGACTGAAGATCTGCCTGGTGACTTTGCTCCAATTTTCTCCCAGTCACAACTCATCCCTTAGTCAACCACTTCATCCAACAGGGCGTTTCTCACCACCAGGCAACCCCCAAGGTCGCCCATGCCCCCCCCCCCTCTCTCTCTCTACTTGACCGGTCCCCATTTACCTGAATGAGCGGAGTCCTGCGTAGATCCAGGAGCAATGACCAGCCCGAGAACCCACCGGCGGTCCTACATATGACTGAAGTGGTTAAGAACATTGAAATACCTATCTAATAGTCGCCTCGGCCTCGGTCACGCGTCCTCCAAGACGGTGGTACGACAACAATAAGTCCCTGAGGCACCGGTCTCATCTCTGCTAGCAACCCAAGGGCTTCGATGTATCGAGCCGTGCGACCCGATCGCTATCCCTTTGATATGTGTGTAATTCTAAGATTTGGCCCATCCTGGTGCCTGGACAATCTCCGATCTCGCCATTTTCTGTCATCTTTGTCCCTCTCTTCATCCACATCAGATCTCATCACCGCGAGTGGGGACAGATAAGGATCAGGATCACAGATATGGAGTTGCGAGAAAAATCTGCATCGGTTCTGCTCGGATCAGTACTTTCGCTCCCGTGTTTGGTATATTTAGACTCATAGGGTAGCCATCGTAAGTTATCATAGGCTAACATCCCTGCTCGAGTACTGTCACAGCCGTCCCCGATACTGCAGGTCTGCTATGATTGTGCTTGATCCTGTCCAGCAGCGAACAGTCAATCCCCCTCACCCCTCCATCACAGCGCACAGACAGCCGGTCACATTCTATGATTAGAAACACAGACACATCTAGGCGCGAACCGCTGCCCGGCTGCCGACAAGCACACCATCATTAGCCGCCCTCAATGAAGCCGATGCCGGTCTCGACGAATCACACAGTATAACCAGGCTTCCAGATACACTCGCCTGCATCGTACGGGCTGAAGATGCTGCGGACTAGTCGGCTTATACCCCGGATGGTGCAGGGTTCATGTCCATCACCAATCCAAGTTCAAGCCCGTCTTGACCAGCTATATATAGAATGGGCTCAAGCGCAGGTGCTTCTGGAAGGGATGTTCGCATGAATGTTCGTTTCATGCGACGTTCTAAAGCCAACGTCAACAGCTGGCTGACTCATGTGTCCTCTTTGCCAGCTGAGCTTGTTGACTCAGGGTGGCTAAGTAACTATGGTGTCAGAAGGGACGAACCCTTGGTAGCTCGAGAACTATAAACTAGTATTGTGGTGGCGGATCCGATCAAGCATACTATTCTATATTTAAGATCATGGTTAGCCTTGTATAGATTGCTTGATCCGTACCTGTGCGCTTCTTGATCATACTAACTCCGTAACATGAAAGTGGTTTCCTGCAGTAGTACAAGGTATGTTCTGCACGCCATATACGCCATATACGCCACGGGAGTGACCATGATCAAGACCGCCTGACCGGGAGGGTGATGGTATTGCATTATTGTGCTTAGCCTCCACAGAGCCCCAGCTCGAGACGAGGTACTGCACTGGGTGGACTGATGAGCAGATTTGTCTGCGAGGGAGTATGGGCTGCTTTAATATGTAGCCAATAGTAATCCATTATAGTAAGCGCGGCATGCATGGGCTTATTTACGTAGTATGCCTGGAGGTTGAAGAACGGCTCTGCCAGCCAATG
The DNA here is from genome assembly GCF_003184525.1 of Aspergillus sclerotioniger CBS 115572. NCBI lineage: Eukaryota > Fungi > Ascomycota > Eurotiomycetes > Eurotiales > Aspergillaceae > Aspergillus > Aspergillus sclerotioniger. The sequence goes on along the minus strand of NW_020290992.1, from coordinate 1,294,903 downwards.
AAAACCGATATAGAAATTGCAAGACCGGCATTGCAGCCACTGCAGCAAGGCTATTTATCCCGTGGATATATATAGATGCGAATTCAGCCAAGTACTCAACACTCGAGAGAATAGAGAAACTTGCTGCCTCTGTGACTGACTCGGTAGATGCCACATGAATCATCCATCTCACGCCACAACCAGAGCAAAACTCTACCATGTAGATACGGGGCAGGCTGTGTAGTGGCAGGCTTGCAGGCAGCCAGCATCAGGGGACACAGCATTATTAATAATAAGCTATTGGGCAGTCCGGCCAACCCGTGAGACTAGTAGCTCGATAATAATCATTAATAATTCCGATAAATGAAGACCATCCGTGGAGAGGGGCATCGGATGGGCTAGTCAGGCACAGTTTCAAGCGATCCTCCCACCGGTGGAGCGACTTTCTCCAGGTGGGCAGGCAATACGCAGCAATACCCGCCCCATACCGACGCTGGTACTAATAATCATCGCCAGGCACCTTTGGATCTAATTAGACAACTCCTGATGGCCAATTTCCCTTCCGCACCCAGACCCGCCGCAACGCACACTGACCATCGTTATCTGCAAATCCCAACACCCAGAATATGATAGTCTTATTTGCTTTGTCCCTGTCATCCTTCTAGAATCCGCCCTCATCACCCGATGGCGACTGCCGTGGACTGGACTAGCGTTTAGTCATGTGTCGCCGAGGGTAGGCGTGCCGAACTTATGCCGTCCAAAGGGAAGTGTTCAGCTGCAGGCTGGAGTAAGATTCTGGGACCTGACGTATGTGGATATTATTATCTCCAACACTACTAGTCCTATGGTATAAATTAAATGACCAGTAGGCGTGTCCGGCGCAACGACAAAAGTTGGCTGGCGGCCGCACTCCGAGCCAAAGACATCTGATGGGCAAGATTCTTCCCGTTCCGGCAGGTCAAAGAGAGGCAAAAGAAAAGAAAAGCAAAGAAAATAGGATTGTTGGCCGGAGACAATAATCAATAGTGATGTACTACTGAGCGGGTGACGGGGTACTAGCACTCGATAAATTCCGATGGCCACTGAATTGAACACCCGGAATGGAGACAGCCTCTGACTTGCATTTGCCCCAGCCATCGCAACAATCCATCCCCGCTTACCTGTCGGCTCAACGCCTATCAATTCTGCACAAGAATCACAAGCGTATAGTACAGTCGACATGAAATGGAGCTTGAGCTGACATCTTGAAATATAACCTTCAGGGCCAACTCATGATCTTATGGTTCCGATAACCTCAGAGGCCAATTTCATTCGACCCAATCTCAAGATTACACCGGCGCCATTCTGTCTCCTACCTAACCTAGTTCGTGTTAGAGGTTTTCTGCTTTCAAGTGCAACAATTCCTGAACGCTTTATGATACCCGCACTGCAACAGTTCAAGAATCCCTGGATATAGAAGAATGCACCTAAGGCCGGAGTCTCACCCGATCCGGATTCGTGACCTGGTTCTGACCGTTCTGCAGGAGACAAACGAGGTAGACGTTATCTAGCTATGACCATGATCTGCAACCAGAGCTTTCTCCTCTTTCCTACCGGGTTGGTCGTCGGGAAGGGGTTTGACTCGTGCAAGGCTTAGACGGCCAACCAGGCTGACTATGTCGCGTATTTTTGGTACCCATCCGGCATCCTGGTGGGTATGCAGCAATTCATGCAGAGTAACGGACTCTGCCCCGTAGCGGCGTAGATATGGGGATGGAAGTCAGATGTCAAATGTCAAATGTATGTACGATGTAGGTACCGATTTGGGGAACCCTGTCCTACGTGAACCCTCGATCCAGGCTCCTTCAACCGCTTGCCATCAAGATGTCCCCTATTTTGAATTTTGATGGGAAGGAGATCCGGAAGAATAATCCCAACTAATTCGACGAGATGTCCCCTTTCAGGTATTTCCCTGTGGTTTTCGCGTCCCGAGTTCCTCCACTTGCGACGAGCTGGCCAACCAGAGGGGATGGAGGCGGAAACTCCACCGGCTTGACCAGGGTGTCGACCACCCCCTGGAACCATTTGGCGGAGTACCTACCTACCTGGGCACTTAGTACTTGGAGCTAGGTGCTGGTAGTGTCTCCGTCTGTTGCTCCCCTTAAAACCTACGAGTCTGCGAAGGGGGGAAATTTTACCCCTAATGTAATCGGGAGAACGAGATGGATTGGCTTAGATTGAGCCGGCCGGGCCTTCTCCTGCGGCGGACCAATCAGGGGGTCCACGTTCTTCTGGGTATTGTTTCGTACCGTCACCGGGGGGGGGGGGGCTTTCATCAGGAGGCTCCTCCGGCTAAGGCTCTCTTTCGAAGTATCTCTTCGATCCTTGGTGACTGTGAGAACTGAGAAGCTTCCCCTAACTCCCTCACTAGTAACCATTATTCGATCATTCGGATTCTTCTTCTCCTTCCTTTTTCTTCTAACTTGTTCAACCCATATGGTGGGCAGTGTTCTGGAAGAATAATTGGAATTGTTTCAGTTCGTAGCATCTATCTCATCTCATCTCATCTCATCTCATCTCCTCACCCTCCTCCCCCCATAGCCAGGACGGAATATAATTTTATCTATCTTGTAGTCGGTCGTGGTCCGTACTGCCGCGCCTAGCAGCAGCCATCAGAGCCCCGATAGGTAAAGGCACGTCTTAGTCTGGTGAGGCCATACATCATTATTATTGGCGCTACGACGGAGTTACTACGTCCACCTCCCATCTTCCTACGGACGACGACTCCTGTCATCATCTGGATTTTTCCCTGTCTTTTCTTTCTCTGGCCCTTCCGTCCGTCGCCTCTCTGCCTCTATCTCTCTCTCTTCTCCCCCCCTTTCCCTCTCCATCTTTCTACTATTCTAACGCAATCACCACCTCGTGCTCTCCTCAGCAGTTTGCTCATCCATCACCTAAACCCACCACCCCTGCTGACTTAAACGCCCGAACCACCTCACCATTGCCCCGGGTCGAAACTTTCTTTCTGTCGCTCGGTCGCTTCCGCCGTGCACTCGCTCCACACCCAATCAACCCCCCTCCTCGTTCTCTCTCTCTCTCTCTCCCTCTTCTTCCTCTCTTTGCTCCTCTTCCCCCCCCTACCGCCCTCTTCCCGCTTCCCCCCCCCCTCTCTCTCTCGGGGTTCTTTCAGTCCCCTGGATCACGACGCCGCCGCTGCCGTCAACTCAATTTCTTTCCACAGGCCCATCTCCGTTTCACAATTGACATCTTCCCTCCCCAGGGGCTCGTTCCGTCAAGATGGCCGATATGACCGGCGAACAGATGCAGGCCAAGATCACCGCGGCCAGGCGCGAAGCTGAAGGTCTCAAGGATAAGATCAAGCGCAGAAAGGATGAGCTGGCCGACACGACTCGTACGCATTCCTGTTCTTTCCTTTCCGTACGCCATGGTTTCCTCGCAATGGAGACCAACCGCTGCCGTACTCTTGATTGGCCGTGTGTTTCGAACTGACTCTGGTCCCAATAGTCCGTCAGGTTGCGCAGAACCAAACCGAAACTCTGCCTCGTATTGGGATGAAGCCCCGGCGGACACTCAAGGGCCATTTGGCCAAGATCTACGCCATGCATTGGTCGACCGACCGCCGGCATCTTGTCTCAGCATCTCAGGACGGAAAGCTCATCATCTGGGACGCCTACACCACGAACAAGGTTCATGCGATCCCGCTGAGGTCATCGTGGGTCATGACCTGCGCCTACGCCCCGAGTGGAAACTACGTCGCCTGTGGTGGTCTTGACAACATTTGCTCGATCTATAACCTCTCCTCTCGCGAGGGTCCGACCCGTGTCGCGCGCGAGCTCTCTGGACACTCCGGCTACCTCTCTTGCTGTCGGTTCATCAACGATCGCAGAATCATCACATCTTCCGGCGATATGACTTGCATGCTGTGGGATATTGAATCGGGCTCGAAAGTGACGGAATTCGCGGATCACCTCGGCGACGTTATGTCGATCAGCATCAACCCTACCAACCAGAACATCTTCGTTTCGGGCGCCTGTGATGCTTTCGCCAAGCTTTGGGATATCCGTACCGGAAAGGCAGTGCAAACTTTCGCCGGCCACGAATCCGACATCAACGCCATTCAGTTCTTCCCCGACGGAAACGCCTTCGGAACGGGTTCCGACGACACCTCTTGCCGTCTGTTCGACATCCGTGCGGATCGGGAACTCAACACCTACCAGGTAATGCCGTCATCCGTATCGCATGAATCCCCGGTAGCTAACGAATTGTGCTTGCAGAGCGACCAAATATTGTGCGGTATCACCTCTGTTGCCTTCTCCGTTTCTGGTAGATTGCTTTTTGCAGGTTACGATGACTTTGAGTGCAAGGTAATATCTTCATCGCCCCGAGTGTGCCGTGGTATGGGGCAGTTGACTGATCTCTTTAATTCTGCAGGTCTGGGATGTTCTGCGAGGCGACAAGGTTGGATCCCTGAGCGGTCACGAGAACCGTGTAAGCTGCTTGGGAGTCAGCAACGATGGCATCAGCTTGTGCACTGGATCCTGGGATTCTCTGGTAAGCTCGAGTTCATTTTCTCCCCCAAACTGGGCTGTGCGGCGTACTAATGATCCTTCGTCTTGCAGCTCAAGGTCTGGGCTTGGTAAAAAACAAAACGAACAAAAACAGCAAAGATACCCTGTCTCAGTCTTTTGCGACGTCCTCATTCGAAGTTTCTCTCTGTTCTTTTCTGCGCCACTAGGTTAAATGTCTGCCATTGTACGATAATATTTTTCACCAAGGAGCAATTTTGTCGCCCTTGCTCCCTAATGCACTATCTCGGAGTACGGGCGAAGTCACCAAGAAGCGAAAACCAAGGGGCAGTCAGGGTGCCTGAGCATATTGGGTTGAAATGTCGCCGCCCTTCACGGCTGGGTGTGCCGAGGAAAAATAAGAAAAAAAAAATCGGAATGCGAACAACAAGAAACGACAATGCTCGACTACTGGTGCGGTGGATTGTAATAATGCTATTGATGTTTGAGACCTCGGGGGATCGTGGCACAGATACAAGTGCGTTGCTGGGTCAAAAGCAACGACCTGTCATCTCTGGGCTTCGAAGATTTGCGGGCACCTGTTCTCATTTATTCGCGGGTTTGACTTTCTACCTTTCTCACTTCATCTTTTCTTTTTTTTTATCGCTATTTACACCTACCCTTATTACCCCCACTCCTCTGCGACATCTTCCCTGTCCCTTTCTCCTCCCTCGCGGACTACCATTCTTGCTTTTTTGACTTGTCTTTTTCTTTTCTGACCTCTCTTATTCCTTGTCTCCTTGTGTATTTTTTTGCGGGTGATGGATGGAAAGGGAGGGAATGTTTCCGGATCGGCCATGACGTTTTCTTTGACTCCATTGTGATTTCCTTCTGTTACTAATCATCAGCCTACGTCTTGAAAGTGTGTTGATTGTGTCATTTGAGTGTTTTCAAGCGGGCTTTTCTTGATCTGGTGTTCAATTCGACCATATTTCCAGCAAATCTTTCCTTTATCTCGTTCCGCGGGACCTCTTTTATGACCCGGCCAAGCCGTCAGCGGAGGAGTGGCAGAGAGTCCTTAGGCAGCCACTAGTACGAATGACAGAGGCGATACTTCTGGAGACCCTGATCCTTTCTTTCCAGTCCAGTGATCAGGCCTCCAGCCCCGGATCATCCTGGTGGGACAACGGATGAGCGCACTGGCAAGTGATGGGGTGGGACGATCTGCTAGAGAGATATATATAATGCAGTGGATGTCCTGCAGTGACAAGGAAGCGTGCGTAGGATTGAAGTTCGGAACCTCAGATATTTATAGCTACTCTGGCGTGGGGGTTGGTTGATCTATCCAGTCTCGAAGCCCACCATCTCCGTGCCCTGCCGACGGATGGAAGGGTTTCTGCCCGCGCAAGTGGATCGAGCAAGGCAACGACTCCGTACTCCACCCTCGAAGGAACAAGGCCGTTATGTGGAAGGGCTGGAAGGCTCGAGGCCAATTGCGCGGATGTCGCCCGACGGCGGACCCAAGGAATCTGGGGGCCTTCGCAAGAGATGTGTCATTCGTTGTATCCACCAGGCGGCCAGCGCGGTCGATGAACAACCAGAGGGGGATCATGAGAGACACGTCGAACGGTTGGAAGCAAGCGTGCGATGAAGATGAAACAATCCTGCTGCCCCAGGTCCACTGAAGAGGTGCCAGTTGTCTAGGAGGAAGGAAGAAACCGGGCCTGTTCCTTCCTCCGGGACCCTCTAGACAACGTCATCTGTTGTAATAATACATAGATAGTAAATAGTAGTAATTCATTTCATACCGGCAGATGAAGAGTGGAAGACGAAGCCATGTCGTCACGAGATCCCACGTGCTTTATTCGTTCGGATGTAATATTACAGGCAGATAAATGCAATTTGTCTCTCTCTTCTTCGTTCTCTGTCTCTCTCTCAGACGCACCATATCCTCAGCCAGGACATCAACCATGGCACCATGGCAACAGGGGGTCCAATCCGATGGAAGGTTCTTAGGTGCTTCTGAGCGCGGGGGCTGATCTCCGATTTCTGAAACACCGCCCCTTTTCGGGGCGAGGATGACGAGGATTGGACGTGGCCGATCAATTCGACCCCTCGGGCTGCCCGCCGACCGCCGGCCGTCCCAAACGCCTGCTCCGATCGTCGTCTTCAATTGTTTCATCTCCCGCCACCTCTCAGCCTCCCTCCGAGCCTATTCTCTCTCACACACTCTCTCTCCCCTCGCTCTCGCCTTCCTTGGCTCGACTCCGTCTTTCCCACCCTCTCGCGTCCTTTCTCTCTCAGGAGAAAGCCAGTAATTATCTGAAACGTGTACTAACACCCTCTTGGACTCCCTTCTCTCCCTTTTCGTGTTGGATACGATCCATCTTAACTCGTTTCGTTCCCTCCTCGATTCTTATTCGCTCCCAGCCAGTTTTTCCTGCCACGAAAAAAAAAAGGAAAAATTAAAATAAGAAATAAAACAGGCACCTACTGTACCCCATTGTTGACGCAGATCAAGGCGCAGTCAAGCTCTAAGAATATCTTCTTTCATCATCTGCTTATAATCCCGGAACCCCCCCGCTTCGTCCTTCAAGATGTCATCTGCTCAAGACGAATTCAATCAACTCATAAACAACAATCGGGAGAAATTCTCTACCCATCCGGAGGACCGTGAGAACTCGGACCACTCCTCCGACGAATCTTCTGACCACGACGAACCCCAATTCTCCGATACCGAAGACCACCCAACTGCCATGCACTCCCGCAACACCAGCGGCTACCGCGTCCCCAACACCGTCTACGACGCCAACACCGGCCCCAAGGGTGTCATCGCCGATGCCCAGGCCTTCGAGCGTGCTCGCAAAAGCTCCTTTCGCAGGACACTACTCGGAGTGGCTGGTCTCGACCGGTCCCATTTCTCCTCCAAGTCCGTCACCGACGATGCCACACTCCTGCAGAACTCCTCCCCGCCAGATGGCTCCTCCGACGATGAAGAACGGTTCCTTCACCAATGGCGCACATCACGGATGCAGGAAATGCAGGCCCGGAGCCTGAGGAAGCCTAGCCCCCGACGCAAACTGTACGGCTCCGTGGATATCGTCGATGCGGTAGGATACCTCGATGCGATCGAAAAGGTTACCTCCGGTACGGTGGTGGTCGTCTGCGTCTATGACCCAGAGGTATGATTGTTCCTATCTTAGAAGAGCAAGATCAGTTGTCGCTAACAACTCACTTATAGTCCACGCCAAGCGGCATCATCGAAGACTGTCTCAACACCATTGCCCGTCGCCAGCCCACCGTTCACTTTGTCAAGCTTCACCACGAGATTGCCGAAATGGACCACATCGAAGCGCCCGCCTTGCTGGCTTACAAGGACGGAGACGTCTTCGCCACGATCGTCGAGATCATGAGACAAATTCCCAAGGGTCGGAGCTGCAGCGCAGATAGTCTAGAAGACTTGCTCAAGTCGTATGCATCCCCTCTATTCCCAACCTTCATATAACCAAATACTAAGTATCGAAACAGGTATCGCATCCTCTAAACAAAACAAAACGAACCAAAAACAAAACCACTCTCATTTACGTTCATATGACAACAATCATGTTTTCTGCACGAACACCATGCAAAACGCAGTAAAGCGGGCGTCCAGGTCTCCATCCTATTTCTCTTGAGTTTTCGTTGCGTGTGTCCTTATCTGGCCGGCAAGGTGTTTTTATTTGTTCGGGTACATGCATGCATATAGACGGATCTACAGTACATACTAGTACAGGTGTTCGGGCAGGCTGGGCTGGACCTTGTTTGATTATTGATTTTTTGCTTGCTTAATTGGTTGGTTGATTGACCTTGAGCTTGAGATATCCAACATGGTTCTTGGTTCTGTTCTTTTTTTCTTATCGTCAGGGTACCTTTCTCCCCCTCTCACTTTTCTTTATCACCTCGGATCTCGTATCATCTTACCTTGGCTTATAGCCTATTCCTAGTAGGAATGAATATACCTATCCATCATCTACTTACTGTATTCCCATGCTCACCTAACTTTCATTCGTTCAAAATTATCGTATCGTATCGTATTCGCATCCATCAAACACAAGCAGACATAGATACATCGTACTACTAGTATGTATTATAAAGATACAAAACAGATGACAAGGGTGTGGTGTTTGTTCCATGTTTGTTTGGTCTCGTGTGCTCTTTTACCCAGGTTGGTAGTTAGTTTCGTGCATTTGTTTTTCTTTGTTTCTTTTCTTTTCTTTGTTAGAGAACCACCCAATTGATTTATCTTCATATTCTTTTATTCTTTTTTTCTTGCTTGTTTACTGTACGGCCATTCCATTCCATTTATTTCCTTTTCAAAAGCCAAAGAATACACTAGAGGGAGATAGATAGGTAGACAAGGAAGGTAGTAGCTAGTCAGTAGTAGTAGTAGTAGTAGGAAGGATCATAGATGCAAAAAGTAACGTGGAAAACAGAATACAATAGCGATCGCCCAAAAAAAAAAACTGCTTCACAAAGCGCCTTTCTCCTGCGTGAAATCCCACAGCATCTTAATTAAGGTATCTGGCAGGGTGTAAAGATCGACGTGGAATTCTCCCTCTGTAGTGAGTGTTGGGGTTAGTTGAGGAGAGGCGAAAGGGAAAGGGAAAAAGAAAAAGAAAAGGAAAAAGGGGACGGCTTACGTTCAACATCGTTCTTAGTATACGAGTCCGGGGCTTTGTTGTCATGCACCATTTGTACAACCTGAAGAAGGTCATCCTCGCCGAGTCGCTGCAGACCGTCGGCCAACTTGTCCATGTCAACCTGGATTGGTGGTCATGTTAGATGATTGCTTCTTCCTTATTTGGGAACCTAGGGGGTGAGTAGCTTACGCTTTTCTCCATCCGCTTCTTTTTCTTAGATCCCTCCTCTCCGGCTGCGGAGCGTTTCGACTTCACGCCATTCTCATCTCCAGGGACAGGTCCCGATTCGCGGAGGGCCGCTAGAAGGGCGGGCTTGGGGTTCTTGAACGTCTGTGTGGAGAGATTGGAATGAGTAACCCGGGAGTGCTCGGATGCACCGCGGAATCATGACTCACAATAACATGTTTGGATTCATAACGCGGCTGGGCGAAGTTCAGATCGTGCGTAACAAAGTGTTCCTTGTCGGCGGCAGTGAGGCCAATCTGCATGTCGAACTCACCCCATCCCTCTTCCGAGATTCTGAACGGGGGGTTCTTGAAGACTGTGAATTTCCACGTCAGCTGGTAGGCTCCAGTCCCAACTTTTTCCCGTAGACATCGACTGCCCCCCCAATATCTTCATCCAATTCTCAACAGCCGACACGGATCGAGGGAAATGCTAAGCGCAGAGAGTGACCTACCCTGAACGGCCCTTTCGCCGAAACTAGGGTGCAACGTGTATGTCACCTTGTCGAAAACATTTGCAGGCACCTGTTCGCCGTGTTCGTTGACAACGTAAATTTCGATTGACCATGATCGGAGGGGGAAGCCCTCAACGCCAGAATCCTTATTCCTGTGGACGCGCGGACGCGCACTAGGTCAGCAAAAGAGTCATTCCTGTGCTCGTCTGCCACGGGCCAATCTCTGTGACGGAAGAACCCAAGCACACATGGGATCGTCATTGCGCGACAACAAACAACAGATGTGAGGAGGATGGGAAGGGATGGCAGCGATGGCGGAGAGGAGAAACGGCGGTGATTCGAGAATGTCTCGAGATGGGGAAGCATTGATGGGCTACAACGTACACGATGTGCTGTTCCGTCACCAATCTGACATTTCGCTTGACCTGTAGGAGGAGAGCATAAAAGGGTCACGTCAGCGCGATGCGATCTAGTGGGCGACTGGGTTTGTCCGCGTCAAGCGCCAGTGGCCGGTGCCATTGCTCGATCCGAGTAGGGACGAAACTCACGTCAGGCATTTTTTCAGTGGGGATAGATCGGTCGCCCGTAAGAAGTGAAAGGAAAGGACGAGGAGATCTCTTCTCAGAATCCTTCCCGCGGAAGACTGGTTGGGATTTGGGGGGGGGGGGGGGTGGGTGGGAAGAAGTAGCTATCGGAGGTACAGGTCGCGAGCTCAGGTGAGAGAAGCAGGACGGATGTTTGGCCGGGAAATTCAGTCGGGAGTCCCGCAGATTCGGGTTGGGGTGAATGGTTCTAGTAAAGAAATGGGGCCGATCGGACGGAGGTCAAGTCGGCGAGGGATGGGAGGACGTAGGGACCAGCGAGGGCGAAGAGCGAGCGAGAGTGAAGCTTTCCGCGGGCTGAAGCCGGGTGGGGGATTGCTCTCGAGTCGATGGCCTGCCCGTCCTCGATCGCGGCAGCTCGACGGCTCCCCCCCCCATAGTAACCGCCATCAACATCCGTACCGTCCAACCATCCCCCCGTGCACAACCAGGCCACAGCCGGCTAAATGGATCGGACTTCACTTGTCGCAGCATATGTTCATATCAAGAAGCATATATCTCCATTACTATCACCACTACCTCTCACCACCATCACCACCACCACCACTACACTAAGCAAGCTAAACAGTCCTCTATTCATCGATTGGTTACAAAGAAAGATGCAGGCACACGCTTCGTGAAGTTCATACGTGGATTTTGGGGCATATGGTGTCTATCTACTAACCACCAATTCGTCCACCACACGCAAGGGACCACATGGCCAACCAAGGTCGGCCCCATGCATGCGTCGACTCATGGTCGTGTCATGACCGGCGTCATTAATTCTGGTTTCTCACATGAATGCAGGGTCCATAAAACGTGTAAGGAGCTTGGTGACTGTGAGGGGAAACAAAGATAAAGTGGGATAAAAGTGAAAGGTGTCTTGTCTTTTCATAAGCAGTCCACATCAGACTCGTTATGCTTGAAAGGGATCAAAATGTTCATTAAGAATAGCCCTCTATATCACTGATGACTGAGAAATTCAGAGGTCTGAACACGCTTACTGGCTGAGCAGCTTCTCGTTCTCTTGCTGAGCCTTCTCAAAAGCGTCCTTGAACAGGTTGGCGTCTAGAAAATAACGTTAGCAAGCCCCCATCAATCTCCCACATCCGTAATCCACTTACTCTCGCTGTTAGCGAAACGGATGGCCAGGGTCTGAGCCTCGGGCTCACCCTCGGAGACATCGGCGGCAGCGTTCCAGACCCAACTGCGGTCGCTGCCAACGTTGGGGCTCAACTTCATGTCGGGGACGACTGGAGGATCGATCAGCAACCCGAGAAATTCCAAGCAACACATGGTAGCACTTACTGTAGTGGTTGGCGCAGACCTTGAGGGTCTTGTCGCGGCGCATCACCAGACGGGTCTTCTGGTTCTCCTTGTGCTTAAGCAGGCGCACGTCACCAGTGCCACGCTCCTTCCACTCCTTGCTGTCACGGTCGAACTTGAACAGCTTGGCACGCATCTTGAAGGTCTGTTCCTCCAGCTCCTCGTTGGTCTTGGTCTCCACCTTCTCGGTCAGGCGGATGACAGGCTCGAAGTGAACATCAGGGGACTCGGGGGCTTCGTCCTATCGGCAGTAAACGTGTAGTTAGCCACTGCTAGCTTGCAGATCTTATGTCTCTTGACTCGTCGCCAGGTTGAACCCAGCACGGAGACAGGAGCAAAAAAAGAAAAACAAAACAGTATGCCGGTAGAGGGGAAAGCGGGGTAACGGCTAAACTGGCTCAGGCGAAAATCAACACCAGCACAGTGTAAATCAGGTACACACCTCATCTTCACCCTTCTGGGCCTTGGAAGAGCCAGAAGGCTCATCCTTGGCGTCCTCGGGCTCCTCCTGCTTCTCCTTCTTGGGGCCGCCGCCGAACATGGAGAAGACGCTGTCGGTGGTCTTGGTGGCAGCGTCCTTGACGGTTTCAGCAGCGGTTTCGGTAGCTGACTGGGTCTCCTCAGGCTTGGTCTCGGCAGTGTTGGTGGTGGTCTCCTCGGCCTTCTCAGCGCCCTCAGGAGCGCTGATGGCGGGGTCGGGCTTGGTTTCAGCGACGTCAGACATGGTGAGTGAATGTGATTTCTGGCAGATTTGTAAGCGGGCACGGCCGATAGAGATGAATGCTTCTGAATATGTACCTGATGAAAACGGAGAAAGAAAGAACTGTAACGGGGGAGTGGTAGATAGTGAGGAGGGGTGGGAAAATATGAACGGGGTTGTTTTTGGTCGCCAGAGGTGGGTAGGTTCATTGCCTAAGCGCCTAAGGCCGCACTAGCGCCACCGCCCGCCTGCAAGTCTGGCACTGCTTACCCGGACTACGGGGGTTGGAATCTATACCAGACAATAACACGAGAACAGAACCCCATCAAACAAAGGAAATGCGAGTGGCAATTGTCAACATAAGCTGCTAGTACATAATCCAGCATGTATCCCAGGAAGTCATTCCATGATTCAGTTCATCCCTGATATCCGACCCACCCTTTCGCCGAAGCGCAAACCAAACGAAACATCCCAAAAGCAAACAAGCTAGGAAAGCAAGAAGCGAATGGCACTCATAAGAAGCTACTGCCAGACCATATCTCCCGGCTATGTGAGCCACTGAAAAGTAGCTCTACTACGAAACCTCGGAATCTTGACACGTCTTGCGTCTCACAAGACTCCGGGCGTTCTTTTGCGCTTTATCCAAAGCCTTGGATTTCCGCGCATCCCGAAGGCGTTCCTTCATGGCGCCAAGATCAAGCCTTTGAGCATGAGAGCTGATTTTGTCCCATGTGTCACTCATAATTCCTCGAGCCCCCGTATGGACCTTGTTGGTCTGGGCTTGCAGCGCAGATGAGACAGCTAGAAGAGGCTGCACAGCAGTCCGTTTCACAGCTTCTGTAAGTTGCTCGGATCGCGAGAGAACCATGTCTCTCGTTCCGGGAGAAAGCTGCACCGAGTCATGTCGCAAGGTATACACCTCTTCCCGTAGAAAATGTGCCCTTCTTACAACATCTCCCATGAGCACTTGCAAGTCAGTGCAGAACCGGCCGTAGACCTCTGAAAGCCCGGTTTGCGCAGTGGTGAAGTCTCTCAAAAGCTGTGAAGAAATGGCATTTGCTGCACGTTTCCAGTTCTGTATCTTCAACCACGGCATCCCGAAGTCCATGGATGTCGTCTGTATATGAGGGTTCTTGGATATTGTGGCCAATGTTATATCCAACTGACCATATGCGTCTCCCCGGTCCAGCTTCAATGTGTATACTCCGTCGAACAACATAGAGAGTTCGTACTCGAGAGGCTTGCCTCCTCGACTGACTTGGACGCTGAACTTCGGTGGTTTTTTGCCAATAGGGGACTTGTGAGGCGGCCTGATAATAAGGTGACAATCGCCAACTACTTGAATCTCAAACAAATCGGTCGAGTCCCGTCTCTCAGAAACAGACTGCACCACTTCTATCAGTTCTTGTAACCGAGAGTGGCCGTCCATCTGATTCACCAACAGCTGAACGTCGCTAAGAGATGTAGACAATGCTGGCAGTGATGCTCCTGTGTGGATGAGACTGGTAGCTGGGACGATACTCGAAATAGGGGAGACCGCGCTGGAGACTGCAGAACGAGCGAAATATTGAGAAAGAAATAAGACAGCGGCCCGCAGAGCCGAATGCCCGAAGGAGATCACGATAAGAGAGATGATAGTGAAGGTGATGAGACGGAACACGGATGCCAGATCGTGATTGCCGCGGATGTAGGGAACGGAGATAATATTACGAGCGTAATAGTCAATGTTGGAAAATGACTTCGTTTGAGGCAATTCCGGGCTCTCCAGCGCCATCTGGCAAGGTTTCCTCGGGTAGATAATTGCTAGCGAGGCCAAGTTTCTGTTGAGCTGCCCAGGTGTGATGCTTTCGAAAGTCTTCAAGTCGATCGGATACCTTTTGAGAACCACGGATTTCCCATCTAGCGAATTGCGGGATTCTAGGCACATGTGGAGACTGTGGTGGTTGAGAGGAATAGGGTCCCTAGACATCGTCCAAAGCGGCTTCTCGGAGATGACCATTGTCGGAACACCATGTCTTTCCATGAAGATGCGAGCCAATCGTTGGGTCTCCATATCTTGGGTAGTGTCAGTACTGGATATGAAAAATATGGCTACATCAGGCAGTATCCATTCAACCGAAGACGAGATACAGTATTCAGTCCCTGACCACATGGACGTGCATGAAGGACGATTCTTAAAGCTCAGATTGATAATGCTGGGTTTGTCAGTCTGAGGATCCGCGGAAGCCTCGGGGCATTCGTCCACAATGAGCTGAACATGAATAGGAAGCAGTTCGGCAAAGTTGGGAACGGCGCCTGCGCCAAACGACGTTGGGACAACATGATACCTGGAAGATTCCGCGGAACCGCTTTCGAAACTGCTACAGGAGCTCGATACCAGAATATCTCCAATCTTATCGAGTATGATGTTCCGAAAGTCCGGGCTGCCGATGTATAAGACATGGAATGGCTTGTCGGTATCAAGACTTTTCCTCGTCATGGTCTGCTGAACTGTGGCCGTGAGTGTCGAGTCTTCCGACCCGTCAGGAAGCTTATACTTTAGCTCTGCTGCATCAGGTCCTTCGAACACTCGGATGGTATGCTTCAATTCTACCCGCTCGACTTCAGGCCAGCTTTCGGGTTCAATGAACTCAATGGACTCCACCGACTGGCGGAACGCAGTCTTGGTGGTTAGGCTACTGTCATCGATAGAGTTTCTAATATGAGGGAAAGCGGATGACAGTTCCTGGGACACGGAAGCGTTGCTCCTGGATTCGTAACTATCGCCATCGAAGACTTCCTCGTCGTTTGTGTCTATGTCGCTGTTGCTAGACCGTCCATCGAGACTTGCTACATCATCGGGGCTGGTTTGGTCGATCAAAGACCCAAGATCTGTCTGCTCAGAGCGAGTGCCGTCTTCTGAGTGAACATCTGATGCACTCATTGTCGCCCAGCTCTCGCTCAGTGATCTGGGCGTGTGATCCATTGAAGTTGACGACATGCTGATTGGCCGCGAACGAGATAACCACTCCTCAACAGAGGCGTTTAGAGGAGGAAGAGTGGGATATCGTAGGTGCGGATCGGTAGAGGTGTACTGAGGAGGTCTGGGGTGAGGCTCTGAAGAGTCAGCCATGTTGTTTGCGTGTGAATGTCATAAGTAGAGCTTGAGGGAAAGAGCAAGTGAAGCGCTGCAGGGCGGAACTTCGATCGAGAACAGTGGACGACGGATAAGCCCAGAAATAAATAGAACAAAAGTCAGCGGAAGTATACGTTAACTTCACGGGAGACAGTTCGGCTGTCTACTAGATACGGGTACGTCTGTCTGAGATGTGTATGTCGTTGGATCAACCCAGCCCAATAGGCAGATGCCCGATGACAGGCAGCCTAGGCGGACGATGATGCGTGTGGGGGGGCGCTTGATGCTGTCCCGGGGCCCGGGCGGAAGCCAAGTCAGGTGCCTCACGGGCTCAACGTGTTTCGGAAACTAGCGGTAAGTGGAAGATGATCGTGGACTTTGACAAGCAGGAGTCGTCGACTGAGGGTGGATCAAGGAGGGAGAGCGAGAGAGGATGAGGAGTTGGAGGGAAGCGACTGAGGAAGCGACTGGACCGGAAGATAGTAGGGGGAGTGACTATCTATGGCGCGGGGCACATGACAAGGATGTTGCGGCAGTCTGACTCTTTTGCCGGGGGGCCGAGTGTTACGAAGCAGCCTTTCTCTATGGCTGATCAGGCGGGGAAACAGCCTAGAGGGAAGTTTCTTTTCTCAGGCTTTAGCGGTAAAGTGGGTTACCTCATCATGTGTTGGTTGTTCATCATCAATGTTGTTTCCGGAGAAAGGCAGGACGAGAGCAGGAACAGCAACAAGCCGATAAGGCATGTTATCAGGCTATCAGGCTATATTAGGCTATCAGGCCGCTACACCTAATCCAGACTAGGCGACTCCACCCACGGGCGA
Source organism: Aspergillus sclerotioniger CBS 115572 (assembly GCF_003184525.1). NCBI lineage: Eukaryota > Fungi > Ascomycota > Eurotiomycetes > Eurotiales > Aspergillaceae > Aspergillus > Aspergillus sclerotioniger. The sequence goes on along the minus strand of NW_020290992.1, from coordinate 1,278,518 downwards.
GAGGGTCCAGTCTTCTCCGACTCTACTCCAGTCTAGTAAGTAGTACCTAGTACTAGGAAACTGCATCTCGAGTATTATTTCAGTTAAGTCCTTCACACGAACTAAATCATCCCAGGCAACTATGAACAAGCAGGAACTGTAAAGCTGGGACCATGAGGATGTGGGGGGAACTTGCGGGTGACAAAAACCCCATTTCTCCAGTGCTTGAAAGCACAATGGAAACGAGGAAAGCATATAAAGTAGTTATGTACATTTCATGACATGACGAAGGGGCATTGAACGAAGGGAGCTGATGGGGAAATGAAGCAGCAAAAAAGCCAAAAAGCAGAAAAGGAACATCGGAGAATGGGAAGAAGTAATGGAAAGGGAAGAAGAAGACATCGGACAGAAAATACTATCTAGGAAGCCCAGCAAATGTCCGGTCATTGTAGGCCAGCCAATCTTCGCTTCTTCAGACAATGTCTCTCAACCCATGCTGATATCGGTTCCACCAGGAGAGCGCCACTGGGGAGAACCAGGGAGATGCTACCCGAGTATGTCCGCAACGAGACACCCGGCAGCCGGAGAGGATGCATCGCACCACACAAATCCTGCAAGGCATTCTCTGCTCAGTATAAGTGACGGCATTGTCCCTGTTCACCGAGTAGCAACGTGAGTCTGATTTCCGCGAGACGAAATTTTGTCGGCCGACTTCATTTTCCAACAGTAAGGCCATCGTCCAGAGACTTTTCCTTTAGAGTGATTGCGGCAAGCCAGGTATAATATACGAAGCACGCTAGATGTATTTGTCAATATTGATGAGAATGGTCACACCGTCTTCCACATAAGAAGCCGTCAGATCCGTATAACGCCGTCCAGAAACCCACAGCCAACGTAACATGCAGGCTCAAGCAAATAACTCCAAGGGCGAACCGAGTGATGCTCATAGTCGAACAAATAGGTACGGAAACCAGGAGGCGAAGATTATACAGCGAACATTAAAAGGCAACAATCCGAGTCTATGGAGATGCCCATCCTCCAGCAACTTCGACCCATTCGGCGAGACAGCTGCCCTGCTTGCCCTCAACATCCACAATATCGGTGTCGCACCTGCATCTGCAGCCGACACCGTTCTCCTTGACGGGATCAGGGTTCGCCCAGTACTCATCTTCCTCGATCCGCTCCTTTTCGTCCTCGGTCGTCATCTCCAACCAGGGAATTCGGGGCAATTGCCGTGCGGGGGCGTTGGCAGGACAATGTTGGATAGTGGTGTGCCGGTAGCCGAAGTCACGGAAATAGTGGATGTCACCGGGAGACAAGAGAACACCGGCCGCCAACGAATGGATAGGTGCGTCACCCCACTAGTGCAGTCAGTTAGCTAGACCCAGTGTCAATCAGATACAGTAGCACCTACTCTCTCCATCCAGAAACCTCCACTTTTATCCATCATGTCGAAGAACTCCTCGTATTCCTTGCTGCGGAAAAAGTCCAACCGCGCGATCTCGAAGTTACTCCAGAAATGGCACATGTTGTACTTCTCGCCCTCCATGGCTTCCGGATCAACGTCGGGGACAGTATTTTCGCCAGGTTCGTTCTGAAGAATCTCCTCAGGAAGTTTCTCCTGCTTCTCTTCCTCCGGCTTAGGCTCCTCCTCTTCAGGTTTCTCGAGGAACATTTCCCACAACCCCTTGGAGGCCAGGTTGTGTTTCCGCTTGTAGGCAGAGGCGTAGCGGAAGATGTTGGGGACTGTCTCTCGAAGCTCCTTGACAGCGATTGTGAAGCCGTATGTCTTGTTCGCTTCAGCCATCTTGATGAATGGGTCGCTGTTCGAGGTGTCAGTGAACCGCCGCTGTAAAGAGTACACGGGGGCCTTACTAGGTGATGTCACAGAAGTACTTGATCTCGGGCTCAAGACGCCAGTACCATTCGTACTTCATGAGCAGAGGGTGCTTATAGAAATGGCTACCCGAGTATTAGCGCGATGGTTCAGGAGATGGAGATGGCTAGGATACTCACCCGGAGTAGAATCTGCACATATGGTGATAACTCTCCATTCCTCCGTACATGATGGCAGCATCTCCCTGCTTGCGGACACCTTCCTTGGCAACTTCATGGTCAACCCAGTCGGGATAACCCCACATAGAATCATCGATCTTGCCAAACTCCACAGGAGCGCTTGTGTAATTCTTCACCGTCTCCTTGAAGGCATCATCGAAATCACCGTCGTTTAAGAAGACATAAGGATAGTGGAACCAGCGGTTGAAGTGTCTTTCAATTGACTTGAGCGACTGAACCACTCCGTCAATTTCCTTGTTTCTGGCGAGTACGACGAAGGCGGCATTTGCGCGCGGCGTGTCGGTTTTCTCGACCGGAAGGCAGCCAGTAGCGAAGACCCTATCGTACTTTTCGCTTATTTTTCTGTCAGATTCGCGCAGTTAGCTAGAGAACGGTCGACACCTCCAACGGTCATGTTCGATGTAGAGACCAACCTAATGGACGGCGGGGTGCCAGCAGGAATCAAAATACCCCCGGGGGAAGAAGGATGTCGAACAAAAAGTAGTAGGATAAGGACTATTACAAGACATGGAAATAGTAAAACAAATCCCAGGGGTATTGAGATCGAGGAGTTGCCCTTTAACCGTATCCTCCGTTTGAAAAAAGCGAATCTGGAGAGATTACGGCCTTTCTCGCGCGAAGAGTCATCTAGGGGCAGACTCGGCGAGGAGGGCAACCATTTCGTAACCCGTTGAATGAGGCCCATGGGTGCAAAGTTGGCCACACTGCTGGTCCAAAAGCAAGGACACAGAGCACGGTTCTCAGGTATCAGCAATCAAAGCCGGATGGCTTCCCCAAGCCAAGCTATCTCTTGTCACTGTCCCAAAGGAGACCTGGATGACAAGAGATGTACGTCCGCACGCGAGCGCCGACGAGGCGAGACTCTGCTTATATGCCACCCCCGAGCCGAGCGAGAAGAGGATGCAAAGAAGCGATTAGAAGTAATATGATCGAGAAAGGACGCAAGATCCCGACGTAAGCGAAGCGAAGAGCAAAAAAACGAGTGGCCGGAGGAAAGCCTCCTTTCTCTCCAACTTTTCCCACTCAGTCGGCCAGGCAGAGATGGGTGGGGAAAGGGTCGACAGCAACGCGAAGGACCGGTGTCCAGAGCAATGAGGCCGAAGACACGTTGGTAGTCGAAGAGGTCATTAATCACGATGAGGGGGCGGGCTGCAGGCTGAGGCTGGGTGGAAGCCGAGAGCTACGGGAGAGCAACCGATGAGATGAAGGCTCGAGAGGATTATTTGGGGATGGGGATGGGTGGAAGTTCCGCCAAGCCCAGGGAGGCGCAAGCGGTCGTGGTCACAGACGGTAACTTACACACTACCCTCCAGCTCGGGAGTCGCGGCTCTCCTTTCCAGCCCGGTATTCTCGGTACCGTATGTTATCGATGGACTAATGCTCCGGTTTACGCTAGCCTGTTCGGCCTTTGCCTTTGGTTCCTTTCGTTCCTTTCGTTCTCCCTCCCAAGTCCCAAGTTTCAAGCACCCAACTTCAAGCAAATCACTGGCGGTAAATTATCGCTGACTTGGTCGGTTAGATTGGGGCAATCTAAGGCAAAATTACGTCTAAGAAGCCACTATAGAAACCGCGCACCCCCCTCCATCCTGATTAGTTATTATTCTTGGGATTTCGAACCTAAGTAGTAGTGACTAGGGAAATGAAAGTACTACCTAGGCAGACAAGAGGAGACAGGAGATCAAAAGTACATCAGGAAATGAGAAAAATCTCCTTCCTCCTGGCGGTAAGAAGAAACACCATCAGTCAGGCCTTATGCAAAAGACCCTGAAGCTTAACCCGGCTGCAAAACACGTCCTCCTTGAATCATTCTTAGTTTGGGCCGGGTGGAATCTGGCTGTCGTCAGCAAGTGTCAAAGGCATCTGCTGGGCTTTGAGTTCACGATCAGCATGCTAATCACCTCGAAGGGTGATGGAAGTTGAGAGGCCACATTGGATTTCTATTTATGTTTAGTCTTTTCCAGAACCAGTTCCTCTCGTTTTCTAGCTTGGTGCGACCGTCGTTAGAGACCATAGGATTGGATTCCTGGTGGCTGCGCTTCGTAACCGCGGATGCAACCCTCCATGACTCCAGGCTCTCCCTTGACCACGCATGTGCCTTGATAGGCAGGACAGCCTCCTGGAAAGGGGGGGAGCCGCCCAGCTGGGGGTTGTTTACTTTCACAAACATGCATAACCATGCGCAGCATCGCTTGCTTACTGGATCGTGCTCTGTATTTAGACATGAGACGATGGTACTAAGGTTATGGCAACCGCTTGGTTGGCTGTCTGTTCTCTTCCACTGTACGGAGTATCACAGATCGGGTTAGAGATGATTCGGTTTCAGGTGTCACTCCTGCTGATTTGAACTCGTTGGATGACCTTGAGCCCTGCAATCTCCTACGTACATGGCTGACCATACTAAAAAGTGATGATAATGCCACGTCTTCGCCGAGGTGCATTGTTGGCCATGATAGCAATCCTCACGGCTTGCATCCTCTCTATACTACTATCCCCGTAGTGCGCGGTGGATATTTCCAATTTGAGGGGAGCGACAGTTCTAGCCTGCGGATTCGGCCCGACATAGCTGGAAATGTATGGTACGGTAAGGGCGGGCCAGCGGTACCTGGTGGTATTACGAGCCGGTAATTTATGCATCCAGAACCCTGAAATCCCACTGGGACCCACACGTGACCCCGGCCCTTAGGGGGTATCTGTCAAGGTGGCCTTTAAAGGCTGGGACACGGAGTCCTGTCCCGAGTCCTGGGAATAGCGGACTCACCCGAGTTCTGGCAGGAACACCCTCCATTTTCACCCGGATATGATGAGGCTTGCTGGTGATGGCGAGATCTTGCCCATCGCGGGATCTCCCCGGATGACATCACCGCCGGGGCGCTGCAGTCTTCCTCATGACGAGGACCATCGTGCGGCGCATGATCGGGATTTGGGGGCCTGGAGCTTCGCGGCTGAGCTGTCACATCCAATGCGTCGGTGAAAGCATGTACGCCGGTAGATATCTGGATGGTCCCCAAGGGCCCTACTTTATATGTAGGTACACGCATCCCGCATACAGGGGCGATAGATCATGCCACGCACGGCCGTCCTCAGGCATTGATGCCGTGGTGGTCGTCATGATCTGCAGTGCGGTCAAGAGCCTGACTCGGTCTGAGGCCAACCGACTTACGGAAGTACGTATTCCTCCACGCTCCAAGCGGCTATTATTAGACCCCCGTGTGGGCAGAGATGGTGAGATCCATGGATCTGCTATGTATATTTGTAGAGATCATGCCCTGAAACTTAAAAAAGTTGGTGGTGTTGTCATTCCAACCTCAGTAGCGAGATGATTCCTACTTACTTACTCCGTACTTTATGGAGTACTCCGTATAGTGATTGTTTCAGAGGCCACGGCTCCCTCTCTCCCACGAGGGATGACTTCCACCCAATGAAATGACATGAGGTGAGATGACAATGGCTTTTTGTTCTCTCTCACGAGAATCAATTGAAGGAAGGAAGGAGGGCAGGCGGCAAGGTGAAACGGCAGGGAGTTCCAGGTCCAAACGGACTAAACCCAGATGATCTCCAAAACAAAAAACGTCCATGCGTCCCGTTGGATTGGGAAAATTAGAAAAAGAACCACCGCCCCCTCTCTCCATCGGAAAGATCCCCTTTTCTCCCACCCTTGGGATGCCCCAATCCACGCGGTGAGGCATTCGCCTTTGAGTCATGTTATTGCTGGAGTTTCTTCCCTTCTGCGTCACTTAACATCAGCTATCATCACGAAAAGCGCCTCGCTTTTCCATCGCATTCCCTCGTTCCTTTCCGTCATCGCTTCCCACCTGCTCACCCTCCTTTCGGCACAGCCTCCATGACCCTGGCGACTGCGACGACCGATTGTCAGCAGCTCGATACGTCGCGAGTATTTCTGCCTACTCTCTTATAATTCTGGCGACTATTACTCGCTATTTATCGATCTCTCTCCGCCGTTGTCCTCGACGTGTCCGCCATACATGTGCGCCCTCGAGTCGGTATACTAGACAACGCCCCGCTCCTTCTCTCCACCGCGCAGTGTAACTGCACTTGAACGCAAACTTTCTCTCCAAATCCGATACTTGTTCACAGCTCACGAAGAGCGTCGTATAATCATGAGTCCAACTATCTCCACTTCGTATGCACCGGTTGCAGAAGGGAATCCCAAGGCCCCAGCGATCCAGCTCCCTGACGGCACCGTCCAAAGGTCCACACTATTATCCCCGAACTCCCAGTGCACTTCCTACCGCAATGGCCGTGTCAACCTAGACACATTCTCTCCCGTCAACGAAAACGGGAGTTTCGAGTTTGATCGGGTTTTGAAGACCGGCAAGGTCTTCCGTCGCGTGAAGCACAAGCATGTCAGTTGCCTTCGTCTTCTGTCTACTATTCCTGTCGCAAAGCTGACTTCGTTGCAACAGGCATTCCGGGCCTCCTGGAAACCCGCATATTTGGTTCTCCGGCCAAACCTTTTGTCAGTATACAAAGATGAAGAGACTACAAGGCTACGGGCCTCCATCACGTTATCCGAGGTCACCGCAGTTGCATCCGTTAGGTCGCCCCGGTCAAATCGACAGCATGTATTTGGGGTATTCTCTCCGTCCAAGAACTATCGATTCCAAGCATCTTCAGACAAAGACACCGAAGACTGGATCAAACAGATCAAAGGGGAAACTCGCATGGATGAAGATGAGGAGGCCTTTCTGGCATTGTCAAAGAATGGCGACACTGCGGGAAACAACAAGCGCCGCATTTACGACACCACCGATCATTCTGATTTTGATCATCGCGGAAGGCCAAGCTCCCCTGAAATCGGGGATTCGTTGTCGCCCACCTACCAGTCCAAGCGATTTGCCTCGCCCCACGATCACTCAGGGAATGACATCACGTCCTATTCGGAGTGGTCTGATGGGCCTGGGAGCAACAACGGCGTTCGCTTGAAATCTCCCTCCCTCCCGAACCAACCGGCATCGGTTCACAGTGATGGACATTCTTCAGTCCCGCGCAACGAATCTGGCGTTTTTCGTGACCCGGAAAGAGTTGTGTGCAATGGATATCTTCAATGTCTCAGGATCAAGGGATCCATGCGCCAATGGAAGCGGCTGTGGGTTGTGTTGCGCCCGAAAAGCCTTGGTTTCTACAAAGATGAGCAGGTACGTCCTCTTTTCCCTTGTCATTGTTTCAGCATTACGTCCGAGCCATCTTGGGTAAGCTTGCGCGGCTAACCATGTGATTCATCAGGAATACTCCGCGGTCAAGGTCATCCCCATGGCTCAGGTGATCGACGCCGCTGAAGTCGATCCCATGTCACGCTCGAAATACTACTGCCTTCAGATAATCGCAGAAGAAAAATCGTATCGGCTATGCACTGCCGACGAGGAATCTCTAGCGAAGTGGCTAGGTTCTCTGAAGAGCATTCTTGTCGCTCGCAAGAAATTGGAGCCTGCGCCAGGAGCAGCAGGCCTCCGTTAAGGAACCCACTGTACAACAGATTGCCGAATCTTTCGACATCTGCTGTTATTCAGCATTTTCTGTTTTTCTCAACGTCCCTCGGATTCTGGCTAGTCTATTTCACTTCTTGCTCAATTATTTCCCTATGTTGCTTCCATGTCTGCAGTATTCTACACTTTGGTTCTTGTTTGACGATATACATACCCAATGTTCTTCATGATATTGTCTTCTTAATGTCTGTTGTTTATCTGGCTGCACGAGATCTCGAGACCCGGACGAGTAGGTGACGTTGACGAGTTGGGCCAGTCTCGCGTATTGCTGAATTGTCCTGGACGACATGAGAAGTGGTGCAGTGTTTTCAGGCTTGCTTTATCTGTATTTTTACTTCTATTCTTCACCCAGACCTGTGGTATCATGTAATTTAGTACGAGAACGGGGAATGCTCCACACTACAATTCAATGTTTCAGAATTCAATCCATCTGTCACCGTGCATGAGGTGCCATCCAATCACCCAATTAAAATCAATCACTCATAGTATCATTCTATATGCTTAACTAGTATACTCCATAGAACCAATCAAATATACCCAACCCCCCATCCCTATGAACCCTTCATCATAACCCCCTCACTCTCTCCCTAGATAGTATCTATAAATCATCTATCCCTCTCATCCCCTGGAATAGCATCATACCCTCCCCCTCCCCTCTTCGTCCACCACCACCGCCAACACCACCGACCCCCTCATCCACCTCCTGACTCTCTTGATTCACTACCAAAAACGACAAAAACACCACCGTCGCCCCAACCCAATACAACGCGCTCGCATACTGTCCCTGCAGGACGATCTGACCCACTAGCGAGAGCGGGATCGTGAGACTTAATCCTACCGTTACCACGAGAGGAGTGGTTAGGAGCATGGCGTAGGCCCAGGCGATGTCGGATGCTAGGGAGGCGAGGGCGTTGACCTGATTTGTGTATATTAGATCAATTTGGATTATTTTCGATTGTGGTGATGTTCCAGAGGTGTGAGGAAGGGAGGGGAATGAGGGCATAATACCAAAATAATCGTCCACACTCTCCCGGTATCGGGCATTCCTACGGTCTCTATACCGAGGACATGGAGGATGATGAATCCAGGCCAGAGGAAAACCGTGTTGAATAGTCCTACTAGACCGAAGAAGAGTTGCATGTTGACGCGGGATTCATCGCCTACTTGCTTCTTCAGGACGATGGTGTATACGCCGTAGAGGACGGCGCTGAAGCCGGCCATGGCGTCGCCGAGGGCGATCTCGCCGGGGGTTTTGGTTGGAAAGGTACTTTCCCTGGTGGTGATGATGCTGGAGGTGCTGTCGATGGGGGGGGTGTCGGGGTTGGACATGTCGACGCGCGAAATAAGAATTATTCCGATCAGGGAGGCGACTACGCCGATGAGTTTGCGGATGGTGAATTTTTCGACTCTGATTAGGGCGCCGAAGATGAGGGTCCAGACGCCTGGTTTTGAGGTGGGTTAGATGGGGTTCGAGGGGGAGGAGGTGGTGGGCTTTACGTACCGCTTGTTGAGGTGAGGATGGTGGTGCTTCCTACGGTTGTGTATTGGAGGCAGGCCATGGCGAAGTAGTTCGCCTGGTTGCGTTTAGTACTTGATCCACTTTTTGTGTATGTGCTTGTTGTTGGTACTTACGGAGAACTGGTTCTAGTTAGCTTCTAGGTTCAATAGGGAGGGGGGTAGGGACTCACCCATAACAGACAGAACTCGAGGCTCAGTTTGGCAGTCGCTTTCAACCCCAGTTTCGACGGCCGATCTCTGAATGGAGTATCGAACCTGGCAGCAGCCCATGTGTCAGGGTCTTCGTCGCTGCGCCGACGTTCCGCGACTGCATCATAGTCAAGTATCCTCTGGGACTCGGCGTTCGTTTCATGAGAATCGAGGTGTTCCACTAAGCTCTGGAATGAGCGGATTCGGTAGAGCTTCCCAGCGCGCCATAACTTCAAGAGCCGACTGATGAGGATCGTGAAGAGAGGGAGGGTGAATAACGAGGTGTTGACGTATGTCACAAAGAACGGCTTCGAGTATGTATCATTCGCAAATATAGTCTGCAGCCCATGGACAGAGACGAGATTAGCCCCGCATCGGAGAGATTATTGGGGGGAAGCCATACACTGGCGAGGAAATTGGAAGCCGTCCACAAGAATACCACGACCAGAAGCAGACAAATGCCCAAGGTTCGTCTGGCGGCACCGACCAACATCGAGCCTTCCGTGGTTTGAGGTAATTCCATGGCCTTTGAGTCGCTTCTGCGCGGTGTATTTGGCTGTCAGGAGCGGTGTGATAAGAGAATGACTCGCTGGGAGTCGAGTCGTATAGATCTCCCCGCCGGCGCGATACGAGGTATACTTTCCCCCCGGATCGCGACTTATCAACCGTGGATCATGGGCGCAAAGGAAATGCTATACAACTTGGAAGGCCACCTGTTCCAGCAGGCGACACCGATGGGGAGGTGGACGGAGCAGCGTCGGCAGGATTCACCGGGGATGGATGGAGACCGGAGTCGGAGTGACTCTGCGGTGTAACCCGAAGTCGATAACGCCGAGCATCACGAGATGATGCCGAGATAAGCACGCGACAGCCCCCCCTTGATTGGGTGGCCGGCCACTTACCCGCGTCGAGGCTTAATTACTTGGCATCCTTGTAGAATCATAGAATGCCCTCATTTCTCGACGATATTCGCAATAGTACTCTCTACTGTCCATGATTGTGGCAGATAAACGATGATATTCCAGACTCCTACAAAACATGATGGTGCCTTCGTACAGGAAAAAAGAAGCATTAGGCAGAAAGAACAAGACCATCAACGGATATCGCATGCGAATTGGCAGACAAACACAAGGCAAGGAGCGTGACACATGAGGGCTCCATAACTGTATAGCGTAGGTGTTCTCTCAAGAGCACCTACGCTCTTCCAAGCTCGCAGTTCATGCGAGTCTGTTGTTCTCTAACAGGCAAGAAACGGGAGGGGTCGGAAACGCATACAGCAAGAATGGAGCGTTCTTAAGGCTGGGATGTAAATTGTTCGCAAGGCATGTCTAGCAGGAGGATATTAACAAGCACACCCGTCACGCTCACCATCAAGGTGGATGTTGATCGGGTCGCTGAATTCTCCACTGAACTCCTCTGCCTCTTCTTGCGCCAGGGCACTCCGAGCAATGACTGGTTTAGTAAGTTAGTCATGCCTGAGCAGTACGGACAAAATAGGACAAGTAACCTACCTTCAAAGGCCTGCTCAACATTGACGGCTTCCTTGGCACTCGTCTCGAAGTAAGGGATGTTTCCCTTCGACTGGCAGAACGTCATAGCCCGTTTCGACGAGATCATGCGCTTGCTTTCCTCCACATCAATCTTGTTACCAATCACAACCTAGATTCGAGTCAGTATTCGTGTCAATAGATCCAGTCTCACGTGAACCATGCGCTGGAGCCTGTTCCGTCAAGGGCTCTTACAAAAGGAAAGCTCTCAGGATCCCGAGGGCTAGCCTGGATAAGGAACTCGTCGCGCCAGCTGTCAAGGGCTTCGAAACTCTTCGAATTGTTGACATCGTATACCAGAACACAGCAGTCGGCACCTCTGTAGAATGCAACGCCTAACGATTGGAATCGCTCTTGGCCCGCGGTGTCCCAGATCTGTTGGCGACCGGTTAACTTCCATCTCCAAAGCAGCTCCGTTCATCTTCCAAAGCGGGGGAGCACATGCCTGCATTGTCACTAGCCGATCATCCACCAGGACCTCCTTTGTGAGAAAGTCGGCCCCGATCGTTGCCTTGTAGCTTGCGCTGAACTTTTTGTTGACCTGCCGACCGAGATGGGTCAGTGGGATACGAAGACTCGCTAGGAGATAAGGCGACCGACATATTGGTTCATCAAACTCGTCTTACCGACGCCGCTATCACCCAAAATAATCACCTAAGAGATACGAGGAGCGCTGTGAGTAATTGGAGCATTTTCAAGGGCCTGCATGGGTCGGGATGCGGTACCTTCAACAAGACCTTCTTCCGTGACGACATGGTGGAGATATGAGGGGGTTGTAGGGAGAATGGGAAGTTGAGCAACGTCTATGGGGCAAAAAAGCAAAGTGGAAGTCGGTATAATCCCGTCAGCGCAGCGAGGGATGGAGTCAGTTGGCAGACACACCGAACGAGTCGGGTAGTTGTTGTCAAGTCACAACAAGAAGAGGGATAGTTGGGCCTGGACGGTGAACTGAGCCGAGCTAACGGCGACGGCGGCTTTCGATGATGCACGAGGACCGGGGCGGTGGAGATGGCGGTCAGCCCATCGACACCTCAGTCGGTCGTCAGGAACCCATCCCATTTCCCCTCACGCTTGCGAAAAGAGCGTGCAGTTGTCGTCCTACTCGGTCCTAAAAGCGTCAGGCCTTCGTGTCTTACCATCTACGTGTATCTCTCGGTGTGCTTGAGCGTCACCATGGTTCCGTGATCTGAGGGGTCGTCCGTCCGATAGACTCGCCTTATCATTGCTATCAAATGGCCCACTGGAAGGAGGAGTACTCCGCTGCGCTGGCGGCTCGTGATCGACGAGAGAAAGCCAACATAGCTATCTACGATGCGTGTATGCCGATCATCCTCACTTCTCTGGGGTAGTGAAACTTTCCGAAGTGACATGACCATTGTCTAATTCAATGCCCCGGAATCCTAGATACTCAACTGGCCGATCGCACCGGTCGCATAGCAGCAGCGGCTAGCAATCCGCAAAGCCCGGTTCCCACTCAAGGTCAGCAGGTGCCGACCGACACGTCAGGATCCCGTTCCAGTAAACAGACGTCAGGGGCGCAGGACCCATCTCTACAAGAGACTCTTCTTGCGACACGTGCGGATCTTTCCGAAGCACAACGGTCTCGTTCCGAACTGCAAGACCGGCTCGCTCGTGTGACCGTTGAGCTGGAGAAGCTGCGGAAAAGAAACACCCAAGATAGCAGGCGGATCCATGCGTATGGGGGTGAGGTTGCGCATCTTCAATTGCGTTTGAAAGATCGCGACGAGGAGTTGCGAGGAAAGGCAAAACTACTGGACGTATGCTACTGCTTTCTCTCCTTCCGTCGGCGTCTTCCGTGTTACTAACCCTGTTGCCGTAGGATTTCCAAGACGAGCTAGCATCGTTGAATCTCCAACTGAACATGGCCGAAGAGCGGACTTCCCGGCTTGAACGGGAAAACCAAGAGCTCGTTGATCGCTGGATGGCTAGAATGGGCAGGGAGGCAGAAGCCATGAACGCTGCCTCCCAATTCTCATAGCGAGAAAACTACACGACGAACTGACATAGACTCTTCATATCCCGCTTGATGCTGGACTGATTTCTCAAGGTTTGATTTTGATTTGTAGAATGTACTGGTACCCAGTATTAGTGTGCTGTCACAGGCTGCACAAGAAAGTTATGATCCCAAGAGATGTTATTCACACTGTGCCCAAGTCCTATATCTCATTCCATGCCACACCTTATGTAATCCATAGCTTTGTGAGTAAGCACTGGCTATGTCAGACGGTTATGTACTGAAAGTGAAGAGTGCTAGGATCCACTAGCACGCGCTGATATGTATGCCTGAATAAGAAACATGGTATCATGTCCTAAGCCCAGAGCATCTCCAAAAGCAAAACAAAGGGTCAGTATACCAAAACAATTTTGCCAAAAGAGGATATATGTACCAACAAATGCCAATAAAGAATATCAATACAAGAAACCGAAAGCAGCAAAGCATTGCGGTCGTGAACCAAGCAGCAGTGGGAATGTATGGTGAATCAGCAGAACTTCATTGCATGCTTTCCACAAAAGCTTTCAGGCGAGAACTATCTTTGGTCGCGATAAAGTAGGTACCACCAACATCGGTCCAACTGACGCTGTTCGACCAATAGTTCCTCTGCTTGACTTTCAATAGGTTGATGGGTGAATTGAGGTTGCGGGATTGTATTTTGTGGCCCGCCGGGACAAATGACTTTAGGGATACAATCTGACACCCTTCCTTCATATCCAAAAAGTGGTTGATCAGCTCATTATTCAGCTGAGGGGTGAAAGCCTGATTGTTGATCAAAATCACGTCGGCGCGCTTCAGTACATCGATAATGCTCTGTTCCTTGAGAAAATCACCTCGAACGAGGTGCGTCTTCCCTGGCGCTATGCCCCATAGCCGACATCGCGCCTTGAACTCGGTCTGTTGAAGTTCGGCAAGCTCGCATGCATTCTGCATCATTTCGCAACCCCAGCTTTCACATCCGATCTCTAGCGCTGCCTGTAGGACCACGTTACCGACACCAGAGCCCAGATCAACGAAGACTTGGCCAGACTTCAGCCCGGTCTCCTTGAAAATTGTGCTGATGAAGCGCGGGAGAAGTTCGCCATACACATTGTCCGTCCCATTCTCATATTGACGAAGAGATTCGACCCGAGGCGAGACAGTGCGCGAGTATATTTGGGTCAAGATTCTTTCCACGTGAGGCAAATTTAGACGACTCGTTGAATCCAGCTTCTTTGCAATACCCCCATTTCGTCTCAGCCGTACGATCGCATTGTTGTACTCCGTCACGACTTCCCGGAGATCCGCTTCAGAGGAATGGGCAAGTGCTCGTCGTAGTCTACGTTTGATTCCAGTCGATTCATTGTTGAATACATCTGCCTCCTCATCGGGTATGTAATTTTGTGAAACTATGTCGATGACGTTTACGATGTCGTCAATGGGCTTGAAGTCGTCGTTGTCACGAGGAACCACAAGATTATACCTAGAAGACGCGCGCCGTCAGTAACGAGGTTTAACTTTTCGATATTCATATTGCACGGGGTCGTTGCCTTCCTACCTTTCCTTGGACGAAGCGCTGGGGTACTGGAGAAGTAGTTCCGGTAGAGGCTTGGCTGCCCCAAACGCAGGTTTAAAATTTCCGGCCTTTTCAATGGACGTAATTTCTGCTGCATGTATCATGGGAAGGTTCCGGATGCCATCTTCGAAGAAGGCTTTCATAGAGCGCACGCGCCTGGCAGGGTCTGGTTCTGCGCTGTCACCTGTCCTAGCCCGTTTGCGCACCTCAAAGGAAGTATCGGTATCGCTGGCATCGTCGTCGCTAGAGAGTCGTAATTCCGGAGTTTGTCGCTTGCGACTCTGCGCGGGTGTGCCGAGTCGCCGCTTCGAAGATGGGGGATCTCGATCCCTCGAGACGGATCTGCTTGCTGACTCTCGAGCTTTGAGCTGAGCGGGGGGTGTTCGGGATGCGGAATGACCTGGGGTCTGGGACGAGGGTCTTGAGGGGGCTGCGGCTCGCGTTTGAACAACCTTGCGGATCTGAGGTTTCTTGGGTTGTAGAGAGAAGGTGCCTCCTTTCTGGAGGTGGTCAAAAAATCCCATGGGGGCGCGATAATTGAGCCGCACTATGAAAGGGCGGGCGGCGTAAGATACAAACCAGTATTGGCAGCGACGCGTGAAAGATTTACACAGAACAAAACAAGCTATAATACGGGGGTAAGCATATGTACGATAAGACAACGAGACACAAATGAATGAAGGAGTGAATGCACGATGCTAGCCAGGCGGCAGCAGAACAAAGACAGCGGGCGGCGGAGAAAGAGAGGAGGAATAAAAAGCCGCGACGGTGAGAGGGAAAGCGCCGGCGGTGATCGATAACGCCAGCGCCGCCACTCCGGGCCGGATGAGCTGCCCTTGCCTTAGTCCCGCGGTTAGCCTGACCCCAAACTAGTAGTGGCTAGATAGATGTTGAGTTATCAGTAATGTGTAGCAGTAGTGACCGTGGAGAGGGGCGCTGTGAGGGTCAATACTTAAACAGTGAAGGCGCAATGGATAGAAGAGGGATAAGCATCCAGTCTAAGAGAGTTTAATTTGCCCCCGACATCGGGTGCCTCTGTGCTTGGTGCTCACTGGACACCACCAATACCACCAACGCCACCACCCTGCACTACTTTGGAACCTATCACAAGCCACAGCACAGCACAGCACATCACATCACAGTCGGCAACAGGTAGATACGTACCCCTCCAGCATGGGTATTATACAGACAGCTATCTATGGTAACCGGGTATTTACATCGACAATGATGAATGCAATCGCTTCTTCGAGTTCCACAACTCCACCCTTCCACTACTGCTTCTTCTTGGCCAGGCGCTTCTGGGCCCGGATATCCTTCTTCATGCGAGAATCCACAATCTTGTACTTGCCCTTCACACCCTTGGGACGTCCGGAGATACCCCGGTTGTTTCCCTTGGCAACCACCAGCTTCACCTGCTGCTTGGGCTTCTTCTTGGTGGCCCTGCTCATCAACCGTGCAATAGCTTGCGACTTGTCACGTTCGCTGAGCGCTTCGTCATCCGCCAACAGCGCCGACTTCTTGCGCAACTTCTCCAGCCTCTGCGCAGCCTTGAACTTCTTACGGCCCTTGGCCTCCATCACCTTCTTGATCGGACGAGCGTTGATGGCGCGCATCTTCTCCTGGATCGCTGCCGCCGCTGCCTTGGTGATAGGCCGGTTCGGGGTGCTGTGTCTCGTCTCATCGTCAAGGAACCACTCGGGGAGGCCATCAACATCGCGGAAAGCGAATCGGTTGAAGCCATCATCGACCACGTCAGAAGACTTCTTCTCGCCGCTGGCCATCTGCTGAGCGAGAGCCATGGCCTCGGCAGTGATAATATCGATATCTATATAGCAACGTCAGCATAAATGACGAGAGCAGGTCCCGAGCTTTATGCACTTACCGAGCTGACCATTCTTCTTCCGTGGCTCCTCAAGTTCTACGAACTCGTCGTCCGAGTCTTCTGCCACCTGCACAGTCTTCTTCTTCGAATCCTTCGCCGTCTGCTTTTCAGAGGATTTCTTGCTCTTGGGCCGATCCTCCTTGACTTCAATGGCGCTATCCTCGTCCTCTACATCGTCAATATCTTCCAGACCCTCGAAGATATCTTGGTCGAAGAACAGCGAGGCATTGTTGGAAAGGGAACCGGACTGAGCTTTGTCGCCCGCAAAGGCAGAGTTAACACCCTCCTCATCGGATTCCCCGTCACTTCCTTCCTTGTCGGAATCGGAGAAGCCGTCCCACTCGTCAGCCTCATAGCCCTTCCTGGCCTTCTTCGCCCGTAGTTTCGTGTCCTTGTCCTCCTTGCGGTCCGTGTATTGCTCGTACAGATTGTCCAGTTCCCGCTCCAGGCGATCTTCCTCATCGTCGCTCTCCTCAGTCTCGGACTCAGATTCACTGTCCTCGCTGTCACTCTCGATCGTCGCCTCTTGGCCCGCTGCAATGGCGTCCCTGACCCCGCCTCTCTCTGCACGCTTGAGCGAGAACGTGGCATCCTCGCCATTAGGTCCCAGTTGCTCCTTTCCGATATCCATGGGGGTTGTCATGTGCATCTGCAATCGGACAATTTCCTTGCGCTTCTTCTCGTTTTCTTTGCGGCGCTCCTTCTTCTGCTTTGTGGTTTCCTTTTCACGGAGTCGGAGCAGTTGCTCTTGAATAGCCAATTCTTCGTCCATAGGAGCGATCTCGGCCACTTCCTCGGGCTCATCGTCCTTTGCTTGGCTGCCCTTCTTCACGACGAGACCGAACTGCTCCCGGACCTTCAGTCGCCATTTAAGCAGATTGCGGAACTCCTTTTTACCCAGAACCTTCAAATCCTCACAGCAGGACCGAATCTCGTCGGTCGTGTCTTCAAGTCTTTCTAGGGTGGCCAGAGCAAGGTCTCCTGTCGGTGATTGTTGAAAGCTTAGTTTGTTGTATGAACCAAGAATGGCAATCGGATCTGTTGTGTTGATAAACTCAGTAACGGGAATTTCCTTAAACTGTGTGTAATCTCCCTCTTCGTAACCCTCTCTCTTGCGCTTCTTCTTCTCCGGATTGAACACCTTGGCCTCGTTGTTGGGCGTCGGGGCGGCAAGTTCGGCGAACACATGCTTGGGATCGAGGAACTTCGGGTCCAGGTGCTTGGGTGCCTTGAATCCTCGGCAGACGACGAAGATTTCGGCGGAGACATTTCGAGAAGACGGAGGTTTTGTTGCCTCCACCGACGAGAACAGTTGCTTGAAAACCCAGAGTAGGGGGTTGTAATCCTTAGATCTGAAGACCTTGGTGACAAATGTACCGCCTTCCACGAGGAATTCCGTAGCCAATTTCATAGATTGCAACACCAGTTCTGCCTGAGAGAAAGCATCCTGAACCCAAGCGGCACCGACGTTAGGAGCACCGTCATGGAGGACACAATCCGCTTTCCAATGCTTCAAGTGCTGTCTGATCGTTGTGCGACATTTCTCGGTCGTGATATCGCTCTGGAAAGTAATGACTCGAGGGATCGGCTTGATAGGCGCAAGATCGACACCGATAATGATACTCTGCGCGGGCATGCATTCTGCAGCCACTTGACACCACGACTGTTTCCCTGCGATTAGCAACCAGACCAGATGTTGAGATCGTTGCGACTGTACTCACACCGGGTGCCGCGCAAAGATCCAGGACGACTTTGCTCTTCTCCAAAAAGCCATACTTCTTGTTCAGCTGGATCAGCTTGAAAGCAGCTCTAGCTCGGTATCCCTTCTCCTTTGCAAGGCGATACCACTTATCCAAACGACCTTTACCATGCTAAGTCATCGTCAGCACTGAGATTCCTCTGCCCGCGGGATATGCCAATACGGCATTACCTTCTTTTGAATCGCCATCTTGTAAGGTGGGTGGTCGAGGCACACTCGACAAGAACCCGAAACCGCAGGGACAAGGGGTGCGGATACAAGTGGTTGGGTAGAGGGGGGTTGCGGTACAACTGAAGAGGTGTATCCCGAAAAAAAAGTTATCGGCGGCCTGGATGGATCCTGCCTGGCCTTCTCCACATCGCCCCGAAATAAAAATTTCCCCTTCCAGCCCGGGTGTGGCGGGTGTCGTGCCGCACCGCCACGACTGACCGCCTCAGGCGGCGAGGCGTACAAAGACGGTCAGGGAGCGGCATGTGACGTGATACCCGGCGTGGTGCTGCTGGCCCGATAACCAACCATCGCTGGTGGCTACGCAAAGCATCTCCGTGATCTCATCCATGCTTTGATCCGCCCTTCCAGCTCGCATTTGGTGATGTTACTGTCTCGACGTTTATGCCGCCCATGGGATCTCGAAAGAGAGTAAAGCCCAGCCCCCCAGGCGCGGACTCCAAGTCCCCTTCAGCCTCGAGCAATGATGCTACATCGCATTCCCCAGGCGGAGGCCGTGCGGAGTCACGGAACAGAAGCACTGCGGTGAGTTCAGGTTCCCACTAGGTCTTCATCCTCATCTGCATCTGTTCCATGTACCTAATGTATCCTCCCCTGCACAGAGTTGGTATCCTGCAGTCTGGCCGGCGGTTTCCAGAGCATCAAAAGCGGCCCCTGTTACCGAGGTTGCCCGTGAGAGCATTTCCGCTGCTCAAAACCTAGCACCGAAACTCACTTCCCGCTCAACTTCCCAGCTCGATTCCCCTAAACAACCTCGAAATCCTTCTCTCCAACTTACTCGCAAAGTGGGTGCGTCCAGCAGGTCTCTTCCTGCGGACACCGCGACAACGAGGATTAACATAGCTTCCGATGGTACGACCTTCACCCCTGAAGAGGACGCTCGGTCGTGCCCGGCTAGCACCACGACCCGACCAACAGAGGAGGAAGCGCCAAACGTGCAGGAGCCAGTATCTGCGGATGACGCAGTTAAGGGACCGTTGATTCCTGCCCCCGAGACTACCACAAATGAAAATCCCGAGGTCGCTGATCCAGTCCCTACATCTAATCCCCAACCTGGTGGATGGCTTTCATGGTTTTATGCTCCGTCAACCGCCGAGAAGCCTGCTCCGAAAGAGCCAGTGTCAGAGGCCAGTGAAGAATCGTCCGGGGAATCCCAGGCTTTGAAAGACGAGGAACAGGCCAGGTCAGAAGACCAGAGCCAGGTAGAGCCAGATACATCGGAACCAAATAGGTCGGAACCAGATACGTCGGAACCCGATAAGCCTGCAGAAGTGCCTGAAGTGTCTGAAAGTTCACGAACTTCTCACAAACGTTCTTGGCTTCAAATGTGGTACGGCTCGTCGACCAAAGGGCCAGAAGGGCCTGTGGGCGAGCCTGTGAGCGAGCTTTCAAATGCAGTAGGCAGGCCAACTACGCAAGGCGAGCAGACGGCATCTGCATCAATCCCAGATGATGAAACGCAAGGGGCAACGGACAGTTCGGCTAAATTGTCCGCGAAGGATGTAAAGCCTTCGGGATGGTCTTTCTGGTTTAGGGACTCTTCGAAAGACCCTATTCAGGAAAATTCACAAGAGGTTCAGGTAGTTGAGACTTCTGCAACGCCAGATCCTACCATGAAAAGGCAGCCAGGTGAAGCTGAAACGGAATCAGAAGCAAGGGCTGAGATCGCAAAGAAGGGAAGCGTTAAGCTCAAGAACCCCAAGGGTAGCTCTGCACTACCTGACAAGTCCACGCTGCGTCTGGAAGCCGGTCTCAATGATTTGGTACCAGGGCCTTCCGAAGCGGCCGCTTCAAAACAACTGCGCAAGGTATTGCCTAACCAAGTTTTACCACGGTTTCAGGACACCTTCGCCTTGCAGGAGAAACCCAGCTTGCTGCAAACAATAGGACGGTATTTCCAGTATAGCAAGGACTCGAACAACAAACATGTCCACATGGTCAAGGATACGCCCCCTATCAAAAGGGCATTGGCCATTGGGATACACGGGTACTTCCCTGCTCCATTGATTCGAAGTGTCCTCGGTCAGCCGACAGGCACCTCGATTCGATTCTCGAACATGGCGGCGGAGGCCATACAAACCTGGGTCGACGACCATGGTTACAAATGCGACATTGAGAAAATCGCATTAGAGGGCGAGGGTCGTATATCCGAGCGTGTCGACCTGTTGTGGAAGCTATTACTCAATTGGATGGAAGAAATCAGAAAAGCCGACTTCATCCTGGTGGCATGTCACAGTCAGGGTGTCCCTGTTGCCATTATGCTGGTCGCTAGATTGATATCTTTTGGCTGCCTCAATGCAGCCCGTGTCGGCGTGTGTGCTATGGCAGGCGTCAACCTGGGCCCATTCGCGGACTACAGGTCCCGATGGATCAGCGGCTCCGCTGGCGAGCTCTTTGAATTCGCCCTTCCTTACAGCCAAGTCTCCAAGGATTACGAATCGGCACTGAGGACCTGTCTCGATTTCGGGATTCGGATATCATACATCGGAAGCATCGACGACCAGCTAGTTTCTCTAGAGGTACAGAACCACTCACCACTCCCTAACCTCCCTCCTGCAGATATACTAACCACCCTCATCTCAGTCCTCGCTATTCGCCCCAGTAACCCACCCATACATCTACCGCGCAGCCTTCGTCGACGGCAGAGTACACGCCCCAAGCTTGTAAGCCATGCCATAATACCATAATACCAACCCAAAACCACCCATCTAACACTAAACCAGTCTCTCCCACCTCGTCGGCTTTGTTTTAAAGCTCCGCAACCTCGGTATCCCAGACCACGGTCTCCTCCGTGAACTCAGCTCCCCATTAGCAGGCAGTCTATACAGTGGAGAAGGCCACTCCCGCCTTTACGACGACCCAGCCGTATACCGGTACGTCCTTGTGCCTCCTTTCCTCTAATCCCATCCCTCCCACCCTAACAACCCCTAGTCTGGCCATCGACTTCGCCCTCGAAACATCCACCATCCACAGCGCCTCCCTCCATATCAAACGCACCCAGCCAGCCCCCGCAAACCCCTATATCCTTCCCTTCGCAATGCGCGGTATCCTCGAAGAGGAATACGTCCGCCGCGAACTCTTCGAAGAGACCATGGAATTACTGCGTCAATTCGACGACTGGAAACCAACCAGCAAGGTGCTCAAAGACGTCAAGTTTCGGTTAGAAGGGATTCGGTCGAAATTATGAATTTATCCCCCTCCTTCCTCCTTTCATTCCAATTCCTTTAGATAGTTCGTCTAGCTACATAGATGGGGTCGGTTGCTTGTTGCTTGGCCTATTCGCTTCAGATGCAATCCTTTTTTCCCTCATTCTAACTAACATCTACCTAAGTACTAGGCGCTGTGTTCGGGATACTTGGATTTGCTATTTCTCTCTTCTTTTTTCTATCGTTGCTATATCTTGGCACTCAGGGAGGGATTACAGAAACCTCGGAATTGAGTTGAGTTACATATTATCTAGGGAAATCAACATGCAAAATGTCTATAGAGAAAGAAAAATGGGACAATATTTTTTATATAATCAATGAAGTTTTAAGATATTCAAGACCATAAAGATATACAGATCCATGTCCAATTTATGGAAACATAACGAGATGGGTTCGACCTTGAGAAGCGATCTCATCTTCACTAAACACAAGATGATGCCTATTTAGGAACCACCTTGGCTAAAAGAGGGGGAAAGAGTAATTCCAATATATAATTATTCTTCTGTTCCACATGTTAGCGGAAACTATATACAGTATGCAGCCAGTTCCATCAAGGCAGGCTGTGATTTGAGAGAAGTTGGTATCTGCAAAGAAAGAGAAGTAGATTCTATGCCTGAGACAACGCCGCATGATATGCACCCTGGATTTCATCTGCATGTCAATGTTAGATAGAACGGTGACGCGAGGGGTTCGCTGGGCGGGACTGGAAGGACTGAACTCACCCCTCATTCCGTCCAACGCCTCAAATGCAATCGCATAGTTTGTAACAGTAGCAATTATGCGCTCTAGTCCCTTCCGGATTTCTTCGATTAGCCGGTCTGAGGGATTTGGGGCACTGTCGTTCCCATAGTCTGGTGACAATTGGGTCTCCACGCGTGCCTTGTAGAATATCATTAGCATTGCATAGCTGCCCTGCATCAGGCAGCACGCAAACGATGGCATGGTTCGTGGTAGCTGATTCGGTAGTATCTGCAGCTCCTGCTGAGTCGGGCAATTATCAAGAAGCGGTTGCGGCAGGGGCAAACTGTAGAACATGCGTGAAATCAAGAGGGATGCTCTGAGACACATCTTCGCTGAATGTTGAATGCTGTAAGGAAATCCGCTCGTAAATGGATACTGAGACATTGGCTGGGGATCTGACGACACTGAAGATGTAGAAGAGGTATAGTCGCTTGGAGTCTGCTGGAAAGGCCCGAGGCTACACGAGCATCCAATGTTTGCAATCCCGCTTTGAGACCTGCAATTTCTGGAGGCAGAATCCGACATCGCGTCGTTTGATCCGGCTGAGGTAAGATCACAGTGCTTTTTTATAAATATAGGGATGTCCGAAAATGCCCTAAAGCGATGCACCTTGATTTGGGCGCTTAAGAGACATTAGCAACGGTAAGACCGTAGCCTTAGCACATAGATTATACTCACCTGGATAACTTGATCCGCGATATTGCACGTATGCTTTGGGCTGTTGTAGATTCAATCTCACCACCACAGGCCATGGACTGAGGCACAATGGGAAGCAGATTTGATTGTGCCAAGGCAGAGCTCGCCCATGCATCGAGTTGCTGCATTCGCTCGTAGATGTAATGCATGTTGGTCCTCGTGGAGAGACATTTATTGAGATCGATAATGAATTGGGTTGCTGAGACAAGAACTTGCTGGGCTTGGATCAACACAGACCAGCCCTATATAGTGTGTTAGAGGCCACCAATTCCACGGATATTAACTTTGATTTCGGTAATGGGAATGGGCGTACATCAGGGTCGGCCGAGAACCGCGGGTAAGGAGTGATGAATTGGGGATCATTCGCGGCAATAGCTAGGGGCTGTGCGACTGACATTAGCTTCTCTCATAGGATCTAAGAACAGGGATTGAGGGTTTTTAAGGGGGGTGAATGTGAGACCTACCGTTGTGCTGACGATAGAACCCTGGAGAACACAATAATACTACGGAGAAATAGGCATTAGCAGCCGCGGTGCCATTCGAGATGAGGGTCCATACAGTCATCCACCAAGCTCTTCGCCGAGCTTCCGCAAACTCATCAACTTCCTCCCCTAGAGAATGTAGAGACATATCCAATGCTATTGCCAGAGCCTGACCAGCACGATATCTCATCTTTAGTAGATTGCCTCGTTGGTTGTACTCGTAGATTGAAAGCACCAGAAGCGCGAGGAGCCTTTCGAGGTCCACTGGCGTCTGGGCATGGAACGACTCTCGATCAATGAGTGGTCTCTCGCTTGACAAGGCCTCTGAGGGGTAGGTGGACGAAGCATGAAGCTCGCAATCAGTCTCAATGGCAGCAGTTGCCATTTGTGCAAACGTCTGTGCGAATGTCCGACGGCGGATGACAGATGTCGGACTCGATGGTTCCAGATCGTTAGGGTGTGGGACTAGGGCCATAATCGCCGATATTGCAAGGCTCAGAGGCGACCGTGGGCTGTAGACGAGAATTGGGTCTTCAGACGGTGATTCTGTGAACGAACCAACACACTCTAGGGGCCGGTCCGGGGCTTGGGGGTCGACTCTTGCTGGAAGTATGGGAAAATAATTATGAATGAAGTCATAGTAGGCATTGAGGCTGCCTCTCGGGTCAGAATGCCGCAAGGCCATCGGAGGGAACAAAATAGCACCCACATAGCATCTTCACTGCCATAAGTCCGAACCAAGGCTCGGGATGGTATAGTTGACGGGGAAGGGGTCGGCTCCATCTGGCCAGGAACATTGTTCTCGCTGTTTGGGACGAAGAGGTCGGCAAACATGGCGTGGACATCGGAAGGGAAGTCAAGGCTTCTCAGCCCTGCCCCTGGGATTGAGAGCACATCGATCTGGCCAAACATTCCGGATGCTAGACTTCGATTAGTGGGTGAGCAGGCACTTGACTTAGGGTCTGAGCGTACAATCGCCAAACCCCGAAGAGGCCGGGGGGGTCGCTCCATTCTGGACGTCATCCTGTTGGGCGAGGATTTCCGCAGCCGTCGACGTCTTCTTCTTCTTTCTTGGACCACCTCGCTTACTGGGAAGATAAGAGCAATCCTTACCCTTACTAGAACACTTTTCCACGAAAGGATGATATCAGCGCACGCCCTCTCACATACGTAGGAAAGATCGGACCGCTGGTGAAAAGATATCATGGATATAAGGCTCATCTCGCAAGCCGAAGGAAGAACAATGGTAGAGCCGGGAATGGAATGGGATGGGATTAGAATGAGGGAAGGGGGCGGAAGGGGCGAAGAAAAGAGGGAAGCAACAATAGCAAGAGATACTATAGATGCGGAAACCGCGACCCAGAGAGGAAGAGGACCTACATTCGTGCACGGATCTTGGCCATCACAACGTGTTCTGGAAGCACGACTGAGAGAAAGGGATCCGGGTTAGTCCCAATGGACGCGACCACGGTGGCTTGCGGCCGAAAACAAGCTCTGTGGTGAGGAAAAGGAACTTACCAGGCCAAACAAGCTACTTTGACCGGGGGCTTTGCAAACTTCTTGCGGACCACCGTGGGTCTGGCGGTCTTGGATTGTGTAACTGCCACATCCGGGACCCCATTCTTGTCACCTAGTAGTACACCAGGCTGCTGTTGCTGCTGCTGCTCGGGTTCCTCTGAAACCATGGCGGCGTGTGCTGAGCAAACAATAATGGAGGAGGGAACAGGCGCCTGGAAAAGAACGGACGACCATCACCGAAGCAGCAACTAACGCATACCTGAGGGCCACGAACGACCACGACAACGACAACAACACCGGCGCCGAAACAGATCCATCGAAAACCCTCCCTCGGGAGGAGCCAATCTGAAGGGCCTTTAATCCAAGCCCTCGGGCGTGGTCTGATATACAGCGGTTGGCCAGCTGGGAGGCCGCCGTGCTGGGCGGCAGCTTACTCATCGACCGGTCCGGAGAGGCAAATCCCGAGCTGTCCACCTTTCGGGATTTGCTTCTGCCCAGAAAAAGCGTAATGTGGCGCTTCACGGCCGCTGATTGGTCAAAAGGCACGCCGGCTTGACGCCCGTCGTCGAATAACAATCGACGATCTCCTGTCGTTTCTTTTTTGGTTTCCCGCAATGCCTTTCTTTTCTGCATTTTTTTATGGGGCACGGATCTAAGGAAGTGGCAGATCGGACTTGAACGTCGTTTCGAGGCCATGCAGCTCTGCTGCATATATTGCTTGATTCGTTCGTTCCTTTGGTTTATTTTTTGGGGGGCGTTCTGTTTTTTTTTTTTTTTTTTTTTTCCGTTATTTTCTTTTCCCCAAATATTCATCTTTTTTTAATTTCCCTCCCCCTCTTTTTCGATGGGTTCTCCTCAGGTCCAGGCCATCCCGTTGCCTCTCGGGGACCACCAGAACCAGCAGCGTGGCGCGGCCCCAGTGAAGTTGTGAACGCCACTGGCTCCTTCCCAATGGGGATAACGGGACCCCGATGTAATATATCACGTGATGGAATGCACCGGAAATGACCGCCGCAGCAGAAGTATGTGATTTCTATCATTCTAGGTATGGTCCATGCACTCGGGGCGTTCCTGGAGACGTAGGGACGACGGGCTTGACTCAGGGGATGCGAGGGGCCGGGACTTGCTACCGGTGATGGGAACGGGAGACCACACTGTCAACCCTCGCGGGTTGGGCCCATGGAGGTCGCAGACGGGCAGAGAGGGCAAAGTTCGGATCGATCAATTGCAGTCCGCAGTGCAGAACGCCCGAACGAGGATGACCTACCTACTACTTCTTAGCTTAACATGCGCTTTAATGTAAGTGCGGCAAGATAGTGGAATTCCTTCTGGTGGGTAACTCACGGAATAACGACGGGGTCTGGTTACTCTATCTGCATGCTTAGATCCATAGTACCTAGTAGGTAGGTGGTCTTTGACTATCCAGGTCTGGTGAGGATGGCCGTCATCTGAACTCCAAAGGAGCTGAATCTCACCCGGGCTTACTCCGTACGATCGGCCGGGTCGCCATAGATAGCCCACATCTGATGCAGATGGTCTTCATAATTCATATAGGTTAGCATTTATCGTGCCTAGCATTGGGACTACCGTATATTATTGAATCAGGTGATCGTCTGGGCATAAGTCTCCGAGGACACGGTGACGTTTCCATACCGATCCACTGCATATCTCCACAATAGATGAGGGACTGCAACCTAGTATGCAGCAGGAGGGAGGCCATGGATGTGCACCCCCGATATCCGCTTGACGCTCGCCCAAACGCTATTGGGGATCCTTGGCGGGAGTTTGTGACCTTTCAGCTGCTGGTCAATCAACCACATCCCGACCACAAATTCCTCCCGGGTGAGGAGACCAATCCGTTGCCCATCCACTAAGTCATAAATCTGCGCTAGGACATGCTGCGGGAGGCGACTACGCGACCAAATGTCCGCGGCCACCAGATTAACCACCATCTCCGAGGCTTCCGGGGGGTACGCTTCGGGAGGCCTCTGCTGTTCGGGGGGGAGCAACAATCCCTTGTTCGCAGCCCAAACGCCCTCATACCGCTTTCGCTCTTTCTCAGTCACCTCACTCCGCCATCTTCTGCGCTCGCCTTCGTGATGTTTATGCGGATGCTTGCGAATCAAATGCTTATGTCTCTGGTACCCTTCATCTTCCACTATTCTAGATGGGTCCCGGAGGGTCTGTCGTAGGTGAGTGGATGGACTAGGGGAATTCGAATGTTCTTGCTTGGTCGTATGGGGAAAATGTTTCAGAGAACGAGACCTGGCGCGGCGCTGCGGTGGTGGGGGCGGTGGGACTTTGCTCTCCTGCGAGGCCCGAACAGATGCCAATGACGAGGCGACAATCGCATCTGAGAATGCCCCTTCATCCAGCCCTGAGGAGCTATCAAGCAAGCTCGTAGTACTATTGCTCAGGGACGCAGTATACAGGGACGCCGTGCCGGGCGTTGATGGTCGGGTCCGGGACCCATTGTTAGTCTCTAAAAGAAGTCGATGATTTGTTGGGTCCTTCCGAGGCACGGATGAGCCACCCCTCCTTGGTGGAAGCACTGGCGGTGTCTCAGCAGGGGTAGTCTCTTTAAGATGAAGTGAGGAGTGCGATCTTAGGATCTGCTCGTGATTCTCTGACCCCTTTGAGTGTACGTTGTCGGGAGCAGAGGTTGGACCGCTGGCAACCGCAGGTGGTTTTCGAGGCACTGGTGGAGGACGAGGCTTCATTTTCGCAGCAAGCCTTGCCGCATCTATGGGGGATATCTGCGCTACTGGCTTCCGTTGGGTCGACTTATCACTAAGCGGTAATTCGGATTCGCTTTGTAGGATGTTGTCAAACGAGGCGGTGCTTGCAGCTGTAGCCCATACCGGCTTTGGCGCTAGCAACGGCGGTCTCTCGTTGTCTTCACTGCGCTTCGAAGGCGTCCTCTTTGAACCTTGCATCTTGCTGACACCCATGTTTGTGGCTGTATTCTCACCAGGCGTCGATCTTCCCGCGGCAAGCTGGGCAGCGATCTGCTGTGGGGTGCGTGATCGGATCACCCCTACGCTCTGAGAGACATTCCCGGATGCATTCTTTAAGCTGGGAGGTGGCGGATAATCACTAAACCTCCCGATCATATCCTTGACCGAACCACTTTCGGGCAGCTCTGGGGACTTCATATTGCGAAGCGGGACTAGTTTGGGACTATGGTGGCTGACACCTACGGGTCCCATGGTTGCACCAGATCTATGGCTCACAACAGGCAACTGTGCTCTGGAGGGGCTTGCATTGAATGCGGCAGTGGCTCCTTGGAGGGCTGTCACGGTGCTGCTAACATGACTCGAGGACGCAGGGCGAGGCAACCGGCGGTCCAGAGCGGAAGTCGGACTGGCCATTCATGGAAGCCCCGATCCAAGGTTTCGCAGCGGCCAGTCAAGTCTGGTCCAAGGATAAGAAACCGACAGGCCACAGGATCAGATCACCGTAGATAGTAATAAGAACAAATCGTCCGACAACAACGGTAGTAGATAGATAGTATATGAGAATCGCGCAGTGGGAGACGTGGGAATGGATGGGGAACGGCAATGATGCCCCGTCTTGTCTGCAGGTCTGCTGAGCTAATGGGTCCGTGCGCCGGCCGAACAAACCAACTGGACAAGTTGCAGCTACTAAGTAACGTAACTTTACGGTCAGTCCGTGCCTCAGGGGTTACTATTCACATCCCCGATGTCACTTTTGACGTTCGAAAGCTGCCGTCTGAAAGTATTGATCAGGTCCCTTGCGGCTTGGAGGCGGTGATTTATTGGGAGACGACAGGCAAATAAACTCTCGCAACGGTCTGTTCGTCGTCCCCACAAAGATATATATGGGTGTCAGAAACATGATCTGCTGCATATTCCGAACTACAAAACCAGTATATCGTTCGGATTAAGCTGTGCTATTGATTGATGGATTGCACAGTGGCTTGCGTCCCAATGAGTCCTGTTAGACATCTCATGTTGCAAATATAACTCAGATTTTGACTGCTACAGTAGTAACTCCAGTAATGCAGTAACGTATATATCTCTTGTTAGGATATCTTGTGAATTCTACGCCAGTGACCAACTGGGATATATCCTTCTTGGTCTACGTGGTAGTACTCAGATTTGACAGAATACATACCAACACAAAAAAATAATATGTCCTGTTATCAGATCATATAGATTATGCATAAGCGTACAGTACTCATTTCCATACAGAAGCTCAAGCTGTCTTAATCATATCCTCTCCGAATTGGCTCTATGTATGGTGCCTAAGACGCATTACGACCTTTTGTTGTTCATTGAACGCCACTAGGGAAAGCAGGTCACTCCATTCTCCCCCTCTTCCCGTTGCTGTGCGGCTCGAGTATACCATAGGGTCTTTTTGTGCCCTTGGGTCTACCTGAGACGCGGGGCACTACATTTCCCTGGTCGTCAGTGTATGCACCACCAGTGAAGTCCTTCAGCATGGGGTAAGCTGCAAGTATATTGACATTCCGGCGATCTATGTCGACGAATCGCCGAGGCCGTACACAGATGTCGGGGAGTTCGTCGCCGTTGAGCTCATCCACAAGAGTGTTGGCTTTGCAACACGACTGCCAGCTTTTGTAGGTTGCATATTGAATAAATGTCTCCTACCTATCGGCCTCTCTTATCGATATTCGGAACGCAAGCCGAGCACCGGGATCACCATCCCTGACATCTTGCGCCCAGACATTTGGGTTTCTCACTCCAGCCGGTGAGAGCTCAGCTTTGATCCAGAAACCATCTCGATGGTTCTTCCTAGTCGAATCTATGTATATCTTGGTGTGTTGAATATCAACACTGTAATGACCTGGAGCTTGCTCCCGGCCCTGATACCAGCAACCTAATGCTATATTCAACCGGTTTTTGAAATTCCGAATGGGCTTATTAGCAGCTGACTCTTGCGCCAGATTCTGTTCATTCTCAGTGGCTTCCCTGTCTGATGTTTCCCCGTCCAAGACATGTCCCCATGAGGCCATTTCATCGACAGCATGGTCATCTATATCATCATCCCCTTCAACGACTGAGCTTTTAGGATGAAGTTCTAACAAAAGTGATCGGACTTCAGTCAGAATTTCAGGGTCAATGGTACCTCGTCGCCTAATTGCTGAAGCAGGAATCCGACAGTGACCGCATGGTCCGTTTCGTCTGGGTAGGACAAGGCTGAGGACAAGAAGGCCGTAACGTAAAGAGCCTCCGGCGGCCTTCTCGAGTCGGCGAATATGCTCTTCGTCTGTGAACCCATTGTTTGCAAGCCATGCTTGCAAGAGAGAGTCAAGGTTTTCCGGTGCTACCTTTTCGATTCTTCCATTGTTCTCGTCGTCCCAGTTCCGGACAATCAGGGCAACCAAGAGAGCTGACTCATAGAATCCTGGGACGATTTGTACACCTGTAATATCCGCAAGGAACCGAAGTAGAGTGCTAAGTCGGCATGCCTCCCCCCCCTTAATAGACCAAAGACCTGACAAAGGCGCTGGAGAGCGAATGAACACCCGGGAAATACGAAAGCTGCGAGCTTCAGGACTTCTCATGTCAAGCCATGCTTGATATTTAAAGTCATGTAGCTTCAAAGTAATTTCTCTGAAGCTTATGTTGGCTGGCATCGCTATTCTTTCTGCGTTAGGGCCACAGAGCAAGATCACTCGCATCCGACCTCCAACAATGAGCCGACGAGTGTGTTCAGAAAGCATTTCTTCATCAAATACGCAAAGCGGAGCAGCCTGGAACGTTCCGGGGATATGTCTAAACTTTTGGAGGTTAAATGCCCAGATCAGAGAATTTGATTCTGTGAAACCGCTCTCTTTTGAACCCCACGGAAGATTAGTCCTGCCATCCTCGTACGCATAAGATGGTGCGTAGTCCAGAAAAATACCAATTGAGGCCTCAGGGGTTCCAAACGGTGGTTCAAGGTCGGCCAGAGCTAGATTGTTCTGGTTCAATATTTGAGTCGATATAGACTCAAACCAAGAGCTGACATTTATGAGCTTTTCTTCTTGCGTATCCCATAAATAATCTCTAGGATGTAGAAAGGGGCTCTCTTCTAGACCAGCACTTGTTATAGCGTCCCGAAAAGCTGCATGATGGTCGGCTAGACTCATCCGGTGCCTAAATGACGGCTGGATGTTCTCCCGAGACTGTAGGTTTCCCTGAGACCTAAGATCTTTTCTGAAGGCGGGCCATTTCCGAATTTCAGGGTCAGGGGAGTTCTCGAGTAGGTATACAGCTTGACCACGGACACAAGGTGCAAGTTCTTTGCCTTGAGGAAGAGGTGATACAACGTTCAAGCCAACCCCCGAATACCGACCAGTCGGATGTGGTCCAAAAGCTTGTTCCAGTGTCCGAGAAGGAAGCGATTGGAAAGCGTGACACATAAATTTCTCAAGCACATTGTTGAAAACTCGTTTCATCGTTCGTTCGGTTTTCCCAGGAAAAGGAATTGTCCATAGTCGGATGAAGTTCGCAGAGCGGCGGCCGACTCCTTCCTTGACAACATAGTAGTGTAGACTGTCGACAGAGCCCTTGCGAATGGCTGCAATATGCTCGGATATCCGCCGTTGAAGGTTTTCGGATTGACCAACATAAGCACGCCAATAGGCAAGGCTGCGAGTATCTGTTATGTAGTCCAGATATCCCCCATTATCCCAGTGCCAAGGGTCTGGGCCCATGGCTTGTTTTTTTGCGAATCTCATCAAGCCTGGTGTGCGTAAATCAGAAGTCCTTTTCAAACAGGGCGAAGCACGTACATCTTTACACTAACAAACTTTTGCTGCATCAGTGTGACCAGTGGATCAATGGTGCCATATGCCATCCCGACAAATGTCGCAGGGCCTCCAACATCCTTTATCACCGTCCTATATGGAATACGATCAAATCTCACATCCATCGGTTTGTCTGATAGCAGAAAGTTGACCAGAGTGCCGATCGTGTCTCTCAGGTTCGGGAACCTGATCTTCAAGGGAGTTGTTATCAGTTGTTCTGGACTCTAGATCGGTGGCATTATGAGCCTTACCTCAACTAACGGTAAAGAAAACTCATCACCGACCGGAGATGTAACATAGACAGGGGATGTAACAGGAACCGGGGGCCTATCCAGGATAAGCTCCTGTTTATGGGGGCAATTCCTCATCGTATGACCCTTTTCATGGCATCGGTAGCACTCAGGTCCGTACTCAGGGCAGTTGCTTTTTATATGACCTCGACGCTTGCAACCGTCACAGACTGGCGTATTGGAGCAAGTTTGAGGGCAGCTATGCTTGGGTCTCAGGGCATGGTGGCAGAACTTGCAGTATTGATGGCACTCACGGCGCCGGTGGCCCTCATAACAGCACTTACTGCAATAGTGTGTGTAGAAAGACATGACTCAGGTTGTCGAGAGAGATGAGTATCGTTGGGGCGAGTAGACACACCGAGAGAAAACAGGAGACAAACTCGCTGGTATAATGAGTTACTTAAAAGGCTGCGGAAGTGCGGCCAGCCAGTGAACTTTTTTTTGAGTGGGATATATCAAGGAAAGACAGGTTAAAAGCATAGAGAGCAAAACTTGCAATTTCAATAGGCTAGCATCTGGTAACTAGGTGATGTCGTAGATGGTACAGGGGCAGAATCCCGATGCTGAGTGATAGGTTCACATGGCATCGAGTTGCGAGAGAGGTCCCATTCTGCACGATTTTCCCGCGGCCTGAGTCCAAAGGCCCGGTAGCTACTCCGCCCAAAAAGAGTAAATAACTTTCTAGTTTAAATGAACCTTGCAGTCGGGCGATATACAATCTTTCATCCGCGCTTCCCGGACATGCAGGTGGGGAGGGAACCCTAGTCGGGCTGTAGAGCCTGATGTTTCTTTCGGGGCTACGGTGGAGAGATCTGCAGCTCGATCTATGGCTATGATGCTGGGATAGCCCGTGGCTTCTGCTCCCTAGTAATCTGCGCGCCATCCCCGATGATATACTACGACCTGCGGTCGTTCACAGTCCAAGGCGTTATTGTTGACATACAAGGACTGACCAGCACCTAGCTATGCTTTTTCGTCGACTTTGTAAGTCGTGAGATGCTTAGAGACGGCACCCTGTCAGGTACATTGTAGCGCTTCCCAAGGATTCTCCCGGAATGTCTTTCTACAATATTTTCTAAGACGCTTTCCACTCCATACATGTTAAATCTACTGCCTGGATCTATATGGAAATGGCCCTGTATTCTTCAATTGATTCCAACCCATGACCCGGATATACAGGGCTTAACATTTTTACTTGAAGCTCTCTCCCCTTTTGTGGGGGTATATAGTAAGTGCTAGCGATATTTAGAATAGGAATGTGACCGGCGATGCACTCAACTTACTTAGGTATTATAAAATATTGTACTGAAAATATAGCAGCGATTAGTCAGTGTGGCCGAGTGGTTAAGGCGTCAGATTCGAAATCTGATACGTTCGCGTGCACAGGTTCGAATCCTGTCGCTGACGATTCCTTTTTAAATTTTGGACTTTTTGCTTCATGCAGCATCACCAGCGTATATCACATCTACCAAACGCCTATAACAGGTTTAATGATGAGTTCTAGACCCCTCAAGATTATCGTCCTTCTTGTAACTTGGCTGGGATGGCGTACCTCCACCCCGCTCATAGATCTAAGAAACACACGCCGCAAGAGGAGCAAACTGATAGTCCAGACCGGCTAGAGCATTTTGCACAAAGCTCGCAAATCCCATGTCTATTGAATGAATATCCTAGAAAAAGCCATCGTTGCAAAATAGGTACCCCTCTCTCCCCCATCGAGCTTATACACAAATGGGTATTTAACCGACCTCGGAAAAAAAGCCCAGGGTCAGAACGCGAATTTGGGATGAGACATGCAACATTAATCTAAACCTTCGGGCCCCCCTCCAATCAAGACGATTGGCGCCCACGCGAGGACGATGGGTTCGTGGGCCCCCCGAGGCTAAAAGCGCGACTAATCCAGTCCCAGGGAGTGCCTCCAGTCACTCCGGGCGATTTCCCCGCTTCTAGTCCCCCCTCTAACTACAGCCAGCATGGTCCCTCCCTCCGCTAGATGCTAACCAGAGCGGACAGCTGTCTGACCACATACCGCCGATTTTCTCTTCCGGGCGACTTTCTCCCCCCCCCCCCCCCTGGACCACACGACCAGAGTCCCTGAGTGATACGATGGCGATTGTCACCAGATTCTCCCGAGATACTGCTCAGTCGTCGACCCACTCATAATACTGTCGGTATCTCAGGTGCCATGCGAGACTCTTCCGGATTGTCTGTCGACGAACATTCGCCCATGAGACGCCATGTCTCCGGAAAAGAGCGATGCTGGGCAAGGTGAGATCAGACCCTGGTTTATTTCCCGGTGCAAAGGAGGGGGATGCGCCATCCTAGCGTCTCGCTTGCAGGGAGATTAATTGTTATATAGAAACCGTGACCCGCCCTGAGGCCGAAGTGCCGACGAACAATGACAGCAGCAACCATAACCGTGACATACCGCATAGCTCTACGGCAACCGGCCAGACCAAGTGCTCGATCTGCCAGAGCACCTTCAGGCGACCGGAGCACTTGAAGCGCCATTTCCGAAGTCATACCAAGGAGAAGCCATTTGAGTGTGCGCAGTGTGGCCGGCACTTTTCGAGAACGTATGTGTAATGAATGCCCGAATGCTCTCCCAGCTTCCCACCCTTCTATTTACCACGCAGGGAAAACTGACCGGAGCGCTAGGGATACTCTCCATCGCCACGAACTCAGTCATCATAATGCTGGAATGGAAGGGGGAAAAGACCGCACGCACCGGATAACCGTCAAGACGTTCCGCGCTTGTTATAAATGCGCCATAGCAAGGGTACGATGCAGTGGAGGCTCTCCTTGTGCACGTTGTGAGAACCGGTCTCTTGAATGTCAGTATCCAACCGAGAGACGCTCGAAAGCGAAGGCCCGAAAGGAGGCTCAAGCCTCTTTTGCCAATGACGACACGGCGTACGCGCAGTCTCCTCGTCCTGTTCAATCCACATGGGCAGACGGCTCTGACCTGCGAGCATCGCGGAATGGGGAACGATCAATGCCACCACCTCTTCAGTACCAGGTGACTCAATTCCAACTACAGATGCCCATGCCGAATGCTTCCGGCACAGTCTCGTCCGATGTTTCAGCAAAGGTTGATGGCTTTGAGTTTGAAAAGAGGCCTTTGGACGAAGTCAAGGGCAACGGACAAGCTTCTGGCTTGGGAGAAAGCTCCAACCCTTTCTTCTTATCAGATACGGATAGAGTGGCCAAAAGAACGCGCGGCTCCTTTCACCAATATGTTGGTATGGGCTCACAAGGCTCATACTCACAAGTCGCTACATCGATTGAAGAATTGGCAGAACCCGCCCATCGACCCAAAAACCTCCAGCCAGCTAAAGAAGACCCTAATAACATTTCGACAATACCAACGACAGAGAACCAGCAGGTACAGATGGAGCTGATGCAACCTCTAATGAACCAGTCCACGTCTACAATTAATTGGCTTCCCCAAGATCTTGAATCTTCCAATGACCACAGCCTTCCAATGAACTCCTCATACCTGAAGGCAACGGGAGCAAAGCTTTCAGATACCTCTCTGAATCAAGCGGCATGGTTCCCAACAATATCTGGCAGTAGTCCATTAGTGTCAGAGAATGTGTCTCGGACACCATCCGGGAACACCTCCCTAGGTGGTAATACTGAAAGTCCAAGTCAACTATCTCAGTCGATATATAGCAATCACACCAGGCGCGCAGGAGATCACCATGTGGATGGAGCTGGTACAGGATCCCTGAACTTCAGGCGGGAACGGGAAGCTTGGTCAGAATTGTCCACGGTGTCTGCCGACGCTTCATTACAGCTGCAGAGAAGAAATGGGCGGCCTCGATTTTTGTTCCCTACTCTGCCCGAAGCAAGGGTTCATCTCGCAAACGAAGACCAAACTGACCGTCAATATTCACTCGAGTCATCAACATATGACATGATATATAATGCGTTTGTACAAATTTGCGGCACGGAAAATATTCTCTATCCAAAATTTGAATCAAACCACTTTCCCGATGCGAAGACATTGTCAGGCTTCATTCACCTCTATTTCGACAATTTTCAGCCTGTCTATCCAATATTTCACTTCCCCACATTCGACTTGAATAAATGCCACTGGATAGTGGTGCTGGCATTGTCAGCAATTGGATGTCATTTTGCCGGTCTCCAGGAACAAGGCGAGTGTGCGCCGGCATTCCATGAATTTCTTAGGCGCGCTATAAATGTTGAAGTGAGATCCAACTTCTTCTTTCTATGGGATAACCATCATTAACTATCCGCTTTATCTAGAAAGAGCAGTGTTGCGAGGATCGAGCGCCTATTTGGCTTCTTCAAGCAATAGCACTGAACTGCGTTGGCCTCCTTTACAGTTGTGATGAGCGAGCTAGGCTTTCTGCGCTGAATAGCTTCGGTGATCTGATCGGATTTGTGACTCACGAGGAACTCCTTGGTCACTCAGACAAATGGAAGCCACTCACAGGTGAGCAAACATACGAGCAGAAATGGGAATCGTGGATTGAAGACGAGACCCGAAGACGGACAGGCTATTTTATATGGGTATGTGCTCCGCTTAGTCCATCCGATAATCTCCCCGCCTAACACTGGAATAGCTTCTGGACTGCACAATAGCATACCATTTTGACAAGCGCCCTTTGCTGTCTCTCGATGATGGTCAAGCAAAGCTACCTTCACACGAGATTGTCTGGGAAGCAAAATCGCCCGAGGCTTGGAAAGAATATCGGGAAAGGGTATCAGGTATCTTACCTCTTGCCTGTCATTTTGCGCATATAGACCTAACACGCTCTCTTGCAGGCCAGGAAGAAGTGTCCCTCTACGATGCGGTTCTTGTAATGTACATTGAAAAGAAACTTGTACCAGATATAGGGGAATTCAGCCAGGTTCTGCTCGTTCACGCGCTATACCACCGCATGTGGGAAGTGGGCGATTACTTCCGCCGCCCGCTGTCCTTCTGGAACCCAACATCTAAGAAACAATCTCGACATACCGCAATACCCTCCGGGTCTGTATGGCTTCCCGGGATTCCTTCGTATTCGAAATGGCGCAACAGTGCGTGTGATTGCTTGGATATACTTCACTGGGCTGCTAGCAGCACGGTAACCAGGGCCGCTGGCCTTGAGCACCCT
The DNA here is from genome assembly GCF_003184525.1 of Aspergillus sclerotioniger CBS 115572. Taxonomy (NCBI): domain Eukaryota; kingdom Fungi; phylum Ascomycota; class Eurotiomycetes; order Eurotiales; family Aspergillaceae; genus Aspergillus; species Aspergillus sclerotioniger. The sequence goes on along the minus strand of NW_020290992.1, from coordinate 1,241,430 downwards.
ACCATCTTGCACCTCCACTCGGCACGCATAGTCCTTCTGGCTCCGTTTCGTGAAATTCGATCGCTCGCAACCTCGTTGGCAATGGAAGAGGCTCGCTGGAGTGGGCGCCAACAGACCCTTGAATGGCACTACATACTGCGCTGGGTCAAACACGATCAGTACAAGGCCCGTTTAGCCGTTGTACACGCAGGTGCGATGCTTTGGCACACCCGCGAGTATTCAAGCCATGCATTTCATGAGTCAGTTGCCGTCTTCCTGGCAACACTAATTCTATGGGCGTATGGCTCGTGCTATGCCTTGATACCTGACATGAACACCGGCCACGAAACAGGACGTGATGTGGCAGAGAAGCCGCTGCTTATCCACCTCGACCGACCCTGTGATGATGAACTGGCTCAACTTTTTGTTCGGGAAGGTCATGGAATGAAAGCGATTTTGAGTGGCGTGGGGGATGTATGTGCCCCGCATGGACCGGAGAGGACCCTCCGAGCTGGTTGTATGACACTTAACCGCTTTTCCTCATGGGGGATATCCAAGCGGTTGATTGCGATCCTAACAAAGCTTGCGGAAATGGTCTCCCAGCCGTAAGGTGTATTTCGGGCTACAGTATAGTAGTCAGTGTATATTATGTCGGAAGCTGCACTTTTTCTACTTAGAACAAGCAATTAAACCTTAAGACATTGATCATCGGAAACTGTGATGTCATGTCACATGCTCCGCTATCTTATCGGAGCTGCCGCCTAAACGCGGACTGAAGCCTATATCACTACGACAACCAATATAACAGTCACCACCTCGATGCTTCCTCCCCTTCTTTGATTGCAGGCCTCGAACAAAGAGTATGCCAAGGAACCATGGGTTCAGAGGATGCCAGAGAATATGGAGAATCATTCAATCAAACCTCCCAACATGAGTCCAACCTGGACGAAAAGTAAGCAGTGTCATTTCTCCCCTCTTTTCGCATCCACTGCCCTATCAGATCTCAGCACTACCACCTCATTATTCTAATCATGACATCACTCTATAGATATCCAAACCGTCCTCGAAATCATTCCCAGAGTCTACCGTTTCACGAGCTCTTCAAGACGCTTTTCAACCCGTTGAGCGAAATCAAAAGGAAGCCGACAGTAGCCGCCGCACCGCGTCGAAAAGTCGGACCTCAGGGTCAATCTGCCGCGAACCTCAGCCCGTTTGAAAAACGACGCGACGTGATCGAGCAGTTTATCTCACGATGGAGGAAAGATGTGGGCGATGATATTTATCCTGCCTTCCGGCTGATTCTCCCGGACAAAGATCGGGATCGGGCCATGTACGGCATCAAGGAGAAGGCCATCGGAAAGTTGCTGGTGAAGATAATGAAGATTGACAAGAACTCGGAGGATGGGTTTAACCTTCTGAACTGGAAGCTCCCGGGACAGACGGTTGCGTCGCGGTTCATGGCGGGGGACTTTGCGAGACGCTGTTACGATATCATATCCAAACGACCCATGAGGAGGGAGGTAGGGGATATGTCCATTGAAGAGGTGAATGAAAAGTTGGATCAGCTTTCGGTTGCTTCGAAGGAGGAACAACAGCTACCTATTATAGCGGAGTTTTATCGGAGGATGAACCCCGAGGAGCTGCTGTGGCTCATCCGGATTATTCTTCGGCAGATGAAAGTCGGTGCTACGGAGCGGACATTCTTTGATGTGTGGCATCCGGATGCTGAAAGGCTCTACAGCATATCTAGTAGCCTTCAGCGTGTTTGCTGGGAGCTGCATGATCCTAATATCCGACTGGAGGCCGAAAACAAGGGGATAATGTTGATGCAATGCTTTCAACCGCAGCTAGCTCAGTTCCAGATGCAATCCATAGATCGGATGATTACTCGAATGAGGGTGACAGAAGAAGATCCCGTGTTTTGGATCGAGGAAAAGCTCGATGGGGAGCGCATGCAACTTCATATGGAGTCTGATGACTCGGTTCCGGGAGGAAGGAAATTTTGTTTCTGGTCGAGGAACGCAAAGAATTACACTTATCTTTATGGGAATGGCTTGGAGGACCCGAATGGTGCCTTGACCAGGCACCTCAAAGATGCCTTTGCAGATGGGGTCAAAAGCTTGATTTTGGACGGCGAGATGATTGCTTGGAATCCTGAGCAGGATGCGCCGGAACCTTTTGGCACTTTGAAGACGGCTGCAATAGCGGAACAAAGAAACCAGTTTTCGAACGGATCCCGGCCGCTATTTCGGATTTTTGATATGCTGTACTTGAATGGACATGACCTGACAAGGTACACGCTCCGGGATCGTCGAAATGCCCTGCAGAAGAGTGTACAGTCCGTATACCGTCGGTTCGAAGTCCATCCTTACGAAGAAGCAACGGACAAGGAACAAGTTGAAGCATCGCTTCGAAGAGTTGTGGAAGAGGCTTCTGAGGGGTTAGTGCTCAAGAATCCCAGGTCTCCTTATCGCCTGAATGAACGGCATGACGACTGGATGAAGGTGAAGCCTGAGTATATGACCGAGTTTGGAGAGTCCTTGGATCTGATCGTAATTGGGGGTTATTATGGCAGTGGCCATCGCGGAGGTGCCCTTGCCAGCTTCCTATGTGGACTAAGGAAAGACAATGTCACCTCTTCACAAGGGACAAATGTCTCCAAATGCTACTCTTTCTGTAAGGTCGGAGGTGGGTTTACAGCCGCTGATTACGCGAACATTCGCCATCATACCGACGGCAAATGGATGGACTGGATCCCGAAGAAGCCGCCAACGGCGTACATCGAGCTGGCGGGTGAAAACGCCGAATTTGAGCGTCCGGATCAATGGATCAAGCCGGAGGATTCGGTAGTACTCTGCGTCAAGGCTGCTTCGGTGTCCGTGAGTGATCAGTTCAAAATCGGGTTGACATTGCGCTTTCCCCGGTTCAAGAGGCTACGCATGGATAAGGACTGGAAGAGTGCGCTTTCCGTACAAGAGTTTATGGACTTGAAGACGAACGTGGAACAAGAACAAAAAGATAAGGAGTTCAATGTCGAGAATTTCCGCAAGAAACGGGTGAAGACAGGAACCAAAAAGCCATTGACGATTGCAGGGTACAGTGCAGATGCGGAGGTCAAGTATGACAGACCAACTGGACATATTTTCGATGGTCTTAACTTCTGTATGTGATCGTGCCTTTGTTTGAAGGTGGATACTGACCGTATAGTTATAATGACCGATTCTGGACCCCCGAACAAGATGTCGAAGGCAGATTTGGAGCAGCTGGTGAAATCCAATGGGGGCAAAATATATCAGACAAACAATGCAGCTCCTAACATGATATGCATTGCAGACAGAAGTATGCGCGCAACTTGCAGCCCGAAATTAGCGACTAACAGTCTACAGGGACTGTGAAAGCGGCCTCATTGCAAAAGAAGGGCGATGCGAGCATCATCCGACCAGTTTGGATCCTTGACTGTGTGCGGCAGAATGAGATCGACGCAGGTCTTCCGGACTTGCTTCTTCCTCTGGAGCCTAGGTAAGAGACCGATACCCAGCTAATGATCGACTGCTAACTTCTCCAGGCATATGTTTTTCACCACATCTGACAAGGAAGCCGAGGTAGCGACCAGTATTGACCAGTTCGGTGACAGTTATACACGGGATGTCACCAAGGAGGAGCTGAGCGCTGTAGGTCCCCCATGTATCGTTCAATCCGCGTTGTTTCGGACCATGCAACTAACAATCCCCAGTTACTAGAGAAAATGAGCAACGACAACAAGGTCGATGCATCCCAGGGCACCAGAGCCACCGAACGGCTTAGGGAGGATGTCCTAGAGAAAGTGGATGCGGGATGGGAGCTTCCATGCGGGTGGCTTTTTCAAAACCTAACGTTCTTCTTTCTCAAGTGGAGTGAGCAAGGCGCGGAGTCCGAGCAGCCCGGGCAGGTTAGCCAAGGCTATCGGTTTCCTTTGGCCCGCAACACGGTCAGATTCGCAGGCGCTAGCGTTGTCGATACGGTGACGGACTCGTCCATCACCCATGTGGTGGTGGATCCAGACACCCCATCTTCGGAAATCAGCGCATTACGGAAAACCTGGTCTGGCAAAGCCGGCGGGAAGATTCCTCACATTGTCACGGTTGAGTGGATAGAGGAGAGCTGGAAACAGCGGACGCTCCTGGACGAAGAGAGTAAGTGGGCAGACAGGCTTGTCTGATGCAGGGGCTAATTGGACTCTAGGGTTTCATCCTTTGCGGACTGCTTGACGGGGCATCGGGTATACACGCATCGACGGTGCGACCTTGTGTTATTAGCATGGCCCTTTTCTCTCCTCCGTCCGTTGCGGACTTTGTGATACCCCCGATGATGGCGCACATGCTCTGATCATTCGTCATGATGTGTCTCCTGTCAATATCGTTATACCCCACACTCCACAAGAGAGAATAAACAACGTTGGACCCCCTTCTGAAAGAGGATGTCTGCAGTGTAGCACAAGCAGCGCTTATCTGTGACTCACGAGCACGGAGAAACTAGTAGGTGTGTAGTCCGACACTCTGCGCATTTCGACCCCCACGGATCTGTACAGACCACCCGACCAATAGGCAGGCCAGGAAACCCGAGCAGGTCTTATCTCCAGCCAGTCCGGCTTCAGATGGCAAGACGTCTCGTGGTCGGGGGTCTCTCCGCCCCGGCGGCCAAAGTGAATTACCCCGGTACCGTACCGGTTCATCACCGGAATTGTAGCAAGGATCGTCCAGGATCCGGCGGAACCCTAAACAGACAACCTGGTTCAGTTCCCGGATGATCTTGAGAAATTAGGATTAGGAAGTAGGATGTCTTGCTTTATTCGTATCCAGCAGGACTGCCACACCACAAGGTTGGCGGGAGAGTTGTGGCCAGCAGGGAGGAGATTCCGTTGCCTTGGTCTCCCGAGGCATCTATTATCCATAACCATGACGAACATGATCCCGAGCAACCAATTAATTGTTCGAGGATTAAAGCTGTCACTTGACTGTGATACTACCTAGACGGAGTGCGATAAGAGGATATACCCATGGGCCAGGTCGAAAGAGCACGAGTTCGAATCCCGTCCTCGTCAAAACCTTTGTTTATCCTTTGTTTTGTTTTCGTCGACCTATCCAACACAGTATCTTATCAAGATAATGATACAATCGCTCGCCTGACTGACATCATCTCCGCATCATTATCCATCACCATCTATCATAGGATCTACCTATCTTCTTTACTCTCAGTATCGGTATCAGTATCAGTATCAATCGCAGTCTCCTGACAGAACCCCATCACGCAACCACACTTGAATCCCAAATATAGGTAGGTAGAACAAAAACACACCTCACCATCCCACCCAGTTCCAGTTCCAGTTCCAGCCGTCAGCCCCAATTTCCCTGGTTAGGTACAGACGAGTGGCTGAGACCAAGACATTCCACGGATCCATCCAATTGGACAGAGATAAGAAAGAAACAACGGCCACTGCACTTGCACCGTGTCATCCATCCATCCACCAGCCAGCCAGCCATGATCATCACCACCCACCCACCCAACCAACCGCCCGAGGTCTATTACCTCCTACCTATTTACAAACCCAACAATGATCTCCCTTACGTTTATCCTTAAATAGCCAAAACCAGATATATACCAAACAAAACGAAACGAAACCAAACATTACATACATACATACAGAGTACCATACCCATACCAAACTCAAAGCCAACACTGACATTGACATCGGCGCTTAAACTCTATCCTATCCTATCCTAGTTTAATCTCCCCTACCCGCCGTCTTGTCGTCATCACTGGGGAGATTAGCTTTGGAGGTTGAGGGTTTCCGTGGGGTAAAATATTCATTGTGGGAGGGGATCGGATCTTTGGGATTGTTCTATATTCCGTTTTTGGATTTGCTCATTTGCTTATATTTGTTTATTTGCTTACTTACTTGCTTGGGTGGTTGTGGAGGTTAGTTTCTTCATTAATTTCTCTAAGTAGCTGGTTAACCAAGGATGCAACAAACAAAGAAGGAATGTAGGTAGTGTGATGCATGTAATAATAAGATACTATCTATGTACTCCGTAGTGAAGCGCGGCCAGCCGGCCCAGGGGGAAAAGCAAAGGATAGGATGTTGGATGGGATGCTCGTGTGAGACAAACACAGCGCATACATAGCACACCACACACTACACAGCAGGTTTGAGTCGGGTTGGTTACACCCATACTAAGTAAGCAACCAATTCCTCGCAAATACCTACCTAATTAGTTTGATAAATCACATTATATAATCCCCCTTCCCACCATAATCCAATAAATCCAATGTATTGTTAATCGCTATTAGCCATGAATACTCAATAAACTACCTACTAAGTACGGAGCACTGGATATTCAGTGGATTGTAAAGGATTCTGTCTCAGGCGGAACCATTCCGAGCCTCGGCTAAAGATAGAAAATGAAGTAATGGAATCGAGTACACCAAAAAAAAAAAAAAAAAAAAAAAACTGACTTACCGAGTTGGGTAGGTTGTGGCTATCTAACTGAAAAGGGTAGGTCGATAAGGAATTTTAGATAAAGCTAGTTGGTCTGCAGCGGGTAGGGTAGCCCTGTAGGCAGCCACGGACTAGTACTATTTACATACTACTAGATAGGCTACTAGGTAGATAGGGGACGGTAACTTCCGTTAGTTGGGCGATTAAGTGGATTTTAGGGGTTGATGATGATGACTTGGCTGTTATCCGCGCGTAAGCGATGGGTTTGTTTATTATCAAGTAGATATGCAAGTATGTTTTAGGATTGAATGGTTCAGTGGGAAATAAGTATTGTAGTAGTAATAATCCAATATCTGAATGGATGGATGGATGAATGGATGGATGGGTGGTCCCTCCCAAACGCCGCCTCGCTATACCCCTATCCCGTAGGGGGTCGCGCCCGCTACCTATGTATGCCATTTATGTACAAGAGAGCAAAAGAATATCAAAGTCCGAAAGTCACGCCCAGCGCTGTGCAATGAGTGGTGTAAAGCAAAGCAAGAAAAAAAAAGAAAAAAAAAGAAAGCGAAAGTGTGAGCCGACGTCGTGGTCGTGCGTATTTACAGGCTGCTCACAGACACCCCAACCCATCGGGAGGGAACCGCATTCTCATCCTCATCTTCATAAAAATCGTACCGCACGTAACGACCTTGACCACCCTTCCGGGGAGGCAGCCAGATCCGGGCCCGCGTCGGGATGTCGTCCCGCAGCTTGCCGCTGCGGCGCATGTTCATCTCAAGCACCACCATCCGCAGGAAATCGCTGTTCTCCCGAGGCTCGCGTTGGCGTGACATCGGCGGGATCTCGGGGTCGAACGGTTGCAGCTGTCTGTCTCGGCCTTCGGAGCGTGCCAGGTGGAACCCGCTCCTGCGACTGCCGCGCCTACCCGAGCGATGGTACGTTTGCATTTGCACGGAGACAGGGCAGTTGGGGGTGTCAAGCGGCTCATGTGGGTATTCCTGATAAGCGTACATCTCCGCTGGTGAGACCGTAATTGGATTCAGGTACCGCCGGAGTGCGGGCGACGGTGGTTCGTTCATGGGCGGAGGCCGTCGGTCGTCCGTCATCTCCGGCGTAATAGTGAAGAGCGAGCGGGTCAAAAAATCGTCCGGCTGGACGGAAGGAGTAGCAAACGCTGAGACGCTCTGTGCAGCTGATTTGATTGCTCGCAACGAAGCCGTTAGGTTAGACTTGAATGTGGATCCGAGTCGTGGGAGCGTCCCAAATGGAGTTGGGGTCTTCGGGCTGAGACCGGACAACGTGGCTTGGCCGACGGATTCCTCCTCCGTGTCCGACGCTTCTGTGTCGAGCAAGGGGTGGTCGAAAATGCAGTTTTCGCATGGAGATTGGCGCTGAAACTTCCTCTCCAACAATGGGCTCCGCTGGCTGGACGGTGTAGACGGGGCAGGAAGACTAGACGGGGAATCGAAATCGCGTTCCAACGACGGAGTCGACGCAACTGACAGCGAGCAAGCAGAGAATGACGGTGCCTCGCTGTCGCAGTCACTTCCAACAGTAGACCGGTCGAGCTCCTCCGGAGGACTCAGAAGTAGATCGAGGGTGGTATTTCCAGTGCTGTCCACCAGGTTATCGCCAACCCCGTCCATCAATAATTTGCTGAAATCCTGCACATGGTTTCCGCGAGGCAATTTCTTGCGGTTGCGAGACTCTCGGACACTCCAGTTACGACGGGGCACGGGGATCGCGGTGGCCTCCAGAATCGACGCAATGGAACTGGGCACGGGCCGGTCAGCCAAAGCGGCCGATGACGACCTGTGAGACACTGTTCTGGGCTTCCTGGGTGTGTTTGGACCGTTCGTAGTCTGAGAAAGTACCGATGTCACCCGGGGAGCCCGCTTCGGAGGTATAACAACCGGACTGGTGTGCATGGTATGCGGAGAAGTCTCAGATGGGAGTTCGAGGCCCGAGAGGTCCTGCACGTTGAGAAGGTCCAGGGAGGATCTAGTGACTGGGATCTTCTCTCCATGCTGGCGGATGGAGGTCTTGGGCGAAGAAGGCACGGAACTGAAAAGGAAAGCTCTTGGGACCATCATTTTCACAGCTGAAGCTCAAGGCAGTATTGTTTAGATTTAAAAAGGCGTTCTAGGCCCGACGAGGCACTTGGGTCGAGTGTCTGAGCGAGATACATGGGTGGGAAAAGGACAGGAGGGGGAGAGGAAAGGAAGGGAAGCGTCCCGTGGGCGATTCCCCGGTGGAGGTCTTTCTGATAGATATAGTCTGGAGTAGATCGATCGGCTAACAAGCACACACACACACACACACTTCACACTTCAGACTTGCTGTGTTGGCACTGGCTGAGACCCAGCCGAGCGGAAGGACGCCAAATGCGGAAAACGGCCGGCTCCGTATGCAGGCACGCGACTCGCAGGTACGTAAGATGGAGATGGAGATGGATATGGAGCTGGAGCAGTGAACCGGATGCGGATCGAGTGAGGTTCGTTGACAAAGGATGGGGAAGAGGAGAGTTTCCAGGGAGGAGAGGACCAGGAGGAGGATAAGAGAGAGCCCGAAGAAAGGGTGGTCAGCCAAGCGGCAAAGAAATGATCTCAACCAGGAATTCCGACAAGGCAGATAACGGGGAAACCGTAAGAGTGTAAGTCTGTACGTCTGTAAGAGTGGATGACGGTTTGTCCGTAACATCGGGTCCCAGCGGAGCCCGCTAGGCCCAAAAGGTAATATTGATCGCATAACAGAAAGTTGCAGGCGCCTGACCGCATCGGACAGCACTAGCGCCCTCCTCGTCTGCAGGCCCCCCAAACGGTTTAGTCCCCTCACTGTACTCGCTGGCCTTCAGTGAGGCGGATGCGGTTGGTTTCAGGCGGTAAGGGCGGGTGCCGACTCCCGGAACACCCTGGTACACCGCACCAGCCTGCCCAACGCCCGCCTGCTGATCTGAACAGTCTTAGCGCCGTATTGACCCTGTACTACGGTAACTTCTGGAACCGCCAGTGTCCCCAATGCTGTCCCCCAGGGGAGCCCAGAATGCCCCCGTCCCCACTAAAGAATGTTCCATCTTACCGAGTGTTACGTACGACTCACGGTCACACCGTAACTTGCATCGTTGCAATGAGGAAGTCTGTATAGGTGGACTACGGAGTACTGTATGGGGGTGTCGGATTTTGTCTGCCCAACCACCAACCACCTTATTAATAATCTTCGGAGTGGTGTCCATCACCTGCTGGTGGACCTCGGAAGAAAGGCGCATTTTCATCCATCCCGTATAGATGAAGCATGCTGTGCGTTGAAATGGCTACTGTACGGAGTACTTCCCTGGCATCTCCCGCCGTCGACGAATTCGCCGGATATGATCAAAAGTACCGTGTGACGACGGAGTAATCTCATTGTGCTGGAGAGTACAGGCCGCCTTGTGCCTGCAGATAATACCGGCAATTAATAATCCAGGATCTTCCAGCGAGACTTGGCGCCAAGAAGTACATAATTATTGGGCTCCGTATGCTTGCGGAGTGCGTGCCTCAGATGCACGCACACAGCCCGGAAATGGTAGACAAGGGTTTTCTCTCTTTTGGAGATCATCGTTAGGCCAAGAGTTCCCCTGTGTAGGAGCGGTAAAGGGGGGGAAGGAGTTGTGTTGACCTGGGGAGAGTCAGCCAATGATGATACCACTGAATTGGTTACTCATTCAGTGGTGATTCGAGGGAGACAGATGACTAAGGTGCATTCTTGTCGTTGTCGTGGTTTTTCATTTCGATGTATCTAGACCCTGACAACCATGCGGCTGAGTTTGTGAGAGCCATCACACCTGGTGAAAGCCTGAAACCGATGCTATCTATGAAGCAAATCCCACAGAAGGAACCCAGAGTGTCTGTTCCCCGGCCAAGGATGCGTAATAATCAGAGGTGTACTATCCCAGCCTCTGGACGCCTGAAGATCGCTGGAAGATCACTCCTCCACCTGGATGAATGAGTGGATGTATCGACTGTTATCTATTTATCTATCTATTCTGCACAGAGTACTTTATAGTAGAAGTAAAGTCAATCAATGTGTAGGACCAGTCTGAAAGGACACATTAGTCAGCCCGACCTTATCGCCTGGAAGAAAAGCAACTTCAAATCAGAGGCGGCCGATCGTCGAGTTTGCGGCGCAGTTGCAGTTTGCACCGCTGGCTATCTCGCCTCTAGCCCGGGATTGTCCAATCACCCCGCCCATAGCTGACGACCTTATCATCGGTCTTCATGCCACTCCCATCACTCTTCCCCATACGAGCTCTCTCCCTCTCCCATCAGGGCGGTTGTCGCCTCCACTTGCGGGTCATTCCAGCAACCCATATCTGCACGTCGCGGGGTAGCCTAATCCTTCTGCTTCGATCTGCTTGATCTGTGAGTCGCTTGGCATGGGGTGGTGGTTTTTTTGAGTCCTGCACCCCCTCCCCCGATCACGCACCCCCCCATCAGTCCATCTATCTATAAACGCTAGCTCCTCCTGCGATATCGCCAATAGTACCGTCCTAGTCCTGCGCACTTGCCTAACTAATGCCTTTTCCACGCCCTCAGATTCGTCCGTTCCGCGTCGAGCTTATGCCGGCACATCCCATCCGCGCTCCCCCTCCACCTATCTTGTGCAGGGGCCTCCAGGGTTTCCTTCTCACCAATTCGTCCCGATCTTCCCACCCTTGAGAAGCATGATCTGCCCCGTTTTGACGTTTCTTCCGAACACTTCTGGGTGGTCCTGACAGCGATGGACGACACTTCCGCGGAGAAGTCTCAAGAGATGGACGCCACGCCACCACCAGCAAGGCCTCGAGGGAAAGCTTCGGCTAGAAGCCAAGGATCGAGCACAGACAACGGTCCAGTCTCTAAAAGGCGCTGTGTCAGCACGGCTTGTATTGCCTGTCGCAGGAGGAAATCGAAGGTACGGCCGGCCTTGGATGCCGTACATGCTCCCTGTAGCTGACGTGCTGATCCAGTGCGACGGGAATCTACCGAGTTGCGCAGCTTGTTCCTCTGTCTACCATACCGCTTGTATGTGGCCGAGTCCCCCGCACTGCCTGCCAAAAAGGCTCACCGTATCCTAGGCGTCTACGACCCGAACTCCGACCATCGCAGGAAGGGTGTATATAAGAAGGACACCGACACGTTGAGGACGAAGAATACCACACTGTTGACTCTGATCCAGGCTATCTTAAACTATGAGGAGGAGGATGCATTCGATTTGGTTCGCCAGATCCGGTCCTGTGATAGTCTCGAAGATGTCGCACAATCGATACTCGGCCAGGGGAGAGGTTCCACAACGGCTCCCGAGGACACAGCAGCTAGCGGGGATGAGGCCTTGATGCAGGCTGACCAGTTTGAGTCGGAGCTGGCAGGAAAGATGAGTGAGCTTGTGTTGGACGGCTCCAGAAAGTTCATCGGGGGCACATCAAATCTCATTTTCCTGCCGCCCGGAGCAGAGCTGAACGAGTTTAACTCGACTTTAGGTGGCCATGCCTTGGATCACGGGCATGATTATTCCGTCACACAGTGGACGAGAGTCACCAGCGATGAAAGGCTAATCAGCCATCTCATGACAATGTATTTCACATGGCACTACCCTTTCTTCACGACACTCTCCAAAGACCTTTTCTACCGAGACTATATCCGCGGGGTACCCAGCCAATATTGCTCGACATTGCTGGTAAATGCGATGTTGGCCCTGGGCTGTCATTTCAGCAGTTGGGAAGGAGCTCGGGAGGACCCCCGGAACTCTGCAACAGCTGGTGACCATTTCTTTAAAGAAGCCAAGAGGTTATTTTTCGAGAATGACGAACATGCAAACGCAAAGCTGTGTACAGTACAGGCCCTGGCTCTGCTCTCTGTCCGCGAGGCTGGCTGTGGCCGCGAAAGCAAGGGCTGGGTTTACAGTGGAATGAGCTTTCGAATGGCTTTTGACTTGGGCCTGAACTTCGACTCCACCAGCCTCGGGGCACGCGATCTGGGCGAAGAGGAGGTGGATGCTCGCCGCATAACGTTTTGGGGTTGTTTTCTTTTCGACAAGTATGTACCAAATGGGGGTTTGCGAGGAATGATACAAGGGCTAACTATCCCAGGTGCTGGTCAAATTATCTTGGTCGCCAGCCTCAGTTAGCAACATCGAGCGTCAGCGTACCGAAGGTGGATATCTTGCCCAACGAGGAAGCCGAATTGTGGTCTCCTTACATGGACACTGGAGTCGGCCGTGAACATACTCAGCCTTCGCGGATCCGAGCAATTGCCTCCCAAATTTTCCGGTTGTGCGAAATCAACGGCGATCTGCTCGTGTTCTTCTATGACCCGACTCCCAAGGAAAAGCCTTCGACCAAGCAGGCGGAACTCAAGAAACTCAGCGAAATCCACACGAGACTCGAAGCTTGGAAGAAGGACCTACCAAGGGAGCTCAGACCACAGGAAGGGCAGCTCCCTCAGGCGCTTCTGATGCAGTAAGCTGGATCACCACAGTTCTGACTGACATTTAAGGATATCACTAACCGTCTTGAAGCATGTTCTACCAGCTCCTCCTCATTCACCTCTATCGACCGTTCCTGAAATACACCAAGTCCAACTCCCCACTTCCTCAGCATGTTTCCCCCCGCAAGCTGTGTACACAGGCTGCCTGTGCAATTTCAAAGTTGCTCAGGATGTACAAACGCACCTACGGCTTCAAACAAATTTGTAACGTTGCAGTCTACATGGCCCATACTGCCCTGACCGTTCATCTGCTCAACCTGCCGGAGAAGAACGCCCAGAGGGATGTCATCCATGGCCTCAGACATCTCGAGGAGATGGGCGAGAGCTGGCTCTGCGCACGGCGCACGCTCAGGATCCTGGAAATTTCTGCCAACAAGTGGCACGTCGAATTGCCTGCAGAAGCTACGGCCACCTTTGAACAGACCCATGCCAAATGGGGATCATGGGGCTCGTGGGATCAAGCGATATCTCCCCCACCTTCTGGAGAGTCGCCACCCACTCCAACCCTTCATTTTCCGGTCGCGGATTCGACCAGTGGCTCTTATGCAGAGGCTGAGCGACGGGTCCCTACAAGTGAGCATGGCGGACCTGTGATACATTCACCGGCATCAATTGGGTCGATGGGTCTTTCACATACCACAGGAGCCCCAATTCCCGTTTCTATATCGGCCATGCGTGCAGCGCAGCGGTCTCTGAACGCCCAGCTTGCACAGGATGGGGCCCGGCTTCCTGAGCCAACGTATCTGAGGCCCGTAACCAATGCATTTAGTCAAGTCCAGCCGGTTCCGGTTTCTCAGCAAGATGTCTGGTATAGTCCAGATGAAGAGCAGATCCGCGCGTTCACCAATGGGCAGAACATTCCTGCCACGACGACTTCGTCGCCTATGACGCCCTTCGATGGATCCGAGAATCTCGTAGAAGAGAGTCAAGACTGGTGGTCCCGTGAAACGAGCGCCTTGACCTTCGGGATGGATAACTGGGTGCCAGGATGGAACCCTGCTATGCCGGGGAGAGAACCCGACGTGCGCTTTGGAAGCGATTTCGCCCACGTTGGGCAGACATCGGGAGCGGAGAACAGTTCACGACCGCCCCAAGCAATGAGGTTTGGTGCTGGGGCCCCTCCTAGCACTTCTAAACCCGAGCAACATCCGAACAACCCTGGCTACAGCACCGTGCGGTTTCCGGGGGATTTCAACGGATGACCCGGCAGCACTGCTGACTGCCCCAACTCGCACCACGTTGCTCTTCTAAATCCAACTCATGATGTTACGATAAGATGGCATGACTGCCTGGGCTAATGTTTATCTTTGTATTCTTTTCTTCCTGTCGGGCATTTGGATCTGCCATGGATGACAACTGTAATGCTGGCCTGCAGTTCACGTCCAGGGTTTGCCACCCCCTCTATATACAGAGGCCATATCTTTTCGGGCTATTTACTAGATCTCTAGACCATGCATATATGGGCGGGGACGATCTCTGCAGAATGATCTCAGACGGCATAGTTTCCATGAGAGAAATCTCACCTAATATCAAATGTAGATCGTCAAGACTCCATCCCTCATGCCAAAGCTCAACCAACCAGATAGCTAAGTATCTAACTTCGATGCCCAACACCGACCAGTTCGAACCTGAATCATACCAAGTATATTTAATGATATAATATAAGATGTAAACAAACAAACAAACAGTCATGATTGGTACAAAGTGTAAAAGAAATAAAAAAATAAAAACAAAGATAGGTGTCTGAACCCAAGTCCCTTTTATGGGACACGCACATACGTCATGAAATCAAGTGAAATGAAACGAAAGGATAGAAATAACTGGATTTGTGAACGTTGCGTGTATCGTCATCAATCAAGTCCCCTGAAACAAAGAAAGAAAATGATGAGAAATAGGATTGGACGGCAAAACGACACAGATCTAGAAAAAGAAAGGGAAAAAAAAAAGAAGAAAAGAAGAAAAGGACGAGGAAAGAGTAGATAGAGTACGCAAGTCATGTTCATGCACAGGCCGGCCTATATAACTAGCAGATGCGAATGCGGACGCGGGACAGGATGAGATGAGATGAGATGAGATGAAATGGTTTGGGATAGAATAGGATCGCATAGGAGGCGCAGATACAGACATAGATGCAGCCGTAGTCAAAGACAAATAGTGGGAGGGGAAAATTTGGAGTACTATGCATCGTCGTGGGAGTCATATGGTATCACTATATGGCATGTTAGTGTATGCGTGTTTTCGATAAGCCAATGGGAAAATACGCACCAGGAAATAATCAGCAACAGGCTTCTTCGCAGGCATGCCTCTGGTATCCTGCGCAGCGGCCTCAAACACCCGATACCGTCTTCCGGGACTCCGCACGGTCGGCGCATTGTGTCCCAGGAGGCCGTTACTTCGTCCGGAGTCGCCATTGCTTCGGGCGACAGTGCCTCCGTTGCTGGTGTCTTCGCCTAATTCCAGGATGGCGGCGACATTCCCGCATCGGTAGCAGTAGTTTGGGGCGGACCAGACCGTCACGATCCCCCCGTCGAACATCTCCTTGTAACCCTCCATCACGAGTTGATGGGCGCGCGCGACCAAAGATAGGTCGTTTCGTTGGTTGAAGCGTTTGACAATGTCCCCGCCAAAGAGGAACCCCGCGCCGCGGGGGCTGAGACCCCAGCCGTCGATCTCATCTGGGTCGGACCAAAGCAAATCGCACATCGCACCTTCGTGCGGCACTTCCTGTTTTCGGTCGATGAGGCGAATCTTGTCCACCGTGTCGATCACCGGGGAGAGTCCACCGTGGACGCAGAGAACGGCCCCAGTCCGGCTGGACAGACTGCCGCCTGAGTCGCCGGACGCTCCCGTCCCCGCTGCTCCGGACCTGATGGGTGCCTGACTGGGGGTGGCGATGTCGCGTGGCGGGGAGAGGGCTCTGGAGTCTGTGGATGCGCCGGAGGACTGCGGTCGGGGTCGGTAGGTGCTCATCGTGACCTCGCCTTTGGAGTTAAGGATCTCCGTCTCAAGTTCGTCATCGAGCGGCACGGTAGATTGTGTGGTGTCCACGGGGCCGGAGGGGTCGAGCTCTGAGCTGGCTCCCAAGACCAGAGCTCCGAGTGCGAGGTAATCGAACACCTCGCAGCAGTATCGCCACACGTTGGCGCTGCCGTATTTGCGGATGCACTCATCGTAAAAGCCGTAGACGGTTGTGATCTGGCGCGACTCGTGGTTGCCACGGATCAGGGTGATGCGATCAGGGTATCGGACTTTGAGACAGAGGAGGAGAAGGAAGGATTCGAGAGAGTAGAACCCGCGGTCAACGAAATCGCCCATGAAAAGGTAGTTTGTGTCGGGGACGTCGCCGCCCACGCGGAACAGTTCCATCAAATCGTGGAACTGGCCATGGATGTCGCCGCAGATCGTGACGGGCGCGTCGACGTTGACCACATTTCCTTCTTCGATCAGGAGCTCGCGCGCCTTGTAGCAGAGTTCACGGACCTGGGCTTCGGGTATCAAGCGGCAGGCGCGTAATTGCGCGATCGCCCTACGCGACAAAGAAAGGGAGGTCAGTTATCGGACATGGGAGGTGGAGGCGGCTCGAGAGGAGCAGGAGAGAGGATGTGAGGATACCTGTCGAGGTCGCTCATGGTGCTCGAGCGCAAAGGAGGTGATCGGAATGAACAGCTGGGTGGGAGGCTGGAGCAGGAGGAGGGAGGGTGGGTCCTGACGGCCGAAGAATGGAGGAGGCAGTTGAGTCAGTGCAGGCGGGAGTGGCGCTGGGAGGTTGACAAAGAGAGACCGCTAAGTGCGCAGAAACAGAACGCTCATTTTCTCATCGGATGTAGTGCTCAATGGAACCCGAGCAAGACGGGGCCAGGTGGGGAGGGGAGGGAGGGGAGGGAGAGGCAGAGGCGAGAGGTGGTGATAGCAAGCTGGGCTGCTGGAGGCTTTTGCAACTCGCCGTGGTCCCGCGCTGGCCAATCAGCACGTTTGTAGATAAGATTAGATCTGATCGCCAAGACTAGACCGAATCCATCCAGTCCGGGAAATCAAATGCCTGGATGCCTGCCTCCAGTTTCCAAGCAGCTCTCCCCATCTTCCCTTTCCCTCCCCCTCCCCGGCTTCCCCGGCGGTCCTTCTCTTGTCCCCGCTACCCATTGGAGAGGCCATGCCGCCTTTTGGGCCTTCTCTCTCGCATCTGAGTTTATTGCTTGGTAGGATACTTCCCTCTGGACCCTGGGACCCTCACACTGGACTGACAGTGGTCCCCGCCTAGCAAACGTCTTATCGTCACCCTGACCTCCCGTTCCCGACCACTCCCTCCAATTGTTCACCTTTACGTCCAACATGCCACCCCATCTACACCCCCGATCGCGGTCAACATCCTCCCTTTTCGCCGGGACGCTCCTTGCGTCGCTGGTCGTTGTTGGCCTGCCGCACGTCTTTCCCTGTCCTGCCCCGCGTCGCACATTCGCCGATTCCGAGATGGTAATGTCGGCAGATGGTCAGCCCATCCAAAGAACTCGGAGACGGCGCCGGAAGGACGACGAAATGCTCGGTCCAGACGACAATGCGCTCGTCCGAGCCCAGCCCACTGCCGATGAAGAGGTGTCTACGTTCCTACAATTGGAAGAGGAGGCACAGAGATTGGCCAAGGCGGGCCACGAGTGCCCTGTTCCAAAGCCTCGAGGTCTCCTTGGCGAACTGCTAGGTTTTGTGAACCGTGGGGATGCCCCGACACCGACACCCACACAGTCACAACAGATGGGGGAGAGTCAGTAACCGACACTTGGCATACGGGAAGTCCCGACAGAGTTCTGAGACATGGAAAAACTGGAGGAAATGTGAATTATACCATGAAATAGGCCATTGAAGCATCTTGGCTTCGACTGGGTTGGCTTCGGATCTTGTCGGCCGGGCAGAAAATCAACCCACGGCAGCAATATACCCATCTCTGTATCGATAGTGTACCTACAAATACTGCCATGAGGAGTTACTTACATTTACACATATGCGATTGAATACAAGTCCAATTGATGTACAGTCTTCCTATTTTTGTGGCGATGGGCCCACGCGTTCTGCAGACTCAGAAGACTCGGCCGCGCGGTGTGTGTGTGTCAACGAGCGCTAATCCCAAACGGGGCAGCTCTCATTGGCTCTTCGGCGGAAGAGGCCACCCGACACATTAAATGTACAATGTAGATGCTTGCTTGCATCTCCAGTTCAACCACCACCTCCACAATGGATTGGAAGCACCAGATTCGCGATCTGTGTCTGAATCCCAGACACACAAAATGGATCGCTCCGCTTTTAGTCCTAGGTGACGCCTTTCTCTGCGCGCTGATCATCTGGAAAGTGCCTTGTAAGACTAGCTCCGTTTCCTTTGCGACAATGAAGCGATATGCGAACTAACCCTTTGATGTTTCTCACAGACACCGAGATTGACTGGACTACGTATATGCAACAAATCTCGCTATATTTATCTGGAGAACGCGACTACACTCTAATCAAAGGATCCACTGGACCTCTCGTCTATCCGGCTGGCCATGTGTACAGTTACACCTTTCTCTACCATCTCACCGATGAGGGGCGCGATATTCTTCTCGGACAGATCCTCTTCGCTGTACTCTACTTGATTACTCTTGTGGTGGTGCTGGCTTGTTATAGACAGTCGGGAGCTCCGCCGTATCTGCTTCCGCTCCTAGTTCTCTCCAAGCGACTACATAGCGTTTTTGTCCTGCGGTTGTTCAACGATGGCCTGGCGGCGCTTGCTATGTGGGTTGCCATTCTGTTGTTTCAGAATCGGCAATGGACTGTTGCCGTCATTGTGTGGTCTCTGGGTGTGGCGGTCAAGATGACACTGTTGCTTCTTGCTCCGGCGATTGCTGTGGTCACTGTGCTCAGCCTGTCTCTTTTGCCCAGCATTCGGCTTGGTGTTCGGGCGGTGCTTATCCAGGTGAGCACACATAACTCCTCCTCGACGGTGCTTAGATGTGAGGTGCGTTGGGACTAGACTAATTCTGATACAGGTGTTACTCGCAATGCCATTCCTACATAATAACCCGGCAGGATACCTCTCGCGGGCATTTGAGCTAACCAGACAGTTCATGTTCAAATGGACGGTGAATTGGAGATTTGTTGGCGAAGAACTATTTCTATCCAAGAAGTTCTCCCTGGCGCTGCTAGCGGTACATGTTGTTCTGCTGGGCGCTTTTGCTGTCACTGGTTGGCTGAGGCCCTCCGGATCTAGCCTGCCCGTATTCATCAAGAATCTTCTGCTGGGTCAACAACGCACGGTATCCCTCTCCAAATCCTACATCATGACCGTGATGTTATCGTCTCTTGCAGTCGGCTTGTTGTGCGCAAGGTCCCTTCACTATCAATTCTTCGCCTATCTGTCCTGGGCCACCCCCTTCCTTCTCTGGCGCGCAGGTTTCCACCCTGTCCTGCTGTACCTCACATGGGCATTGCAAGAGTGGGCTTGGAACGTCTTTCCCAGTACCGACCTCAGTTCCATGGTTGTTGTCATCTCACTTGCTGCCCAGACTTTCGGCGTCCTTGCGAATGGCGCCAGCGCCTTTGATACCATGCGTTTGAAAGATAGCGGTAAAGAGCATACTCAATAGAAGTGACACCCAGTCTATTGATATCAAGCTGTTGCAGGTTCATTCATAGTCACGATGGCCTTGTATCCTGGGACATAATGAGAGGCCAAGATGTAGGACGACCCTGTCGGGCTGCGACCGCCTGACGCCCATGCGCTGAAAGTCCCCGATCGTTGGAGGACCAGAGAGGACACCAGATCATGCGTCTGATTCGTCCGAAGAAGGCATTTTGCCCACATTGGATTCATCCTCCTCGTCCGAGTCATCCGCGATAACAACGGCTTGCTTAGCAAATTCCTTTGGCCTACAAAAGGATTAGTAGTGGTCCCTGCACCGAGATTGGAGTCTCCTCACCAAAACGGAGCTTTGCGCCACGCCTTCTCATCGCGCACGATATTGACGATCTCTCCCTTGAGTTTGTTGTCGCGGCCCTCGAGGGCGTTAGTGTCGACGACCACGTAGGAACCCCGTTTGATCCAGATGGTCGAACGAAAGCGGGAAGGAAGCTCCACCAAAACGGTTTCCTTCGAGGGGAGCTCGACCGAGTAGATGTTGTTCCCGGTAGCCTTGATAGCCCGTACGATCAGGTGGCCTTGGGGCAGCTCATCCGGCGGAACCATGGTCTCTTGCGCCGTAGCGAGTACCTTGCGTCGAGGAGGACCCATTCTGAAGTACACCCTATGGGATTTTTGTTATCCTGCGTAGGTCTGACGGGGATGAGAGGTCGGAGAGTTTGCTCGAAGCCTGGAATCCACAAGAACTTCAAAGGCAAGAAGAAATTCGGGCGGCAGAAAATCCCCGGGTGGAGAGGCCGATGGGGCCCACTTCCGCTCGCCTTCCATCTCTTCCATACGCCTTCCATCTTTCACCTTCCACTTTCCACTTTCCACCCAATAGTCAACTGGACTCACCATTCGCGCTTCAGATAGAGCTCATGATCCTGGCCAGGTTCACTGATGGAAGGGCCGTGATCCGCCTTCGGAGTTGAGGGTCGACGGCATCACGTTCCTCCCGTATCGGAGCTCAAGTTGCGAGACAGGTCTGTCGCGCAACAGATTTCCAAGACGCCTTGCCTCGTGTTCTAGACCGTTCTTTCAGCACTTCGCTTGGATTTGTCATATTGCCAACCCTACGTGTGCTTGATTGGCTTTCGGGATCTGATCCCCATGGCTTTCACCAAGTTGCGGGGCACGCGGGGAGATAGATATCCGGCTGAAGCCAGACCGCTACGGCTAAAATGCGCTGTCCCCGATCCCTGGGGGTATCCAGAGTCTCAGGTCCCAGACATCCTTAGAAATGTGGTTCTCCCAGAGCCTTTCCCTATATCATATAACAACAAACATAGCCACTTCTCATTGAGCAGTCTCCTTCCCAATGTCGTTCCTAACCTTAGGTGCTCTAGTCGATGTTCAGAGCCAGCCTCCGATCACAAGCCCTGCACCGGTTCTGCGCAAGGATCAGCAAGGGATTACCCATGCCCCCTCAAACCATGAGCTCGATGATCTCCAGCAAGGACGCAGCCAGCCGACTGATGATATCTCCCCTCACCCAGTTCCTGATATGCAGATGCCTGTGACGCCCGGCGAAATAGAGGATCTTCCCACTTCGCTTGGGGAAGAAGCCATGGACTCAATTCCTGCTTTGTATAGTCCACCACAAACTAAATGGCGGCTGTTGAGTGCTTGCTTCATGAACTTTGCCAATGGCCTGAATGACAGCGCCCCGGGAGCCCTAATCCCTTACATGGAAGCGGACTACGATATTGGTTATGCTATCGTGTCGCTGATTTTCGTGACAAATGCGCTGGGTTTTATTCTTGCTGCACCGTTGACTCATGCCCTGGAAATGAGACTTGGCCGTTCAAAGACTTATTCATTTTCTATGAGTCTGTTGGCGGCTGGCTATGTGATCATCATTTGCAAGCCGCCGTTCCCTGGAGTCGTGGCCAGTTTCTTCCTCTTGGGCTTGGGCATAGCCATCAACCTGGCCCTAAACAACGTCTTTTGCGCGAATCTTGTGAATAGCACTGCAGCGTTAGGGGGCCTTGGTGGTGCCTACGGAATTGGCGGGACTATAGGACCGCTTGTAGCGACTGCTTTGGCATCCCATGGCATCCGATGGTCATACCTCTACAGCATAAATCTGGCCATGTCGCTAGTCAACCTGGCGTTTGCCGCTTGGTCATTCCGGAAATATGAGAAGGATTTTCCTGTACAGTCGCTTGCTCTCCACCGCACCGCTTCTCGCCAGACGCATGGCCCAAACCCATCAGGCAGAACACACCTTAAGCAAGCCTTGAAAGATCGATCCACTCTACTCGGTGCCCTGTTTATCTTCGCATACCAAGGAGCGGAAGTGTCAATCTCCGGCTGGGTTGTATCATTTCTGACCAGTTATCGGCGCGGAGATCCCTCGCGTGTTGGTTATGTCAGTGCAGGGTTTTGGGCTGGCATTACCGTTGGACGGTTCCTACTTTCCCATCCAGCCCACCTTATCGGCGAGAAACTTTCAGTCGTTTTACTGGTGCTCGGGTCAATGGCCTTTCAACTCATGACCTGGCTCATTCCAAATATCATCGGGGATGCCGTGGCTGTCGCCATAGTGGGTCTGCTGTTGGGACCTGTGTATCCTTGCGCCACCGCAGTGTTCAGCAAGCTCCTGCCGCGCTCAATGCAGACGTCCAGTATGAGCATTATCAGTGCAATGGGAAGCAGTGGGGGCGCTGTGTCGCCATTCTTCACTGGCTTGCTGGCACAAAATGTGGGGACATATGTTTTACATCCGATATGCATCGGATTGTACGGTGTGATGCTTGTAGGGTGGCTGTCTCTTCCCCATATCTCGAAGAGATCTGAATAGACCTGCATTGCTGCAAGGTGTACTCGCATTTGTCATCCAGCGCAGCGCTTAATGCTAAAAGTTCATCGTAAATTTATCCATTTTTCTGGTTCATGTCAGTCTGTTTCAATTCGGGAGATTTTCCTTTTCCTCTTTTATGGTGCGAAATGCTCTTGTCTTTGCCTCTCGATTTTGCGCGGGCCTTTGTCTCTGTCTCCGGTGCATGCTCCACCCAATAGCATTACGTGCCTGCGAAGCAGTCATTGACGGGTAGATCGGAGGCACATGACCATCGAACACACAGATGTGGACTTAGAGAAGTGCGTTGAAGCAAGGGGTGATATCTTCCAGCAGGCCCCTCATCTCAGCGACGTCATTTCAAAGTGGCTGTGACTGTGGGCAAAGGGATCGATCTGGGTCGCCAAGCTAGAGGGAGTGGAATGGCACACAAACTTGGGGAATCTCAGTAACCCTGAAATAAACTTCAGGGTCTTTTGTCGAGTCTCCTTAGTCGGGTTGTTTGTTTATTGAGGTCAAAAAGTGAGGTCGAAAAGTGGGCCCAAGGTTTGGGAGAAAACCAAATAGTGTTTATCTACTAGTAGATATCAGGAGACTGTAGCGGGCTGAAAGAGACAGGGAAAAAGAGACAGGGAAACCGCGTCATAGGTTAATGGTAGTTTATCTTGCATGATCCAAAGTGGTGAAAAGTGTGTGGGCCTACCCTGATTGTGCCCCTGGGCTTGTCACTGACAAGTCCCGGTGAAAGCTGAAACGGATTCCACCAGAGCCAGTGGTAGAAGACCCTGTCCGGATCCAGTCCGAGTGAAGTTGAACATTGCATCATTACCGGCCGTGAATTGGCCGATGATGGATCAGATCCATTTGGGGGAAACGGAGTGTGGCTGATGCGCATTCCGGCCGGTGACTGCTTGCCTGAAGGAGAGAAAGGGCTTGATGCCGGGCGGTAAGGAACGAAGAAGAAGGAAGAATAAGCAACACGGGCTTTCACACTCCCTCATCTTCTTTCCTTCTCTCGGTTTTTTTCTTTCCCTTTTGTCTACCTATCAGCCGAATCTCCAGTTCTTTCCGGGGGAAACTTGCACTGCCTGAGCCACAGTTGGGTTGCCAGCAACCAACACGAGGGTCTGAGCCGTCATCGCCACGGGCCATTTTGTCTCACGTTTTCCGAGTGGCTTAAGCATTATTGACTGACTGACCTGACATCCCGTTGCGATCGATCGGATTCCCCTCCCTGTCCCCCTGCAACTGTCAACAAGAGCCCCGCGACACCTGCTATTGCTGCTGTTGCTGTTTCTTCCTTCTGCACCTCCACACCACCACCACCACAACAACATCCTATCTCCCGATCGTCGGCCACCACCACCTCCCCTCCCCCCCTCTTCCTCTTCCCTCCTTTTTTTCCCCCTTCTTCTCACCCCACCACCTTCATTTCCACCCTTAGGTCGCATTGCTCGAGTTCCTCCAATTTCCCTTCGGTTTCCATCGTCCGCGGACACCTCACCATGGACGGGGACGATCTCATCGCCTCGGTCTACCGCAAGATCGAGCGGGAAAAGGCCCTTATCACCGCTGCGTCGAACATGCGACAGTCGACCGATAATCCCATGGTGCAGCAGCGAGTCGATGCGAACATCCGCGATGGCCGGAAGAACATTGCTTACCTGGAGGAGAAGATGCGGGAGCTGCAGCTCCGTCGCGATGGAGGAGGTTCCCCCACCGATAAGCGTCTCCCGCCCAACCCTGAGGCTGGTCCCATGACCCCTCAGAAGGACTATCCCCAGGGATATGGTGGGAACGACGAGTACGGCGATGGCTCCGGGCCGTACCCGCACGGAGGATCTGGTTCCATGCCGTCAGGGGCCCCATACGCAGACCCCCGGCCTTTCGCTCCCGTGCCCAAGGCCCGGCCCAATTACACGAAGCTGGGTACGTCTCCCATCTGGCCGCTCGAGTCAAATCACCTCGCGGTAGCGGTAGATCTCCCAAACTGACCTTGTCCCTCTCCAGACTTGATCAAATATGATACTTCTTACCTCGGACCCAAGATCCAGCTCATGCTGTCACAGCTCGAATTCAAGCTGAGCGTGGAGAAGCAGTACAAGGCCGGTATTGAGAAGATGGTTCGCCTATATCAGGATGAGGGGGATAGGAAGAGCCGGACGGACGCCGAAGGTCGGCGAATTGAGAGTAACCAGAAGATCCAGTTGCTCAAGCAGGCCCTCAAACGTTATGAAGATCTTCACGTCGACATTGAATCGACGGATACCCCTGATGGTATGTATCACTGGCATTGAGGTCGTCCCCCACTTCTTCGCTTCCCCATGCCCTCCGAGTGCTAATGTCTCCTCCGCGTAGATGAAAGCTTAAGCACACCCAACCTGCGAAAGCCCCTCACCGGGCTCTTGACATTCCGGATCCATGCCGTCAAGGACGTAGACCATGCTACTAGCTCGAGATTTTCCCGAGGCCCCGAAACGTTCATAGTGCTTAAGGTGGAGGATACCATCAAGGCCAGGACAAAAGCGACGCGGATCGACAGGTGGCAGGACGAAACATTCACCATCGACATTGATAAAGCAAATGAGATTGAGCTTACGGTATATGACAAAGCCGGAGACCGGCCTACTCCAATTGGTATGCTCTGGGTGCGCATCTCGGATATCGCTGAAGAGATGCGTCGTAAAAAGATCGAGAGCGAGTTCAACGCATCGGGTTGGGTATCTGCCGACAAGATGGAGCATGGAGGCGCATCTGGACGACCAGATACCGCTGGGGGCCGGGCTCGTCTCACCCGCCAGGACCCGGGGGCCCTGCTGGGGGCTCGGGTCAAGCTTACGGTGATGCTACTGGTGGCGCGTCTGCCGGGGGCCAGGTGATGATCGATTCGTGGTTCGCGCTGGAACCAGTGGGTCGGATTTATCTCTCAATGAGTTTCGGTAGGTTTCAGGACATTGCTCGAGAGTTGCACCTCCGTTGGACTGACACAGTCTGTAGCCAAGCAGCTGAAGGACCGACGGCCGTTCGACATCGGTCTCAACCGCCAGGGTGCAGTTCGGCAGAAGAAGGAGGAGGTCCACGAGAAGCAGGGCCACAAGTTTATCACTCAGCAGTTCTACAACATCATGCGTTGTGCCCTCTGCGGCGACTTCCTCAAATACGCTGCCGGGATGCAGTGCGCCGACTGCAAGTACACTTGCCATAAGAAGTGCTACCCTAAGGTGGTGACCAAGTGTATCAGCAAGGCGAACTATGAGACCGATCCCGACGAGGAAAAGATCAACCACCGTATCCCGCATCGTTTCGAAGGTTTCTCCAATATCTCCGCCAACTGGTGTTGCCACTGTGGGTATTTGCTTCCCTTTGGGCGGAAGAATGCAAAGCGATGCAGCGGTATGTGCCCTTTCTTAACCTTTTCCCACGTCCTACTGAACTTACTGCGATGGTGTATACTGACTTACCTTGTGCAGAGTGTGGTCTTACCTGCCACGCGCACTGTACTCATCTGGTGCCTGATTTCTGTGGTATGTCCATGGAGGCAGCCAACCAAATCTTGGAAACCCTGATTCGCACCAAGCACCACAAGACTGCGTCCGTCAGCTCTGGTCTCAGTGGCCCCACGCTTCGACCCAGTGGTGCCTCTCGGGGCTCTCAGGACAACCCAGCCATGTCCTACCCACAGCGTCCTGGCGAGAGCCCATATGGAGCACCCCCGCGACAGCCTTCCGCTGAAGCTGTGAGCGCGGCCAACAACTCCTATCCACCTCCGCAGTCCCCGACAGCTGCTGCCAGGCAGCCAATGCCCCCGAGAACGTCGTCGTCGAACGCTGCGGTCGCCGCTGCCGCTGCGGCGACAGGAATGACCCCACCACAGCAGACGCCAGGTAGGTTCCACTGTTTTCACCTCCAGTATTGTTCTACCGTGAGTAAAGGGTTAACCTAAAAATGTACAGTCGAGCAGAGTCGCCCCATGCCACCGCCGCTGGCCACCTACGACCCGAAAGCGTACGAACCATACGCCAATGCCCCGCAAGGTATCCCGCCTCAAATCCAGCACGCACCTCCGCCCACGTATGGTGTACCTACACAGGATCCTATGCAGATGGTTCCACAGAAGCCGGCCGAGGTTCCTCAGCAACAGGCGAAGGTCCGGATTGGATTGGATCACTTCAATTTCCTGGCGGTTCTGGGCAAGGGTAACTTCGGAAAGGTCATGTTGGCGGAAACCAAGAGCGCCAAGAAGCTTTACGCAATCAAGGTCTTGAAGAAGGAGTTCATCATTGAGAATGATGAAGTCGAAAGCACCAAGTCCGAGAAGCGAGTATTCATGATCGCGAACAAAGAGCGCCACCCCTTTTTACTCAATCTTCACGCTTGTTTCCAGACCGAAACTCGTGTTTACTTCGTCATGGAGTACATCAGCGGTGGTGATCTGATGTTGCACATTCAGCGCGGCCAATTTGGTCTCAAGCGGGCCCAGTAAGTAGTCACGGATTTGTCCATCGAAAGCGCGGGATACTGACCCTTATAGGTTCTACGCCGCGGAGGTTCTTCTAGCCCTCAAGTATTTCCATGAGAACGGTGTCATTTACCGTGATTTGAAGCTCGACAACATCATGCTGACCCTGGACGGCCATATCAAGGTTGCTGATTACGGTCTTTGCAAGGAGAACATGTGGTACGGAGCTACGACGAGCACGTTCTGTGGTACTCCGGAATTCATGGCGCCCGAGGTGAGTGTCAAGCGTGGCATGTTTATCCGAACCGAATGCATTACTAACATCTGCAAAAGATTCTCCTGGATAAGAGATACGGCCGGGCCGTTGACTGGTGGGCCTTCGGGGTACTGATCTATCAGATGCTTTTGCAGCAGTCTCCGTTCCGCGGTGAAGATGAAGATGAAATCTACGATGCCATTCTCGCGGATGAGCCGCTGTATCCCATCCACATGCCCCGAGATTCGGTCTCTATCCTCCAGAAGCTGCTGACGCGTGAGCCGGAACTGCGTCTTGGTTCGGGCCCCACGGATGCGCAGGAAGTCATGTCCCATGCCTTCTTCCGCAACATCAACTGGGATGATATTTATCATAAGCGCGTTCCCCCGCCTTTCATGCCAAGCATCAGCAGCCCTACCGATACCAGCAACTTTGACCAGGAGTTCACCAGCGTGACTCCGGTCCTGACGCCCGTGCAGTCCGGTAAGAACCAGTCCTTTTCTTTGGGCGATTCAACTGCTAACACCTTGTGCAGTTCTCTCCCAGGCGATGCAAGAGGAGTTCCGCGGCTTCTCGTACACCGCCGACTTCGCATGAGCGACTGTTCCCTTATCTTTGCGTTGATTGCTCGTTTACCTGATGTCAAGCTTGGCACGATCTGTTTCTCGAACTTCTTGATGTTGCCGGTTGCTCGGCACTTTTGCGCTGGAAAGATTCCCACATACCCATGAGAGTTTTGAGAGCTGGTGTAAGCGCTACGATGACTTTTGTGAATGCAGCTGGAGGAGCGGTTGAACGGGGAGTATTTTCTCTTATATGTCTTCAGCATCTTAGGCTGTTTTTAATTCCTTTTCTTTGCGGGCGATTTCCCGTTCCTGGAATGTAATTCTGCTTCAGCGTTTCTCTCAACTCACTGTTTCATGCTGTATGATTGAATGGAAGACGCGGAACTGACGACTGGATGAATGCATCGGGATAGAATAGAATGTAGATCGGCCAGCATCAGATTGCACAATTTACTCAATAGATCCAATCCTGTGTGCAGCTGATAGAGGTCTGAAGGCAGGCACAAAGCCACTCTTTGTTCCATCTCACCGAGTGCCTGATGTGTTAGGATCCCCTTCATTCACAAACCGGCCATTGTGTGCTGCTCCTGGTTGCACCTCTCCTCCCGTTACTTCCTCTTTGTCCTCCCCTTCCCTGCATCCCAACCACGCTTCCCCCAAAGAGCCCTCACCTCTGCAGATGCGCGATTTCTCTTCAAACAAAGACATCATGTCATCTTCTCAGAGTCTCTCTGATCTATCTCTCTCACCTCCTCAACATCCCTCTCATAACCCCCCTTCTACATCTAACACAAACCTTCTGGAGATTTCTTCCTCAGATTTCGACACCCTCTCAAGCGACTCTACTCCATCGCCACCATCGCCTTCTCGTCGTCGCTTGGTTCGAAGCGGAATCGTCAAGAAAGTGTCATCCGGTTTCAAAAAGCGTTCCGGACAGAGCTTCCGCCAGCGACTCGCTTCTTTGATATCTTCGCCGAGGGGATCACGGATGAGCAGTCCCGGTGTCGGATCCCGGTCCCCGGGAAGTTCCCTTGCTAGCAGCGTGTCAGCTCCGGATTCGGATTATATTCTACAGGAAGACATCAAGCAGGAAGAGGAGGATGAGGAATTTGTGTCTGGTGCGGATGAAGTCGATCCGAGGGAACTAAATATTGATGATGCTAGGAAGAGTAAGAAGAGGAAGCGGAATTTGGATGTTAATTATATGCCTGGAAGTGAGGAAGACGAGGATGATGCCTCGAATGAGAAGGTTGTTCCTGGTGAACTGGATGGTGGTGCTTCTAAGAAGGCCAAGAAGAGGAAAAAGGATCTTGATGCTGCCTACACCCTAGAAGAAGATGAGGACAACGACTTGGCTCCTGATGCAAAGGCCATCGACCCGACTGAGCGTAATGACGCTGCTGCGAAGGCGAGGAAGAAGAGAATGAATACGGATGCTACCTACGTCCCCGGCAATGAAGAGTATGATGACCCTGCTCCAGATGCGAACGAGGTCGACCCCACTGAGCTCATTGACATTGCTGCTAAGAAGCCTGCAAAGAGGAAAAGGGATGTGGACGCTGCCTACGTTCCGGGGGAGGACAAAGATGGCGATGACAGCCAGAGCGACATAGCGACTGCACCCTCAGGCAGGACTTATAAGAGAAGGAATGTGCTTAAAAATACCGCCGCACAAAAAGCTCCTCTGCGGACACCCGAGAAGGCAAAGAAGCCGATACTCCCCATCACCCCGTCTAGAGAAACCGATCCTGTGAAGGTGGAAGAGCCTGATTCGCAGTCTGAGGACGCAAAGATAACATCCCATGCATCATATCCAACACCCGAGTCTCTCCTAACAAAGACTACAAACAATGTTCGGGATTTGTCTTCACCTACTCGTCGCTACCGCGCCCCGGTCAAGCCCCAGACAGGCGACAATGCGGAGTATATCCCCGAAAAAGCTATCTCTCCTATACTGCAGGGAAGCCGGGAGGGAACGAGTGATAGCAAGCACGCAGCGTCGTCCCACTTGGAGGACGATGAAGAAGAATATCAGGATCGTCCAATTCGTCACAATGAGACGACGGGGATTGTCTTTGACTTTTCTGTAGAAAGGGCCAAACGCTGGGCCAGCGCAATCAACGTGCCGGAGGGTCTATACAATTCTGAAGAGAAGGATCTGTTTTTCCGACTTGCCATGCGCGGCTTTGAGCCTGTCCTTCCAAAAATCTGGCGACATGACTTTCCGACGCTACCTGAATCTTTGTATCCTCGGGGCGCTGAGCCGAATAGCACGCCGATTATTGATGTCACGCGAAGCTCCAACTCATATGGTGAGTTATCTTGACAATTTATTTCCATTGGATGTTACTGATAAAGCATGTAGCAACCAAAGCCTTGTCGAACCTGTTCGCCGTCGGTGGTCGTGTGCGTGACTGCGAGATTCTCCGCCAACGAGCCGAGCCCTTGATCAAGCAAGCGATCAAGAACTATATCCGCTGGGCTTTATTCGATGCCAATCTACATACCGCTAAAGGTGCGGTTCCTGTACATGTGATATATGACCAGAAAAAAGGCGAATCCACCCTGAAAGCCGTCCATAACATGAACCGCAAACTCCGCAATCTTGTCCGTCGCCACCACGAAGCCCTAGGCGTGACAACCGACGCTCACTTGAAATCGGAGTCGAGCGAACACGAGCAACAGCCCACTCCCGCCAAGTTCCCCCTTCTTATAGGGTTCACCATCTGCGGGCCCATTGTCGCCATCTTGACCCACAGCACTGATCCCCAGGAAATTGGAGACGGTGAAGTGCAGGGCCGATTCATGGGCCAATTTGACTTGTCTGAACGTGGCCAGGATGTGTGGAATTCGCTTGCGATTGCGATTACGGTGGTGTCTGTCTGTCGGACGATGCTGTCGCTCGCGCAGGAGGGGAAACGGGGGTATGATCATGAGCGTAGTCCGTCCGCTTCGGACATTGATCTTTGATATTGATCTTGATCATTCGACATTGATTGCTGGGCTTTTATCATTGGGCTTTTGTATAGTTACCGTTTTGTAGAGTTACGCGATATGAATTATGATTTATGCTTAGCTTATTGAAATATTCTGGCGTGTTTGGTATGGTTTTGCTTGATTCTGATAGATGTCATTCTTCATTACTCAATAATTGATATATTCCAACCCACACCAACCCTCATTCTATGTCCATCCAAGCCCCACCCCCTTCAAGTAACCCAAACCCGGCCAAAACCAGCAACAGTACCCACCAAAACCCAAGGACAAAGCAGAACCGACCCCGAACTGAAGATAATATCCCAAGTCAACAACATAAGCCACTCACCAATGACAGCCTATGCATCCTCTACAAGATCCATGATGCTGCTTCTGCTCTATATCATCCGTGATGTTTCCTTTTAAAACCTGGATATATGTCTGTTACTCGGTAACTTGTCTTTATAGTTATATAATCTCCTTACAGAGGGATTCTTCGGTTTTACATACTTTTACACTGTCTAATATGAGGATGTCTCTCATGTTCAACATATTTATAAGATCTTTCTTATTGATATACTTTTCTTCAGACAGGATTCTTTTCTTATCTAAGTGCTGAACTGATCGTTCCTATAAACATGTTAATATAAGTTAGTTATGGACTATCTCTTCCACATAGCGAATCTTATCTAACTGCGCGCTCTGAAATGTATCATTATTATTATTAGAGGTATTCTGTATGATCTTCCAAGTCATCAGTATTCAGTAGGCCTAGGTTAGTGCTGTGGGTTCTAACGTCCGTAACTAACGACGAATTTGATGAAATCGATGGTAGTATTGTGTAGCTAGATACTAGAGTTGATGAAGTGATGAATGACGAAGGAAAGTTGGGGAACGGGCTGATCCCCTAGGGGACCATCGGTCTCCGGAACAGGCAGGCGCGTCTCCTACCCGAAATGGGCAACCGCCCCTACAGTACCCATGGATTAATTTGTATCATCACTTGGCTAGTATGAGCCGATAAGAATAACCGAGGATGTTGACGATATTCAAGATGACGCCGGAGCAGAGGAAACTTATAAGGGCGGAATTGATAGATCGCGTGGATCGCAACAGGCTGCCAAAGTCGAAGTTTAGTGTTGGTCCATATGAAGAGCAGCTTGGGGGATTCGACACTGGCAATATACAGCTTCCGGCATGCTTCTTCGTTATTTTCGTGCTGGAATTCGAGGCAGTAGTCCATCCATTTATTGCTGAAATGCCTCGGCCAGCATGATTGACTCTTCGGTGGGCTGTATGTGCTGTAGCTATGGTTTCCATGGTCTAGAAGCCGGCCTTGAGTTATTGATCATTGGAGATAGCCACTGTACGTATCGTTGTTATCAAGCCAGGCAGCGCTTTCTGCGGATTGCATTCAGCGAGGTATATGTTAGACGAGTTCAGAGCTCCGGATTCATACATATATATGGCTTGATAACCACGATTGAAAAAGTGGTTCCAAAGCTTCTTAACTAGACACTGTATTATGGTGGTGGTTGTGGTGATATAACAAAGTCACAGTTTTGTCCCGATTGTGGACCCAAACTGTCCTTTAAACAGTTTATCTTCTGGCACCCCTTTTTAAATGTACTTCAGTTCCTGGTTTGTGTCTTTCACACTCAGCTGGTTAAACTTGATGGTGTTTCCAGCGTTTTTGTCTCCGGGTTCTGTTCCCTGCTTTTCACTGGAGTTGCGTGCTGTAACATATTAGTCTGAGGCTGATATGCATCATTGCACACATATTTTGCGTTCTGGTCCCTGATTAATATCAGAAGAGCCCACAACATAGGGAGGGAATTCTGCTAATGCTCGAACTGTTCTGTCTCAGTCTTCCCATACGCATCCAACAGATGCTGCTTTTCGTTGCGTGGAGCTCATCCAACTTTGCAGATAGTTGAGGCATGTACCAATCACAGTATAAACTTCGTACTGCTAGGTCCATCTTCTCGTTGAATTTCCTCGATTCGAATATTTTCCCTCTCCATCAGCACAGAATGTACTTGATTGACCCTCTGGTAGGCCATTTATCAGGCCAGGGGAGAGGTACCGCAACGAAGACGAAAACGTGGTTAATGGGTTTCCCAAGGGATGTAATAGCTCCTGGAGATCGGAAGGTAGGGTTGTTCTTTGGTGAACAGCTGGTCAAACGGCCCCTTGGGTACGCAGGTCGATCTTAAGTTCCCTCTATGGTCGAAACATTTGGTATGCACGATAATATATCCATGCATTACAGTGTTGCGTATTGGTGCGGGAGGAGATATGGGATCTTTTCATTAGATATCTCGGTTTGATATCAAGATAGGTAGAATTGAAAGTTATGAAGAAAGTGGTAAGTATCGGACCATGATGCCTCTTCTGGGCGAGAGGGTTTAGGTTGTAGATTGTCCGGGGAATTGGGTCTTTAAATAAGCCTTGTCGAGTGGCTTCACTGGATCAGACAGTAACTGGAATGATATTTACTACCTGGCTGTGGCAAGTGACAGTTTTCCTTCTCTAAGGGGTATTGTATGATTTAGTGAATATAAAGGGCTGGTAAGGGAAATAAAGGGAAATTGCATACAGAATTAATGCGAGCTGATATATATTTCTTCATGATTCATCAGTCAGACAATCAAAGTATTCATCTTGTTCACCCTGATCAGAATCGCCCACCCTGCGAAGATTCACAAGAACTGCGTCAAAAGCTTGCCGCAAATCGTCACCAGCACTAGCAGGGATTCGATCCTGTGCTGTGTAACCCTCACTGTCCTTTGCGTCTGGATCCAGACCATGGAGATCTGCATTTGCGAGAATTTCCAATATCTCCACACTTCCATACAGCGCTGCCAGGTGTAGAACGTTCATGCCTCGCTTATTGGCATGCAGCGTGCTGTCAGACGTTGAATGTTCTAGGAGTACCTGTAAGCATTCGCTCGACTCGCACATAACAGCTTCAAATAAGGCTATGTCGCCCTCTCCATCAGCCATCAATAGATCCGCGTTTTGTCTGATGAGCTCTTCAAGAACAGCTGGCCGACCACCAGTAATTGCCGCCGTCACTGGAGTAATTCCACTGGTTCCATCTGCGGGCGAGTTCACATCTGCGCCGAACTCCAACAGCCTTAGGAGAAAGATCGGATCCTCCTGGGTTTTGCACACCTTATGGATGGGCTCCTCTCCAATGAGGGTGCGGGAAGTTGGACATGACTTTGCTTTGAGAAGAAGTTCGAAGCATTCGAAGCTGGATGTCTCGGATGCAAAGTGGAGAGGTGTCTTATGGTAGCTGTCGAGGGCGTTGACATTGGCCCCTGCATGGATCAGGAGTCGGACAGAATCCGCGTCAGCACGAATGGCCGCCCAATGCAGAGGGGTCCGTCCTTGTCGATCACGGCTCTCCAGCTGCGAGCAAATCGTTCTATCGCGAAGAGCGTCCGAGAGGTCTGTACTGTGGGTTTTCAGAATGACCTCATGGAGATAGGAGAGGTTCCATTCATCGAGATGCGAGCCAATCGAGATGATGCTTTGAAGCCGATTTTGGTGCCACTCCCAGTAAAGCTCACTGTTGCTGCATGCGAGGGAGGAGAATGTGGCCTCGTCCCGCGCAGACGTGCCCATATCATCAGGGATGTCGGGGTCTGCGCCTTGTTGGATTAGAAACTCTATAAGATCAATATCCTGCAACTGGATTGCTCGTTGAAGTGCTGTGACACCGTACTTTGGCTCCAGGTCATCAATGAAGATCTTTCCTTGACCCAGCAGGGTTTGAATCGTTACTATATCACGCTCATCGACCAGACGGGTGATGCTGTATTCTTCCCAGTATCCCACTCGTCGCCTCAAAGCGAGCCCAAATGAAGGACGCCCCAGCGGGGATCTCGTGAGTAGGGCGTGTACGGTAGCCTGCCAAAACCAATCTGGACCCGCATAGCGAATCTCAACCGTGCATTTTCCATCATTACGACAAGGATATTGGCAATAGGACGTGCTTGGAGAAGTGGAGGTGACAATGTGAATTTTTCCAACCCACTTCTCTAAAAGGCAAAAAGTCCTCCAAGTTTTGCGGGATTTCATTCTGTGGCAGAAACAACCGCAATTGGGATCGCATGATGGTAGCCGGGAAGATGAATTGAAGGGCTGTGAATGGCGGATGGGGCTGGGCTGACGAACCAGTTGTCGCGTGCTTTTTCGAGATACTGATGAATCTACCTTTTGCCCTTCACTGACAATTGCGACGTTGGGATGTGGTTCCCCCATACTAGTCAATTTGGAATCCTGGAAGTCAGCATGGTGCATTTTCAGTGTTTCCTCCCTGGAAATCACGGTAAACAGCTCCTTTGCATACGCCGCAGCTGCAGCCGCAGCGTAGC
Organism: Aspergillus sclerotioniger CBS 115572; assembly: GCF_003184525.1. Classification (NCBI taxonomy): domain Eukaryota; kingdom Fungi; phylum Ascomycota; class Eurotiomycetes; order Eurotiales; family Aspergillaceae; genus Aspergillus; species Aspergillus sclerotioniger. Next base: position 1,206,391 of record NW_020290992.1, on the reverse strand, counting down.
CTTGCCATTCTTTATTCTTATGGGAATCTGCATAGTCGCAAATGCCTCGGACAACCAGACATGGAAAGTGGTTCATTAAGCCAGCCGCTTCCATTTCCACGCAATAGGCTCCCAGTTCGCGTCCAAGCCTGTCTCGAGCAACTGCATCCTTCATCACCTGATTTGCTGAAGCAATAAGCCCATAGTGAATCTTAGGGCCATCACTTGGGCGATGCTTCCGGGACACCAGTTGAGACCTATCGCATTTCTCACAGGTCGACTCTGATTCCAGATGGGGGTAGTGTGCATTGAACAACTGATCCTGCCACCCCCCAAACCCAAAATCCTTGCCCATGTGGGGGTTTCTCTCGACCATGTGTGAGATGGTCTCCTGGAGCACGCTTCCCTCCCTTAAAATCCTGGAACGTAATTTGGAAACTGCTGTCAACAGGAGTTCGGGTGGCCTGTTAAGCATCCCCGTTCTCTCAAAGTGCCCTGGGTAGGTCTTTCCGTAGTCGTATTGCACGACTCCTGCATAAGTCGCTGTTGGCGTACTGACCACCACATCGCCCAGCCGGATATCTACTGTTTTGCTCGGAATGCCTCCGGCGATCCCGACTAAAAGTCCGAAACGAAGACAGGGGAAAGTTGACAACATCTGCTGTGCCGCCACCGCGGCTGACGTCGTCCCATATTGCCCACTTGGCAAGCAGGCTATCACGATCTTATGGCCCGCGATCTCGCCCAGTGTATAGGCATTTTTGTCGTGTGGAGGGTTTGGCAAAGCCTGGTGCATTTCATCCAGCGTCGCCTCCGCTGCAGCCATTTCAAGTGGGAGGGCGGATATCCACCCAACTGTATAATCGCCATGAGAGTATCGCGCGGATGGGCTCATCTGAAGTGGTGAGTCAACCAGTTCGGATTAGGTGATTAAAGTATCATCTAGATGATTTCTCAAGCTGGCCGACAACAGCCCATCCCCCAACTTACATGCTACAACCTCGTGCCAGCCTCATTTTGGCAGTTTCTTGTCCTCTTCAATGAGGCGAACCAGTGCCAAGGAGCAAGTCTGCCTGAGCGCATCCCGAGGTCAGCTCTTGCCAATGAAACTCGAGGAATCCGCTGAGCATATGCAAGTCCTCGCGCCACTACTCACTAGCAGACCTTTTCTCGCGGCAGACGAGGCTATGACATCTGCTGACTGACGGCATTTGCGTCCCTGGGGCGGAAATCTCGGCCGTCCGTATATTGATTCCTCATCTAGTTTCGTGTTGGTGGGTGTCAGCTTTCTGCAACAGCGGACAGGATGGGCAAGGCTTGGGGTGTAGTCACATCAAAGGATCTGTCCTTGAGATCACCAGACCTTGAGAGATTTATGAGACTTGCGTTCCAGGCAAGGCGTGCTCAGCGAAGTGTTCCCTCTCTATAAAGCCCACTCCTCCGCGTTGCCCTTGTTACAACTGCAGCGGTTGATCTCTACCTTCCGATTGTTGCTACCACAATAGCATGCCGGACCAGTACGTGACTGACTCCTTCCGTTCATCCTGATTGTTTGGGTCGCCCAGATTGAGAGAAAGCAGTAAGAGTGTCAATGCCCGGGGGGGCAAAGAAAAAGGGAGCCGCCGTCCAGCTCCGCCTCCGCCTCCTCCGCCTCCAAACCCGCGCCGCAAAGAAGTGACGGCCTTCTATAAGCCCAAAGACCCGAATCCGGCTCCGCCTCCGGCTACAGGCGCCAGGAGAACCGATAAGCAGTTTTGATGATAAGTGGCTATGACTCCGGCCTGGGATGAAGTGTTCGCCAGAGATCCGTTGGGTTTTATGCTATGGTTGTCTTCGGGGTGAAATAGAGACGGGGGTAGAAGTGTACATCAGTGCTTAGGAGCTTTGAACTGATGAGTTTGTATGACATCTGCCACTACTGCTAGGAACAAAGTCTGCGTCATTAGTTCCTCTGCTTGTCTAGTATAGTAGCTGCGTTTCTAGTATACTTACTAGTATCTTTTTTGTCAATTGAAATTCCTTACCGAACTACACAAGCCGATTAAGAATATATACTATCACTACTACCGATCAAACTTTCGAAGTTAGAATAGCCAAAAAAAGCCATTGACTGATGAGCATACCATACACATCTATTTTCTATATTAGCACGGATTTCTATATAGTATTATCCAACATGTATATGATGGCATTGTCCCTCAAAGGGTGGTGTGTATACGCTGACTAAGCCACCTTAGCATCCCCGCAGCCTTGAATCGATTGAATCGATCAACTTCCAAACCTCAACGTATTCGACACTTCGCTGTGTTTAGTTGGCAATCCGTCATGGACGCAGCTGAGGACAGAGAGGTCAAGCTTCAGCGCGCCTCTGGCGATCTTGTCCAAGAGTTCTCCGCGAAACTACCATCGCTGCTCTGGAAATCCCAACCCGAGCAAGGAAATACTCGCATTCCACGGCGATGGACCCCAGCCGCAAAAACGGAGAGACTCGTAGGCCTGGTAAGCAAGCCTTTCAAACCACTCCCCCCTGATTTGCTCTATCGCATATGAGGAGGCACATTGGACCTGCTGACCATATCAACAGTTGGAGCCATTTCAAGAGTGGCCACAGCTGCTGGACCCCCATTTGTCAACACTTCTGCCCCCTTTAGTTGATGCATTTCTGGCATACTTGCTCAAGCATCGCGATCAGTACGCGGCCAAGGCTGCTGGTTCACAGCGACAGCAGACAGCGTATCCTCTCCCGAGAGCCATCTGCAGACTACTCTACACCTTCTGCAAGGTCCGCGGCGTCAAAGTCATTAGCAGGTTCTTGAACAATGAACCGAAGTATCTTGACCCGCTGCTACGGGCTTTCATTGAATGGGACGCTATTGCCCAAGATGAACCCGAACTAGGTATTGGGAACATTCCTCCGCGCTTAGTTTGGGAAGAGCGCTATGTGATGCTGATCTGGATCTCACACTTGTTGCTTGCTCCCTTTGATCTGGCTTCGATGTCATCGGACGATATCCCGATTCCGTATGACAACCTAGGACAACTGAAAGGATTCCCCGCTCAGACACCCACGGTCACAAAATCGCTTCTTTCTGTGGCATTGAACTACGTAAACGTCTCCGGAAAGGAGCGCGAAGCTGCCACCGTTCTCCTGGCACGACTTGTGCTTCGGCGCGATATGCAGGCACTGGGGCTTTTGACCAATTTGACGGACTGGGCATTCTCGGCTGTTCAACCTACTGGTAGCGCGGAGCCCCCATCTGTCTACACTTGTATTGGTGTGCTGTCTTTCATCGCTCGTTTGGGGGCTTCGGGTCAAGTGGAGGACTTTGCGCCGCTGGTGACTCCTGTTTTTGAACAGACCTTGCGGGTTGTTCAGGGAAATTCAGGGGTCTCCGATGTTATCAACTCGTCGGCCTTGGCACGGAAGACTATCATCAAGATCCTGCGTGCGGTAACCGTTATGGCCTTGTCGCTTAGTGAGAGGGGAAGTAATGCGATCTCAGACGATCAGGTTTCCACCATATTGGAGGATGCCATAGATCACTTCCTCGTAGCTCTTGCGGATAAGGATACTCCCGTGCGCTTCGCGGCTAGCAAGGCTCTGAGTATCATCACCCTGAAATTGGACCCGGACATGGCTGCAGAGGTCATTGAGGCTGTCACCGGCTCTTTGGAGGAGAACATTCTGTATGAAAAGCGGGACGGCGCCATTGTGACACCGCTGGAGGCACGGAAAATCGGGATTCATACATTAAAACGAAACTTGAGCGCAGTTGACGCTCAAAGATGGCAGGGACTGATCCTGACGCTTAGCCATCTCCTGTTTCGTCGTGCCCCCCCTACACATCGACTTGGCGATGTACTTCAACCGCTCATCTCGGGTCTTGGCTTCGAACAGCGGTCATCTACTGGAAGTTCTGTCGGAACCGGTGTGCGTGATGCCTCGTGTTTCGGAATCTGGGCCTTGTCCCGCAAGTACACCACCCAGGAACTGCTTGCCTTGAAACCGCAGACGACCAGTACGGCCACGGCACTAGGCGAGGAGGAAAATACACTGCAAATGCTCGCCATCGAGCTGGTGTGCGCCGCGTGCGTTGACCCTTCCGGCAACATTCGGAGGGGAGCTTCTGCAGCACTGCAAGAGTTAATCGGACGTCACCCAAATACAATTGCCGAGGGTATATCGCTCGTACAGGTTGTGGACTACCATGCGGTTGCTCGGCGTTCGCGAGCGATGATTGACGTCGCCAAAGCAACAGCCGATCTCAGCCACCACTACTGGAGCCCCCTTATCGAGTCATTGATGCACTGGCGCGGTATTGGCTCCCCTGATGCAGAGTCTCGCAGACATGCAGCCAAAGCGATCGGAGCCTTGAGCACGCATCAGTCTTACAAGACCATGCAACAAGTTTTTCAGCGCCTACTGAGCAGATTGTCTAGCATTCCACGCAGTGATGTGGAGACGAGGCATGGTTGTCTTTTGGCCATTACTGCCACGATTGATGCGTTCAACAGCCAACGTGTGAGGGATGATGACAATAAATCGGAAGCAACGAATATTCTGAGTCAAGTTGCCGAAGTCTGGGAGATATTTGGCTCTCCAATTGGACCTACTAAAGACGATCTCACGCTTCAAACTTTCCGCCCAGAATTGACGGCAGAAGCCTCTTCACGCCTGATCTATTCTCTTGCTCACTCGGTTACTTTGGCACACGACCCGCGGATTCCTCACCCATCGGCGGATTTGCTTGACAAAGCTCGCGAAACACTTTCGCTTTGCATTTCACGGGGCGAAGACATTTCCATCGAGAGCTCCTCCAATGCAGTATCAGAGCTACTTCCTCTATTGCCACCTGTGGAACAGGACCAGATGATCCTGGGGTGGTTTTCACACATCCATACAACTTGGAACCTGCCAACGGGTCGCGGTCAGATTACTGCCCTGGGAACTGTCTTTAGACGAATCGAGCCGGACAACTTTCTTGGAAAGGCCATTATAGATAGCATCATACAGTGTGCAGAAAAGGAGGAACTAATCGAGAAAAGAGTAGCCGCTGTCAAGAGCTTGGCTACCGGCGTTCTGCCTTACATAGGTATGTTTGTTTCTGATGACAGTTCGACAGCAACTGATATTCGCAGATGTGACCGATGATATTGTAGATCATCTCATTCGTTTCTTGAATGACTATACAACTGACAGGCGTGGAGATATCGGATCGTTGATCCGGCTTGAAGCGATTCAAGCCGCTCAGACGGCCCTGGAAAGACGGTCAGCTGCCAATCAAGCACCTAGGGTTCAGGAAATTGTCGGATGTCTCTGCCGACTTGCAGCAGAAAAGCTTGACAAAGTACGTGTGCAGGCTTGGACCTGCCTTCAGGGATTTTGGGAGACAGCTCAGGGCTTCCCGCCGTTAACAAGGTGCGAATTCCATTGAATCGTGGGGGCATGGATACTGACTACATCAGAAAATATGAGCACTTCAGCCACGTATCTACGGTGGAGTATCTGCTACAGCTGCTTCATTTGCAGGACATTGATTGGCTACGACAACCTCTGTTCCAAGGCTTCGCAACCTCTGCTGTTGCCGGCAGCGAGGGACTGATCCGGTCTTCGCGCTCCGCCTTGGTGCAGAGTATCCAAGAGACAGGGCAGCAGACTGCAGCAATGGCTATCATCACGGACTTAACGACGATATTGGGCGAGAATTTGCAGGATGACCGATATGCGATCCCCGTGCTAGAGCTGTTAGCTTTCTTATTGGACGGCTTTATCTGTTCCATTCCCGACGAGTCGGTCCCAAGGTAGACTTCCCTCTCTCTAGAACTTACAAGGTACACTAACACCCCCAGTCTACGGAGGTTATTCGTTCTCGTTCAAAAAGCGCACTTCAAATCGTCAAATATCGCACGGCTCGAAGCTGCCGTGCGCACATATGCGCCTCTATCAAGGATAGAACAGCTGCATACGGATGTGCTTAAGAAGATGACGGCGATGCTCTTGCACCCGTTCCCTAGAGTAAGTCTGACCTGGTCTTACTAGGGACCATGCTGACGATGAAAAGGTTCGCAACACTGTGGCCGAGTATCTATTCATGGAAACCGAGGTGGATGCAGTCAAGCTTGAAGATTGGAGCAAGCCGACGAAACAACTGAAAGAGCAAGTAGATAAGTTGAGGGAGACATTGAAGTGTAAATAGCAGCGTCACTTCTAGATAGACTCGATACCTCCCATCAAAAATATTTAAAAAAAGATGAAGAAGTGTCAAAATATCAGAGGAGCCAAACATTAACACCAAAACAAAAAAAAGAAATTGCTGTGCATCATCCGTGAATCGAACACGGGCCTCATCGATGGCAACGATGAATTCTACCACTAGACCAATGATGCTGTTGTTATATGAACTGCTGATAT